>NW_023270305.1:18265099-18872983 GCF_011800145.1 Mirounga leonina
GGGCGCCTGGGTGGCTCAGACGGTTAAGCGTCTGCCTTCGGCTCAGGTCATGATCCCAGGGTCCTGGGATCGAGTCCCGCATCGGGCTCCCTGCTAGGCGGGGAGCCTGCTTCTCTCCCTCTGCCTCTGCCTCTCTCTCTGACTTTCATGAATAAATAAATAAATAAGATTAAAAAAAAAAGAAAGAAAAAAGAAATTGACAAGCTGATACCAAAATTCATATAGAAATACAAATGACATAGGATAGCCAAAGCAACTTTGAGGGGAAAAAAGAACAAAGTTGGGAAGCTAGCATGGCCTGATTTCAAAATTTAGTAAAAAGCTACAATAATTAAGAAAGTGTGGTACTGGAAGCAAAGTGTGATGTGGGACTGAAGGAAATGGTGGAGTAGGAAGAACCAGGAATCTCTCTCTCCCACTACACAAGAGCTGCAGTGGCCGAATCTATCTGATGTAACTATTTTGGAACTCTGGAGTCTATTGAAGGCTTGCAATTTCAAAAGGAAGGCTTGGATGATGAATTGTAGTTCATTTTGGTCAGTTTCAGCCTATTATACAGTATTAGCTACCCATCCTCCACTCCCAGCCACATGGCAGACAACTGTGTATGTCTCTGGAGTAGCCCACACACAGCCTGTGGAAAGCCTGTGGAAAGCCAGGGTGGACAAAAAGAACCGTGTCCTCTGAGGCACCTGGGTGGCTCAGTCAGTTAAGCGTCTGCCTTCAGCTCAGTTCATAATCCCAGGGTCCTGGGATCGAGCCCTGCATCGGGCTCCCTGCTCAGCGGGGAGCCTGGTTCTCCCTCCCCCTCTGCTAGTCCCCCCCCTTGTGCTCTCTCACTCTTTCTCCCAAATGAATAAATAAAATCTTAAAAAAAAAAAAAAAAAAAGCACCCTGTCCTCCAAATATCAGATCTATGCTCTGATGCCAGTGACGCCACTGATCACAGAGGTACCGACAAAGAGGCCAGCAGCCAGTTTCGTTGCACCCCCCTGCCAGAGTTGCAAGGCGTTCATCTTCTAAGTGATTTCCAGGGGAGGTAAAGGGCCTCTGCTCTTTTTTTCCCCCTCCTTTCATTTTTCTCTCTTTCCCCTTTTCAGAGCAAGACATTAAAAACTAGGACATTCATAAACAACTGCCTAGACAGGGAGAAATAGAAAGTGACTACGTATGCCCAAGGAAAGGCACAGACTCATAAAATAACTGAAAAGACTTTAAGTTTACACCTCAGGCTGATCTCTCACACAAGCACAACCTACAACAATTAAAAAACATAAGCCAAAAAGTGCCCCAAAACAACATTAAAAAAAAAAAAATAGCAAACTCTGGGGAAGGGGAAGAATCTGATTTCCAGAGTTACCACATTATTAGAGTCAAATGTCTAGTTTTCAACAATGACAACAAAATCACAAGAAACAAAATGCAAAGAAACAGAAAAGTGTGGCCTATTCAAAGAAAATCAATAAGTCAATCAATAGAAACCATCCCTGAAGAAGGCCTGATTCCAGATCTACTAGACAAACACTTTAAAACAAATGTCTTAAAGATGCTCAAAAAACAGTTACATATCCTTTTGAAAGTCTAAAGAAAGTTATAAAATATCATCTCACAAAAATACACAAGTGCACAATTTTGCATCAATTTGCAAGTGTTTTGGGAGGGGACAGTTGACTGTGAACTATATGTTTAAAACTTCTAGGAGAGACTTATGTAATTAAACATG
Organism: Mirounga leonina; assembly: GCF_011800145.1. Classification (NCBI taxonomy): domain Eukaryota; kingdom Metazoa; phylum Chordata; class Mammalia; order Carnivora; family Phocidae; genus Mirounga; species Mirounga leonina. The sequence goes on from NW_023270305.1 coordinate 18,266,823, forward strand.
GCAAAATCTATGGTAGACATTATTATTAAATTCTAGGGTAGTACAAAGGGAAGGTTTGATAACTGCTTGAAGATATCAAAAAAATGAATCTGTGCTTTAAACAATCAGAAAGAAACCTACCTGTAAGGTCCCATCTCACCTAGCATCTATGAGTGATACATTTTCATCATTCCATCTAAAGAGAACCTTCAAGATTTCTCATTTGACAGTTTCTGACAAGGATTTTCATGAGATGATGCAATATTTCCATGACTTATATTTATTTCTGTATTCCAGAGAACATTTTGTGTTGCTCTTAGCATTCAATATTTTTTATTATGTTATGTTAATCACCATACATTACATCATTAGCTTTTGATGTAGTGTTCCATGATTCATTGTTTGCATATAACACCCAGTGCTCCATGCAGAACGTGCCCTCTCCAATACCCATCACCAGGCTAACCCATCCTCCCACCCCCCTCCCCTCTAGAACCCTCAGTTTGTTTTTCAGAGTCCATAGTCTCTCATGGTTCATCTCCCCCTCCGATTTCCACCCCCTTCATTCTTCCCCTCCTGCTATCTTTTTTTTTTTTTTAACACATAATGTATTATTTGCTTCAGAGGTACAGATCTGTGATTCAGCAGTCTTGCACACTTCACAGCGCTCACCATAGCACATACCCTCCCCAATGTCTATCGCCCAGTCACCCCATCCTCCCACCCCCCACCACTCCAGCAACTCTCAGTTTGTTTCCTGAGATTAAGAATACCTCATATCAGTGAGGTCAAATGATACATGTCTTTCTCTGATTGACTTATTTCGCTCAGCATAATACCTTCCAGTTCCATTCACGTCATTGCAAATGGCAAGATTTCATTCTTTTTGATGGCTGCATAATATTCCATTGTATATATATACCACCTCTTCTTTATCCATTCATCTGTCGATGGACATCTTGGCTCTTTCCATAGTTTGGCTATTGTGGACATTGCTACTATAAACATTAGAGAGCACGTACACCTTTGGATCCCTACATATGTATCTTTGGGGTAAATACCCAGTAGTGCAATTGCTGGACTGAATGGTAGCTCTATTTTTAACTTTTTAAAGATCCTCCATACTGTTTTCCAGAGTGGCTGCACCTGCTTGCATTCCCACCAACAGTGTAAGAGGGTTCCCCTTTCTCTGCATCCCCGCCAACATCTGTCATTTCCTGACTTGTTAATTTTAGCCATTCTCACTGGTGTGAGGTGGTATCTCATTGAGGTTTTGATTTGGATTTCCCTGATGCTGAGCGATGTTGAGCACTTTTTCATGTGTCTGTTGGCCATTTGGATGTCTTCTTTGCAGAAATGTCTGTTCATGTCTTCTGCCCATTTCTTGATTGGATCATTTGTTCTTTGGGTGTTGAGTTTAAGAAGTTCTTTATAGATTTTGGACACTAGCCCTTTATCTGATATGTCATTTGCAAATATCTTCTCCCATTCTGTCGGTTGTCTTTTGGTTTTGCTGACTGTTTCCTTTGCTGTGCAAAAGCTTTTTATCTTGATGAGGTCCCAATAGTTCATTTTTGCCCTTGCTTCCCTTGCCTTTGGCGATGTTTCTAGGAAGAAGTTGCTGCGGCTGAGGTCAAAGAGGTTGCTGCCTGTGTTCTCCTTTAGGATTTTGATGGACTCCTGTCTCACATTGAGGTCTTTCAACCATTTGGAGTCTATTTTTGTGTGTGGTGTAAGGAAATGGTCCAGTTTCATTCTTCTGTCCAATTTTCCCAACACCATTTGTTGAAGAGACTTTTTTCCATTGGACATTCTTTCCTGCTTTGTCAAAGATGAGTTGACCATAGAGTTGAGGGTCCATTTCTGGGCTCTCTATCCTGCTCCATTGATCAATGTGTCTGTTTTTGTGCTAGTACCATACTGTCTTGATGATGACAGCTTTGTAATAGAGCTTGAAGTCCGGAATTGTGATGCCACCAGCTTTGCTTTTCTTTTTCAACATTCCTCTGGCTATTCGAGGTCTTTTCTGGTTCCATCCAAATTTTAGGATTATTTGTTCCATTTCTTTGAAAAAAGTGGATGGTATTTTGATAGGGATTGCATTGAATGTGTAGATCACTCTAGGTAGCCTTGACATCTTCACAATATTTGTTCTTCCAATCCATGAGCAGGGAACGTTTTCCATTTCTTTGTGTCTTCCTCAATTTCTTTCATGAGTATTTTATAGTTTTCTGAATACAGATTCTTTCCTCTTTGGTTAGATTCATTCCTAGGTATCTTATGGTTTTGGGTGCAATTGTAAATGGGATCGACTCCTTAATTTCTCTTTCTTCTGTCTTGTTGTTGGTGTATAGGAATGCCACTGATTTCTGTGCATTGATTTTATATCCTGCCACTTTACTGAATTCCTGTATGAGTTCTAGCAGTTTTGGGGTGGAGTTTTTTGGGTTTTCCACATAAAGTATCATATCATCTGCAAAGAGTGACAGTTTGACTTCTTCTTTGCTGATTTGGATGCCTTTGATTTCTTTTGGTTGTCTGATTCCTGTGGCTAGGACTTCTAATACTATGTTGAATAGCAGTGGTGATAGTGGACATCCCTGCCGTGTTCCTGACCTTAGGGGGAAAGATCTCAGTTCTTCCCCATTGAGAATGATATTCGCTGTAGGTTTTTCACAGATGGCTTTTATGATACTGAGGTATGTATCCTCTATGCCTATACTCTGGAGAGTTTTGATCAAGAAAGGATGCTATACTTTGTCAAATGCTTTATCTGAATCTATTGAGAGGATCATATGGTTCTTATTCTTTCTTTTATTAATGTATTGTATCACATTGATTGATTTGTGGATTTTTTTTTAAAAGATTTTATTTATTTATTTGAGAGAGAGAGAATGAGAGAGAACACATGAGAGGGGATAGAGTCAGAGGGCAAAGCAGACTCCCTGCCGAGCAGGGAGCCCGATGTGGGACTCGATCCAGGGACTCCAGGATCATGATCTGAGCCAAAGGCAGTCACTTAACCAACTGAGCCACCCAGGCGCCCTGATTTGCGGATGTTGAACCAACCTTGCAGCCCAGGGATAAATCCCACTTGGTCGTGGTGAATAATCCTTTCAATGTACTGTTGGATCCTATTGGCCAGTATTTTGGTGAGAATTTTTGCATCCCTGTTCATCAAGGATATTGGTCTGTAATTCTCCTTTTTGATGGGGTCTTTGGTTTGGGGATCAAGGTAATGGTGGCCTCATAAAACGAGTTTGGAAGTTTTCCTTCCATTTCTATCTTTTGGAACAGTTTCAGAAGAATAGGTATTAATTCTTCTTTAAATGTTTGGTAGAATTCCCCTGGGAAGCCATCTGGACCTGGGCTCTTGTTTGTTGGGAGATGTTTAATTACTGCTTCAATTTCCTTACTAGTTATGGGTCTGTTGGGGTTTTCTATTTCTTCCTGGTTCAGTTTTGGTAGTTGATACATCTCTAGGAATGCATCCATTTCTTCCAGATTGTCTAATTGCTGGCATATAGTTGCTCATAATATGTTCTTATAATTGTTTGTATTTCTTTGGTGTTGGTTGTGATCTCTCCTCTTTCATTCATGATTTTGTTGATTTGGGTCATTTCTCTTTTCTTTTTGATAAGTCTGCCCAGGGGTTTATCAATCTTGTTAATTCTTTCAAAGAACCAGCTCCTAGTTTCATTGATCTGTTCTACTGTTCTTTTGGTTTCTATTTCATTGATTTCTGCTCTGATCTTTATTATTTCTCTTCTCCTGCTGGGTTTAGGCTTTATTTGCTGTTCTCTCTCCAGCTCCTTTAGGTGTAGGGTTAGGTTGTGTACTTGAGACCTTTCTTGTTTCTTGAGAAAGGCTTGTATTGCTATATACTTGCCTCTTAGGACTGCTTTTGCTGCATCCCAAAGGTTTTGAACAGTTGTGTTTTCATTTTCATTGGTTTCCATGAATTTTTTTTAATTCTTCTTTAATTTCCTGGTTGACCCATTCATTCTTATAGGATGCTCTTTAGCCTCCATGTATTTGAGTTCTTTCCGACTTTCCTCTTGTGATTGAGTTCTAGTTTCAAAGCATTGTGGTCTGAAAATAGGCAGGGAATGATCCCAATCTTTTGGTACCGGTTGAGACCTGATTTATGACCTAGGATGTGATCTATTCTGGAGAATGTTCCATGGGCACTAGAGAAGAATGTGTATTCTGTTGCTTTGGGATGGAATGTTCTGAATATATCTGTGAAGTCCATTTGGTCCAGTGTGTCATTTAAAGTCTCTATTTCCTTGTTGATCTTTTGCTTAGATGATCCGTCCATTTCAGTGAGGGGGGTTTTAAAGTCCTCCACTATTATTGTATTGTTGTCGATGTGTTTCTTTGCTTTTGTTATTAATTGCCTTATATAATTGGCTTCTCCCATGTTAGGGGCATAGATATTTACAATTGTTAGATCTTCTTGTTGGATAGACCCTTTAAGTATGATATAGTGTCCTTCCTCATCTCTTACTACAGTCTTTGATTTAAAATCTAATTTGTCTGATATAAGGATTGCCACCCCAGCTTTCTTTTGGTGTCCATTAGCATGGTAAATGGCTTTCCACCCCCTCACACTCAATCTGGGGGTGTCTTTGGTTCTAAAATGAGTCTCTTGCAGACAGCATATAGATGTGTCTTGTTTTTTAATCCAGTCTGATAGCCTGTGTCTTTTGATTGGGGCATTTAGCCCATTTACATTCAGGGTAACTATTGAAAGATAGGAATTTAGTGCCATTGTATTGCCTGTAAGGTGACTGTTACTGTATATTGTCTGTTCCTTTTGGTCTATGTTGCTTTTAGGCTCTGTCTTTGCTTAGAGGACCCCTTTCAATATTTCTTGTAGGGCTGGTTTGATGTTTGCAAATTCCTTTAGTTTTTGTTTGTCCTGGAAGCTTTTTATCTCTCCTTCAATTTTCAATGACAGCCTAGCTGGATATAGTATTCTTGGCTGCATATTTTTCTCATTTAGTGCTCTGAATATATCCTGCCAGTCCTTTCTGGCCTGCCAGGTCTCTGTGGATAGGTGTGTTGCCAATCTAATGTTTCTACCATTGTAGGTTACACATCTCTTCTCCCGAGCTGCTTTCAGGATTTTCTCTTTGTCTATGAGACTCGTAAGTTTTACTATTAGATGTCGGGGTGTTGACCTATTTTTATTGATTTTGAGAGGGGTTGTCTGTGCTTCCTGGATTTTGACGCCTGTTTCCTTCCCCAAATTAGGGAAGTTCTCTGCTATAATTTGGTCCAATATACCTTCTGCCCCTCTCTCTCTTTCTTCTTCTTCTGGGATCCCAATTATTCTAATGTTGTTTCGTCTTATGGTATCGCTTATCTCTCGAATTCTGCCCTCGTGATCCAGTAGTTGTTTATCTCTCTTTTTCTCAGCTTCTTTATTTTCCATCATTTGGTCTTCTATATCACTGATTCTCTCTTCTGCCTCATTTATCCTAGCAGTTAGCACCCCCATTTTTGATTGCACCTCATTAATAGCCTTTTTGATTTCTACTTGGTTAGATTTTAGTTCTTTTATTTCTCCAGAAAGGGTTTCTCTAATAACTTCCATGCTTTTTTCAAGCCCAGCTAGTATCTTTAAAATCATCATTCTGAACTCTAGTTCTGACATCATACTAATGTCCATATTGAGTAGGTCCCTGGCAGTCAGTACTGCCTCTTGTTCTTTTTGTTGAGATGATTTTTTCCATGCGTCATTTTGTCCAGAGGAGAACAGATGAATGAGAGAACAAAATGCTAACAGGGTACCAACGTCCCCAGAAAATATACACTAAACAAATCAGAAAAGACCTGAAACTGGGGGGAAAGAAAGGGAAAGAAAGAAAAAAATAAACAAAAACAGAACAAAACAAAAAAAACCAGAATATGATCAAATATGATCAGGCTGGTACATAGATCGGTGCCACACACTAGATTTTGGGTGTTTTTTGCTCTGTTAGAAGAAAGTGCCTCCCAAAATTTTAAAGAAAGAAAAACATATATGTACAACAATAAGGGTTAATACAATGAAGGGATGGAATATAACTGTAAAGATGAAAATTATAAAAGATTTTATAAAAGGAATTGATAAGAAGTTGTTTGAAAAAAGAAAGAAGAGGATTTTAAAAGAAAAAAGAAAAAAACAGGGAGAGAATGTGATCAGGCAGGTAACTAGAACAAAGCCATACACTAGAGATTTAGGGTATATTTTGATCTGTTAGAAGAAATTGTATCTCAAAATTTTAAAGAGAGAACAACTTATATATATATGCCAAAATAAGAGTAACTACTATGAAGGGATAGAATATGACTCTAAAAATGAAAAATAAAAATGTTTTTTAAAAAAGGGATTGATAAGATGTTGGTTGAAAAAGGGAAAAAGAAAAATTCAAAAAAAAAAGACAGTTAAAAAAAATTAACTTGAAAGACTAAAGAATCATGGTAAAAAGGCCATGGATTCTATGTGCAGTATTCCCCTAGCGCTGGAGTTCTGCCATTCTCATTGATTGGTAAACTTGGTCTTGGCTGGCTGTTCTCGCTGATCTTCTGGGGGGGGGCCTGTTGCTGTGGTTCCCAAATGTCTTTGCCGAAGGCAGAATTGCCCGCCCTTGCCTTCTGGGCTAAGTAATCTGTTCAGGTTTGCTCTCGGGAGCTTTTGTTCCCTGCAAGCTTTCCGTACAGCTTTGGAGGCCGAGAGTGAAAATGGCAGCCTCCCAATCTCTGCCTCGGAGGAGCCGAGAACTCGGGGCCCTGCTCCTCAGTAAGCCCCCAGAGAAAAGCAGTCAGTCACTCCCGTCTCCCCGGTCTCCGGCCGCACTCCGTGTTCGCCCAGCCTGTGACCGTGCGTTTCTATCTCTGGCACCTGACCCGGGGTGGAGTCTCCAAACCCAGCAGATCCCTGTGGAGCACTCCCACGCCGCTCCTCCCGGGGGAGGAAGGGGAGTCTCCCCGGATCTGCCGCTTGTTGGGTCCCTGCTGGAGGAGCAGTGGCCCGACTGCTGCAGATCAGTTTATGGCAACCCCGAGCTGAGAGCCCGTGCCTCGGCTCCGTCTCTGCAGCCAGCTTCCCCGCTCTGATACTTGGGGGCTCTGCTGCACTCAGGCACCCCCGGTCTTTGTGACCCTGAGGGCCCTGAGACCACACTGTCCCGTGAGGGTTCCACCCCCTACTGAGCCACTGGAGCGGCATCCCTCAGCGGAGCTGACTTCTAAAAGTTCCGATTTTGTGCTCCACGTCTCTATCACTTGCCAGAAGCGGCCGACGGAGGCCCCCTCCCCCACCATCTATCCTCCCGAATATCGCCTTGGATTCACTTCTCCGCACATCCTACCTTCCAGAAAGTGGTCGCTTTCCTGTTCAGATAGTTGCTGCTATTCTTTTCTTCAATCTCCTGTTGAGTTCATAGATGTTCAGAATGGTTTGATCCCCATCCAGCTGAATTCCTGAGACCAAACGAAATCCAGGTCTCCTACTCCTCCGCCATCTTGCTCTGCCCCATCATTCAATGTTTTATTGTAGTTCTCATTTTAACTGACTGTGTGTCTTGGCCCTTCAGTGTGTGTGTCTGTGTGTGTGTGAGAGAGAGACAGACAGAAGACAAAGAGAGACAGAGAAAGAGGGAAAGACTTGATGAACACATACATTTACTCATAATTAAAATTCCCAGTAAAGAAGCTCTTCAATCATCTGGACCTCTTCAGTCAGTTGCTTTTGGTTTCTGAGCTTGTTTTCCAATCTAAACAAGAATACTTATTTCACAGGGGTATTGTAAAGAGTAACATAATGCAAAAAAAAATCAGTAATTTATCAGCCACATCTTAAATGTTCAATGAATATTACTTCCATTCTCTGTCCTCTTCCTCTCATCTTGGGCTTACATTACTAAAAAAGTTCAATATAGCAAAAAGAATTATAAACATTTATACCTAATAGCAGACCAGCACAATATATGAAGCAAAAACGGACAGAACTGAAGGAAGAAATAAATAGTTCATAGTACTACTTGGAGACTTTGATTCCTCACTCACAATAATGGATAGAACAACCAGTAAGGAAACAGAGAAACAAAACAATAAATGAACTAGATCTAACAGACATATACAGAACACTCTACTCCACAACAGCATAAAAATTCTTCTCAAGTGCACATGATACATTTTCCAGGATAGAGCATATGTTAGGCCACAAATTGAGTCTCAATTGATTTTTTAATTTAAATTTTACTTAGTTAACATACAGTGCAATATTGGTTTCTGGAATAGAATTCAGTGATTCATCACTTACATACAACACCTAGTGTTCATCACAAAAAGTGCCCTCCCCAATATACTTTACCCATCCATCCCATCACCCCACCCACCTCCCTCCATCAATGCTCAGTTTGTTCTCTATCATTAAGAGTCTCTTATGGTTTATTTCCTCTCTCCCTTCCCCCCCAATTCCTGTATGTTCACCTGTTTTAGTTCTTAAATTCCACATATGAGTGAGATCATATGGTATTTTTCTTTCTCTAACTTATTTCAGTTAGCATAATACACTCTAGCTTCATCCACATCATTGCAAATGGCAAGATTTCATTCTTTTTGATGGCTGGGTAGTATTCCAGTATGTGTGTGTGTGTGTACATCTTCTTTATCCATTCATCAGTCAATGGACATTTGGGCTCTCTCCATAATTCGGCTATTGTTGATAATGCTGCTATAAACATCAGGGATCAAGTACCCCTTTGAATCTGTATTTTTGTATCCTTTGGGTAAATACCTAGTAGTACAATTGCTGGGTTATAGGGTAGCTCTATTTTTAAATTTTTGAGGAATCTCCATACTGTTCTCCAGAATGACTGCACCAGTTTGCATTCCCACCAATAGTATAAGAGGGTTCCCCTTTCTCCACATCCTCACCAATACCTGTTGCTTCTTGTGTTAATTTTAGCCATTCTGATAGGTGTGTGGTGGTATCTCATCGTGGTTTTGATTTGTATTTCTCTGATGATGAGTGTTGTTGAGCATCTCCTCATGTGTCTGTAAGTCATCTGGATGTCTTCTTTGGGAAAATGTCTATTAATGTCTTCTGCCCATTTCTTAACTGGATTATTTGTTTTTTGGGTGTGGAGTTTGATGAGTTCTTTATAGATTTTGGATACTAACCCTTTATCAGATATGTCATTTGCAAATATCTTCTCCCATTCTGAAGGTTGCCTTTTAGTTTTGGTGATTGTTTCCGTCATTGTGCAGAAGCTTTTTATTTTGATGAAGTCCCAATAGTTTATTTTTGTTTTTGTTTCCCTTGCCTCAGGAGACATGTTTAGTAAGACGTTGCTACAGCTGAGGTCAGAGAGGTTTCTGCCTGTGTTCTCCTCTAGGATTTTGATGGTTTCCTGTCTCACATTTAGGTCTTTCATCCATTTTGAATTTATTTTTGTGTATGGTGTAAGGAAGTGGTCCAGTGTCATTCTTTTGCATGTTGCTGTCCAATTTTCCCAACACCATTTATTAAAGAGGCTGTCTTTTTTCCATTGGATATTCTTTCCTGCTTTGTCAAAGATGAGTTGACTATATAGTTGTGGGTCCATTTCTGGGTCCATCCTTCCTTAGGCTGTGCCTTTTATTCCTGTGACTTATTCATTCCATATCTGGAAGCCTGTGTCTCCCACTCCCCTTTACCCATTTTGCCCTACCTCCCACCCCACCCCTCATCTCTGGCAACTATCAGTTTTCTCTGCATTTATAAGTCTGATTCTGCTTTTTGTTTATTCATTTGTGAATTTTTTATAGATTTCACCTGTGAGTGAACTCAAATGGTATGAAAATTTTTAAATGTTGTGCATCAAAGACTAAAAAGGTAATCCACAGAATGGGGGAAAACATTTGCAAATTATAATTATATAAAAGAATCATATATCTGGATATTCTGGGGGTTTTTTGAGAGAGAGGGTACAAGTTGGGAGGGGAGGGGCAAAGGGAGAGGGAGAGAGAGAGAGAGAGAGAGAGAGAATCTTAAGTAGGCTCCACACCCAGCATAAAGCCTGATGAGGGGTTCAATCCATGACCCTGAGATCACGACATGAGTCAAAATCAAGAGTCAGACACTCAACCAACTGAGCCACTGAGGTGCCCCTGAATATTCTGATAATGTGCAAAATATATAAAGAACTCCTATAATTCAACAACAAAAATACAAACAACCCAGTTCAAAAGTGAGCAAAGGACTTGAATAGACATTTCTCCAAAGAAGATGCACAAATACCCAATAAATACATGAAAAGATGGTCAACTCTAATTATTAAAGGCATGCTAATCAAACTACAGTGAGATACTACTTCACTCCCAGTAGGATGACTACTATTAAAATTAAAAAAACAAAACAAAACAAAACAAGAGAACAAGTGTTGGCAAGGATGTGGAGAAAACAGTAACCTTGTGCACCTGGCTGGAACGTAAAATGGTACTGCCACTATGGAACACAGCATAGAAGTTCCTCTAACAATTAAAAATAAAATTACATGATCCAGCAATTCCATTTCTGGGCATATACCCAAAAGAATTGAAAACAGGGTCTCAGATATCTGTATACTCATGTTCATAGTAGCCTTATGCACAATAGCTAAAATGCAGAAGCAACCCAAATTTCTGATGAGAGATGGATAAGCAAAATGTAATATATACATTTACATATTACACACAGCCTTTAAAAAGAAGGAAATTCTGGTATATGCTACAACATGGATGAAACTTGAGGACATTATTCTAAGTGAAATAAGCCAGTCACAAAAAAGACAAATACTGCATAATTCTACTTACATGAGGTACTTAAGAGTAGTCAGAATCATAGAGACAAAAAGTAGAATGGTGGTTGCCAGGGGCTAGGAAGAGAAAGGATGGGGAGTTACTGTTTAATGGGTATAGAGTGTCAGTGTTACAAGATGAAAAGAATTTTAGATGGAATGGATAGTGGCGATGGTTGCACACCATTATGCAAATATTTAGTACCATGGAACTACACACTTAATATTTGGAACCCTCTGGACTTCCTGAATCTAAATGTCTTTTTCTTTCTCCAGGTTAAGGAAGTTTTCAACCATTATTTTATTTCATCCATTTCTTTCTTCCTTCCTTCTTTTCTTTCTTCCTTCCTTCTTTTCTTTCTTTTTTCTTTCCTTCTTTCTTTCTTTTTCTTTTTTCTTTCTTTTTTCTTTCTTTCTTTCTTTCTTTCTTTCTTTCTTTCTTTTTTTTTTTTTTTTTAAGATTTTATTTCTTTATTCATGAGAGACAGAGAGAGAGAGGCAGAGGGAGAAGCAGGCTCCCAAGGAGCAGAGAGCCCAATGCGGGACTTGATCCCAGGACCCCGGGATCATGACCTGAGCCGAAGGCAGACGCTCAACCATCTGAGCCACCCAGGCGCCCTCTTTCTTTCTTTCTTTCTTCTTTCCTTCCTTTCAAGATTTTATTTATTTATTTGAGAGACAGAAAGAGAGAGGGAGCACGAGCGGGGGGAGGGGCAGAGGAAGAGGGGGAAGCAGACTCTCCACAGAGCAGGGAGCCCAGTGCGTGGCTCAATCTCAGGATCCCTAGATCATGACCTAAGCCAAAGACAGACGCTTAACCAACTGAGCCACCCAGGTGCCTCTTGGCCATTTATTTCTTTGAATAAGCTTTCTGATCCTTTCTCCATCCTGTCTCCTACAGTGCATAACATTGGTACGTTTGATAGTGTTCCATAATCCCCTATGCTATCTTCACTCTTTTTCATCTTTTTTTTTTTCTTTTTATTCCTTTGATTGGATGAATTCCACTATCCTGTCTTTGAGCTCACTGGCTCATTCTTCCACTTGATCTAGTTTGATGTTGTACACTGCTAATGAATTTTTCAGGTTATTTGCACTCTCTAGCTCCATGATTTCCATTTGTACTTTTTAATATTTTCTATCTCTTTTTTGAAATTCTCACTTTGTTGACACATTGTTCTTCTGGCCTCCCAGTGAGTATTTTTAAGACTATTATTCTGAACTCTCCGTTAGGAGAGCCACTTATCTCCATCCCATTAAGACATGTTTCTGGACATTCATCTTATTCTTTGGTTTGAAACACATTCATCTATTTCTTCATTTTCCTTGACTTTTTGTGTTGGTTTCTGACTATTATATGAAACAGCCACCTCTCCCAGTCCTGATGGAGTGGTCTCATGCAGGAGATGAACCTTATCCTTGAACCCTGCTCCAGCTCTTGGTTGTCTCTAACTTTGGTGATTGTCCAAGAAGCATTTTTATTTTTAGTGGCTTCTAGTAGTTGAGGGTGTGCCAAAACCTGTCTGTGTTCCAAAAGGTAAGATCACCGTCAGTGCCTGGATGCAGGCTGATTAGAAGCTGGACCCTCAGGCACCAGCTGAGAAAGTTTATAGTTAGGCCCCTCCAGGGAGAAACTGGAAAATGAGCATTTGTGACTGCTCCCTCTGTGCTGTACCTTGGTGTATAGCTGCAGGGAGGGTGCTCTTGTACCTGTTAAGAACTCTTTGCTTGCTACAATCCTGTAAGACTCCTGAATGCAAACCTCATTGACTATTAGAGTCAAGCAATCTGGGACCTGACCCTTGGGTGACTGCCAAAAAAGCTGAAGTGCCAGATGTGTTTATAAGCTCCTTCCAAGAAGATACTCGCAACTGGGTTTTATTATTGGAGTGAGATGAAGGGAGAAGGCATGAGAGGTGTCTACAAGCTTCTCAGGTTTTAGGAAGATTACAAACATCCCCTGATGCCTGTTAAATTTCAGGCAGCATCTTTTAAAGTATGCAGATAAACTTCTAGAGGGAGAAGGTGAGAGAGATGAGCTCTGACTTCCCCAGTCTCTGGGGAGAATTACAGCCAGTTCCTAGTGACTGCTAAACTAGAAAGCTGGTCCTCCAGTGTCAGCTTTTAAATTATGCAGATAAACCTCTTTCAGGGGAAGAGTAGGAGATGGGCAATTGTGCCTGATCTCTCTACACTGAGCCCTAAGGCAATAGTCACAGCAAGTGCCTGTGTGCTCATTAAGAATTGCTTCTTGGGGTGTCTGGGTGAAGCAGTCGGTTGGGCATCTGACTTAGTTTCTGTTCAGGTCATGATCTCAGGGTGGTGATCTCAGGGTCACGAGACTGAGCCTTGCATTGGCTCTGTGCTCAGCACAGAGTCTGCTTGGGTTTCTCTCTCCCCTTCCCTCTGCCCCTCCTCACTGAGCTATCTCTCTCTCTCAAATAAATAAATCTTTAAAAAAAAAAGAATTGCTTCTTTATTTGCTGTAATATTGGAGTCTCATGGACACAGCCTTGTTGGCTTACAGATATAGGTGTTTTAGGAGTCTGTTTCTCTAGTGGGAGGAATCTCTGGTTGTGGAGATAGATGTGGGGTTCAGAACCCTTGATCCACAGGGAGAAGGTAGGAGTTGGGAGTTCCAGGACAATTGTATGGCACTGTGTTGAGGTGGGCTTTATAGCAAGAGTGTGCCTTGGCCTTTCCTACTCATTTAGATGTGGATATTTTCTCATTTGTTAGATGTGTAGGAGTTGGTCAGCTAGTTTCCAGATTTCTTTCACAGGGAATTGCTCCATGTGTATCTGTACATTTGGTGTGTGTGTGGAAGAAGGGAACTCTACAGCATCTGCTGACGTACTATTCTTGTAATCTGTCCTCTCTCACTTCCTTAGTCTCATCTACTTCCACCCCCTCTCACGAAATCTCCAGTCACACTGGCTTTGCCCACACCAAGCATTTCGAATGAAAAGAGCTACTGGGCCACGAAGGAAACTCTGAGAAAGATTAACATGTAAGGATTGTGCCCTGGGGAGTAGGTTTGCCAACCTTGGGACTGTCTACAGATCTTGAGCAGCTTTATGATCCAACTCTAGTCCTACTCACATACAATCCAAGGGCAGTCCTGCCAACCTAGGCACCCAGCAGGAGGTGCACCCATCTGTGCCCACAGAGACAGACCTGTGGACCTCAGTCACAACTGTGGCCCCCCCTGTGACTCAGTCCCAGCCACCTCAACTGCAGTCCAGGCCAGTCCTGTCCCCCATGCAGGGACATGCCCAGAGACATGTCAGGAGCCCTCCCAAGGACCCAGAGGGAGCTACACACTAGATTTCTAGTCATAATTAGAAAGGCATCCTCCACCCCAAATTCATAATTTCTTCATTTTATTTGCATTTATTTGGCTTCAATTTTGACATCTAAATCTTTCATTCACTTGGGATTTACCCTCCTGTAGTATGAAGTATAGATCCCACTTTGTATTTTTCTAGATGGTTCTAGTTGTCCCAACACTATTTGTATAGTTGAGATTCCCCACCCCTGCCATTGATTTGAGATGATCACCGTATCATTTACTGAATTCCTGTATGTATATGAGTTAATTTCTGGGCGTGCTATTCTGTTCTATTGGTCCATCTTCTTCTTTCAAACACCATTATCATACTTTTAAAATTTTTGTTGCTTTATGCTTTAATATCTGATAGGGATAGCCCTTCCCCATCACTCTTCCCTATCAGAATTTCCTGGGTCTCATTTGTTTCATTTGTCATATGAACTTCAGAATAAACTTTGTCACCTCAGGGGCGGGGAGGGGGGAGGAAGTACTGGCATTTTTATTGGGATCATGTAAAATGTATAATTTACCCTGGAGAAAACTCTCAACTTTATGAAGATAATTTCTAAGACCATGCAAAATGTTTGCATTTGTTCAAATCTTCTTCTGTATTTTTCAGAAGAGTTTTAAAGTTTTCTTCATGTGTGTCTTGCTGAATCTGTAGGTATTTTATCTTTTTGATTGCTATTCCAAGTAAGGTCTTATCTTCTAACTGGTTGATATACATTCATATTGATATAGATAGATTGCTACTGATTTCCCTGTATTGGTTTTGTATGTAACTATCTTTGAATTCTCTTATTGCTTGACAAAGCTTTTCAACTGATTGTCTTACAATTTCAAAGTACACCATCATATCATACCTATAAATGATAGTTTTATCTCCTCCTTTATAATTTGTATGTCTCTATAATTTCTTTGCTTTCCCAATTGTATTGGCTAATACTTTCAGCATATTGTATATACAGTGGTAGTAACAAACACTTGTTCCTGATTTTAGCAGAAATGCTAAAATGCACAATGCTGATATTTGAGTTGAGATTCGTTTATTATATCAATAAAATTTCCACTACTCCCATAATATTCCAAATTCATACTTTTTCATATGGATATCTAATTTCCGTAGTGCCATTTGTTAAAAGACTATTATTTCCCCCCATCAAATTGTCTTGGCCCCTTCATCAAAAGTCAACTGACCATAAAAGTTTAGGGTTTACTTCTGGACTCTAAATTCTATTCCATTGATCTTCATGGTAGGGCCATACTGTCTTGATTGCTCTATCTTTGAAACTACAAGTGAGTCCTACAATTGTGTTGTTCTTCTCATGACTGTTTTGGCTATTCTAGATTCCTTGCATTTCTACATGAATTTTAGGATCAGCTTGCCAAATTCTGGGATTTTGCTATAGATTGCATTGAATCAGTAGATCAATGTTAGGGAGTACTGCCATTTTCACATGCTGTATTAAGTCTTCCAATCTATGAGCATAGGATGTCTATTTATTTAGACATTCTTTCATTTCTTTCAACAATGTTCTGCAGCTTTCAGTATACAAGTCTTACCCATCTCCAGTTTAAATTATTCCTATTTTAATCTTTTTCATGCTATGATAAAAGAAATTGTTTTTGAACTTCATTTTCAGATTGGTTTTTGATAATGTATGGAAATGTGATTGATTTTTTTATATTGCTCTTATATCCTACAACCTTGCAGAAGTTGTTTATCATCTCTAATTGGTCTTTAGTGGGTCCTTGAGATTTTCTATGCACAAGATTATGACATTTGTGAATATAGTTTTACTTCTTCCTTTCCAGTCTGGATGTCTTCTATTTCTTTTTCTTGACTAATTGCCTGCTATAGATTGAATATTTGAATCACTCAAAAATGCATATGTTGAAATCCTACCACCCAGGGTCATGATAGTAGGTAGAATCTTTGGGAGGTGATTAGGTCATGACGTTGGAGCCCTCATGATTTAGATTAGTGCCTTTATAAAAGAAGCCTGGGAGGGGTCCCTTGCCCCTTCTGCCATGAGAACACAGCAAAAAACAAAAACAAAAAACTGTCTACAGGGAGTGACATCTTAACATACACCAGACTGCTGGCAACTTGATCTTGGCCTCAGCTTCCTTAACAATGAGAAATAAATTTGTTGTTTATAAGCCTCTTAGTTTATGATATTCTGTAATTATAGCCTGAACGGACTATGATATTGCCCCTAGCAAGAGTCTCAAGTAGACCACTGAATAGAGGTGGTGAGAATGACATCTTTGTCTCATCTCTGAGCTTATCGGGGAAAATACTCACACCTTCACCATTAAGTATATTAGCTGTAAGTTCCTGTAGATGCTCTTTATCAGGTTGAGGAATTTCCCTTCTATTTACTTTATTCCCTTCTAGTTTAAGTATTTTTATTCTGAGAGGAACTTGACTTTGTCAAATGCTTTTCTGCATCTATTGAAATGATCGTGTAATTTTAAAACATGGTATATTACATTAATTGATTTTTAAATGTTAAACCACTCTTGCATTCATGGGACAAATGCTATTTGGCATGTATAACTCTGATATGTTGATAGAATTTGCTAGTATTTTGTTGAGAATGATTTTTGCAGCTACATTCATAAGAGATTGGCCTATAGTTTTCTATTCTTCTGATGTCTTTGGTTTTGGCATCAGGGTAAAACTGACCTCAGATGATGGGTTGAAGTATTACCTCCCCTTCTACTTAATGGAAGAGTTTACAAATTGAATTCTAGTTTGTCTGATATCAAGATTAGAACCCTCGTTTTGGGGGCGCCTGGGTGGCTCAGTCGTTAAGCGTCTGCCTTCAGCTCAGGTCATGATCCCACGGTCCTGGGATCGAGCCCCACATCGGGCTCCCTGCTCTGCGGGAAGCCTGCTTCTCCCTCTCCCACTCCCCCTGCTTGTGTTCTCTCTCTCGTTGTCTCTCTCTCTGTCAAATAAATAAATAAAATCTTTAAAAAAAAAAAAAAAGAACCCTCGTTTTGCTTATATTTGAGTTGCCTGGTCTATTTTGCCCATTCTTTTATTTCTAGCCATTTTGAAACATTTTATCTTAGAAGTGTGTCTTCTAAGAATTGGGTATTGTTTTGTGATCCCAAATAATCAATTTTTTTTTTTTTTTTTTTTTTTTGCTAATGGTTAAGCAAAGGTTTAGAACCATTTTGAACAAGTTGCTTTTCAATTCAATTTGGGCATTCACATTGGGTTTAAGATTTTCCATGTAATGTTGAATGTCACATAATTTGGGGAAAGAGGACAGGGGTGCGCTCTTCATTATTCATATGTGTGTTTTTGCCATAAACCTTATTATATCATAAATATGAAGGTAAATCCAGTAAAAACTGGGGGTGAGGAAACTTGGAGTTGAACAAGCTGCTGAGCTAGGAAGCAACAAAATAGGGGAAAAGGAGGAGTGGGACATTTATATTTGTGGTAATCTTCCTATGTGTCAGATGCTTCACCACACTGATTCAGTTAATGTTCCTAACAATTTTCCCAACTAGTTATTTTCATCCCCCTTTTTTTTCCCAGATGAGAAAACTAAGATTCGAATAGTTTTGTGACACACAAAGTGTGATTGTCAACATCAGCACCATCTGGGAGCTTGTTAGAAATGCAGAACCTCAGGCTTCACACTAGACCTACAGAGTAGAATCTGCGTTTTCACAAAAACCTCAGGTGATTTGTTAGGCACGTTAAATTTTAAGAATCACTAGTGATTTTCCCAAAGCCAAAATACATAAGTAAGAGAACCTGACTCCAAAGCCTGTGCTCCTTGCTTTGCGGCTGCCACAGAGTCAAGTCACTTGAAGTCACAGATGAAACTTAGCTATAGCTGCATGGAGGAGTTCATGCCGTAGTATCAGACATCAATTCTGTCATCTACTGAAGAGTTCATTACCACCATAAAAACTAACTCTGTATCTCAGAATAAGTAAGGTGCTTTGAACACCTAGAAAAACAAGTACATTCTAAGGTAATAAAAGTAAGTCATACTGAACACTGTTTGAAGTTTAAAAACCACCTTAAGCCCCAAATCCTTTGTTATGCAAGATTTATATTGGTTGCGATGAGATCTAAGCTTATTTCTCAGTGATGCTAACAGCTTTGTGCCCACTGCATGTCCATACGTGCTTCTACATCCATTCAGATTGGAAAAATAACCCTAGTGCACCAATCATGGAACTTAAATGTGGATAACAAAGCAAAATCTTTCGTGGAATGCTACAGGAACTCTTCTTGACTAGGGCCTAGGCCTTTAAATGTGAATGAAAGTTAAATAAATTCAATTCACACCAAGTTCAAATTCTGAATCAAAGTTCAATTCTTACAAAATCCAAAACTGTCCTTTTTTTTTTTTTTTTAAGATCTTATTTATTTATTTTGACACAGAGAGAGAGACAGCGAGAGAGGGAACACAAGCAGGGGGAGTGGGAGAGGGAGAAGCAGGCTTTCTGCGGAGCAGGGAGCCCGATGTGGGGCTCGATCCCAGGACCCTGGGATCATGACCTGAGCCGAAGGCAGACGCTTAACGACTGAGCCACGCAGGCACCCCTGTCCTTCTTTTTACCCTGTTTCTCCTCATTGATTCTATTTTTCAATTTTATAGGAAATGTTGTTCGTGTTTGTTTTAGTTTTGCTAGAAAAAAAAAATGTTGATGCACTTTTGACCTAGCTCTGGTGCTCTGAGATAGGCCAGCTTGTTCAGCTTTGAGGGCTTAAAAGAGCCTTTTAAAGAGTAAAAGCATGATATAGTTCAAGATCATAACTGTCCCCAGTGAGACCTTCTAAAATTTGAGAAGCCTGGATCATCCACCTCAGAGAACATTGCATACTGCACTCTGCTTGCTTCCTTTGGAATTTTAGAGCTGAGAACCACTTAAGAATAAGGTTTATAGATAATTAATGCAACTCCACTCATTTAGTTGTAAAAACTAGCCTCAATTTTTGGTTAATTCTCTCAGTAAAATGTAGTTGTTTGGGGAGCAGCGCTTTTATGAGGACACAGAGTGCTCACTGGTGCTGTGCTCCTTTGCATCCTTTCCCAGCTGGCAAACTCTCTCTAGTGACATCCCAGGGATGAGACAGAGAAAGAGATCACATCTCAGGATCAACATGGCAAATAAATCCTTTAGACTAGCACTTGCCCCAGACCAGGATGCCTTTTCCAGGGTGACAGTATGGTGAGGAGCATGGAAAAGCAGGTAAATAGCACTGAGAGACAAACTGCCTCACAGTCCAAAATAGAACATACTGGGTTCCAGTATTACTGTCACCAACTATGCTGCTTCACACAAGTCCTAATATCGGTTTAAGCCTCAAACTCCTCATCAGTAAAATGGGACCAATCACATGTATTTTGCAGGACTGCTGTGAGAAATAAGTGAGTTAGTGAATTTAAAGCATGGGGCGTGTAACAAATGGGAATTATTACTGTAAGCCAATTTAAATCCATCCTGGGAAAGAGAGTCTGAGGTTTAAGGACAAAATAAAAACTGAGAGCCAGAATAGAGTACCTCCTCTTTGGAATAAGATTTCTTTCCATCAGTGCCGAAGCCATGGACCACCTCTTGCCCTGAGAGAGTGTAGGACATCTGGAAGGGTAAAGGAGAAGGCTGACAGCTGCAGAGAGGAAGCCTGCCTGAACCAAGGCTGTGCTGTCTCTGCGGCAGTTCAGGAGAATTTGGGAATACCAGCTCTGAGCTCCCACGCAGTGTGCCACCACACCTCCTACTCTCTCAGCTTCAATGACTCTGGTTTGACCAGAGCACTGAGGCCACAGCCTGGTGGAAACATGGCCAAAGACATAAGGCAGCAGGGAAAAAAGCCAGACATGTCACTCTCCTAGCTAAGTTAACCCAACCCAAACCTGTACCTCAAAAGGAGAGAACCTTCCTCATTCACACTCCAAGAGGGTACAGAAGCAGAAACAGCAAAGAAGGTGAAGACTGGAATTGGTTTACGCACTGCAGCAAAATTTCTGCTTGCATCCTAAGCTGTCGGCCTCGGTTAGTCCCTGAGAAAAAAGGGGAAGGAACTAAATGATCATTTTTGGATAATCCGGCCAGGCACTCTGTCATTGATCCCTTCTCTCCTCACCACATCTCTGTTGGCGAGGTAGGTATTAGGGTCCCTCTGATGGAGGAGCAGAGGCTCAGAGAGATGGGCAATCTGTCCCAAGTCACACAGCTCATCAGTCAGAACAGAGGTCTCTCTGTCATCTAACAAACCAGTCAGCACTGAATACTGTTATTTGGCATATAGGGTGTTTTTATTTTTGTGAATTTGGGTTTCTGTTTGTTTGGTCAGTTGGTTAATTTTTCTTTGGTTCTTGTTTCCCCCTCAACACTGTTTAGTCACGGTATGAAATTCAACCCACTTCTTTCTAAAGACTTTGAATGAGAAACCTCAGTTGGAACTTAATATTAAATCTTCCCTGGAAAATCTGTAGATTTCATAATCATTTATTATTGTAGGAAATCTAAAGAACATAAGAAAGCAGAAATTCTGACCCTGTTAGGTTCTTTTCCACAGTGCCTATTATTTCTCTGAAATAATCAACTAATTTCTCCTGGGTGCATTCATGTAATATGAATCCAAGAACACAGCAATTTTTGGAAATTATTATCAGACCTTCTCGGGCAGGAGCACAAAAGGCTGAAAGGGATCTCAAAAGGTGTGCAGCCAGGACACCCATTTAAAGACCTCATATATGTTTTTATATAATTCACAGGATTTTTTTCTATCCTTGTTCTATGACATTAAAAATGGTTCACCCACTTTATGCCAGGCAGCAGGGGATAAATTACTATACCTCTCTAAAGGCACTCAGCATTTCATGTGGCCTGGCTTATGAAAACAGAAGATGCTGGTGCCAAGCAAATATTGTTTGCTTTGTTGAGCTAGCTAAAGGACTACATGTGAAATGACTCCCACCTGCTAAGAGTATTGTTTTCCTCCAGGTTTAGTTTTGTGCTTTTTTTTTTTTACAACAACCTACTACTCTGCCAGAAACAATAGGAAATTAACCAGCATAGTCCCTGTGGTTGATTGGTTTGTTCTTTATCCCAGTGGAGATGTTCTTGAGCCCTGGAAAGACAGACCAACACTTACAGAAATAGTGCTAAGCAAAAAGGAGGTAGCCCATCCATTCCCTTTTACTAATTATTTTCCTGTATGCCCACCATTCTTCTGGTCCTACTGGTTTCTCTTATTGTTCAATATCCCCTTCAAACATGCCTCAAGTGTTTCTCGTTTCTTTCCTCAATAACCTTTCCTTGTACCCATTCCTTCATGTAACCAGCCTTCCCTATATCTTCAACTATCAACTTCACATAAGTACAGTTTTCAACCAGCTCAGATCTTTATGCTGGAGGAGGAAGAAGAGGGAAGGAGTGAGAGAGTGGGAGGGACAATTTATTCCTACAATCTTCTCCCCCAGCTTCTCCCCGGAGCTCCAGATCCCCTTTTCCAACCCTAAGCTGGATATGCCTACTTGAATGACCCACTCACACCTCACTCCAACAAATGTATATTGGAACCACCTTTTTAAAAAAAGTTTTATTGAGATATAATTGAGATAAAATAAGGTGCACATACTTTAAGTATACAATTTGGTAAGTTTGACATATGCACATACCCGTGAAACCATCACTGTGATCAAGATAGTTAACACATGGATTACGGCCCAGAGTTTCCTCAGGTCCCTTTGTAATCCCTTCCTTTCCCACTAATCTGTGCTCCTCCACCCCACACTTCCCCTCACCTCCCCAAACAAATTGATTTGCTTTCTGTCACTATTAGGCTTATCTGCATTTTCTAGAGTTTTAAAGGAATGGGACAATATAGTATATCATCTTTTTAGATTGGCTTTTTTCACTTAGCATAATTAGGGAGTCATCCTTGTTGGCTGTATACACAGTTCATTCCTTTTTATTGCTGAGTACAATGGCATTGTATAAATATGCTATCATTTGTTTATCCATTTACCTTTTGATGGAAATTTGGGTTGCTTATCTCTTGGGGGCTGTAAATAAAGCTATTATAAACATTTCTGTACAAATCTTTATATGGACATATATTTTCTTTTCTCTTGGGGAAATAAATATCTTGAAGTGGAATAGGTAGATCATGTAATAGATGTATACTTAACATTTTTGAGTAACTGCCAAACTGTTTTCCAAAATGATGGTACCATTTTACATTCCCATGAGTAGTAGTTGAGAGTTCTAGTTCCTCCACATCCTCTTCAACACTTGGGGTGGTCAATCTTTTTAATTTTAGTCATTCTGATAGGTATGTAGTGGTATCTCATTGAAGTTTTTAATTTGCATTTCTCCAATGAGTAACAATATTAGCCATGTTTTCATGTAATTATTTGCCATCTCTAGATCTTCTTTGCTGAAGTGTCTATTCAAATCTTTTGTCCATTTGTATTGGGTTTTCTTGAGTTTTGAGTGTTCTTTATATATTCTGGAATCAAGTCCTTTATCAAATATATACTTCCCAAAGATTTTCTCCCAGTCTATGGTCTTTTCATTCTCTCCTCTCCTTACAATGTCTTCTGAAGAATGGAAGGTTTTAGATTTTGAAGAAGTCTAATTCATCAATTTGTCCTTTTATAGATTGTGATTTTGGTGTCTTTTCTAAGAAACATTGCCTAATTCAAAGATTATCTACCATGTTTTTTTCTAGAATGTTTTTAATGTTATGACTCACATTTAGGTATATGATCCATTTTGAGTTAGTTTTTTGTAAACGGTACATGGTATGGACCCAAATTATTTTAATTATAGATATCTAGGGGTGCCTGGTTGGCTCAGTCAGTGAAGCATGTGACCCTTGATCTCAGGGTTTGGGTTCAAACCCCATGTTGGATGTAGAGTTTACTTAAAAATAAAATCTTAAAAAAATTAAATATAGCAATGCAATAATTCCCACACTATTTGTTGAAAAAGCTATCCCTGGAGCGCCTGGATGGCTCAGTCATTAAGCATCTACCTTCAGCTCAGGTCATGATCCCAGGGTCCTGGGATCGAGCCCTACATTGGGCTCCTTGCTCAGCGGGAAGCCTGCTTCTCCCTCTCCCACTCCCCCTGCTTGTGTTCCCTCTCTCGCTGTCTCTCTGTCAAAGAAAGAAAGAAAGAAAGAAAGAAAGAAAGAAAGAAAGAAAAGAAAAGAAAAGAAAAGAAAAAGAAGAAACAGCTGCTTGTTTTAAAATAAATAAATAAATAAATAAAAAGCTATCCCTTTTCCATTGCATTGCCTTTGCTCTGATCTAAAAAAAAAATCGATTGTCCATAATGTATGGGTATATTTCAAAACTCCCTATTCTGTTCCTTTGGATGAATTATTTCCATGCCAATACCACATTGTTTTGGTTATAGCTTAACAACAATGTTTAAAATCAAGTAGTGCACCCCTCCAATTTTCTTATTATTTTAAAGTTGTTTTAGTTATTTTAAGGTCCTTGGCATTCCCATATGAATGCTAAAATCAGCTTGCCAATTTCTACCCAAAACAGTGCTGAGATTTTGACTGGTATTATATTGAATCTATAGATCAGTTTGGGGAGAACTGACATCTTAACAATACTGTCTTACAGGCCGTGAACAAGGTGTATCTCTCCATTTATTGACATTTTCTTTACTTCTGTCAGCAATATTTAGTAGTTTCCAGTGTACACGTCTTTCACATCTTTGGTCAGATTTATCCCTAACTGTTCATTTTTGATGCTATTTGTTTCAATTTCAATCTCCGATTGTTTGTTGCTTAATTTATGGAAATACAATTTCCTGTTAGAAGGAGTCAGTGTATCATAAACATCCAATGTATATTAAAATTATAAAAAGTCTGGCATGTAGCAAGGGATATATAAGCGTTTTACAAGCATCAACAAGATCTGATAATGAACTAATTCTATTATATGTGTGTGGCAGATGTGAAGGAGAACTAAGGGTCCAAAATATAAGATAACTGAGATTTCTAACTGAGATGACAGGTGGCAGTGATATTATTCAAGATGGTGGAAACAAGAGGATAAATGCACTTCATTGGGAAGTTTCTGGACATGTTGGTTTGGCAATGCCTCTTTTGAAATGAAGATAGAACAATTTAGCAACAAGTAATTGGAAACTAGACTATGTTCCTTTGGTTCTTTTGGGCTTCAAGGAAGGCAACTGTGTAATCTTAACCTTCACTGCCCATCTTCCCAGAGTTATAACATGCTAATGTAAACCATAGGGCCTCAAGGAGAGTTGAGTGGCACAGTGCCCATCACTTCCCAAATTTATTTTACCAGGAAACCCTTATTGGTGAGGAGAAACTTACAAAGCTAGTGCTCAGAGACAGTCTTAGGAAAACAACACTCTATATGAAAGAGTTATGGTATCATATCATGTATCAGCTGCTTGAAAGCCTCCAGCTCTTGCACTTGCTTAACTCATCCTGTCTTCCAGAATTTAAGTAAATTGGCTCAAACCTTCATTCTACATATACTGGGAAACCTGGTATCCTTTCTAGTATGTCTGGGTGCCTGGGGGGGGGGGGGCTACATTTCAATTGAGTTCCTGCTTCCACTAAATTCTTGATATCTGTTCTGAATTTCACTTTCTTCCTTATATCAAGTTGATGGACCCTTCTTAATCCCCTTTCTTTGTGGAACACTACTGACTCAAGTCAACAGAGAGTACAATAGAGAGGCATTGCAACCCAGTGTGACACAGCCAACAAAAAATTGAGAATTAGAGATCCCTGTTATTTGAAAAGTTCTTAACTATCCCTGCTTCTAGGAAAGTTTCACTGGTGTCTCTTGTATTTAAGCTCTACCTTCTCATGTTCCTGGGCCCCCCTTGTCTCATCTCCTCTCCTGGCTCAAGAACCATCTCTCTATTTCCCACCCAGGGCACGTCCTGAGGGTCAGTTTTCCACAACCATATAAGTTAGTCAAAGGCAGTTTGAATGGTTCTCTCTCCTCAGCAGAATTTCACTGCCAGTACCGATTGTATAAGCCATTTTTCCTCCCGTCATAATCTGAAGGACACTATAGCAACACTGCTCTGATCCTCTTCCATTCTGATGTCTCTCTCTAGGCATCCCTAATGTTGCCTGTCTTCCCACATTCAACTTGCCTTCAAAGGAAAGATCTGATGAGGTCAGTTGGTCACTATCCTGTATGGGGAGTCCCTATTACATGTCTTTTTTCTCAGGCACCTAATCCTCATTTAGTCATCCTGGCCAAGGTCAAAACTCATGAAGAATCTGCAGCCCATAAAGAACTTCCCAAGTAAGAGGGAAGAAAGGGAAGAGACAGAAAGAATAAAAGCATAGAATTATACTGTTTGTTGGCACATTTAAGATAATTTGTTGCCCAATCACCTTTAAGAGAAAGACAATGACAGAGAGGTCAAGTGACACATTCCAGGAAACCTGGGGATTGACAGAGAATTGACTTGGACCAGAGTCTCCTCACTCCAAATCCACTCACAATACCAGCTTCCACCTGATAAACCAGTAACTAAAACTTTTTTGGCCACAACTCACAGTAAGAAACATATTTTAAATTAGGACACAGCAAGCAAACACACACACACACACACACACATTATTAACAATAACTTTTACATAGCTCTTACTATATATGTGCATGTGTGTAGATACAGATATATAGATATCTGTGTGTATATCTGTATGTGTGTGTGGATAGATGGATGGATAAACATTGAGAAAGGGATTTATAAATCCTAAGCTCTTTACATATGTTAATTCACTTAATTCTCACAACAATTCTGTGAGGTAGGTACTATATTTATTACCTTAATTTTACAGACAAGTAAACTGGGGCACATAGAAACTTATCCAAAGACAAATAGTCAAGCCAGGATTTGAATACAGGCAGCATGGCTCCAGAGTCCATGTCCTTAATCATTATACTTACTGTCTTTCATATATGTGTTACACATGTTGTAATATATTTATGTATACACATATGTATGTGTAATGCTTCATGAAACAATACTTAACCTTACTTTCTGTGATGCACTCTCACTTAAAAAAATTTTCGTAACTGCCTGAAAACCACTAAATTTATTTACAACCCACATTTTTAAAATGTTTGAAAGACACTGTTAAATTAACCAGGCTAGATTTCCCTTTTAGATCTTCCTTTTAGAAAAGAAGGAAACATCAAAGAGAAGTATAAATTGATCACTAAGTAAAATGGAGAAAGCTCCAGGTTTCTGCCTCATGGGAAGACAGTTCTAATATCTATCACTTAGGAGAGAAAAGAAGAGATGGAGAGATTATTCTTGCATGGTATTAGTGAGTAAATATGCCTGCAAGTCAGACAAGGAGAAACAATTCCCTAAACCTTGAGCTCACCATAATAGTACAGTTATCATATTTATTAGTACACATCTGAGCTGTTTTTAAATCAACCAACCTAATCTGCAAAAGATTAATTAAATTCAACAAATATTTTTCATGTTAATAAAAATAGTGTTAACACTATTTTAGTTCTTACTAATGTGTCAGGATCATTCTAAGCACTTTATATGTGTATTCACTAACTTATTAAGTCTCACTATTCTATAAGGTGGGTGCTATTATTAAACCAGTTTACAGACAAGGACACTCAAGACTTGCCTGAGATCACACAGCTAGTAAATGTGAAGCTGGGTTTCACTTTAGCCTAAATCTAGAAGCTGTGTTCCCTCAACTACTACTCTATGCCATCTTCCACAAATGTTTAAGCTATTGTGCTGGGTACTTGATGACAATCTCCAAAGCAAAATAATTTATTTCCAATTAAAAATTTTTAAAGATTTCATTTATCTATTTGACAGAGAGAGAGAGAGATCACAAGTAGGCAGACAGGCAGGCAGAGGGAGAGGGAGAAGCAGGCTCCATGCTGAGCATGGAGCCTGATGCGGGGTTCGATCCCAGGATGCTGGGATCACGACCTGAGCTGAAGGCAGACACTTAGCTGACTGAGTCACCCAGGTGCCCCTCCTATTAAAAATTTTTTAAAGATTTAAATGCATTACTGGGCGCCTGGGTGGCTCAGATGGTTAAGCATCTGCCTTCGGCTCAGGTCATGATCCCGGGGTCCTGGGATCGAGTCCCACATCGGGCTCCCGGTTCAGCGGGGAGCCTGCTTCTCCCTCTGACCCTCTCCCCTCTCATGCTGTTTCTCTCTCGCTCGCTCTCTAAAAAATAAATAAAATCTTTAAAAAAAAGATTTAAATGCATTACTTAAAATTTTTTTAAAATTTTAAGTAAACTCTACACCCAATGTGGGGCTCGAACTCACAACCCTGAAATCAAGAGTTGTGCATTCCACCAACTGAGCCAGCCAAGGAGCCCCTGATTTCCAATTAAAATTGATTAAGTAATGCAAGGTCTTCTAGAAGTATGCTAAGACAGAACTAGCTCATGCTCAAAAAACAAAACAAAACACTAGCTCATGCTCAATACAAATCAAGTATTTTTTTTTTAAAAGATTTTATTTATTTATTTGACAGAGAGAGACAGTGAGAGAAGGAACACAAGCAGGGGTAGTGGGAGAGGGAGAAGCAGGCTTCCCACTGAGCAGGGAGCCCAATGTGGGGCTCGATCCCAGGACCCTGGGATCATGACCTGAGCTGAAGGCAGACGCTTAATGACTGAGCCACCCAGGCACCCACCCCCTCAATACAAATCAAGTATTAATTCATCATTTAATAGGCAATATTTGCACACTGCAATGGATTACATATTATGGCAGCATTTTATTATCTTTAAAAATTCACATTTAGGGCGCCTGGGTGGCTCAGTTGGTTAAGCGACTGCCTTCGGCTCAGGTCATGATCCTGGAGTCCTGGGATTGAGTCCCGCATCGGGCTCCCTTCTCGGCAGGGAGCCTGCTTCTCCCTCTGACCCTCCCCCATCTTCTGCTCTCTCTCTCTGTCTCATTCTCTCTCTCAAATAAATAAATATTAAAAAATAATAATAATAAAAAATAAAATAAATAAAAATTCACATTTAAAATTCATACTGGTCTATAACCCACGATTATAGTATGAAGTCATTGAGTAGATTCTATTGGAATTGACATCTTTTGATGCTATCATCTGTCAAAATTTATATCTACTGCCACGACTAACATTAGCAATAAAAGTTTCGAGTGGGAGAGGAAAAGATGGAGGAGTAGGGGACCCTATTCCAACTGGTCCCTGGAATTGAGCTGGATAACTACCAGACCACTCTGAACACCCACGAAATTAGCCTGAGATGTAAGGAGATAGATCTGGATCTCTACAAAGAGAATATTGCAGGCGGTTGGTTTCAAGGTATGAAGCAGGGAGCCGTGATTCCTTCTGTGGGCACATATCTGAAGATAAACGGAAGGGGGAGGGAGCTGAGCCATTGGGATCCTACACCACCGGTCAGCGACAGCCTTCCATGCTGGGGACGGGGCACAGACTCGCAGACTGGTAGCGGCAGGGAAAGGACTTTAGGGCAGCCCCCAGACTGAAATCTGGAGTGGTGGGCCACACACGTGAACTGGGGGCAGCTGGTGGTTTTAGAAGCACAAAGGGCAGAGACCTGCCCCTGTGCCCCAACCTGGAGGCAAGGACTGGAAGCGCTCCTAAGGGGCACACAACCCAGGACACCACAGTTTATAGCAGCACAGACAGAAACAGAGATAGTGTGGCCTGGAGAGCTCACTGAAGAACAGACTGCAATCTCTCTGCTCGGAGGCAGAGGGTTGGAAATAATCTCTTCTGCTCTCTCAGAAGAGATGCAGAACGGTGCCAGGGAAAGCTACCAGAGAACAAAAGCCCCCCAAAACCGGTTTTCACTGAGCCCATCCCCCACCACAGGGGGCAGGGCAACTCTGCCCAAACAGGGTTGCCTGAGTAACAGTTCGGCAGGTCCCTCCCCCAGAAGACAGGCTGGGAGAACATGAGGACAGCAACCCTAAGGTCCCTATAAAACAGGTGCATCTTGATTGGGTTGTGGTCAATAATTTGGACTCTGTACATTCCCTCAACCACCCCTCAACAGAATGATTAGGAGGAGAAACCCCCAAAATAGGAAAGACTCAAAGACTGTGACTTCTGCCACAGATTTACAAACGGATACAGATATAACCAAGATGTTGGAGAAAGAATTCAGGGTAGCAATTGTGAAGACAATAGCTAGAATGGAGAAATCGATTAATGGCAACATAGAGTCTCTAAGGGCAGAAATGAAAGCTGAATTGGCAGAACTTAAAAATGCTATCAATGAGATCCAATCTAACCTAGATAATCTAACAGGTAGGGTAAGCGAGGCAGAAGAACGAATTAGTGATCTAGAAGACCAATTAATAGACAAGAAGGAAGAAGAGGAGGCCAGGGAAAAACAACTCAAAATCCATGAAAATAGAATCAGAGAAATAAGTGACACCATGAAACATTCCAATGTCAGAATTATTGGGATCCCTGAAGGGGTGGAGAGAGAGAGAGAGGACTAGAAGATGTATTTGAGCAAATCGTAGCTGAGAACTTCCCTAATCTGGGGAATGAAACAAACATTCGTGTCCTAGAGGCAGAGAGGACCCCTCCCAAGATCAAGGAAAACAGGCCAACGCCCTGGCATTTAATAGTAAAACTCACAAATCTTAGAACCAAGGAAACCATCTTAAGGGCAGGTAGGGGGAAGAGATTCCTTATATACAGAGGGAGGGACATCAGAATAACATCAGATTTATCCACAGAGACCTGGCAAGCCAGAAAGGGCTGGCAAGACATAGTCGGGACACTAAATGAGAAGAACATGCAGCCAAGAATACTTTATCTGGCAAGGCTGTCATCTAGAATGGATGGAAAGATGCAGAACTTCCAAGACTGGCAGAAACTGAAAGAATATATGACACTAAGCCAGCCCTGCAAGAAATATTAAGGGGGGTTCTACACAAGGACCTAAGAGTGATATAGAACAGAAATTTACAGAGACAATCTATAGAAACAAGGTCTTCACAGGCAACATGATGACTATAAATTCATATCTTTCAATAATCACTCTCAAGGTGAACGGCCTAAATGCTCCCATAAAATGGCACAGGGTTGCAGATTGGATAAAAAGACAGGACCCATCCATATGCTGTCTACAAGAGACTCATTTTTTTTTTAAAGATTTTATTTATTTATTTATTTGACAGAGAGAGACCAGCGAAGGAGGGAACACAAGCAGGGGGAGAGGGAGAAGCAGGCTCCCCGCAGAGCAGGGAGCCCAATGCAGGGCTCGATCCCAGGACCGTGGGATCATGACCCGAGCCGAAGGCAGACACCTAACAACCGAGCCACCCAGGCGCCCCTACAAGAGACTCATTTTGAACCTAAAGATACATCCAGACTGAAAGTGAAGGAATGGAGATCCATCTTCCATGCCAGCGGACCTCAAAAGAAAGCTGGAGTAGCAATTCTCATATCAGACAAATTAGATTTCAAGCTAAAGACCATACTTAGAGACACAGAAGGACACTATATCATTCTTAAAGGGTCTATCCAACAAAAAGATCTAACAGTTGTAAATATCCATGCCCCCAACATGGGAGCAGCCATCTACCTAAGCCAACTGTTAACCAAATAAAGAGTCATATTGATAACAACATGTTAATTGTAGAAGACCTCAATACTCCACTCTCAGCAACAGACAGATCATCTAAGCAGAAAATCAACAGAGAAACAAGAGCTTTGAATGACACACTGGACCAGATGGACCTCATAGATATATACAGAACATTCCACCCTAAAACAACAGAATACTCATTCTTCTCGAGTGCACATGGAACTTTCTCCAGAATAGACCACACATGGGGTCACAAATCTCAACCAATACCAAAAGACTGAGATTATTCCTTGCATATTCTCAGACCATAATGTTTTAAAACTGGAACTCAATCACAAGAAAAAATTTGGAAGAAATTCAAACACTTGGAAGCTAAAGACCACTCTGCTCAAGAATGTTTGGGTCAACCAGGAAAACAAATAAGAACTTAAACAATTCATGGAAAACAATGAGAACAAAAACACATCGGTCCAAAACCTATGGGATACTGCAAAGGTGGTCATGAGCGGGAAATACATAGCCATCCAAGCCTCACTCAAAAAAATAGAAAAATTCCAAATTCACCAACTAACTTTACACCTTAAAGAACTAGAGAAAAAGCAACAAAAGATGCCTAAGCCATGCATTAGAAGAGAAATAATTAAGAAGAGAGCAGAGATCAATGAATTAGAAACCAGAAACACAGTAGATCAGATCAACGAAACTAGAAGCTGGTTCTTTGAAAGAATTGATAAGATCAATAAACCACTGGCCAGGCTTATCAAAAAAAAAAAAAGAGAAAGAAACCAAATTAATAAAATTATGAATGAAAGGGGAGAGATCATGACTAACACCAAGGAAATAGAAACAATTATTAGAAATTATTATCAACAACTATATGCCAATAAATTAAGCAACCTGGAAGAAATAGATGCCTTCCTGGAAACCTATAAACTGCCAAGACTGAAACAGGAAGAAACACAACCTGAATAGGCCAATAACCAGTAATGAGATTGAAGCAGTGATCAAAAACCTCCCCAAAAACAAGAGTCCAGGGCCTGATGGATTCTGTGGGGAATTCTACCAAACATTCAAAGAAGAAATAATACCTATTCTCCTGAAACTCTTTCAAAAAACAGAAACAGAAGGAAAGCTTCCAGACTCATTCTATGAGGCCAGCCAGCATTACCTTAATCTCCAAACCATCAAAAAGGAGAATTTCAGACCAATATCCCTGATGAATATCGATTCAAGACCCCATCAAAAAGAATTTCAGACCGATATCCCTGATGAATATAGATTCCAAAATTCTCAACAAAATCCTAGCTAATAGGATCCAACAGTACATTAAAAGGATCATCCACCATGACCAAGTGGGATTTATCCCCAGGATGCAACATTGGTTCAACATTTGCAAATCAATCAATGTGATAGAACACATTAATAAGCAGAGAGAGAAGAACCATATGGGCTTCTCAATTGATGCAGAAAAAGCATTTGACAAAATACAGCATCCTCTCCTGATTAAAAATCTTCAGAGTATAGGGATAGAGGGAACATTCCTCATTCATAAAATCCATCTATGAAAAACCTACAGCGAATATCATCCTCAATGGGGAAAAGCTGAGAGCCTTTCCCTTAAGATCAGGAACACGACAAGGATGCCCACTCTCGCCACTATTGTTCAACATAGTACTAGAAATGCTAGCAACAGCAATCAGACAACAAAAAGAAATAAAAGGTATTCAAATTGGCAAACTCTCTCTCTTTGCAGGTGACTTGATACTTTATGTGGAAAATCCAAAAGACTCCACCCCCAAATTACTAGAACTCATACAGCAATTCAGTAACGTGGCAGGATACAAAATCAATGCACAGAAATCAGTTGCTTTCTTATACACTAACAATGCAACTGTAGAAAGAGAATTTAGAGAAACGATTCCATTTACAATAGCACCAAAAACTGTAAGATACCTCGGAATAAACCTAACCAAAGAGGTAAAGGATCTATACTCTAGGAACTACAGAACACTCATGAAAGAAATTAAAGAAGACACAAAAAGATGGAAAAACATTCCATGCTCATGGATCAGAAGAATAAACATTGTTAAAATGTCTGTGCTACCCAGAGCAATCTATACTTTCAACACCATCCCAATCAAAAACCAATGACATTTTTCAAAGTGCTGGAACAAACAATCCTAAAATTTGTATGGAATCAGAAAAGACCCCGAATTGCCAAGGAAATGTTAAAAAAGAAAAACAAAGCTGGGGGCATCACGTTGCCTGATTTCAAGCTATATTACAAAGCAGTGATCACCAAGACAGCATGGTACTGGCACAAAAACAGACATATAGACCAATGGAACAGAATAGAGAGCCCAGATATGGACCTTCAACTCTATGGTCAAGTAATCTTTGACAAAGCAGGAAAAAATATGCAATGGAAAAAAGACAGTCTCTTCAATAAATGGTGCTGGGAAAATTGGACAGCTATATACAGAAGAATGAAACTCGACCATTCTCTAACACCATACACAAAGATAAACTCAAAATGGATGAAAGACCTCAATGTGAGACAGGAATTCTAGAACATAGGCAGTAACCTCTTTGACATCGGCCACAGCAACTTCTTTCAAGATACATCTCCAAAGCCTAGTGAAACAAAAGCAAAAATGAACTTTTGGGACTTCATCAAGATAAAAAGCTTCTGCACAGCAAAGGAAACAGTCAATAAAACAAAGAGGTAACCCATAGAATGGGAGAAGATATTTGCAAATGACACTACAGACAAAGTGCTGATTTCCAGGATCTATAAAGAACTTCTCAAACTCAACACCCAAAAAACAAATAATCAAGTTAAAAAATGGGCAGAAGACATGAACAGACACTTCTCCAAAGAAGACATACAAATGGCTAACAGACACATGAAAAAATGTTCATCATCATTAGCCATCAGGGAAATTCAAATCAAAACCACATTGAGATACCACCTTATACCAGTTAGAATGGCAAAAATTGACAAGGCAAGAAACAACAAATGTTGGAGAGGTTGTGGAGAAAGGGAACCCTCTTACACTGTTGGTGGGAATGCAAGTTGGTATAGACACTTTGGAAAACAGTGTGGAGGTTCCTCAAAAAATCAAAAATAGAGCTACCCTATGACCCAGCAATTGCACTCCTGGGTATTTACCCCAAAGACACAGATGTAGTGAAAAGAAGGGCCATATGCACCCCAATGTTCATAGCAGCAATGTCCACAATAGCCAAACTGTAGAAAGAGCCGAGATGCTTCTACACAGGTCTTGGAAGGTTAAACGTTTCAAAATTATGTTTCTTATTCCAGAGCAACTACAAATCAAAATAACACCTTAAGTCAATTACAAATCAAAATATTGGGAATCAAATTGTTTAATCATTAGATTTGAAGAGCCAGAACTCATGCCAATCTAATTTCTTACATTACTGTGTAATCTCCACCACTTCTACTCTTACTTTAAAAGATTTACAGAAGCAGTGAGGTTAACAACTTTAAACCTTACATCTTGATTTATTTCAGCTACTTATTGATTCCAGTCTTGTGCCAAGTAATTGGATGATCTAAGGATACCTTGCCTTTTCAAGAATAAGAACTGGTTTTCATTTCCTCTGGAGCTTTGAGGTCACTGGCTAGGAAAGGAAGAGAATTAATGATGAGACAGACTTCCTTCCCCTTTCCTCTGCTGCCAGAAACTTGTTATCTCATTACTGATGGCTACAGACGGCTGAATGAAGTGTTTCCTTCCTTCCTTACTTCCCAATAGACAATTCATTTTCAACTCAACAGTCTTCTCCAAACACATTACAATGAAACTGTCAAAAAGCAAAGTCAGAGAGAGAATTCTAAAAGCAGCAAGAGGAAAACAGATATTAAGCTATAGGAACCCCCACTAGGCTATCAGCAAATTTCACAGCAGAAACTATACCGGCTAGGAGACAGTGGAATGATAATCAAAGTACTGAAAGAAGAAAGCAGTCAACCAAGAACACTCTATCCTCTAAAATCATTTTTCAGAAATGAAGGAGGGGGCACCTGGATAGCTCAGTCAGTTAAGCATCCAGCTCTTGATTTTGGCTCATGTCATGATCTTAGGGTTGTGAGACTGAGCCATGCATTGCATCAGGCTTCCCACTCAGCAGGGAGTCTGCTTGAGATTCTCTCTCTCTTCTCCCTCCCTCAGTCCCTCCCCCACTGATGTGCTCTCTCTCTCTAAAATAAATAAATAAATCTTAAAAAAAAAAAAAGGAGAAATAGACTTTCCCAGACACCACTTAATTATAGTATAAAGATTAAAGGAAAACAGTATTAAAAATAACTACAGCTGCTATAGCTTGTTAATAAATGCACAGTATAAAAAGAAGTAAATTATAACTTCAAAAACATAAAAGTGGGGGTGTAGAAAGGTAAAGTTTTAGTATGAGATTGAGTTTAAGTTGCCATCAGCATAAAATGAACTGTTGTATTTACATTTTATGTTAATCTCATTATAACCAAAAAGTAAAATCCTACAGTATATTCACAAAAGATAAAGACAAGTGAATTACAGCATAACCACCATGGAAAATCACTAATTCACAAAGATAGGCAGCAAAAGAGAAAAAAAAGGAACAATGGAACTACAAAACAGCCAGAAAGCAATTAATAAGATGGAATTCATATTTACATATCAATTATTACTATAAATGTAAATGGATCGAATTCACCAATCAAAAAGCAAAGGCTGGCTGGCTGGATTAAAAAAACAACAACTGGGGCACCTGGGTGGCTCAGTTGGTAGGGCGACTGCCTTTGGCTCAGGTCATGATCCTGGAGTCCCGGGATCGATTCCCGCATTGGGCTCCTTGCTCAGCAGGGAGTCTGCTTCTCCCTCTGACCCTCCTCCCTCTCATGCTCTCTGTCATTCTCTCTCTCTCTCAATAAAAAAATAAAAAATCTTTAAAAAAAATAAAAATAAAAAAATTTTAAAAATTAAAACAACAACAATGACAACAATATCCAACTACATGTTGCCTACAAGAGGCTCATGTCAGCTTTAAGGACACACATAGGTTCAAAGTCACGGGATGGAAAAAGATACCCCATGCAAGTGGAAACCAAAAAAAAGCAGAGATATATATGTATTTATATCAGACAAAATAGACTTTGAGCCAAAAATTGTAACAAGAGACAAATAAGGTCATTTTATAATGATAAAGGGGCCAACTCATCAAGAAGATATCACAATTGTAAATATATGCACCCAATGTCAGAACACTTAAATATATTAAGCAAATATTAACAGATGTCAAAGCAGAAAAAGAAAACAATACAATAAGAGACTTCGATACTCCACTTTCAGCAATGTATAGATCATCCAGACAAAAATGGACATGAACCACACGTTAGACCAAATGAACCGAACAGACATACATAGATATCATTCCATCCAATAGCAACAGAATACATATTCTTCTTCAGTGCACATGGAATAGTCTCCAGAATAAATTATATGATAGGCCACAAAACAAATCTTAGCAAATTTAAGATCTAAATCATATCAAGCATCTTTTCCAACTATAGTGGAATGAAACTAGAAATCAAAAAGAGCAAAGCTAGAAAATTTAGAAACATACAGAAACTAAACAACACATTCCTGAACAAACAATAGGTCAAAGAAGAAATCAGAAAGTAAATCAAAATATCTTGAAACAAATGAAAATGGAAATACAACACACAAAAAAAACTACTGAATGCTGCAAAAGCAGTTCTTAGAGGGAAGTTTTTAGTGATAAATGCTTATATTAAGAAAAAGAAAGATCCCAAACAAACAACCAAACTTTATACTTCAAGAGAATAGAAATAAAAAATAAGCCCAAAGTTAGAAGGAAGTAAATAAAAAAATCAAAGAGGAAATAAATGAAATAAAGATCAGGAAAACATTAGAAAGGATCAACTAAAAACTGTTTTTTGAAAATAAAAAAATTGACAACTGATACCACAGAAATACACAGGAACATGGAGGACTACTATGAACAATTCTATGCCCACAAATGGGATAACCTAGAAGAAATGGATACATTCCTAGAAGCATTCAACCTACCAAGACTGAGTCACAAAGAAATAGAAAATCCAAACAGACCAATATGAGTAAGAAGGATGAATCAGTAAGCAAAAACCTCCCACCAGAGAAAATCCTAAGACCAGATGATTTCACCGGTGAATTCTACCAAACACTTAGAGAAGAATTAATGCCAACTCTCCCCCAAACACTTTGAAAAAACTGAAGCAGAGGGAGCACTCCCAAATTTATTTTATGAGGCCAGCATTACTCTTACATTAAGACCAAAAAAGGACCCTGTAAGAACAGAAAACTACAGGCCAATAAACCTAATGAACACAGACGCAAAAATCCTCAACAAAATATTAGGAAACTAAATTCCACTCTACTTTAAAAGGATCATACACTATAATCAAGCTTTTGTATTGCAAAAGAAACAATCAATAAAATGAAAAAGCACCCTACAGAATGAGAGAATGCAAACCATATATCAGATAAGGTTTAATATCCAGAACTTATACAACTCAGTAACAAAAAACAATCCAATTGAAAAATGGGCAGAGCCTGGGTGGCTCAGTTGGTTAAGCGTCTGCCCTTGGCTCAGGTCATGATCTCGGGGTCCTGGGATCGAGCCCCACATTGGGCTCCCTGCTTGGCGGGGAGCCTGCTTCTCCCTCTCCCTCTACTGTTTCCCCCTGCTTGTGCTCTCTCACTCTATCAAATAAATAAATAAAATCTTTAAAAAAAAAAAAAGAAAAAGAAAAATGGGCAGAGGAAATGAATAGACATTCTCCAAAGAAAACATACAAATTGCCAACAGATACATGAAAAGATGCTCAACATCACTAATCATCAGGAAATGCACCTCAAAACCACAATGAGCTATCGCCTCACATCTGTTAGAATGGCTAGAATCAAAAAGACAAGAAATAACAAGTGTTGGTGAGGATGTGGAGAAAAGAGAACATTTATGCACTGTTGGTGAGAATGTTAACTGGTACAATCACCACAGAAACAGTATGAAGTTTCCTCAAGGAATTAGAAAACAGAACTGCCATGTGACCCAGCAATCTCACTTCTGGATATATATCAAAAGGAATTAAAAACAGGATATTGAGAAGATACCTGCACTCCTATGTTCACTGCCACATTATTCAAAACAGCCAAGATATAGAAACAACTTAAGTGTCTATCCACGGACAAATGGATTTTTTTAAATGTGATTATACACACACATACATATACACATAGACACACACGAATATTATTCAGCATAAAAAAGAAGGAAATCTGCCATTTGCGACAACACGGATGGACCTTGAGTGCATTAAGCTAAATAAGTCAGAGAAAGGCAAATACTGTATGATAGCACTTACATGTGAAATGTAAAGAAACCAAACTTGTAGAAACAGAGTAGATTGGTGGTTGACAGTGGCTGTAGGGTAGGGGAATTGGGGATATATTGGTCAAAGGATACAAATTTGCACTTAGAAGATGAGTAAGTTCTGGAGAGCTAATGCACAGCATTGTGATTATAGTCAATAATACGTATAATATACTTCAAAGTTGTTAAGAGACTAGATCTTAATTGTTCTCACCCCAAAAAACATAATTATGTGACATGCTGGAGGTATTAGCTAACACTATGGTAGTAATCATATTGCGATATATAAATGTTATCAAATCATCACATTGTACACCTTAAATTTACACAATGTTGTATGTCAATTATATCTCAATTAAAAAAAAAAAGAATCCTAGGTCAAGTCTTTCCCCATCTCAGCTTTTGCTTCTGTTTGCTAAATATATAGCATAAGAATGTCTGACATTTCAGTAAGGTTGTTTTATTTTTTTTTTAAGATTTTATTTATTTATTTGAGAGAAAGTGTAAGCAAGTGAGAGAGAGCACGAGCAGAGGGACAGGGAGAAGCAGACTCCCTGCCAAGCAGAGAGCCCGATGTGGGGCTCGATCCCAGGACCCTGGGATCATGACCTGAGCCAAAGGCAGTCGCTTAACCAACTGAGCCACCCAGGCACCCCAGTAAGGCTGTTTTAAATACATTTATTTTTCAGAGGTCATTCTGATGACCCTGTGTAGTAGGTAAAACAAATATTATCATTACCCATATGGCTAAGAAGCAGTAAAGGTATGATTCAATCACAGTTCTTTCTTGATAATGACTCCAAGACTTAAAGCGTAGAGATGAGAAAAATGCTAGCATCATAGACAAAGAGATTGTTCATAATTCCTGATATGCTGAGTTTACGGTGATAGCAGGAGTTCAGTGAGATAGGCAGCTCTCATTTTCAACAGCTTGCCAGTGTGAAAAATAATTGATGCATAGTGACCTTGGCCAGAACATTGTTATATCCTTCTTTCACAGTTTTAGGATTCTGAATTTCCCAGATCTGCTTAGGTCCCTCTCTATTCCAAGCCAGTTCAACCCGAACACCCTCTAAATAAATAATAGGCATTTTGTGTACACAACTATTTGTGGCACAATGCTGACACCTAGTGTACTGAATGATTTTCTTTCATTCTATTTTCCTTAACTTCTGTCCCTCCAAGAATGGCTTTTAGGGTATAGTTTAATAAAAGCAAACACTTACTGGGAACTTACCACACATTAAGCATTGTGCCAAGCACTTTAAAGATACTTCTCTTCATCAACTATGAACAATTCTTTATCATCATTCCTATTTCACCCAAAAAGGGGAAAGAGGCTTAAAGA
Organism: Mirounga leonina; assembly: GCF_011800145.1. Classification (NCBI taxonomy): domain Eukaryota; kingdom Metazoa; phylum Chordata; class Mammalia; order Carnivora; family Phocidae; genus Mirounga; species Mirounga leonina. The sequence continues at coordinate 18,306,356 of NW_023270305.1, forward strand.
GTTGAATCAAATTTTATTATTGTGTAAGTTAGGATTCAAATGCAGATCTGTCGGACTCTGGAACCGGAGCACCCAATCACAGTTTTTAAAGGAATCAAGTAGGATTGTTTTATTGGATGGCTAAGTTAGCGTCTATGTATTCACTTGGAGTACATGTTTACACAGACTTTACTCAATACTATTCCTAAGAGTGAACAGTAGAAAATACGACAAATCTGAGGTCTGCAGCTTTGAGGCCAGCCCTCCCCTTGATTTAATGTCTCTTTGTATGGCAGGATGTCAGCCCTCTCATTCTCCCTCTGAGGGCAGAGAAGACTCTCACAGAGCCTTCTGGGCAAGTTCCAGTTACCTCTGTTTCAAGGACGACTCTTCTCCTGGGAGCAATATACTCACAGGGTAGGGTGAGCCTAACTTTCCTCAAACTATCTTGTTTTTTCTTCTGGTCTGAGTGCTCCAAGAAGCCAGAGGGAGCATGTGCCTTTCTCATTTTTTGAAGGCAAAACACTTGGCACATAGGGACTACTCGATAATATGCTAAATCCATTCACAAAAGGCTAGGAATCTGTTACTTCGTTTCTAAAGTTATTTTCTTTACACCTTTTATTTAGAATACGCAGGTATTTGAGCTCAACTGCGTAGCACATGGTGCTAAGACTATGGTTTGAGTACAATCCCCAAGTGAGCTACTCAGCCTCTCTCTCTGTGAAGAAACACAGTTCGCAGGCACTGATGGGGTCTCCCTGCAGCTACTCCACTGTCTCCGTCCAAGCAGAGGAAGTTTTCCTTCCCTCTCTCCTCTCCTTCCTTCACAGCTCCATTGCCCCAAATCTGATATGAAGATGCATCAGCTGCTTCAATCCAGCGGGAATAAAATTGTTAGAAAGGTCAGTAACGAGCTCAGGGTCAGGCTTTTCAATTCGTTTGATCAAGCATAACTGGGCTGCTTCCAGGATTTCCCTTTGAACTTTCTTGGATCAGCCTGTAATTTAGCCTTTCCAATGAAAACTCTCTGATTAAACCTATCTAGGACCTGTCCAAATACTTTTAGACAGTTTCTACTCCCCACATCCGATGTCTGGTATCTAATAATTCTCAATGAGAGCTCAAATATTAGAGGAAATGATAACACCGATCAAATACTCGGCATCTGCAAGTTGGCTGCTAAACACAGCATGTTATCTCATTTCACAGTACTGAAAGAAAACTTATTTCCACTTCACAGATTATGAAACAGACTCAGAAATTAAGTAATTCACCCACTGGCCAGGCTCCAGATTAATATTTGACTCTAAAATTAACACTCATTACAACTATGAATCCCAAGTCCAAAACTGAGCTTTCTTTCACCATCTGAAGGAGAAGCAGCTATCTTTCCTAAGTGCCAGACCTGCACTTTAGTTTGAAACTGTTCTCTAAACATCTACATGAAACTGGTAGTGCTACCCTTCTAGACTCTACTCAGAATCCTCTATGCTGGATGCAGTGTCCTGCAACCCCTTTTCTGGGAAACTATGTAATAAATTGATCAAAATTATAATCTACGTGACTAATCACTGTTGTTTTCTACAGCCTTTGACAATCAGATTCAATTGGACATACACATACACTCTGTTCCAAGAAAGTAAATTCTTTTGTCTGAAAACTGTTGATAGATCTAATATCTGATAGAGTAACATTAATTTCATTGTACTCCCCCAACTGTATGCATTTTGTTATCATTTCAGTGTATAAGTGCACATGGAAAGATTTCTAAGAGTTGAGATTCCCGGGCCATCCGCCTGAGAATTCTAATTCAATGGCTCTAGTATGGAGCCTCGGAACACAGACTTTTAATCAACACCCGAGGTAATTTGGATGCAAGTTGTCCTTGAACCCTTTTAAAAATTTCAATTTGAAATAAAAAATTCAAGTGAACATCTGAAAATTATTCCACCCTATTAAGTGGTTTTCAGCAATTATAATATGTCTTGTTTCCCTAGGTTTATTCTTTGTTCATTTTATTTCTTCAATCTGTGCATTTCTGGCTTTTATGAAATTTGGAAAATTTTTCAAATATTTTTTCTTCGAATACTTTTTTTGCCCCTTCCCCTCCCACTTTTTTCTGGGACTCCAATGACACCTACGTTAAATTAAGCTGCTGCTTATTATCCTACAGATCCCAGATGCTACTGATTCCCTTTCCCCTGACTCTTCTGTTTTTGTTTCATTCTGGATAGTCCCATCTTTAAGTTCATTTAGTGCCTACTCTTGTGTTAATCCCAGTTAGTGTATTTTTCATTTCAAGTACTTTATTTTTCATTTCTAAAAGTTCCAGTTTGGTCTTTTTCATATCTCTCACTTCACTGTTTTCGTAGACCTTCTTGCCCACATGGGACACTGAGTTTTAATGTCCTCGTCTGCTACTTCTATCACCTCTGACATTTCTGGGTCTCTTCTTTACTCCACCCCACAGCCCTAAGTGGTGAGTCATATTTTTCTGAGTACCTGATTTTTTTTTTTTTTACTAGATGCTGGACATTCTGAATCTTGCATGCTGAATACTGGATTTTTGTTAAATTCCTTTAAGTGTGGTCGGATTTTATTCTGGCAATGGTTATTTGCAATCAGCTGGATTCTTTGAGTCTTGCTCTTAAGCTTTTTATTAAAGATGGGTACAGAGCAGAATCCTAGTCTAGGACTAACTTAATCCTTTCTGAGGATTCCTCCCATATATTGTAATGTCTTTCCACTCTTGCTGATGGAAGCACACTAAAGTGTGCTGATTATCAGAATTTGATATGGTTGATAAAGAACCTGTAGAATCTGTCATGGGTACTCAGCAAATGTACTGAACCACACTGCCTTATTTCTGAACAAAATAACCTTAAATCGAATCTTACCAGAGGACAATGTATTTTCTGCACAGTAATTTACAGGTCTGAATTCATGTCCCAGTTCCCCTACTTACTAGCTGAGTGGCCTCAAATTAGTTATCTTGCTAAAGTGTAAAATGAGGATACCTATCTACTTTTTATGATTATTTTAAGGATTAACACACTCTAGTACAAAGTAGGTTATCAGTAGATTGCAGCTAGTATTAAGATTTATAAGGGATATATGACACAAAGCAATGATAAGGGAACCATAAAGGTGAAACCCATTCTAAACTAAAACCTGACACAAAAGACTGGCCATGTTTTTACCCTCCTGAAACTCAGACAACCTGCCTGCAACAGGACTTACAAAGGGCTAATATGCAGTTGCTCTGTACTTCTGCTTACTAAAATCAGATGGCCAACCCGAGAAGACATTCCTGGACAGATTAATTAAATAAATACAGCTGATAAAAGTAAAAATACATACATAAAAATGAATAAACAAAATTTGAGAAAAATTCAGAGGTCAACAAAATAGGTACTCATAACTATGATCACAGGAAGTAGAAAAACAAAAAGCACAGACCTTAAGTTTGAAAGAACTGGCTTATATTTTGTATACATAATATCATATAGTTACAATATATATATTTAGATATATTGCTATGTGTGTATTAGAGACTGCATGTAATACAACACACACACACACCCATATCTATCTCTCTGTCCAAGAGTGCCAGAAACTTTTTCTCAAAAGAATGCTGTTCAAACTAAAGGGAACACCAAATTATAGAAAAAGCACTGAAAAAAAATTGAGGACATTCCAAGAAAACATCTTGCTGCTTTAGTGTGCATAGCAGTGATGAAAAGAAAAATGACACATTAGGAATCCTGGCCCTGTGATGCCATCCATCCTCTGGCACCTTTTGAGCCAAGATTAATAAGACAAGGAACATACAGACAGGCATCGAGAGGGGGTCCTAGGCATCATGAACAGCAAATGTAAAGTCACAGAAGTGCTGAAGCATAATTCTGGATGATTATAAAAGAGAATGGAAGAGGTCAGAGGTGAAGCTAAACAAGACTTTAAGAATCTTTAAAGGAATTTAGATTTTATCTCAATAATGAAACAGCATTACAGAATTTAAACAGAGAAGAAGCACAGTCGAATTTTCCTATTAGAAAACTCTGGTGCTGGTGTGAATGAAGGACTGAAGATAGGAAGAGACTCAAAGCAGGCAGACTTGTGAAAAGCCTATTCTATTCAAAAGTCTTATCTATAAAATGTGGACAATGATACCTGCCTTGCCTATTTCACTTAGGGTACTGTCAGATGATCAAATGAGAGTACACGTGGAAGTACTCTGAAAATATTTAACAAATGGTTATTATATACAGAAGGTAAACCAACTGTGCATAAGATGTGAGAGTTGGTATTAGTTCTAAAGAATCATGGAAAGCAGAAGAGGTGACAAAAGACCAGAAATTGGTAAATACTACTCAATTTTTTAAAAGTAGAAAGGAGTGCATTTCTAGAAATTTAAGACTGATAAACCTGAACTGAAGCCCCATTCTAGAATCATCCCTATATATATTTTAAAGATTTTATTTATTTATTTTACAGAGAGAGAGAGAACAAGCAGGAGGAACAGCGGGGGGGTGGGGGGGGGAGGGAGAAGCAGGCTCCCCGCTGAACAGGGAGCCCAATGCAGGGCTTGATCCCAGGAAACCTGGGATCATGACCTGAGCTGAAGGCACACGCTCAACTGACTGAGCCACCCAGGCACCCCTCATCCCTATATTTTTAAGACATGCAGGGCCAACACATGGAATGGTCCAGGCTCCCTCAGCCCACTGTGAATAATCAGTCTATTTAGAGGTTACGAAAAGATGTACCTTAAATGCTGTGTTGATAGGCATCCTCTAAAATGACTCCCAATGATCTCTGCTTCTTGTTATTTATGATGTTATATAGTCCCTTCCCCTAGAGTAACTTTCTTCTAACCAACATTGAGAGGGCATCACTTCCATGATTAGACTACAAAAGATTCTGACTTCTGTGTTGCTAGAAGACTCTCTCCCTTACTGGCTTTGATCAAATTGCCATGTTAGGAAGCCCAAATGGCAAGGAACTGAGAGCAACTTCCAGCTAGGAGCCAGCCAAAGACCTGAGGCCTTAGTCCAACAACCCAAAAAGAACTCAGTCAAGTTAACAATCACATAAGCAAACATGGAAGCAAAACCTTCTCCAGTCAAGCCTTCAGATGAGACTTCAGCCCTGGTTGACACTTTGAAACCAGAGGAGACATCCATGAGGCAGCCAAGCTGCATCTGGATTCCTACCCCACAGAAACTGTGAGATAATAAATGTGTGGGTTTAAACCACTACTTTTGTTATGGTTTGTTATGCAGCAATAGGTAAGTAGTATGTACTAGCAGGATTACGTTGCACAAACACAATGGCTGTAGAACATTCAATTTCCTAATAAACAGCAACTGACTATAAGCCAGGACACTCCAGCATTCTCATGAGAAGGCAAGTGTTACTCTACTGTCATGGAAACCTGATATAGTAGTCTTATCTTACTTTAGGAGGTAGAAGGCAGAAGATGAAAAAGCAACCTGGCCTAGGACTTCACTATAACATCATGCTCCTATTATCAAAGGGTGATAAGAAATAGCACAGAAAAGAGCACTGAAGATGATTAAATGAAAGGAGGCACTGAAGAAAGATTCAAGGACAAGAATGAATTGGACCAGGGAATGGTAGTGTAGGGTTGTGAGGTAATGAAGTCAAAAATATTTTCAAGTACATAAGGGAAAAATAAACACATGAATATCACTTGGTAAAGTTATGAGGTTTCCCCTGGAGATCTTCAAGAAAGACAGCAGGTCTGAGATCATTCCTGTTTTAAAGCCAAGGCAATCAGCAAGTTGACCTCTCAAAGTCTAGATTCTATACTTAGAAATGTTGTGATGGTCATTAAAGAGAGAATCCCCTACCGTTCTGAAGACTATACACAATTCAGCAGACCTCAGCAGTCAACCTATGTTTATAGAACAATTTATACATCACCACTTGAAAGGTATTGACTATTATATTCCCTTCCGTAATGAGGAAATCTTTGAGACACATTTAATATTTATTCTCCAATACTTTTCCAATAGCAAGTGATGCTATGGGATCAGAAGACATCCTGAAGAAAGTGGAAATAATAAGGAATATTCAAATTCCATAGATTTCTTAAAATTTGGAATTGAGGTAACAATACACCTTTAAAGATATTACCATCAAAATATCAAGAAAAACAGACCATGGCAACTGTTTTAACACCTTAACACTTCCTTCATGTATCAGGACATGGCTGGAGTACTTCTGAATCATATTCTCCATACCCCAGTTTAGTTCTGTGCTTCCAGAATCTACACATCATTCCAAAACCCCACAAAACAGTGATGTCACAAGTTTGAATTCTCTGACTTGGCAAAAATATGGGAAGCAGCACAGAGGTACAGCCATTGTTGGCTGGTCTTATTGCTAATGTAGATGGAAATTACGGGTTAGCAGATATAGTCATGCCTATCCACAGTAGTAGTAACTCTACTTTTATTACTGCTGCTATAAGTTTTGGTTATACAGAGCTACAGATATCTTAGGAAACTCTACAAATACTATATATATAGATTTAATATGAACTTAAATTTCAAAATATCTTTATTTTTACTCTCAAGTTAATCGCTGCCAGAAAGGTACTCTGGAAAACTTGTGAATAAATAGTCCCACCAATCAACCTCTTATCAATTCAAAATGTCATGAAATAATACTGTGCTAGGCTACCAACAGAGACATTACCTCATCACTGTACTAACTCATCTCAGGTAGCTTTAAAAGACTGAGCTTTTCTCAAATCAAACCATTGCAACCAGAGTTAGCAGAACCAGAACTTTCACTTTTCTGAGCAGGAGTTGGAGAGGCCTTAAGAATAGAGAAAGGGGATATGGAAACAAATACTACAGTGAAGTTGGGTTATTTGGTTTTTTACAGAGTTTGACTCCAGGTTAACAGTTGCATTCTAGATATGTCTCACATAAAGGACTTGAGCTCTTCAGAATTCTGAGTTTATAAACAAAGAAAATAACTTTTCAAGGTTTTTTAAATTTTCTTTTTTCTGGCCAGTTATTCCTTTGGTTGGGGTCAAGACATAAAAGGAGAGTAGCGTCACTAAGACGACAGAACAGGAAACCCTGGGGGGGCCTGGGTGGCTCAGTCGGTTAAGCATCTGACTTTGGCTCAGGTCATGATCTCAGGGTCCTGGGATAGAGCCCCGCATCAGGCTCCCTGTTCAGTGGGGAGTCTGCTTCTCCCTCTCCCTCTCCCTCTGCCTCTCCCCTGCTCATGTTCTCGCTCTCTCAAATAAATACAATCTTAAAAAAGAAAAAAAAGAACAGGAAACCCTGGACCCTCCTTCCCCCAAAGAACATACCAATTCAACAATTCATGGAATAATTCTATTTGTGAAAAAAACAGAAACTAGTTAAGAGGCTAAATTAAAAAAAAAAAAATGACAACACTAAAAGCTAGAGAGGATATGGAGTAACAGGAACTCCCATTTCATTGCTAAAAATGCAAAATAGTACAGACACTTTGGTAGACAATTTGGCAATTTCTTACAAAACTAAACATACTCTTACCTTATGACCCAGCAATAGCACTACTTGGCATTTATGCAAATGAGCTGAAAACTTATGTCCACACACCAAACCAAACCAAACCAAACAAAACCTGCACAAAGATGCTTATGGTAGCTTTATTCACAACTGCCAAAATTTAGAAAGAAGCAAGATATCCTTCAACAGATGAATGGATAAATGAACTGTGGTATACCCAGAGAATGGAATATCAGTGCTAAAGAAAAATGATCTATCAAGCTAGAAAGTGACATGAAGGAACTTAAAATGCATATCAGTAAGTGAAATAAGCCAACCTGAAAAGGCTGCATACTGTAGGATTCCAACTATAAGATATTCTGGAAAAGGCAAAACTATGGAGACTGTAAAAAGATCAGCTGTTGCCCAGAGCATGGAGGAGGGAGGAAAAGACAGACCGCAGAAGATTTTTAGAACAGTGGAACCATTCTGTATTGATACTGTAATGGTGGATGCATGTCATTACACATTTGTCAAAACCCCCAGAATGTTAAAGCCATGAGTGAACCCTAATGCAAACTGTGGACTTTGAGTTACAGTGATATGTCAATATAGGTTCATGGATTTGAACAAATTTATCACTCTGGTTCAAGCTATTGATAGTGGAAAAGGCTGTTCATATGTGGGAGAAAGGGATATATGGGAAATCTACTTTCTGCTCAATTTTTCTGTGAACCTAAAACTGCTCTTTAAAAGTCTATTTTTAAAAAAAATAACAAAAATCAGATTTCATAGATATAGGTGATCTAATTTCTTTTTTTTTTTTAGGGGGGTGGGGTGGGCAGAGGGGGTGGGAGGGAGAGAATCTTAGGCAGGCTCCACGCCCAGCATGAAGCCCAACAAGCGGCTCAATCTCACAACCCTGAGATCATGACCTGAGCTGAAACCAAGAGTCAGAGGCTTAACTGACTGAGCCACTCAGGCGCCCCAAAAGCCTACAGTAATTTCTTAAATACCCCAACATGTTTCCTGTCCTTCTTGACTTGTACTCATTGAGAATAATCAAAAGAATATCCTGCAAGCTGTGAAACAGTTATAGAAATTGCCAAAGTGCTAAACAGACGGTCAGCCAGAAATGGACAGCAGTTATCTGTACATATGAATTCTGGTAAGTTGGTAGAAGACAAAGGTCTCCTTGTTGGTAGGCATAGCTTACTCATCACAGAGTATCCCGGTTCTCCTTTACTGAAAGTCTACTGTTTGTATATTGCATGAATTGTGTTCTTATGCAGATTTTAAACAGTACTTTCTATGATGAAATTTGACCTGTATTACAGCCTACAAATTGGCTGAATATCACAATGTTAGGTATCATTTTCTTTTTTTTTTTTTTTAATATTCAAACCTTTACTTTTTTTTTCTTTTAGATAGAGAGCACACGTACGCACGAGCACGAGTGGAGGCAGGGGGAAGGGGCAGAGGGAGAGAGAGAGAGAGAATCTCAAGCAGGCTCCATGCCCAGCACAGAGCCTGATGCAGGGCTCGATGAGATCATGACCTGAGTTGAAATCAAGAGTTGAATGCTTAACCGACTGAGGGACCCAGGTGCCCCAACAATATTAGGTATCATCTTCAATTACTAGGTATATAATATACTCACAATGCTCATTATATGCTTTTACAACAACAAACTTTTAAATGTTATATTAACTTTTAAAAGAAATTGTTAAGGGTATTGCTAAAAAAGAAAAACTTTTTAAGAATACTGCTATTTAAAAAGTACAACTAACAGTTTTTAAGTGACATTATTTCCCTAAGAATCAGAGCTGCAGATGCCTTGATTTCTGTACCAGACTAAAAAAACACCAGTTCTTGGGGTGCCTGGATGACTCAGTCAATTTAGTGTCTGACTCTTGATCTCGGACCAGGTCTTAGTCTCTCCATGCTGAGTTCGAGCATCGCATTGGGCTCTACACTGGGTGTGGAGCCTACTTAAACAAACAAACAAACAAACAAACATCAGTTCATTACCAAAACAGTAAAACTGAAGTATTTCAATTCAAAGACCTCTTTTAAATTTTACTGCAGTAAGATTTTTTTTTTTTTAAGATTTTATTTATTTGACAGAGAGAGAGAGCACAAGCAGGGGGAGCAGCAAAGGGAGAGGGAGAGGCAGGCTCCCCACTGAGCAGGGAGCCCGATGCAAGGCTCAATCCCAGGACCCTGGAATCATGAACTGAGCCGAAGGCAGACGCTTAACCGACTGAGCCACCCAGGCACCCCGGAGTAAGACTTTTCTGTGTCAAAATCACTAATTCAGATCTCACCAAATTTCAGAACAGTTCTATGGGATTTAGTTGTGAACAACACACTTTAAACTTCTGTATTTTCAAGAGCTGTACTTTTACATCACTTAACAATTTTCACTGAAATGTCCGGGAGTTTCATACACATAATCTCTAAGTATTCAAATAATTTGTATGTTACATTGCTTAACGGCCATCCATCAAGTTAAAATCTTGACCATCCTGCTTATGGATTTGAATTTAAAATGAAGCAATGATTCTAAAACTTTTGAGGTATGTTCTTTCTTGCCTCCCCCTCCCTATCCCACATGCACACATATACCACACAAAAGGGCTCATGGCATCACCCTTAAAAACGAATTCTATAGTCTCACCTTGAAATGAAAAAAAATTTAAAGGTCACTAATCTTTGAAACTCTTCCTGGGCAGAACCTACCCTACACCATTACTGACATAAGTTATTTCCCCTTTTCTTCACAAAACCTTCCCATGACTATGTGCCGTTATGCTCCTCAGGCTACACGAGTGAAGTTTTTCCAGAGTCCAGTATCATTTATGACTGTTTGAAACTAATTATTGACTAAAATAAAAAGGAGCTCATCGTCACCCACGTTCCTTCTCATATCTCAAGTCAATCCTGATCTCTCCACTTTACTATTCATTTTTTCTTCTTCATCAAAATCTTGTTTCCTCAAATCATCATTCATGTGTGCCACTTACCTCTGATTTTTTTCTCCTCTTTTCATGTGTGGAGTCCAAAATTAAGCACAAACTCTTACAAATGTTTATGTAATTTGTAAGGACTCTCAAAACACTGTGTTCAGATGGCCATTTTTCTTCCAGTGTACATATGATGCCATATTCTGAGTGGATTGCAGTAAGCAAAATTCCTATTTCCAAAAAGAGTTATTTTTTTTCTCTTTTTGAAACTCATTGGTTTTATTGAATGACAGCACATCACAGATTGAGATGCCTAACCAATTAGTTTTTCAATAGTTTAATAAATGCTATTTAGAGTTAGAATTAGTCTATGGGCCTAATTCATTCAAAAATAATTTAGACACCTAAAAATCAATGAAAAGTGCTTCAAGATGATGACACAAAAAGATCCTGAACTCAACTTCTTCCAGAGATACAACAAATCCATGGCTACATGTGGAACAATTTCCACTGAGAAAGACCTGAAAACTAGCTGAGCAAATCCTTCACATCAGGCAAACAAACAAGGCCACACTGAAGAAGATAGGAGAGGCTCACACATAATCTCACTATAAAACTCACTCCCAGCTCAGTGACTCATAATTAGGAGGGAACTCGCAAACCCAGAGCTTCTCCCTGAGAAATGAAGGGTTCATACCCTACAACGGGCACCCCAACTGTTAAGACCTGCACCTGGGAGATGAACCTCAAAAACATCGCCTTTGAAAACCAGTGGGGCTCATATCCATGAGACCCACAGAGCTGTAGTGAACGGAGAAGCAGCTCTTAAAGGGCTCACACATGGATCACTCACCCCAGCACCCAGACAAAAACAACCATTTTTAAAATGCTCAGAATTTACATGTCAGAGATGCACTTGCTAATCTTAAAGTATCAGCCAGAGGGTAGGGCTTGATGGGATACTCTCTAAGACAGAGGCTGGTGGGTACCATCTTTGCAGTCTCCCTCTGCCTGGCAAACACTGTGGCACCATCTTTTTTTTTCTTTCTCGATGGGCACCATCTTCACACTCTCCCTCTGCCAAGCTCCAGAGGACCAGAAAAATCCAGAGGGAAGCTTTTACATGCATCCGGTGCCCCAGTTTTTGTGGCTGACATTCAGGGAATGCCTCTTGATCACCTGGCTCTGGTGGAGAGGGGGACTTGCATTCCTGTCTCCCACAGGACTGTCACAATTGGAAAGACAATTCCTGGCAGACTACCAGCCTCAGAGCACTGCAAAGACAGTAGACACACCCCAGTCTTTCTGAGGAAAAGCCTATTTGCTCGTGCTGTAGCTTTGGCCTAAGGGGCAGGCTTCAGGTTTGGCACACATCTAGAGGCCCACAGAACTGCTCTTGGAGAATATAGCCAGGGGATGCCATCTTTATGCTCTCCTTCTGCCTTGCTACAGCTCACCAGAATCTCCCAGAAAGGAGCTTATACACTCAGCTGGGGTCCCAATTTTTGTGACTGTAACCCCTAGATCAGCTGGCTCTGGTGGCTAGCAGGGCTTATGCTTGTGGACTAACAGAACTGTATATATCTGCATCCTTTAAAAGCTGCTGAATGAGATGAGATTCTGGCTACCAATCAGCCTGAATCTATGTGCTGACAGGTCCCTGCACACCCTCAACTACTGGGAGCTATTAAAAATAAAATAGGCTGCTTGGACAACCACAAAGGTTAAAGACACAGCCAAAAGCTAGAGCAGGGCTGAACAGCAAAGCTCATCTCCCTAAACAAGCCCACTTCTTCAAGACTAGGAGAGGTAGTTATTTCACCTAATGCATGAAAACCAGCATAGAGATAAAACTGGATTCCTATCCTCCCCAATGTGATTAACATAACATAATAAAATTTTTAAAAAACTGGATTACTATCTTACATAATACACAAAATTAACTCTAATAGGATTAAAAACGTGAATGAAAGACCTGAAACCATAAAACTTCTAAAGCAGGTGAGTAAGTATTTTGATGCAACTTTCAGATATAACTCCAAAAGCCAAGGCAACAAAAGCAAAAATAAACTGGTAGAACTATATCAAACTAAAAAGCTTCTGCATAGCAATGGAAATCATCAACAAAACGAAAAGAAAACCTACTGAATGTAAGAAAATATTGTAAATCATATCTCTGATAGGGGATTAATATCCAAAATATATAAAGAACTCACACAGCTCAATAGTAAAAGGACAAACAATCCGATTTTTTAAAAAATGGCCAGAAGATCTGTATAGACATTTTTCCAAAGACATGGATCACAACATCACCAATCATCAGGGATATGCAAATCAAATCCACAATGAGGTATCACCTCCCATCTGTTAGAACATCTATGAACAAAAAGACGAGTAATAACAAGTGTTGGCGGGGATGTGGAGAAGAGAGAACCCTCATGCGCTACTGGTGGGAATGTCAGTTGGTATTGCAGCTATGAAAACAGTGCAGGCGTTCCTCAAGAAATTAAAAAAAGAGCTACTATATGATCCAGCAATTCCACTTTTGGGTATTTACCCGAAGAAAATGAAAACACGAACTCAAAAAGATATATGCACCCTCATGTTCATTGCACCATTATTTATAATTGCCAAGCCATGGAAATCACCTAAGTGTTCATCAACAGATGAATGAATAAAGAAAATGTGGTGTCTCTGCACGTGTACACACACATACAAAAACACACACAATGGAGTATTATTCAGCAATAAAAAATAAAACGAAATCTTGCGTTTGTGGTAATATGAATGGACCTTGAGGGCATTATGCTAAGTGAAATTAGTCAGAGAAAGACAAATACCATATGATCTTACTTATATATTTATAGAATCTAAAAATAATAAGTTCATAGATACAGAGAATAGAATGGTGGTTGCCAGAGGTGGTGGCAGTGGATGGGCAAAATGGGTGATGAAGGTGAAAAGGTACAAACTTTCAGGTATGAAATAAATAAGTCATGGTGCTATAATGTACAGCATGCTGACTACAGTTAATAATGCTGTATTGCATATTTGAAAGTTGCTAAAACAGTGAATCTTAAAATTTCTCATCACACACAAAAATTTGTAACTATGTACGGTAACAGATGTTAACTAGATTTATTGTGGTGATAATTTCACAATATATATTCAATCATTATGTTGTATACCTAAAATTAATGTTATATGTCAATTATACCTCAATTTTTTTAAAAAAAGAAAAAAATCAATGACATTCTTTCTTAAATAAAGGGGGGAAAATATTGTTTGAAAAATGACAAAGTAGAAAAAAAAGCTGTATCTCTTCTGATGTGATGTGATATAAAAAAACACAGACTTGCACAATTTGCCCTACTAAACACAAAGGAACCCCATTCAAGAAGAAACTAAAAATCCATTTTTATTAATAATTTTTTGGAGGGAAAGAGAAACAACATATTTAAATACATGTTTACAAACATTTGCATAAAATGATTTTTCCTTTCCTTTGAAAAGGTATTTTTATCATTTGGCAAAAGATTAAAACATTATTTACCATACGCAATGAAAGCCAGTACCTTTATAAACGGTCATATCTCCTATACACTTAAAGGCTATGTAAACTGACACCAATGTTTAGAAGAACGATGACCTAAAGTAGTATGGCTGATGGTAGACTGCTCTGTTAGGAGATGGCACTAAAGTTATGAGTGCTAATTAAGAATATGAAATACAGTAATTACATACTTAGAGGGTCTTACTCTCCAGGAGGAGGAAGAAAAAGAATAGGAAAGAGTGAGAGGGAGAAAGAGCAAGGAGGAGGTTGGTTGGGGGACAGGAGAGCTGTTACTGGGGGGAGGGGGAGATCAAGCATCAGAGAACACCACTACAAAGGGAGAATGTGCCCAACATCATGTGCCCAAGCAAACATGGCTCTGCTGTGAGGGTATTCTCTCTCCTGAGCTCCAGTCTCCATTAAAAACAGTTATGGCTAAGGATACCAGAGAATGAACAGATTACCTCTACAAGCAGCTACAGGTTTAGAGCTACCTTGAAGAAGTTTCTCTCAGGTAAAAGCAGTCTTTTCAGAACTTTAAAAGCAGGCTTTTGTTATTTTTGTTGTTGTTGTTTCTAATATACAAAGAAAAAAATACAACAAAGAAGAAGAGTGAAGGGACACAGATCAGTATCTTTTCTCTCTTTTATAGAGGAAATGTCTTTTTAAATGTTAGAAAATATAAGCATTACAGAATTAAGCCAGTAACACTAGTGAATTACCTGTGCCAATTAACTAAAAAGGGGAAGAGAAACAGATCAATCTTGGCTTTTACTGCTTTAGTGCCCACATAGATAGAAGATAATAAAAACATACAGTATCTTTTTCTTAGGGAATAACCTTATTTGTTTTCAACAGAGTTTAGATTTTTAAAAACAGTTCTGACTATTCATGGTTTTTGTACCATATTTTCCATTTATAAGCCTCATTATCTTCATTTGAAAGAACATTTTTCTTCACTGAACATGACAAAATCCCCATGCTAAAAAATCTCAGTATCTCTATTTTACTACACAATCCATCTGTTACTTTCTTGAGGGTGTTCCTAGGCTGATCTGCAAATGAGTACAAAACTTGGTAAAGGTTTATTCTTTAAGAATATTAAGTGCTATAAGCTCTATTATAAAAGAGGGAAGTAAAGTATATCCCCTTAATCACAGTACTACTCATCTTGGGCAGAAAAATTAAAACTCAGTGAAAATAACTTCTTTTTCAAATACCTAGTTTTCCTAAAATTGTAGAGAAGATGCCAACAATGTAGACATTAAAAAGGTGGGAAGAGGGGGGAATAATAGGGTAGAAACTAGCAAGAAAAGCTAAAGATTCTAACCAGAAAGCTTTTCATTACCACATAGTATTGAAATTACTATAAAATTTCTGCTAAAAAATATCATTCTAAGCCATTTTATAGGAACAGTAACTTCAATCATATGATTTGGGCACAGGAACCTGAAGCTATTATGGACAGACATCTCCCCAGCTTTAGCTCTTTAGAGGTAAAATTTCATGCACAGAACCAAAGTTCCTTTCAAGTAATAAACTAGCAATGATTTAAAAACAACACATTTACCTACATTTCTATTACAAAAAAAATATTTAAACCTCCATTTAAAAATAATCATATATGAATGGGGAAATTAAAAAGACATTTGATAATGAAAAATCTCTACATTACACTTAAAATGTAAATTATAATCAAGCAATTTTGAGTCCAATGTTAACTCTATTGTAAATACCTGAGTAGAAACTGACAGCCTTTAGATATTCAATCTAAATTCCATCCAAAATGCCAGACCTAAATTTCAGCCTGTTTTAGTACTAGTAATTGGTTTAACTTTTCCCATTCAAAATGTAAACATTTATTTAAAAATTACTTTTGTTAAGAGATAATAAATGTCAGGATTTTTAAGACTGCAAAAAAAAAAAAAATGCAAACCAGGTACTATAAGGTACAATATTTTCCCAGCACACAAACAATTCTGAAAACAAAAATTACAAAATTATCTATGGCAATTATGGAGATCTGATTTTAAATAGAAATTTTTAAAATTTTTAACTGTTAAAACTGCATCATTGTTTTATCCAAGTTAATTTTCTCTGACAACTGTACCAACCAGAACTTTCAGGAAAACACTTACCCTGCAAGATTCATCAAATTAACAGACATCCAGAAATACAACATTCTCAAATACAAGTACTTCATATCAATGGAAGGAAAAGAGCACTTTTTAAACCTTAAAAAGGCCAGGTTCTATTTAAATACTCAATATAGAAGTATTGCATTAGTGGCCTACTGGTAATAGAAAATAGGTAAACTTTGGAAAAGAGACAATTTTTGAAGCTTGTTTTATTTATATCAAAAGTTATCATGAGCTTGTTCACATTTAACACAAGAAGTCAGCTTCCAATAAAGACTTTATAAAAAGATATTCCCCATTTTTAATCACTTAAACATTTAGGGTTCAGGAAATGGGCTAGGTTTCTTACACATTTTAAAAATCATCTCTGCTTCTTTCTTACACCAGATTTCAATCTATCATATTGAGATATTTGAAATGCCAAAAGCCTTGTCTGGATTTAGTAATAAATTAGACAGCTGAATGGATGTAGCACATCTAAAAAGTAGTAAGATTAATTTTTTGAAGTAACAAAACTTACATTTACAAACAAACAGTTACTTTAACAGACTCTAACCTTATTTCCAATATGCCACTGTGGAGATTTTGGAAAGACAGTTTCCACTTTAGAGCAGTTTAATGTATCCCAGGAGAAAGGCAGACTTACTGTTTTATAACTAACATTTTTTCCCCTCAAACCATATTATCCAATCCAATCGCCCAGTTGAATTTTGACAATGTCTACCAGACAAATACAACCTCAAAAGGTCAAGACATGTCCTGTCACGTACTCAGAAACAAAGCAGAATCTGAAGGCACCACAAGACAATTACATTGAGGGAAAACACTACGTATATACTCTCTGCTCTTTCTGCTTAAAAAAATACAGAGATGTTTTAAGATGTTATTTTATTATCAGGATAACTAATTAAAATATATTCCTCAAGTGTTTTGTTTTTCCAATAGGAAAATATTTGTACATGCTAATCTTAGGATAGCCCTATAAACAGAACTATAAACCTGCTTAAATTCACCTCTGTTCCATGACACAAACCAACATCAATAGAGCGTATATTTCAGACACACAAATCACAATTTTTACGTGAGAAAAGAAAGAAGACTGATAATTAACATGTGCCTAAAATGAATGTTTCCCACTGTTTTTTAAAAACATATAAAACCCAGTATTCCTAATTCAAAAAAATATATCAAAGAATTATAAAAGGTAAACTTACAATGTACTAAATTTAATGTAGAGTTTATTCAAATTATAAACTCCATATTCCTCAATCCTTAATAAGATCACAAAAAAGTTTTTTATTATTATTTTTTAATTAGGTAAGCTCAACGCCCAACATGGGGCTTGAACTCACAACCCCAAGATCAAGATCAAGAGTCAGATGCTCTACCGGCTGAGCCAGTCAAACACCCCTAAAGTTTTGATTTAATAAGAATCATAGAAAAATCTTTGGGGAAATTATCTGTATAATCAGTGTTAGTCAAGGCTAATCCTGGTACCTGATTATGAACAAGCAGGTCCTGGTAAGAAATGAGAAAGTAGGATCCAAGTAGAAAATAATCCATAATTTTGGCTGAACCAAATTCCATTTAATTTCTACCAAAACAGATAACCCACTGTGTCTTTCTTAAGTCATCTGGATAATCACACTATGTTTTTTTAGAAGAAAAGAACAAATAGATCCAGTAGAACAATTTCCACCTAAGATACTTAGCTTGTATTTCTACCTAAGATTTTTTACTTTGAATCTTTCCTTTGCTATGAAATGAAGCTAAGGAAAATACATTGAACATGGATGTAATTATGAGACAAGCTAAAATAGAATACTAAAATATCTGTTTTAGATCTTGTTCAAAATAATTGTCTTGTTAAAAGAAATCCTTCATATCTAACAAAAATACTAGTAATGACTTATTTCCAAAGTCAAAAGTATTTTAGGTGGTCCCTGTAACAGACTCTGAGACAAGGATTCTAAGACAAGAAGCTCATTTGGGAGGTAATCCCAGGGAACACTGATAAAGGAATGGAAGTGAGACAGCAAAGAGGAGGAAGGAAATAAAGAATACATATTTAACAGTTTCCTGCTGTGGGCAATCAAGTCCTGTCCCACTAGAAACTCGGAGACAATGTGAAATATGCCTCAGAGTATCACCAGAAGGGCAAGGAAACTAGAATAATTATCCTCCAACTCCGATCCATCACTGGCTGAGGGCTGCTCCCCGCGCATTATCTTCCTAGCACTTCCAGTCTGCCCTATGTGTAGGTGAGAAAATCCACGGCAGAATCACAGGTGCTTTC
The DNA here is from genome assembly GCF_011800145.1 of Mirounga leonina. Classification (NCBI taxonomy): domain Eukaryota; kingdom Metazoa; phylum Chordata; class Mammalia; order Carnivora; family Phocidae; genus Mirounga; species Mirounga leonina. The sequence continues at coordinate 18,324,811 of NW_023270305.1, forward strand.
AGGACACTTTATGTATGGACTGGAAGGGTGAGAGCCAAGCGCCTGCTGCAAAGACTCACTATCGGTGACTCACATACCAAATAACTTAAATTTCATTTTTGTCAGTGTCCCATTACAAAGCAGCAGTGCATTTTAATGATATAAGCAACAGAATAGAATTTTTAGGCCTTCCAAGAAAAGAAAATAGACGTCTTCAGAATTATTAAAGGTATGGAGTACTTTAATCCATCAAAAGAAGTCTATTTTGACCTAAATTAATCGAAGTAGACATGTACATGAATGATTCCCATTTTTATTGAAGTTGCAAAATTCCATCACTATATGAATTCAACATACCTCAAACAGCCAGCACCAAAAAGAGAACACAGAGTAATAATATGGTACAGGATCTGTAATAGACTGAAAATTAGAGGAGCTGAATTCTTGTCCTCGCTCTGATACTAACTAGCCATGCAAACTTGTGTAAGTCCTATTATTTGTATGGGCCTGCCTCAGGTCCTCTATCAATAAAAATCAGGCCTACTTATTGTTGAGATTAAGAGGAAAGAAAAAGTTGTGAAACATTTTAAAAATTAAAAGTACAATATATTAAATAAGGTATCTTATTATTGTCGTGAAAAATCAAAGGTAGAAAGGAGTTATATTATTCAATTCTAACTCACGTTAATAAAGAAATAAACTCTGCTCTAGGAAAGAGCAGGGACTTGTTCTAGGAAATCAGTGGCAACTCACCAGCAAATCTGAAAATGAATTCCCGTGAAAAAGAGTCCATAGTATCTTTCTACCTGAGGGTTAGCTGAACATGTCCCTGGGCTAGCAGCTAAAGCGGATTTTAATTAACTGTTTTTAAAACTCCATACCACTTGTAATGTCAGTAAACACCAAAAGATGTTGCAAAATATGAAGCTCAGAACCATGCGCCAGTGGTTTTAAATTTACCAGATCACTTACGCTACCATTCATTTCATTTGGCACCACAAAGAGCCTAGAATATTAACTTCTACCACTTTTAAAATCAGTAAGGAAGCTGGTTTCCACAATTAAAAAGTGAAAATGGAAAAAGCCAATTAAAAAAGTGTTTCCAATTAAAAGGTTTATGCTTTCCTGTCCTTCAGAAAACACTTCGTATGAAGATTGCCTTTTGTTCTCCTTGCTTTAAAATTCATCAAAATTGAACAAATACAGCTGAATGTCTATTATGTTAGATTCGAATGGATAAATTTTAAATGGAAAGAAAACTTCTTAGAAAAAAATTTCCATTTTAGAATTGTTAAGCTAAAAATACTTTTATTAAATCTAGTTCAACAGTCTAAGCACTTAATTTAAAAATTCACCAAACTGTCATTCGTATGTCATTTGTATATTATTCTAGGTTTTTTCAGTTTTCATCACGTTTTAGTACTTTTTACTTAAATGTATATAACATCACATTCAGTAAATAATTCAGAGAATATTGTGGTCAGAAAAATTAAAATATTTTCCAAAGGTTACACTGGCAGATTTAAGGACCAGAACTCAGGTCTTGCTCATAGCAGAATACACCTGGCCTTCAATAGCTTAATGATAGTATTTATATGCTCTTTGGTTTCATTATTAGGACGACAGGAAAGAAACAGGACTACAGCTAGTGAAGTTACAACCTCACTATACAGTATGAAATAGGCATTTGAACATAACTTACAATTTATAATGGAAAACCAACTGTATTATATTATGGCTTTCAAAATCAGAAGAACTGGCTTTTAAAGTTTTTTTCTATTATTTTATAGTGTGAAGGCCAAAACCTTATATTAGAATTAAACACACACACATACACAATTAATGTGATACATCTTGGGCACAAACCACTCCGAAATCCCCAGAGAACCTTTAAATAAATGACAAATCTAAAACCCTAAAATTATTCACATAGTACCCCAACAAACAGCATGTATCAATAAACTCATGACAGGCAAACAAATCCCATCCACAACAGCGACTTTGAAAAGGCAGAAATGCTAGTTACTGGCATCACCTGAGGGTACTGTTACCAAATGATTAGCACAGTCAGTGATCACAGTGTGACACTCCACTCGGTTGTATTTACAGGGTAAAAGAGAAAGAAGGCAGAGAGAATTTATCTGCCAGCTCCTCCTGGTTCCCTTCCTAATATTCAGGTATAAAAAGAGCAAGCTCCTTTAATACCCTTTTTTGCTACGGATACGGCTCTGTTTTAACGTTCAAGAAACACATGCTTAAGAAAGGAAGTCACTGACTTGAAAACCAACTGAAATTTATTTTAGTAAATAGAAACTTCTAGCTTGTATTTAAATGTTTTAACTAAAACAAAAGTATACTATTATTCTAAGGGTCCAGTGTTCCACCACTAACAAGTAACAATCATCAATTTATAATCAATGTTGTAAGTTAGTGTTAAATGATCAAAATCAATTTTTATTTAAAAATTACTGCCCTTAATAGTTTCATACACATGAAATAAGTTCCATTTTATTTGTACTAATTCCATTAGCTTTTTTCAGCTTGGTGTTCCATAATTTTAGATCTATACCAATAATATACCCAGGTGATACTGATGCTGACAGCACAGGACACTACTTTGAGAACCACTGGTCCAGCTTTTGAGTACTTCTAATGTTTTTTGAGGACAGAGCTTATTTGCATTTAGAAATTCTCATATAGAACATTAAATGTGGAACCAGAAACTTCCATTTCTTAATTTTTCCATCTAGGAAAACACAGAAAAATTCTATTTCTTCCTATACATGGTAGTCACTCAAATATTTGGGGAAAAAAAAACCCAAAAAACTCCCTCTCTGTAAACTTATCTTTTCCAAAATGAATATTATCAATTTCTTTGATTGCATCCCACTCTCCACAGCACTCAGGCCTTTCATCATTCTAGATGCCTCCCTATGAACACTATAGTTCATAATGTCCCGCTTAATATGTGGCACTTAACAATTTAACACAATTATATTAAAGTTTTAGACGGAATGTCAGAGTGCATGCCTGCTACTCAGTATTAGTTCCATAACCACATTAGGTCTTTCAGCAACCATACCATAGCGCTTCCCAACTGCCAGTCTATGGACTAATACCACTCTTTGATGAAGTTTTCATTGATCCAGAGTAAATGAAAATAGAAGAGTATAGTAATTTTTCCATCAACTTGAAGTTGTTCAAGTTAAATAATTCTTTTTTATTCTGAGTTTATGTCCTTCCTAAATATTGAGCGTTGGGGTTAGGGGGCTAAATATTAAGGGACAATGATGGAAGATGGTAGTTATTTTTCCAAAGTCTTTACATGGAAAAAGAGAGTCTCACATTTCACAGTCTCTCTTAAATTACTGGTCTATGTCCCAGAATACTCAAGTACAAAGGTTCATCTCATCCATCCTCTAGTACCGTCTAGGTAGCCAAGTGCTTAGAATAATTCCTATAATTTGCAACAACTAATCACAACCTCATCAACTCTTCTGATTAATTTACAGCAGCAAAGCAAACCTCCCAGTGGGCTTCAGCAAATAAAAGGGCTTCAAAGTGCTTTAACACTAGTTCCTAAGACTTCCTCGTTTTCTTTACCCACTTCCCACTTCCCTTTATAATTCTAAATAACACTCAAACCCAGTCAAGTACACTACATCAAAATAAGAGAGGCTTAGGAAGGTAGAAACTTACAATCATTTTTTGCAGTCTAAATAGCTAGCCAATAATTTGAACTATAAGTAAACTAGACCATCTAGGACAGGGGACAGCAAACTCTGGCCCAAGGACCAAATCCAGCTGTCTTTCTGTATAAACAGAGTTTGACTGAAACAGAGCCACACCGACTCATGGACACATTGCCCATGCCTGCTTTTGTGCTACAACAGCAAAGATGAATAGTTGGGACAGAGACCATACGGCCTGCAAAACCCAAAATATTTAGTATCTGGTCTTTCACACAAAACATTTGCCAACCTCTTATCTAGAGCAATGAACTATTTACTACCAAAGAAAACTTTGTGACCTGCAACAATAATCAGTGACTAACTCAGGACATACCATCCATACTGGAGTGTCTAAATATGAACACTGGAATATCCGAATAGTCCTTTATCCTACTCTGTATGAAGATTTGTTGCCCACCCAAGACAAAGTATTCACTTACCTGCTCACTGAGCTAATCTTTAACATACATTTCTCAAGGACTCACTAGCAGAATAGTGAAGAATCCATGAATATACTGCCTGTACAATCTACGGTTAAAAAAAAGTTGCTGCAAGTAACTCAAATGCATGTAATAAAGAAGAAACTGTACAGAACCACATAATAATTTCCTTTACATTTTAGATTTCAAATACAAAACACTTCTAAGGCACTTAAAGTAGAAAAGCTTAAGTTCAACAATTTAGGTAATATTAACTGCATTAAATAATGCAAATTAATTTCCCTTTTGTGTTAAAAAAAGATTTTCGTTTTTATGTATGTAGAGTTGAAATCAAGATAAAACTTCTAATTTAATCATGTAGCTTTTTAACATTCTAGAATGTGCTTAAAAGATCATTTCCACATTTTACAGATGAGAATGTCTCGATAAAACATGAAATATTTATGTAAGAGAACTAATTAGTGGCACAGACAGAACTATAACTCAGTACTCAACTATCAGTTTGGAACTCTTTCTACTCCATGATTGAGTATGAAAGATATGCTCATATTCTAGGAAAGGGTGGAGTGATGTTGAAATATTCTAGACTTTTAAATGTACAATAAACATATTCACAGGGGTATAGTCCACTCAACCCAAGCAACCCTCTTGTGTTTTTTATTAATCAATCAACTATAAAATCACAGAAGGAAAAAACCTGATTCATGGTAAAGCCACTCTTATCAGAATGATTAAAAAGAACAACCAATTATATGCTTAACAAATTGTCAAAAATTAAAATAAATAATAATCAGTAGTGGAGAAGGGGCAGTATGATGGGTACTCACGTATTGCTAATTTGGTACAAACCTTCTGAAGGGTAATTTGGCCATATTTGAAAATGCCTAAAAAGTTCTCACCATCTAAAGCAATTATCCCACTCCCAGGAATATACCCTAAAGAATTAGTCTATTATAGAGTTCGAATTTTACAATTTTACAAAGATGTCCATCCCACTATTATTTATAATTGTGAAATATTAGAAACAATCTAATATCCAAAGGAAGAACTGGTTCCATCATGGTGTATATATTCATACAATAAAATATCAGGCAGCCATTTTTTAAAAATTACATTTTCAAAGACATGGGGAAGTACTTAGGAAGTTATAAAAAGTAGGGTATACAACTATATAGTCAGTATAATCTCAATTTGTTATTATGCACACACACAAACACATATACACACTCATACATATAAATAGCATAGACAAAGACTGAGAGGAAATACAAAAAATATTAACAGTGTTATCTCTGGATAGTGAAATTGCAGATAAGTTTTTTCTCTTCTTTATCCTTTTCAGTATTTTCTAAATTTTCTATAATAATCATGTATCAGTTTTATACTCAGAAAATAATAAAAATTCACTCTGTAGTCAATTTTGAAATTTTTATAGTCTACATAATAAATAAGGAATAAATATTTATAGTACTCAAAAGTATACCTAAGTGATGGGAAATAAATCATTAATATGTAAGAGTATAATTTCCACACATGTATAGGTGGATAATTTTGAATCCAAAAGATAACATTATTTTTTCTCAATTCTTGAGTATAGAAAGTTGATATTTAGTAAATAAGAAACGCAAATCTTTAAATAAAATTGGTGCAAGGCATCTAAAAATTGTGCTATTCCGGCATAACACTGAAGATACAAATGTTCTCCAATGTAATGTAGATACCCAGTGTTAGATTGAAATAGGTAAATCTAGTTACATGCATGGTGGCCAATAATTAACTAATCAAATTATTTATATATATATTTCCCCTCCTCCAAGTGACTAGAAATGGTCTATGCTAAAAAAAGAAATACAACACCATACCATTATTTTAGTTGGAAGAGCCGCACCAAAAATCATGACAAAAAATTTGTAGAACTATAAGAAAATCCAGTGGTTTTTTGTTTTTGTTACTGTTAATGATTTCTTGCTAAAAATTCAAGTAAGAGAGTCAAATTGCTTAAAGCACTAAGAAAGCATAGCAGTAGTGTATGGTCTGCAATGATTTGAAAATCACTAAGAACACTCTTCAACGTTTCCTCATTTGCAGACTACTGCCTATCAAACACGATCTTTGAAGGAAAGGACTACATCTGTTCTTTTACCAATCTTGAATTTATATTCTATTATAATATAGTAATGACACAAAGTGATGTCACACACAAAAAGGCAAACTGTATGTAATTTTAAAAGCTAACTTTAAAATATGATTCTAATATCTGTGATAAAAAATCACATAAATATGTAAAATATAAAATACATCCTAACATATTTTTTACATGAGCTGAAGTTTACCACTTTTAACATAAAAATTCTGAGATGGAATTAATAAAAAAAAAAATTTTCATATGTACCACAGAGCAATAAGTTTAAATCAGACTATTTTGAGTTGTGTAGCCCTTTATTAGCAACTAAAATAGAAGGTATCTGTTGTACAACACGGGTAGTAATTGACTATAACTGGAGATTTATTATATTCTAATACAGATCATTTATAAATGCAATTTCTTTATTAAAAAGCTTCCACCCTTTTTTTGTTTGTTTGTGTACAATTTGCAAAACTATTCTGAAAGCGGAATATATGTGCACAAGTCTGCAAAGAGTGCAAATTTAGGATATGGTAAATGCTTTACAAGTTACTTTCAAAACACTGTCTGCCACAATTGGGCCTTTACATTGCCATCTTTTTTGATCAAAATATTTTGATGCCAGCCTTCCTTCCACTGCCCAAAACTATAAAGCATTTTTTAATGAGTTGAAATTAAGGAAGGACTACACCTACTAGAAAAGAAGAGAAGAAAGTTCTATTAGTTTGAGGTTTCAGAATCCCCCCAAACCAGGACCAGTATCTTGGTAAGGGCTAGGCTGGGACCCCAGACAGAGAATGAGTATGTGCAGGTGGCATCCCTGAGGATTCAGAGCTTCAGTGGACCGTGAGTGCTCCCGCTGCATAACTCACTGAACTGTCTTGCCAGTTTCTACACTGGCTTGACTGGGCATAATTCAAAAAGGAAAAGCTCATATTCATTCCATTCTTCTGGAGCTCTGTGATAGCCTAGGGGAAAAAAAAAATTGGTTACAACAGACCTCATAAAAAGTGAACACTCTTTGTGTTGGTGGCTTAACTTTGTCCACCTCACAGCTGAAGCCTAGATTTTTTACTCTTCTCTTGATTTGTTTCTTGAACTTCTTATTGCATCATATTAAATGGGAAAAAGATAATTCCTTACTTCATTCTCTCAAAGAATGTCCCCTAATCTAACTTCTTGATAAATATCAGTCATCTCCCACCACACCCTTCTTTTTTTTTTTTATTGAGAGAGATAGTGATAGAGAGCATGAGAGGGGGAGAGTCAGAGGGAGAAGCAGACTCCCCGCCGAGCAGGGAGCCCGATGCGGGACTCGATCCAGGGACTCCAGGATCATGACCTGAGCCGAAGGCAGTCGCTTAAACAACTGAGCCACCCAGGCGCCCCCACCACACCCTTCTTATATTTAATAAAGCCACCGCAAGAAACATATACTTTTCTCTTTTCATTAAACCAAATCCTAGCCCTTCTGTCATGAAATCCTGGTCTCTTCTTTGTCTAACTTTGACTAAATTTGAAATATATATAAATTAATTTCCAGATCTAAGAGGTAAACCACAGTTTTTATTTTAATTGTGGATTGGTTCACCATTTATTTTATTAAAATTTTATTTGATCCAATTCAGACTTTAGGAAATTAGTATAGCTTACCTAGTTTAAATTTCAAGAATTAGTTTAAGCCCTTAACAGGCTTTTCTTCCAGTCAATACTGCTTAAAACCATTCCTAAAAATCCACAATGTACTATCTTTCAAATTACACTAAACTAACACTGTAGGGTAGGTTCCTGCCCTGAACTCTTCTAGACTAACATTACCTTCTCCATTATTTCTCTGCCTCTCCAAACAATGAACACATTATTGCTCCCTCCTCCCATTCCTGAGTATACATACACTTCTTCTTTATGAAAAAGTCTCACAGTTTCTTTCTGGAAAGCCACATTGTTTTATTTATTAGAGGAAAAATTAATATTATTATCTATTTCAAAAATCCAGCTACCCAAAACTTCTGCCTCTTACTATTATTTACATGAAATATTGTTTTTGTTGTAAAGAGAAAAACATATACATGCCATCTGTCTCATGTTACTAAATTATGAATATCTGAAGTTTAAGAACAGAATCTTCCATTTATTTTTTATAGAGTCTAGAACATTAAATAAAACCAAAAAATCAATAAGGCTACTTATTACCAAGGGTTACTTTGATTTATATTTGTAAAGAACATATCGGAACTGGTTGCGAGTCAAGAGAAAAACTAGGTTTCTATTCTAAATATTTTTTTCTGTATTTAAAAGAAAGTATTGGCCTGTCTTCCAGTAACAACTTTATTCATGTTAGCAAAATAATGGAAAGCCAAATTATCTTAAAGGTACTAGAAAGAAAATTTACCTAAAACCAATGCTCATTAATAAGGTATCACAGATGATGACAATTAAGATATTTTGAAACATCACAGGATCAAATGTTAAAAACCCAGCTTCTTAAGGATACTCACATTTAATAACACCCCAATGGGATGTCTTCCACATATAGTATTATGGTATTTCTTCAAGTAATTGCTAAAAGATACAGGGTCTAGTTGTTCTATAATACTCATACCCTAAAAAAAGAAGAGAAAAAGAAAATGAAAGAAAAAGAAAAAGGTACACAATTTATTATTTCCTAATTACATTTTAAAACCGTTACTTAAACATCATAATTTTTCAATTAAGGAGAAGTAAAGAGAATAAATTAAATAATCCTTGGGAAATATCAAACTCATTCATCAAAGGTAATCTCATTACAGTCAACTCTCAACAATATGTACACTTCATTAACAGAAAACTTTCAGTCCTGTTTAGTTCTTTCTGACCTCCTGCTATTTTTCCACACCACCATCACCAGTTACCACTTAGCTCACAACCCTTAAACATTTCACAATTTTACCTTTTTCTTATATAAATGTATTTACAAAAGTAAATCCATTGTAAAAATTAAATTTGCTATATGGCTGTTTTTTTCTCATAACCATCATATTCCTCCTACCATTGGCATAAATAATTAAGAGTTTACTGTAATTTAGCCAATTTCATAACATACACTTAAATATCAACAATGTGCAAGGCATTTGAATTACCAGTATGTGATAAAAAGAAGATACCACTAAGAAAAAGGTTAACATTTTTAATTAACTTAAAGCTCATAAAAGATAAATGCTCAAGCAAAATAGGCCTTTTATGAACTTTTTAAAGAAAGTATTGGCCTGTCTTCCACTGACAAATAACTTTATTCATGTAAGCAAAATAATGGAACGCCAAATTATCTTAAAGGCTTTTTATCTCTTGGGGTGCTTGGGTGGCTGAGTCAGCTGAGCATCCAACTCTTGGTTTTGGCTCAGGTCATGATCTCAGAGTCCTGGAATTGAGCCTGGCTGAGGGTTCTGAACTCAGCAGGAAGTCTGCTTGAGATCCTCTCCCTCTGTCCCTCCCCACCTCCCTCCCCATACCGCTCATTCTCTCTCTCAAATAAATAAATCTTAGGGCGCCTGGGTGGCTCAGATGGTTAAGCGTCTGCCTTCGGCTCAGGTCATGATCCCAGGGTCCTGGGATCGAGTCCCGCATCGGGCTCCCTGCTTACCGGGGAGCCTGCTTCTCCCTCTGCCTCTCTCTCTGTGTCTCTCATGAATAAATAAAAATAAAATCTTAAAAAAAAAAAAAAATGTTCAAATAAATAAATCTTAAAAAAAAAAAAAAGCTTTTTATCTCTTTATACTTCCAACTAGAATGCTTTATTTCTAAGATTTTAATCCAGGATCAAAAAATTTTAAGACTACTATTAAAACAACCACTCTGATTTGGACATTTATTCACACTAAATTCCATACCCTGCAAATGCATTCAAATAATGTGTTCATAATACAAGAATATAGAGCAACTTTAATCAAGCAAATAAATGAATGATTCTCACTCATTCATTCACCAATTACCTTACCTTGTTTTCCTATTCGGGTAAAATATTTTACATTTGTGTTCAACAAATTGGTTTAACATACTCTGAGAGAAATGTAAATGGTGGTTTAACTAGGGAATCAACTGATCTATTTTGTGTGGTTTTTAAATTATATTTCAACATGTTTTAAAACAACTGCAGTGGAAAAGCACCTAGAGTAATCAGATGAACGCTCATCTGAAAAATGATAGTAATCAGTAGGTGACATAAAAATACCACAGTGGCAGCATCAAAATTTAATTTTATAAAGAACCTGTTTTCAGAGCATTCAAGTCGTTCATAAACATCATCACACTTTCCTGCAAATACATCTGAAAGATAGGTATGTGCATGTAATCAACTTCCAATTGATTGCAATCAATTAGCCACTCTCAGACTTGTCCACAACCAGTGTTTAATGCTAAGCTGTTTTCCCCTGCAAACTAGGAGGCTTCCAGGTCAACAGTCTCCAGTGACATTTGGTGCAAATTCAGAGAAATATGAATAAACTTAAAAATTCAACCTAAGATAAACAATTAGTATCATAATTCTGGTTCAAAGAATATCACACAATATATTTCTAAACCAAGTAGTAATGCAGAGATTACAAATCTCTTCCACACATACGGATAGTCAAGAAATAACTCCCTAAAGATGAAGGAACTGAGGCATAAATAAGGTTAAAAGCTTGCCTCTAAATTTCTAATCTGAGGCTCTTTCTCACTCACTAGTCTGCTTCATGAAGCATAAGAGACATACTAACAATTCTTTAAACTCTCACAGCTATAATTGGTACACATATTTTAAGAGAACTTTCAATGTTCCTGGATAAAGTCTAGGACAGCTTACCTTAAATAGAACTCTACTCATTAATACATTATGTGACACTGCGGTTCTGATGTACGTGTTAATGTTAAAATCTTAAAGTACATTTTGAACAAACTTACCACATTCATATACGGACATGAAAAATTCAAAGACAGGAAAACTAATGATCAAATTTGTTGAAAACAAAGAATTCAAGAAATTTCATATAGAAAGATATAAAATAAAGCTATGAATGTAGAGAAGACACTACTAAATAAAGTGTTTGAAATTAAGATATAATGGTTAAATTACAAGAGGGAAAAGAAAAAACTGAGATGATGGAAGTGAAGGGGTTAAATTTAAATATTTAATTCCCTAAAGTGTGTTATGTACCTACTAGGGCAAGAATCAATTCCATCACAATCAATTCTCTGACAAAGATAGTGAACGAGTATGCATTTTTATAAAGAAGGGATATAGAGAAAAAATAAGGCTTTTCTCATGAGTGAAATTCTCCAATTGGAAAATTCATAGAGTATGCAAACAACAGCAATGATGACTGAGAAAGAGGGCATCTATTAAGTAATATAGAACACTGGCAAATATACTCTTGTATATATTTATATTTTGATGTTAACAATTTTTAAATTATAGTTACCAAAATTCCAAGAAGACTGAAAATGCTAATTTGATACTACTGCCAACTGCCAAAATTCCAAGAAGATGAAGCAACAAAGTGCTTCTCCAATATGCTTAGTTAACTCTTCTATTACTTAAAATATTGAAGATATGATCAGTGAATCTAAAGTCCAGGCGACGAAAATCTTACCTAGGGCCTAGCATATTGAGAATCTGTTCACATGACTTAAATCCAATATGAAGCAGTGAAGATCTAAGATACAAAGCAGATATCATACACACCAAAAGCTGATATCCATCATGATTTGGATTTCTGGGAAATTTAGGGGCTTCGGCAAGAAATCCTCAGATTGAAAGCTAACTCCCTACCTTGAGGGGTAACAAAGGCAGAGGGAATCTATCATTATGCTGACTCTCCAAGTAATGAGTGAAAGCTTGTAATGTTAAATCCCAAGTGGCAATCCTAAACTGAACAGACAGTTTTAACTGACAGAGCTGCAAATTCAGGGTTCTGATAAAACAACAAAGATCCTCCCTTTTAAAAAAAGTTTACATATAGGGGCACCTGGATGGCTCAGTTGGTGAAGCGTCTGCCTTCGGCTCAGGTCATGATCTCAGGGTCCTGAGATTGAGCCTGGCATGGGGCTCTCCTTCACTCAGTGGGAGTCTGTTTCTCCCTCTCACTCTCCCTCTATGCTCTCACTCTCTCAAATAAATAAATAAAATCTTAAAAAAAATAATAAAGTTTATACATAATAAAATATTTAATTTAAATTTAACTTAATTTTAAATACTATCACCAGAAGCAATCTGCCTCTAAAGTAACAAACACAAAAAAGAAACAAAACTATTTGAGAGGACTTTAAGATAGAACTAGAACCATAGGTCTTTTTATTATAAACACTTAATTAATCACCGTATTATCAAGTCAGTAGGCCTCATTTTCTAAAGTAAGGATATATATTTATGTTGGAGAGATGGGTGTACATTTAGGTAGGCAACTTGGGAAAAGGAAATATTCTGCTTTCTGTAAGAGGCATCAAAATAAAATATTACAGTGAAAGAAATTTTATGGGGAAAAAAAAATCACCCTAAAGACAGCAGTGCTAAGAAGCAATATACTAATAAGTAGGTATCTTAAAAGATATTATAAAACCTTATACCAAAGACTACTAAAGAAACTATTGGCCTGAGTTCGAGAAAGAAGTATGAGTAGACAAATCTGAACAATTTCACTTTCAAAAGAGTTGAAAGAAAGAAAAGTAGCTGAAGTTCAAATTAAATGAAGTGACTACTAATAAATTTGGAAGGAAAATACATCATAAGGATGACTACAATGAGATTTTCAGATTCTCTTTGCCAAATCATAAACAATTTGGCAATGTCCATAATGAAACATTGGTCTATATCAAAAGCAGCACAGAAAAAAAAACATGATTATGATATATATAAAATATATATGTATGTACTTATGTACGAGTAATGTTTCCAGTATGTAATATCAAAAGTTCACAAAAATGAATCTCTTGAAATATGTTCTATTTTGTAATTACTGAAATTACAAAGTTCTAATTACCAAAAGCATGATCAGCAGCCAATACTATTGTAACACTTTTAGAATCTCCTGTAACTAGTTACTTTTTTCCCACTTAAAACATTTGGAAGATCCAGTTTATTTTCCTATATATTTTTTCTTTACATATTTTTTTCACATAATTCAATTCCAAGATATTCAAATGCTAGAGATATAATTATTTTGCAATAAGAGGAACAGCTATTTTTATTTTGCTTTTGGAACATAGAAACACTTTTACTTATTTTAGTAACTATATTTAATAAGACTTTTCTGATAACAAAAAAAGAGCCAAAACTAATTAACACAGTAATTTTGAAAAGATTATACCTAAGATTTTATACTTAAATAATTTTTCATCCTATCCAACTTTCAAAATGTGTAACAATTACAATTCAGAACTGTTAACGTCTTTTAACACTTTATATAGAGAACTATCCAACTATATTTGCTCTGAAAATATTGCATGTAGAAACTAAGATACTGGTTCTCAAATGAATGAAATTTTTTATAACATAAAATGGCACTTTAGAAAAGGAATATACAGAGGGATATTCACCATTTGGTTATATAAATCAATTAAGAAAACACATTATATAAAGTTTAATAGTGAGTGTACATATATATAAACATACATATATATATAAACATACATACATGACTATATGTATAGACCTAACCATTCTTATTATTTTAATCCACTTTAACCTCCAGAAGTGACTTATAACTTGAATTAAGAACATGCCAATAAAAGAACAGAACACTTATGAGCCATTTAAAAATTCCATATATAAACAGAAAGGGACCATAAAAATCAGTCTCCAAGTCAAATATCATTTCAAATATTAAATTCAAACATATTAACAAGAAGCAATCACTCAATATTCAGAAATTGTATTCTGGACTAAATAAAAATTTAAAAATTATGCCCTGGTGATTTTGGACATCTAAAGTAAGGTAAATCAGATGCAGATTTAGAAATCAGTATTAAACTTACTGGTTCTGTGAACACTTTTTGAGCAAAAATTTCTAATTTCAAAGACTTAGAAGCTACCAGAAAAGGCAATAATCTTAGGAGAATTATAAGAATCATGCCAATGGGTAAATGTTACCCTTTTGCTCTGCCTCAAAGTAAGAAACCAAGGTCTGTCTGATAATAATACCTCAAGAAAGATAAGTAAAGCTAGTCCTCTTAATATAAGCTATCAATATAGAATTAGAAGGCTAAAAGAATAGTTAAGTTTGGATGTTTATACATAACACATAGAATAATTAGTAAAATACTACCAAAGTGTTTAAATGTGACCACAGTTTTAAAGAGTTCCAAAGGATGCTATTATGTTCGGTGACTTCGGAGTACCAGGGAAACTAATGTTTTAGAGAAAACATCTCTCTGTGCTAACAGCATCAATTCACGGATTTACAAATTTTTATGTGTGCAAAATTAAATGCTGCGTAATTAAAGTTGACAAATGATTTAAAGAGCTGAACAGAAAACAAGAGGAGGTAGATAGGAAATCTGTTCTACTCAAAAGATTAGGGGCCATAGCAGGACAGTTCAAATTCACCTACAAAGCAAATTTAGGAATAAAAAGATGTTGGGACTCTTTGCATACCACCAGAAGGCGATCTCCAGGGGCACTATGGGCAAGCCTATTTTGAAAAAGCCCCACGGGTGATTGAATCTCCTCTCTGCCCTGGCTCTAATTACCATCTACATGTTACTTACTGAACTCCAGACCTCTCAAACTTACTGCAGGCCTCTTCTTCAGGCTTCCAACCAATATAATTCCATAGCAAAGCCCTTCTGAAAATACTTCTGAAAGTGATCTCAAATCTACCAACTTCTTTCCATATCCACGAATGCCACCCCAGTCGAAGTTACTATCCTCTCCCCACTAAGCTACTGCCCATGTCCACTGTTACTGCTCCTGGACCTGGTGTAGAATCCATTTTCTACACAACCACCAGAGTGACCTTTAAAGTAATGTAACTAGGGGCTCCTGAGTGGTTCAGTTGGTTAAGCTCAGGTCATGATCCCAGGGTCCTCGGATCAAGCCCCACATCAGGCTTCCAGCTCAGGAGAGGAGTCCGCTTCTCCCTATCCCTCTGTCCCTCCCCCCAATCGTGCTCTCTCTCGGTCTCTATCTCTCTCAAATAAATAAAATCTTTAAAAAAATAAAATTAAAAAATGTAACTACATCATTTCTGTGTACTTACATACATTTCTTACCCTGGAATATAAAGCCCTACATTATCTGATCCCTGGCTATTCCTCTTGCCACAGCTTGTACCACTCCTACCCTGGTCTACTGTACTCCTACAACACTGGCCTTTTTTTTTTCTTTTCTTCACACCCAGCCTCTTCCTGTCTTAAGGACTTTGCACAGGCAACTCCTTCAGTCCATAATATTCTTTCCTCTGATCTTTACTTGGTCTGCTCCTTCTTATCATCTCTACCTCGGTTTAATGTTTCTCCTCAGGGGAGTCTTTCTCCAATCAGTTAACCACCAATCACTTGAATCATTCACTATTTCAAAACCCTTTCAATATTTTCTGTACAGTGCACATCACTTTTGGAAACTAACTTATATATATCCTTACTTTTTAAAAAAATGTATCTCCTCCCATTAGAATAAAAGTTGTGTGAAAGTGTGTTTGTTTACTGCCATATCTCCAATGGTGCCTAGGACTGTAAGTGCACTCAAAAGTAATTGGCAAAATGGGGTGTCTGGGTGGCTTAGTCGTTAAGCGTCTGCCTTTGGCTCAGGTCATGTGGAAGGAACCCCACGCATCGGGCTCCCTGCTCAGTGGGAAGTCTGCTTCTCCCTCTCCCACTCCCCCTGCTTGTGTTCCCTCTCTCACTGTGTCTCTCTCTGTCAAATAAATAAAATCTTTAAAAAAAATAGTAATAATAATAATAATTGGCAAAATGAAAATCCAAGTGCCAACTTGACATTGGATGTCCTAAAGGCAACAGCAAATATAACATATCCCTAGTATGATTTATGATTTCCCTACCTCCTAAAACATCAGTCCTATCTTCTCGTGCTTTAAACCTAAGTGAACAGTACCAACACCCAACCAGCAGCATAAGCCAGACATTTAGGAGTTATTCTTGATACTTCCTTCCCCGGCAAGTTCAATCAATCTCCAACTCCTATCATCAGTTTATCTCTTATGTACTGAATATATCCACTCTGCCCCTCTCTTCCACCATCACCACCCCATCCACTGTCTAAATTACCATTTGTCACCTGGATTACCAAACTGGTCTACTCATTTCTCCTCTGACCTCCCTCCAACCTACCTGCTACACTGCAGCTATATGATCTATTCAAATACAATCTGATTTTATCACTTTCCTATTTAATACCCTTTAAACAGCATATTCCAGGGGTCCCTGGGTGGTTCAGTCGGTTAAGTGTCTGCCTTGGGTTCAGGTCACAATCTCAGGGTCCTGGGATCAAGCCCCATGTCGGGCTCCCTGCTCAGTGGGGAGTCTGCTTCTCCCTCTGCCTGCCACTCCCCCCTGCTTGTACATGCACGCACACACACGCTCTCTCTCTCTGACAAATAAAAAAAATAAAATCTTTAAAATAAATAAAATAAACAGCCTGTTCTAGATTCTCTAGCTTCATTTCTCACCACTACCCCCACCCATTCATCCACTGATTCACTCAACAACTATATATATTGAGTACCTGGTGAAAGGCTGATACAAAATGGACAAAGATCCTGATTTCATGAAGCTTACAATCCATCAGGGGAGGTTATCACCAGACAAATCATCAAATAATAAGTCACAGAGTAATTAAAACTGAGAAGAAAACTTAAGTAGGGTAAGGTCATGGAACAACTGTTTCCAATAGGGGCATAATGGAAAACTGTGGGCACATTTTTGGGTTGTCCCAATAATTAGAAGATGCTAGTGGGTGGTGTCCAGAGACGCTGATTGTCCTATAATACAAGATAGTCCCACACACAAATAATTGTTCTCATCCCGTAACACTCTTGACATGTCCATATAGGTGAAAAACCTGCTTATAATTATCTAGACCCTTAACTCTATTTTATACATAAATACTAAGAAGTTTTGGATGGTTTTAATATACAGTAGATTTCCAAGGAATTGCCATATCCATATAAAGTAAGGGAAGGCTGTACTTTGTTTAGTTTACAACTTTACTAAAAATTGCTCACCATTTTGGAAAATCAAGTCACCCAGCAAAGCACCTTAGTAATATGAGTCACAAACATAAAATAACTGTTTAGGTTTGGAATGACAGCTATTATAGTAATGATACAATGTGTAATAAGCATCTATTTCATAGTGTCTTCTAATATAGTTGGTATTTGGGCACTTACATTATTAAAAATATATTAGTTTATCATAAATTACTTTCCCTTTATTCCTTTCTCATATTATAGTTGGGGTATTCACTTAATTTAATTATGTATATAGGAAGATTATATTATTTCATTCACTTGAACAATATTCACTGAGCACCTACTAATGTTCTAATCACTATTCTAAGCACTTTGGATACATCAGAGAACAAAATAAATATCCTGACTAACAAAACTATAATAAGTAGAATATTTAGTTTGTTGAAAGAAAAACTGCAGGAGGGTAAGGTAGGTTGGGAATGCTGAGAAGGTGGAGTGTATGATGCAAAATTAAACAGTATAGTCGGTGCACCTTGTTGGGAAGGTAAAGCTGAGCAAAGCCACAAAGTCAGACAGTCAAGTATAAAAAGGGCCAAAGCCCTAAGATAGGCACATCTAGATCATTCTCACAGAACAAGGAGAGCATGTGTCCTAAATATCTCTTACATCTCTGTATTGGAATAGCTTCTTTCTAAGTCTGTTCAATGACTGCACTGTAAGTTCTATTAAGTGAGAGACAATGTTTTATCTTCTTAACAGCTTCGGTATTTCACACAGTACCAGACACACAGGAGATACCCATTAACCACTTGCTACGTGAAGAAAATAAATGATGACGTAACCAGAAAAGTTTTCTGAGGCAACTGAAAACTAAGCCTCAGAAAAATAAGATCAGAACTAGAAGCCAGAAAATAATTAAATGACTGACATGACATCATAAAGCCAAAAGAAAAGTCAGTAGATTAAGTCCAAACAAAATTCTAAAGGTAAAAGTATTAGGCCATAATTGGATCTAAGTAACAAGATAAATTTGAATATGATAAAATCTAAATATAATAAAATCTCCTAGGTAACTAAATTTGCATTCATTCCATTTGGCTTTTAATAAAATATACAAGGTATAACCTACCTATAGTTTTAGATCCAAATTCCTTACTAAAATGTTTTATCTACTTTAAATATTTTTATACTAAAACATATGCATAAAGCTTTTCAAACAGTGGTAAAGTTGATTTCAAACGTATCATAGACTTTAAGTCTGACAGAGTTTAAAGACAATTTAGAGACCACCTATTCCAAGTCTCTTATCTTAGAGATGACAAATTGAAGACTAGAGAACTGAAATGATCTGTCAAAGGTCAAAGCCAGTAAGTGATATATCCGCTATATTTAATATTCTGTTTATAAGTTAAAAAAAACAACAAAATGATTTGCATGACTTTTTAACTATGAAGACAAGTACTAGGACTACCATACTACTTTAAGGAAAATGACAGCAGGATCAATGTCTATTGTTCTGGGCCAGATAAGAATACAATCATATTTTTAAATTCTCTATTTAAACAACAAAATGAAACACCATTTAAGAAAATCCAAATGGCCAAAAAATATAATTAAATAATAAAATAAACTAAGAATTTGCTACGGTTGTTTCTGCTTAAAAGTAAGTAATGGCATTAGTATCCTGTCATCCCTAAACCTTAGACACTCCCCCAAATAGCATCTAAAATCTGTATATTATTCTTAGTCTCATTAATCAAATAAAATTAAGATAAAGGAAATTTCAACTAATAGAAAAGGGATTATTTTATAATCAATATTCATATGATTGTAAACTATATTTTGCACATTTAGTTAAATAAAGATAGGGAAAGAATTATTAGTCCACTGTATATTTCAACATATTAAGTCTTGAATCACTAATCTGAAATTAAAGAAAACACCTTAGAGCATTAAAACCCCACACCTGTAAGACTTACCATTTTATCTAGATGTTCAATGGATCTATAAATCTCCCCCTGGGATTCATCATAGTAACTGTAACGGAACCTTTGACCTTGAAACAAATATCATGTACAAAATAAAATAGGGAAAAATTAGAAGCTAAAAAGAAAGCAAGCGCTTACCAAATAATTTCAGTTCTCATGGAAGGCAAAGCACAGCTTACGCCTCTGAGAGAATCATTCCCAAGAGCCCTTGTACATAAAAATAAAAGGCATATTTGGGAAGTAATAAAGAAATGATATATCACCAGTGTTTTATGATGTTAAAAACTACTTCAAACTGTAGAACCTTAAAGTCACAAGCAATACAAAAGACTAAGGAAACAAAACAGCTTAAAAGTTAGAAGCATTGTTAAACATATTATATCAGTCTGTAATGGAAGGTAAACCCAAAGAAAATGATTCAAGGAAATCTGGTTTAAGAAACTATCTCAATGTAACAGATCAATGAAAGCTTAGCTTTTGCTATATAAATGCAAAGATTTGATCTCTATTACAGAAAAAAAAAAGTGCAGGTCAGAGATACATGTGGCTTATATGATTTTTATGACCTCAATAAAAATATTTATCTCATTTTTGCAAAACTCTCTACTTGAAAAAGATCAATACAAATGCCTTAAAACAGGAGGCACAAAAGAATAAATGTAATAGTCCTACTCTGACAATAATATTTCAGTAAGAGTACAAGCACAGAACATTCAATGTTTAGCTCTTCTCCAAGAAACACAGAGGGTAAACTGGAAGAAGCTTGAAAAGAAGACAGAAAACAAAAGGCTCAGGTAATAAATTTGGCTCCCTACTACAGTCATATAAAAACCAAAAGTTAAACGTATTCATAAATAATTGTGGTATGTTATTCCACTGACTATGTTGTATTTCAGATACATCTACACTTGTTATTTCTGTGATGCCTATGTTTCTTAGAACTCATTACTTTTATATTTAGTTATTTTTAAAGATTCACCAAAATGCATTTTAAAGGTATGTGAGTACACCAGTCATATATGCACACTCTGTGTCTTGTGCTTCATTTTTAGAGCAAAGTTCACATATACAATTATTATCCTCACACCTGAGAAGATGGGTTTCTTTGGCTGGATAATTAAGAACTTAATTAATTAAGTTCTCTGTTTATCTTACTAAAAAACATCATCTTACAAATGATAAGCGATGCAAAATAGTAAAACTCTTTTGGTGCTCTTTTTTGGAAAAAAAGACACATCACAGTTCTCAACACTTCTTTACTTGTTGATGTTGATCATCTTTGATGGTCACCTTTCTAGAATATACTGTATTTCCTTAACTTTCACATTTTAACTTTACACATACATTAATATGTAGTTACTCATGTAACAGTTCTTACTTTCCCTCAAGAGCTTCTATTAAATCAGTATTGCGTCTTATAATTCATGATATCCTAGAATCAAGCAATAAGGTTCTGAGACAATTATCTGCTTTCTGAATATAACAACCATTTTTGTAAACATTGAGGATTACTACATGTCGCCATAACTATGAGATCCATTACAGTCCTTGCACTAAAAAAAATTCTTAAACAGTGACAATTCGTCACTCAATGATGCCCTTATATTAAATAACTCACCAGACATTTCTTTCAAAATTTAGAGTTAGGTATAAGTATAGTTTTGCTTTTCTTTACAGAATGTACACATTTACTCCTACCTAAGAGTGAGAACTATATAAATTGACCCTATTTTTCCTATTTGCCAGATGGCTATTGGAAAGCTCAAAGTCAAATCTAAAGTCTGTTGCAAAAACTTCTTGACTCAATTCATTGGTACTAAATTTCTACTTCTATTTCAAAGGTCTTTTGACAGAGTGTCCCTACATCTTTTGTGAAATGAATGAACAATTAAATGAATAATCTTAGACAAGAAACTTCTGACTCGCTGTCAACCGTGGTAAGAGTAATATCCTTGGAAGCAATCAAGATGAATATTCTTTGAATCTGAACTACTTCAGGTTTATACTAACGCATTCTCTTTTCCTTGTTTCAGGAGACAGCTGCTAGTTTTTGCTGTCAATAATCCCTGTGACTGGGACATAACTATCTCATCTGAAAACTGCTGCTCTTCAAGCACAGAGGAAAATGCATGTACTTTGTGAGAACCATTTGCTACTCGAAAGCCTTCTCTGCTTATTTCCAAGTTCAGAACTGCTGTCTCAAATGACTGAAGCTGGTCAGACCTGCCTTAATCACAAGTAAAAAGCCTAACTGTGTTTAGAAATACTGCCTTGTTCACATGGACCATTTTCACTGTAACTTTCACTTAAAAACTACCTCTGAAGTAAGAGAAAAATACATAAGATATTTTGAATACTTTAAAATACTAAATCAACATGTGATTTAAAAAGAATGACAAAATGCACAGGAAATCAATGAGTAAATGTTTAACATTTTGCTATCTACCTCTTGCTACTCCTTAGGTATTTGCATTTTGTAGCTGAAGAATCGAGAAGAAATATTTTATGGGCTCTAAATAATATATCAATTAAGTAGCTAAATCCACACTATACAAAGCTACTACCCTGAAAATGTAGCTTACTTAAACAGCTCAAACTTAGAATAATTTTAAAAAATTGCACAAGCATTTAAAAATTACTTGAGGAATTCATTCTGGTCAATATACATACAAAAAGCATCTAATTCAAAGTAAATAGTTTCCATCATCCTAGCCTGTATGTGGGGGTGGGGGTGGGGAGGTGTGTGCAGATGCACACGCACACACACACACACAACTTCAGTTGAACACCTCTTGGAATTTGAATGCAAAAAATCTTTTGTATCTAATTATTAAAAAGAAGCTTATCAAGATTTTATTTAATGAGAAATAAAAGAAATGACAACACTAGCACGATACACTGTTCATAAATGCACCTTTAATCAAACATTTGTTGATTTAAAATATGTTATGATTTCGGGTAACTCATGAGCAGACATTTTGTTTTAGAATACTTCTAACATTCAGTAAAGCTTATGCATCTAAACGGAGCAAACACAGTTGCCTATGTACCTGGAGAACTGGACTTGTATACTTTTATAAGTACGAATAAAGCATATCACGTAGTAAGAGAAAATTACTTACCTGAAACTTATCCTTTCAGAAGGTACACTGGGAAAATGGATTCTCTGAGCCCCTGTTTCAACTCCAAGTATGAGCTTTCTAGCTTTAAGAGCCATTGACACTGCCCCTAGGGGCAGCACAAGCTTTGGAGCTCCCCTAGTGAGTATGTCAGTAGTTTCTTCAGGTGCCTTCCCTCAGTTCTTTTCAAATTCAAAAGATGAGAGGAAAAATAACCCAAGAAAAAAAATCCTGTAAAGCAGAAACCTTACTCTTTGAGGGAAGGAGGGTAGCTCATTTGTGAATCCATTCCAGAGCACGCTTTCTGAGAAAAAGAAATACAGGTAAGTAATTTTCCCATCTCCAAAGGTGACTGGTGATTAATGAGTGGATTCACAGAGTGTGGAGAGTAAGCTCCAGGGATGTCTGTTTAACACACAACAATCAACTAATGAGGACAAACATAACAATGAATGGTTTACAAGAACCAACACTACTTTTTAAGTACCTCAAAACAAAAAGTAAAAAAATATCAAATACCTCAACATTAAGCTAAACACTGGATTGTAGAAATAAACAATGAGCTTGGAAAGTTGATTTTAAAGCCCCCAAAAAGATCAGTGAACAAAACAGACTTTCAGACATATGTCCAGTAAAAATTGTACTGTTACACAATCACTTAATCACTTTATATGTTAAAGCATTTTCAATTGAGTTAACCCTCACAACAACCTATGAGATAGATTATTAGGTCATTTTATACTAAGCACCTAAACTGGGGACATTCGTAATTGAAATCGTGAAAAACTGCAGTCCTTTCATTCTAAAGTCTTAGTCATAATGTAAAAAAAGTATTAGTCTTCCCTCAAAAGATCAAAAATTTAAATATGTGGAATTAGTATGTATAAAATTTGAGAAGACAAATATGAAAGCTTGGATAAGATGTATTTCAGGAATTAGCTAACTTATACTTAAACCAATTGAAATTATTTAGAAAATAGTAATACCTTAGGTACCTAAGAGACTAACAACAGAAAGGAAAAAAGAACAGGCATGAATAATCACTTGTTAATATATATATTAAACTAGAAATGTGAATAAAGATAAAAATTCATAAATATTCTGGGGAATGCCACTTTTGATAGGTGACACATACTTATAAAGAAGATATTATGTAAACCTAGACAAATATAAGTTTATATGTAAAAATCCAAAACTGAAGTGAGTGTAGTAAATTTTATTCATATTTTAATAAAATAATTTATCATTAACATTTACCAAGTAAATTTACTGAAGTTAATTTGCACTTAAAACTGCCATAAAAGGAAAATTAAGTAGAATGAATCGACTTTAAAAAAATCAATTTCTGTTAGATGCAGTTTCATTTAGAAACTTCTTAGAAGTTAATTAGAAATTATGTTAATGAAAGCTGTCAATAATCTAAATGTGAAAATATAAATTTCAGGGAGATCAGGAAAGTATAAATATTAACAGTATATATTATATATATGGAGAAGAGCAAAAACGAAAGTTAGGAAAACAGAATGAAAATTCCATGAACTAGAAAAACTAAAATAGGCCCAGTCAAAATTCTCTTATATGGAGCCATCTTATAGGACAAGAAACTTAATCAGAAAAAGTATGGAGATAACATTACCTAACCATAGTAAAAATCAAATACTAGCAGCAAATGTCCTTCATTTAGACCACAATCCTTGGTAGTAGCAGGAAGGGTGAAATGAGGTAGATCATCAAGTGTTAACTAGGAAACATCACCCTACTGGGCTAATTTTCATGTGGTTCAGACTAACGATAAAATAAAAGACAGAAATTGAAATGGTGAGGGGTTTTTTTTTTCTGGCGGGGTGGGGTATTCAAATGAAGGGACAAAACGAAGGGGCATAATAGAATCTAGGTTCCCACTCTCCCTTAGCTTTTCCCACCCAAAAAGAAAACTTGAGAATATTTTAATTTTCCTACTTTTTCTCTCTCTGATGTCTTTTTCAAGTCCTTATAAAATTTAAATGGGATCTGAAAGACGAAAATCTTTAAAGCAAAGTACACTTAAAAAAAATAAAGTCATTCTTGTAATGGATATTGGCTAACAAATAAAATCAACCAGGCAAAACCCTTCCAATCACTGTCTCTATCACCAAACCTCTTGCCTTATTTTTAACAGAAACTGGACATAATAGAAATAATGACTAGAAATGAAAAATGTTGTCACTGCTAGTAGTCTAATACATTATTAAACAAAACGAAATTCCACTGTAGGCATCTGAGTAACTTGTCAACTGTACCATAATCAATTAAGTGATTTTTCCTCAAAAATCAGCTATTTAGAAATGTACAGGGTGTTGACAGCTTAACTCAATGAAACTTTTAATATCTCTGAGTATGTGAGAAGCTGAATTCTTCCTGTGAAATGATTTCTAATTCAGTGTTATCATTACTTTGATATGGTAAAATCAATTTATATAGTATCCTTACAAAGAAGAAGAAGAAGAAGGACAAGAAGAAGGAGAAACCATTAAGAAATATCCTCAGAAGAAAAAACTAGATTTTTAAAATGGAAGTATAACATTCATTAATTTAGAAAAGATGACCAATGTCACCAGAGCATGAAATTTGAGAAATATGAAAATTTCTAAGACATTTTAACCCATAACTAGCCAATTATTCATATTACTTCAATTAGGCATATAAAATAGAAAATGAATCTTACTTTACAAGAATGATGGTTATTATTACTATTGTAGAAGGGAAACTACCAATCTTGGAATAGTATCCATGCAACACCTTCCACTTATCCCCAGATCTTCATCGAATTTCCTAATAAGAATTAGTACAGTGCTTTCCGTAAGCACAAAGTAAGCACTTAATGAGTACTGTTAGTGATAGTGATACTAAAAAAATAAACACTTGGAAAAGTTCTATTACTTAACCACCAAATGTAAATATAAATATGTTTTAGTCTCTGGATAATTCTCATAACTAACATCTACCAACCTTTGGAAATTTTGAGTTCTTATTTGTAATTAGCACCAGGAAATCCTAGCTTACAATTTAAACACCAAAATTTTCTACCACACAGAAGATCAGATGGCCTAAATAACTTTCCAAGAATCTAGGCAGACTATAAAATTCATCTTTCTCTCTCAATATTGTACTTAAATACAGTATTTGGACTAGGGCTTGTTTGCTTTAGAACTCATTAATGAGGTAAAAAGAATGATTCAACAGAAAAGAGCAATTTTAAAGCATCTACTGATTTTTGTGTGGATTTATGCTGTGATTGCACATGGTACCAACCTTGAGGGAGAACCCCGATTCTAAAGAACAGTATTAGGGGAACTGATTATTTAAATCATAAAAGTAATTTAAAGTGATTCATAAGAGCCTTAAAAGTGAAGAGGGAGGGGACACATGCTTCAAGAATTTTTAATTTCTAAAACATACAGACATGCTTTATTACCAATGCAAATTCACAATACTAAAAAAAATACCCTTTTTTCAACAATGATACTCCTTAGTTTTTAAGATCAACTATGACTAAACATCAGAATTTCCAAGCATCTACCCAGTCCTCACATCTAAGTAATATACTTATGATCCATAAAAAATAACTTCTGCCAAAGGTAGCAAACCAATTAGCCAATAGAATTGATTATTAAAGAACCCTGAGAACCTCTTAGGGAGTTTGGTAAGGCAGCATACGTACCTGCATACCCTAAGCCAGGACTTCCCAACCTCAGCACTAGATATTTTGGGCAGGATAATTCTTTGATGAGGACTGTCCTGGGCACTAGAGGATGTTTATTTAGCAGCTTCTCTGGACTCCACTAAGTAGATGCCTAAAGCATCCCCACTTCCAACCCCACCCCGCTGTAATGACCAAAAATGTCTCCAGGCATTTCCAAATGCCCCCTCATAAGACAATCAGCCCCAGATGAGAAATTAGTGCCTTAAACCAAAATATTTATCTATAAGGAAGGATGGCTCTCTTAAAATGATCTCAACGCCATTCACAGAGCAAGGTAAGAGAAAATACCAGCCTAACCAGGACAGATACTGAGTCAACTCTGGTAATCAATGCTTAAGACACATAAAGCCAGGGCTCCCTATATCTCATTGAGGATGTTTTTCTGGCCATTCTAGTACTCTGTCTTAAAATTTATAGTCTTGTGCCTTATGTTTTCTCTATAATCAAAGAAATAACTGAAGGATGAACAGATATTGGCATCCTCAAGCCAATGAGAGATGTCCTAAAAGGAAAAGGATTCAAAAATACTCTAGAACAGCAATGGATAAAGGAGAGCAAATTATATTCAAAGACTCAAAAAATAAAATTTACTCAAAGAGGCATCCACAAATGTCTTTCTTTATGATCTATTTACTGTGAAGTTTCCTTGCTCTTTTTATTCACAATAACAAAAATCACTTAAGAGTCCTTACCCTTATAAACCATTACCAATGAAGACCACAATGCTAACAGCCAACATGTTACATTAGTTCTAAACTGATGGCAAAAATTAAGTACCAAAGGAAAAGTAGAAAGAAAAAAACACTAATTACAAAAAAAGAAATGTGGAAAAGGACTGGCATAGCACACAGTGCTCTTCTACCTTCTAAAGAAGAGTATTTGTTATATCTACGAAAAAAACTAACTTCAGAGAATCTACCACTCAACTCAACCTGCAAATAGGGTTAAAAGATCTTAACTCCCACTAATGTAAGTGGCTAAGCAAGGATGCCCTCACAGTGTGAATCCAATTATACCAGTCGCCTTTGGAAATGTATCCATAATCCACTATCATAATCTGATCCTTTTTAAAAGACTTTTTTATTCACTTTTAAACATTGCAGATAAAAGTAAAACTTTCCAAGGGAAGTGATAAGGAACTGAAAATCAGAGCTTAGAGTGAAAAGATACCATTAACCACAAGTATATATTATCTACCATAATACGTTAAAATCTAGAACTTACCCCAATGGCAGAAATCAGAAGAAACCACAAAGAGATTACTAGGATCCGCTAGATATTTACTGAAGAGTTTTCCGAATTCCTGTTCTTTTGACTCACTCAGAGCTCCAACCAGTACAGGAATAATGGTAAACTCATCCTTATGGCTTAAAGAAAACAGAAAAAGAAAAAAAAAAGTCATTTAAGAAGTAGAAGAATAAAAGTAGTTTTCCAATGTGTTGGCACTAAAAAGTGGAACATTTATTAATAATGGTAATAGTAAGATACATACTGTTGAATTTTTTAATCTATAAATGAAATGTTTAAAGAAGACCATTTAAAAATAAGAGAGATACAGAATACTAAAAATATCTATTTGAATACAGAAATGTACAATACTTCTTTAGGTAAACAAAGCTATTTTACTAGCAGGTGTAATAATGTCCTCAAATATAAAAATAAGCCCATCAGACCATCACCAAGTCAAGTCTTCTCAACTACCCATCAAAGCTACAATCATCTGCCTAATCCTTCCGCAATTTTAAAAGAGCATTAAACTCTTCCTCAATATTTTAATCCTATCCTTTTATAAATACCACCACTTCTGGCACTTTATAAACCTGCCAAGTGAGACCTACAAAACTTAATCTTGGCTCCCATAAGAAACACCAACTGCACCTTTTACCTACACTAATAAAGAGATACAGGACAGTATGAAGATACAACTCAAATTTCACTGGCATCTAGGGTGGACATAGAATTCAAGGAAGTAGGTATTAATTTCTAGCAGCAAGAAAAAGACACCACACCCACCCACAATGTTTATGACATACCCACAAGTCCCTTTTTCACTCTACAGATTGACAGATTTATGGAAAAGGAACAGAGCAGATTAATAAAGAATAACTATGATGGGCTATAGAAATAGATGTTCATCCAAAGCCTTTTAAAATTTTCATTACAGTGAAATTTTACTTACATATATTCAATATTATTTATATTCTAAATGATCCCAGATTGGAATTTTAGAAGCGTGAATCATGTTTGTCTGACTTGTTCTGAACAGGACTTTAAAAAAAAAAAAAAAAAAAATCACCATTATAATAAATGCTTTTTAATATGATAATCTGACACTTAACTGATGTAGGACAAACAGAATTCATAAAAGAGTTTTTAAAAATACTAAGTTTAAGTTTATTCCCAAAATAAGTGTTAGCCCAGCTTCATAAAGCTAAATTCAGGGCACCCAAGCGCCTCCCCCAGAAAGACCCCCTTACCCTTGTCAATTGCGAAATAAACAGATCATACAGATCTCCAGTCCCTCTGCAATGCAGGGGCTTCTTGGGCAGAATCTGCATCTATGGAGTAAGAAAAAAAGAGGAAGCTGGCAGAGGAAGCTGCCATGGAATATCTCTTTCTCTGACTCTTTTACCAGTTTGCTGAACAACTGCATGAATGAATAGGGGCTCTTCAATAAGTTAAGAGTGATTATCATTTGAAAGGAAAGAATTTGAGCTCTAGTAAAAATTCAAGAAGATTGTTATGAACTGTTCTAACTTCAAGTACTATCTACATAAATAAATAAATTAAGATCATTAAGGAGTATGTAAGTAATTATATAACATGGTAGGGACGCAGTTACATAGAGTATAAAAAACAAGAAGCCAGAAGAAATAGGTTCAAGTACCATCTCCGTCACATAATAAAAGTTGAGAGGGTGGGTAAATTACTAACCTAAAAATGTATTTCCTTATCTGTAAAATGATCATAATTACAGTATCTATTTTTTAAAATTGCTATGAAGTAAGAAACACTACCGGGAAAGTACTTTGTCAACAATCGTTGGCTCACTCTAAAGAAATAATACATGTCTACGATTCCACAGAGCCACCAAACCATTCACTTACCCTCAGCCTCAGCTTGCAAATCTATCTATACCAAAGTAAAAGGCTCATACTTAGAAATCTAAGCTTTGAATCAACATCTACCTCCTTGTTATTTCTCAAAAAAAAAAAAAAAATTTACTTGTTGTTCTGTATTTCTACAAAGTATGAATTAGAAAAAAGAACATCTGGCTTTGAAATGTAATATTCCTAGATTTTAGAATTCAAGTTGTCAATTTGGTCTTCCCCAGCGAGGGTGTACAAAATCTCACCCTCAAAAAATAATTAGAAAACTGTCAAAAAACAAAAAAACCATTTTGTGCTCTAGAAATTAACCAGACAAAAAACACAGTAAGAACAGTTTATTCATGTAAAATAACTGAACTTCTTGGGAAGAACAGTAGGAGTCTGGCTTCTTATCAGGAGCTACCTCCATCCCCCTGCCCTACTCCACCAATATGATGAGGTTGGCTGTGAAAACCAGCAGCTTCATTGCTGAAGGGAGCTGACTTTGATTTGGAGCTAAGAGCAGAAAACTCACACCCAGCAGGAAACAGAAAGGCCTGTAGCTCTTGTAGCCTGAGATTACAGCACCAGTGGCAGCAAGCCACAAACCTGAGGACTACCTAGAAATTTAACAGGGAGATTCTGGAAAGAAGAGAGCCACAGAGGGACCCGATAAATTCACATATTCTGAGGAAAGGATTGATGCCCTCCACATAACCCCGTCTGAGTAGAAGGCAGCAAGCACATATGTGCAGGGGAGACCCATAAGGTCCCAAGCTACCCCAAAATGCCAGCTAATTAGGAGAGCATGCCCAAAGGAAAGTGGAGACCTGAGAGAAACCAACATCACACAACCCAGGCTGACTGGAAATCCGCGTGCACACATAGGGAGACCAGAGAAGACCCAATAGAAAGGAAAGGAGGCAAGCTAGAAAATGGCCCAAATTTTGAATATGCTCCCCAAACTATACCTAATCCACCAGCAGAGGATGAAAGCCTTACCGGCCCAAGGTGTTCAATCACAACCTCCAACCAATCATTAGCTAAGCACTAAGCAATGCAGACACAAAGGTGAACTCTAGAAAGCCAAATTATATGAAATTTTGAAAAGCTGAGGAGATACATCAGTAGCCACAATTTTGGGAGGGGTAAATTCTGCATATAAGGCCAACAAAGTTACTCAAAAAAAAAAAAAAAAAAAGTGAATGAAGAACGAATGAAACAACTGCCACCACCACTACCACTACCACCTGTAGAAAATTTTAATAAAACCAGAATCAAGTTGCTATAATACATGATTTTAAGAGTCCAGTTTTAAGAAAAAATTATGAGCCACAAATACAAGAAAGTGTAACACATTCTCAGGGGAAAAAGAAAAAAAAAAAGTAGCCAGTAGAAGCTGTATCCACATGGGACCAGATTTAGCAAAGACTTCAAAATAATTATTATATGTTCAAAAAAATCAAGGAAACTATGCTTTAAAAAGTTAAAATATGGCAATGACTAAATAAGTAGTAAATATCAACAAAGAAATGCAACCTATTAAAAAGAACTAAATGGAAATTTTAGAGTTGAAAAGTATAGCAAATGAAATTAAAATTTACTAGATGGTCTGAAAATATTACATAAAGAAGCTGTGAAATTAAAGATAAAATAAATCATCCAATCTGTAGAGAGAAAAAAAAAAGATCTGAAGAAAAAAGAACAGAGCACTGGAGACTTGTAGACAACATCAAACATACCAGGATGCATACAACAGGAGTCCCAAAAAGAGGTACAGTAAAACTAGTAGAAGAAATAATGGCTGAAAACTTTCCAAATTTCATGAAAAACATTAATCTACAGTTCCAAGAGACTCAACAACCCAAAGTAGAATAAGCACAAAGAGATACCCATCTAGATACACTAATAAAACTGATGAAAGTCAAAGACATGGAGAAAATCTTAAAAGCAGCAAAAGGAAAATGACTCATTACTTGCAGGATAGTGTTTTCAACAAATGGTACTGGAATAACTGAATAACCATAAAAAAAAAAAAAAAAGGTGAACTTAGATCTTTACCTCATACCACAAACAAGAATTAACTCAAATTGGGTAACAGACATATCTATAAGAGCTAAAATAACAACACTTCTGGAACAGGGGTCAGCAACAATCTTTTTAAAGGGTCCACAAAGTAAATAATAAATATTTTCGGTATTGGGTGCCATACAATCTCCATAACTACTCAACTGTCACTGTAAAGAGAAAGCAGCCACAGGTGATATGTAAATGAGTGGGTGTGGATGGCTATGTTCCAATAAAACATTTACAATAACAAGTTGTGGGCCAGATGTGGTCCGCAGAGGTAGTTTGCTGATTCCTATTCAAGAAGAGAAAATCTCTGTGACCCTGAATCAAACAAAGATTTCTTAAATACACCAAAAGCTAAATCCACACAAGAAAAAAATGATAAAATGAATTCATCAAAAACTTTTGCTCTTCAACAAAGCAAAATAACCTGTATCTAGAATACGTCAAATCTCTTACAACTCAGTAAAAAGACAAATTATCAAATTTAAACTAGGGCAAAATATATGAACAGACATTACACAAGAGAAGACATACAAATGACTAATAACACTGAAAAGTTGCTCAACATCATGAGTCACTGGAAAGATGCAAATTAACACCAAATGAGGTTACACTATACATCGATCAGAATGGTTGTAATCAAAAAGACTGACAATAACAGGTATTGGCCAGAATAGAGAGAAACTAGAACCCTCATGCATTGCTGCTGGAATATAAAATGGTGCCATCACTTTAGAAAATAGTTTGGCAGTTTCTGAAAGAGTTAAAACATAGATTTATAGGACCCAGCCACATCATTCCTAAGTATCTATTCAAGAGAAATGAAAACATATGTTCACAAAAAGACTTGTATAAGAATCTTTATAACATTATTCCTACTAGCCAAAAATGGAAGTGACCTAAATGTCCATCAACTGGTGAATGGATAAACAAAATATGGTATATTCACATAATGTAATAACTATGGCAATAAAAAGGAATGAACTATTGATAAATACTACAACATGGATGAACCTCAAAAACAGTATGCTAAGGGAAAAGGATAGATAGATAGATACAAAAGACATTTCATATGATTCCATTCATATGAAATTTCCAAAAAATACAAATCTACAGAGACAGAAATCAGATAAACGGTTGCTTAAGAATCAGAGTCAGAGGGGCGCCTGGGTGGCTCAGTCGATTAAGCTTCTGCCTTCGGCTAAGGTCATGATCCCAGGGTCCTGGAATGGAGCCCCGCGTCAGGCTCCCTGCTCAGCAGGGAGTCTGTATCCCCCTCTCCATCTGCCTCTCCCCCAGATCATGCTCTCTCTTTCTCCCAAATAAATAAATAAAATCTTAAAAAAAAAAAAATTGAGAGTCAGAGCCAGTACTGCCCTCAAATGCACACAAGGTTTCTTTTTTGTGTAATGAAAATATTCTCAAACTAGATTATGAGAATGATTGCACAACTCTATAAATTTAACTAAGAATCATTGAGTTGTACTCTTATGTGAGTGAATTTTATAGGATGTAAATCATATTTCAATAGAGCTGTTAAAAGAAAAAAAAAAAGAAAATCCACCTTTGCCCCTTGCAAACTGTGCTACCTGCAGCAGGTTACCTAAAACTACCCTAAGCCTCAACTGGTCATTAGTAGAAATAGAGTGAATAATACTTACCTTGCTTACAAGGCTCTTATGAGCACTTCAGTAATGTAGAGGAAAGTTTTATCTCTTCCTTTTCTGTCCTATACCTTAAACCATACTGCAGAAAATTAATATATCCAAGATGTGTAACAGACTAAAAAGAACTGAAATCCCAGAACCATGAGAGGAACACTCCCTTTAAAAACAAATATGACTATATCACCAATACTCTTGAAGGCACAGCGCATTAAAAATCTACATTCTAGTATCTGAGGACCTTGACTGAGGCCACAATCAGAAAAGAAAAGTAAAATTTTAAGATCTAATACAAACACAAGATAGAAGAAGCATTAGAACGGCATTTAATTGAGTCAGAAACTTATGGCAGCCTCGAATTGGAAAAAGAGGAATGGGAATCTTGCAGGAGAATTAACCTAGCAGGTCTGTTGCGGCAACTTTTAGAAGGGGCTGCTTGTAAAGACTAGCCCTTGGCTCTTACACTGTTCCTTCCTTACGTTGATTAAGGCTGTTTTACCCACTTGGGACACCGTACCAGTTAACCTGGATTGTAAACAAAATGATAATGGCAAACACCCACTTTCCTTCTGAGAGTCTAGAATTTCAGTAGCTGGGGCTATTTAGGCAGGCAGAGAGTCCCTACATTATCAGCCCCCAATCAAAATCCTGGATTTTGAATCTTAAAGCAGGCTTCCCTGGCCAGAAAAATTGCACATGTGTTACACTGGTGGAGGAAGCACATTCTATTCAGCCCATCCTATGAGAGAGAGAATGTTGGAAGCCTCCACCTGGATCCCTCCAGATTCTGCCTGGTGTGTCCTTTTCCCTTGCTGGTCCTCTTGTGTATCCTATCTTTTCCAATAAACCATAACCATGAATAAACTGTGAGTCCTTCTAATGAACCTTCAAATGTAAGGCTGGTGGTGGAACCCTTGAAACAGGTGTTAAAGGTAAAGTGGCATAAAGGAATCATAACTGCAGAGTTTTAGGGGAGCCTTATAAAAAATACTTTCTCATCTTTTCTTTCTGATCAAATTCACCTTCAGACCACAGAGACATGCATATAGACTTTGTACAGAATACTTTCACTCACTATAAGAAAGAACAAACTAAAAAGATCCAGAAAACATCAGGCAGAACCAAAGAACTGGGGAAGGAGGAAGAGAGAGGGAAAACGGGGAGGCAAGCTAGCTGTCAATGACAACTCAGATTAAGATTTAAGTCATTATATGGGCGCCTGGGTGGCTCCGTCATTAAGTGTCTGCCTTCGGCTCAGGTCATGATCCAGGGTCCTGGGATCGAGTCCCACATCGGGCTCCCTGCTTGGCGGGAAGCCTGCTTCTCCCTCTCCCACTCCCCCTGCTTCTGTTCCCTCTCTCGCTATCTCTCTCTCTGCTGAAAAATAAATAAAATCTAAAAATAAATAAATAAATAAATAAATAAATAAATAAATAAATAAAATCTTTAAAAAATATTTAAGTCATTATAAGTCTTTGCTGTTTCATCAGTTAAGTGAATCTAATCAGATTACCAAAATGAACTTCAAAGGTTATGTATCTTTCTTAATTTCCATTTGAGTAAGAATACTGAGAAAAAAGGTTTACACAAGGGCAGGCATATTTCAGGTACTACTCAACCACCTGAAGCAAAATAATCTTATCACAAATTGGTTAAGCTTGCTGTCAAAATTATGAATTCCCATATTTTACCAAGTCAACATTTCCATGCCCTATATTCCCTTAAACTTATACCTATTTCTGGCTTTACCATCTCTGATAATGGCACATTATTAGGCCTTTCACTCCTGCATGCTCTTAAAATCATGTTACTCCCCCAGACAGAAACATTTACCAAGTTCTGTAGATTCTAACCTTCCAATGTCTCCCACTATCTGCTCAGTTTGCTACCCATCTGCCACTGCCTTAGTTCAAAGCCCCATGATTTCTTTACTAAACTATTTCTAACAATCTTTTCCAACTCTAATCCATCCTGCACTGTACCATCACACCGTCAAGGAGTAATATTTGGGACACCTGACTGGCTTAGTCGGTAGAGCATGCGACTCTTGATCTCAGGGTCGTGAGTTCAAGCCCCACACTGGACATGGAACCTACTTAAAAGAAAAGAAAAAAAGAGTAATATGCTTATGATTTCAAGTTCTAACCATGTCCTTCCTTTGACGAGGAACTTTTACTAGCTCTATACCAATCACAGAATAAAATACAAATATCTTACAATGACATTCAATGACCTCTATAAAATGGTCCCAACCTACTGTTCCAACTTCCAAATCCTGCCTCTCTTACTCTGTGTTTCTACAGGTCACCTACCCAAATGCCTCCAGCTCCAGGTTAGTATTATATATGCATTAAAAGTTGGATAAGGTATAACAGGAAGTGGTAGGACTAATATCCAATTAAAAATATTCATATATAAAGAAAACTTTTCTAACTATACAGGCCAAACAAAAAACATCTACAGACATACCTCAGTTACTAGGCAAGCCTTTTTGCAACTTCCTTAAGCTAAGGTAAATAGCTTTCCGTTCTTAAGCCCCAGGTTTTCCTACTCCTATACTTTCTATTTACAGAACTCCCTTTCCCACAGAAACCTGCCCCACTTTGTGAAAATTACAGCCATCTTCAAAGTCCACTCAAATGCTATGTATGCCAGGAAGCCACTTATATGCTCCCCTAAGTTTATCTCTCTGCTCCCACATCCCCTTTTTGGGATCCCATAGACTCTTCAACTGCACTTAATACATTTTGGAATTATATTACATCTAATTATATCCATTTCTTATCTTTCTTTTTTTTAAAATGATTTTATTTATTTATTTGACAGAGAGAGAAAGACAGGGAGAGAGGGAACACAAGCAGTGGGAGCAGGAGAGGGAGAAGCAGGCTCCCCACTGAGCAGGGAGCCCGATGAGGGGCTCGATCCCAGGACCCTGGCAGATGCCCAACGACTGAGCCACCCAGGCACCCCACATTTCTTATCTTTCTTACCAGGCTGTATGCTGAGGAAATACACAATGTTTGCTTATTTTTCTATTCCCCATCATTCCTTGCACACAGGTTAGTACAGTTAAGTATCTCTGTAACATTTGAAAAATGCATATTAACCAAAATTTTTAAAACTTGACAGGAAATGTCTTAAACCACCTGCTCAGCAGAAAGCCTGATTCTCCCTTTCCCACTCCCCCTGCTTGTGTTCCCTCTCTCGTTGTGTCTCTGTTAGGTAAATAAAAAAAATCTTTAAAAAAAAAAAAAAAAACTTAAGGGAAGAGAATTGCCATTAGAGGGACAAAATGAGTTTTGTTTGCTAGCCTACCTAATTATTCCCCATATATAATAAAATACATTATTTGTGACTTAAAGAAACATCATAAAAGAAGTCTCTAGTGTGTTCCTGAGGTGGTGGTAAAGAATTCCTTTCTCAACCCAAAATAGCAAGTACTAGAACATAATAAAATCAGAGCTATAAACTAGTAAAAAGTTCTTCAGAGAGAGGGAAAATGATATAGGTCAGAAACTCAGATCTACTTTAAGAAAGAAAGCACATTAGAGAAGAAATAAAGATAAAATAACATCTTTAGTTTATTTCATTTGATTTTTCTTGTTCTTAATTGATCCAAGAGATAACAATTTCTTCAAAAACTAATAGTAACAAAAACAATAGTAAACAACAATAGTAACAATAGTAACAACAACTAATGTTGTAATTATAGCTTATGAATGACTGCAGTGTTATCAGGAACAGGAAGGACAAACTGGAAATACTGTAAGGTACTTGCACTATCTGTGAAGCAGTATAGTGTTATTTTAAAGTGCACTTGGATTAGTTGCAAATGCATGTTGTAAACCTTACAGCAACCACTAAAAAAGGTTTTTAAAAAAAGTACTATAATTGATATGCTGAGAGGAAAAAAATGGAATCATTAAAATGCTCAATTAAAACCACAGAAGGCAGAATAACAGAAAACAAAAAAGAAATAAAGAACACGGGCAATAAATACAAAGCAGTAACAAATATGACAGATATTAATCCAACTATATCAATAATCCTTTAATAGGTGAATGGATAAACTGTGAACATCTATAAAATAGAATATTGTTCAGCAATAAAGAGAAATAAGCTATCAAGCCAAAAAAAGATATGGAGGAATATTGAAAGTATATTATTAAGTTAAAGAAGCCAACCTGAAAAGGTCGCATACTGTACGATCCCAATTACATGACATTCCAGAAACTATATGACTATATACTATGGAGATAGTAAAAAGGTAAATGGTTACCAGGGGATGGTTGGGGGGAATGAAAGGGGAGAGGATGAACAGGAAGAGTACAGGAGATTTTTAGGACAGTGAAATGATTCTGTGTGGTACTATAATGGTAGATAACAAGGACTTCCGGCATTTGGTAAAACCCATAAATTATGTAACACAAAAAGGGAACCCTAATCAAACTATGGACCTAGTTATTAATAATGTATCAATATTTCTTCATCAACTGTAACAAATGTACCATACTAATGCAAGATATTAAGAACAGGAAAAACTGTTCAGTTAATAGTACTTAATACCATACAAAGCCATAGTAGTGTTCTCACTCAGGTAACTCAAACATATAATCAATATGGATAAACACAAGAATTAAAAGACTGCAGCTTAACAATCTGGGTAAACTGCGTAAAATCAAGTTGTTGTTTTTTAATAATAGTCTAAGTACTCCAAGAGCTATCAAATCCTAACCAAACTGAATTTGTAAGATTGGCTAGAACCTAAAGCAGAAGATGGAACATATTTAAATACACTGTACTGTAATTTCAAGTTGTCTATGTTCCAAAATATTAGCAGTAACAGAAAGTATTAAATGGCTAAGAAGAAAATGATGATACTTTCATAGTGAACATGAATGGTTTTATAGTGCCATATTTCTCAATGAAACATTTTCAAAGTTACTAAAGCATCCTATGTACTCTGCACATTTTTCTGAACAAAAATAGTGAAGTTGAGGTAAAGGAACTGTTCTATATCTGGACTGTGATGAATATATACAACTCTGAATTTGTCAATACTCATAGAATTCTATGCCTTAAAGAGTACATTTTACTGCATATAAATTACCCAAAACAATTAATTAAAATTTTAAACTGTAACAAACAGTAAATGGGAATGATACAGAGAGAGGAATATGTGGGGGGATGTTAAAGGTAACTGAACAAGAAAAAAGAAGGGCTGGGATCCAATGCTATTAATCTTCAGAGTTAACTAGTTTTTTTTTTTTTCCAAGATAGATGGTTTCTATATATCCTAACTTAACTCTCTTAATACAATTATAAGCGATATAAAAATTATTATGCATTTCAATAATAAAGATAATATATGGAAAAAAGGATCGGAATAAAGTATGTAAGACATGATCTCTTGTTTACATGTTTTAATTTACACAAATAAGTATCTGTACATATAAATCTTATATAGATAATATAAACATATAAGCACATATATGTTAATATATACATAACAATGTTTACTATCAAATGAACACTGGTTGAGGGGAAGCAGGGAGGCTTTAACTCTTCATTTTATACTTCTTGATGCTGTTTACACTTTCAAACCATGTACAGTACTGTACAAGTATTTTTTTAATATCAATAGGGTTAACTAAGCAAGGAGATTATGGGTCATTTTATGTTTTCTCTCTTATACTACTCATTATTTCTTTTAAAAGTTCTAATGAATATTATTTTTAAATCTGTTTAAGATAACACATAGAATTATAAATAATACCTTAGGTATTTAATTTAAAAAATCTGTAATGACTATAGTGAAAAAAATGAAAGAAAAGTTAGAAAATTAAATGGTCGAATGATTAAAGCATTATACAGACATACTCTAGAAAGTTCTACATATATTCAATAAAAAGAAGTAAAAATGACATGAAAATATGTCTATAATATGAAACACAGAACATTTGACCTCATTTTGGGAAAAAATTTAATATTTAATAATGGGAAGATCATTATTAATTCATTCAAAAATTAATTACGGGAATCCTTTTGTGTACCAGGTCCTGAGCTGGGCACAGAAAGTACAGTAAAAACAAGCTGTCCTCAGGCAGGGAGCAGGTAGGGGACTACCAAGGAAGGGGGACATATGCAGGCAATCACCAAAAGAGCTACTTAATTACAGTGGTACTATGGTAAGCTATCTTCAAGTATAATCCCTGAAAATTCCTCCCACTTCTGAATGCCCATGTCACCCCTCCCATCAAAAGTAGAATCTCTTTCTCCCTCCCCTTGAACCTAGCCTTGCAACTTACAGTGAGGAGAATGTGGCCTAAGTAACACTGTGCCGGTTCCAAACCCAGATATTAAGATGCCTGAAAATTTCTAGTTTTGCTTTCTTGCTGCCCTCAACTGCCATGTACCTCATGATAGTCCACGCCTATCTGAGGAGAGGGATACCATATGAAGAGAGAGGCCCTGAAGGATAAATGACAACAGGTGAGATGGAGAGCACCGAGACAAGAACGAAGGTGCTTCAGTAGACAACCGGCATCGCAGCCCCAGACAAGAAGTGAGGGTGCCCTAGAGCCTTCAGCCTAAGTCAGCTTGCCTCAACTGGCAGCAGATGGAACACAGGCCCGTTGTCACCACTCACCCCTGACCAAATTTCTAGTTCACAGAGTCATAAGCAAAAAACATAGGCACTTTGAGGTGATTTGTTATGCTACAATATGTGAGATAAAAAGTGGTGCTTGGAAAGGGTACTACTGGAACAGAAACCTAAAACACTGGCTTTGAGGACACTGAGGCAGGCAGAAGCTGGAAGGGCGAGAAGGAGACAGGGAACTGCCAGAGCAGTAAGGAAACGGCCACACAAGGCCAGAAGAAAAGGGGCCCATATTATATATGGGCAGAACAATCAGCAGAATGATCACAGGTATAATAACTTGGGACATTAAAAATATACCTAGTGAACCTATTATAGATCTAGCTAGGATTTCCAGGCAAAATATTCAAAGTGTCACTGGCTACTTTGTAGCCAAGTATGAGAAGGTAAAAAAAGAAAAACATGAGCTTTGAGGAATTACAAGCAGAATTTAAAGGAAATATTTCTAAACAAGAGTTGCTTGGTTGGAAAACAGCTGTTTCTTGTCACTAGCCTCTACAGATAGCAAGATTGTCAAAGAAACAACATGAAGACAAAGATCAAATCCAGAGTACTGCCAATAAATCATGGGCTCACAATCATCAAATCAAAAATTCATCTGTAAAATCCTTTATTAAGACCACAGAAAGACTAAAGATCAGGCTTACATTCTCCCTCAGGTAGGCAAAAGAGCTTCCAAGAACCTTACAGGACCCTATACTGGGATCCAAAGTAGAGAGAGTCCTGTCACTCACTGAACTGTGTGGGTGTGACTATTGCCTAATGGGATGCACTTATAATCTGATATACAGAAAACCCACAATGTTTAATGGAGTTCTACCAGTTTAGACTAAAATAAACACTGTTCCAAATGAAAAGAGGCTTTTAAGTTTTCAAAGTGTCACGTACATGAAGCAGACAGAAATGAATACTCAGGTGTAAACAAGGCCCATTTCATGGAGAAGTAAAAATGAGTCAGCAAGTAGAGCCAAAAGCCCAAAAGACCTAGCCCCAAGAGCTCGGAAAAGTAAGGAATTATGAAGCCACTACTACAAGTCAGAACAAGCCCTAATCAAAGAACATTCTCTGTTCCCTGACTAGATTTCAGAATTGCTTTGGATCACAGGCTGCTATATGCCTCCCATTCTTTCACGCTCCACAGCGAGTATCTATTGTGTGGTTAAGAATTCCTGTCTAAGGGCGCCTGGGTGGCTCAGGTAGTTAAGCCGTCTGCCTTCGGCTCAGGTCATGATCCCAGGGTCCTGGGATCGAGCTCCTTGTCAGGCTCCCTGCTCAGCGGAGAGCCTGCTTCTCCCTCTGCTGCTCCCTCTGCACTCCCCCTGCCTGTGCTCGACCACTGTCAAATAAATAAATAAAATCTTTAAAAACATTTTTTTTTAAATTTCTGTCTCAAAATTGTATATGGAGTGAATGGCAGGTGGGGTAAAACTTGTCTTTTTAGTTCACACGTATCCAAATCAAGAGGAGCTGCACCCAGAAAGCCTCATCCACATCATGACCTAATGCAGATCATAAGGTAATGGACTTTGAACCTGAGGTCCTAACTGAATGAGATTTCTGGGCATCTTAGGAGGACTGAGTACTGCATGGTGGAGAGACACTGAATTGTCCATCAGAAGAACTGTGACATAGTCCATCTGCAAAGATGGCTATCAACAATTCCTCCTATTCCTGAATATACACATGCTACTCCTCCCATCAAGAAGTGGAATCTAATTCGCCTTCCCTTAAACCTTGGCTAATACTGTATTCTGCTTTTAAAAAGAGAATGTGATAAAAATGATGCTGTGTAGTTTCAGGCCGAGGCCTTAAGAGACAGAGAACTTTTGTTTTTGTTCTCTGGTTACCCTAAATCACCACGTAAAGAAAAGCAGGCTATCCTTCTAGAGAGAAGCCAAGAAGAGAGAAAAGCCCTGGTTGATGAACAAACAGACCATCTAGAGAAGAAATGAGGTGTCTCAATAAAAGCTAACACCAAGGCCATCTTGGATCCATTAGCCTCATTCAACTTACTTCAGTCAACATCTCATGGACCAAAGCAAGGTGTCCCCTGCCCAAACTCCTGACCTAAAATTTGTAAGCAATAATTTTTAGAGTAATGGTTGTGATTTTAAACCACTAAGTTTTGGAGCAATCTCTCACACAGTAATGGATAACTAATACAGGTAGTGAGTGCAGCAAAGACTACAAAGGAAAAGTACTGGGTACTTTCTAAAAGTCAGTATTAGAGATGCAAGTGTAATCTGGGAGAGAGGGAAGATCTCTTGAGAAGTGATATATTTAATAGTGGTTATTTAACACTATTTAACAGAGGGGGAATTATGAACAGGAATTTTGGTTGATTTTAAGTTACTATTTTCCTAAATTTTCAACATTACACGTTTTACTTTTGAAATAACAACAAAAATATTATTTTGTTAAAACTTCCTTAAGGATATTGTTGGCTTTCTTAAGTCTAAAATATATTTTCTCATGACAAAATATGCAAATATTTCAAGAAATAACAAAAGTTTTATATTATTCTATGTAATTGAAGAATGGAATGTCCTGATTATACAAGCATTCCAGGAAATAAACAGCATATATTGGTTTAACAATTTCTGAAGGATTAGAATGTGGTAAAACACAACTAACCTAAAATTATACTGCTTATAATTTAATATCACACTGATATTTTGGAAACATCTTCAGGTTTACACAGTGCATCACAGTTACCATTGTGAATAGTTGTGGAATGAGAGAAGTTAAAGAACTCTCTCATAACAGAATTAGGAGTAGAAATGGTCCAAAAAGAGTGCCATAATAGACTAAAACCAACAAGGAAAAAGTAAATAGTAGTAACTAAGGGTTAAAAAGAAACCACAAAAGTACAAGAGAGAAAATAATCCAACTTAACTGTAGGAAAAAGCCTTGGGCTTTAGCTGGCCACAAATGTATTAGCCAATAGCAAGTAAGCCATATCAACATGAAAAATGTCAATGTGATCTTGGACTTCATTAATACATTTAATTAACAAATATTTACTGTAAACCTATATAATACACCATGTATTTTACTAAGAGAATATAATGACAAGATCCAGGGAAGGAATAATCTCACCATATTTAGAACTAGTCAAACTATATATGGAATATTAAGTCCATGTAAAGGAAATGGATGAAAAAATTAGGAGCGCTTGGGTGGCTCAGTCATTAAGCATCTGCCTTTGGCTCAGGTCATGATCCCGGGGTCCTGGGATCGAGTCCCGCATCGGGCTCCTCACTCTGCTGGAAGCCTGCTTCTCCCTCTCCCACTCCCCCTGCTCGTGTTCCCTCTCTCGCTGTATCTATCTCTGTCAAATGAATAAATAAAATCTTTAAAAGAAAAAATTAGACATATGTGACCTACAAAAGGAAGACTTTCTAATTTGAATACTGCCCTAAAAGAAGAAAACTCTTTAAAAAATTCATTTTACAAAATAAATTAATGACTACTATGAAATGGGCATTGTGCTAGGCAGTGGGATACAAGTGGAGAATAAAATAGGTATTGTCCCTGTCCTCATCCTACTTAATAGTCGTATGAGCATCCTACCACTGGAAGACCTTTAGCAAGTACCAATAACAATAACCTGCCAAGCATATCATAAAAAATATTCAGGTACTTTGCATAAGGATGA
The DNA here is from genome assembly GCF_011800145.1 of Mirounga leonina. NCBI lineage: Eukaryota > Metazoa > Chordata > Mammalia > Carnivora > Phocidae > Mirounga > Mirounga leonina. The sequence continues at coordinate 18,368,239 of NW_023270305.1, forward strand.
AATAAATGAGCTCCAATGTTACTTCCAAATCTAAAATTTTATGATTACTTACTTATAGCATAAAAGAATGTTATTCTGAGATAAATGTCTAATGAATAAAAGGCAGACACACACACACACACCCCACTCACATACACACAGAGGTTTTTAAAACATTATCACCTAATAAAAAACCACGTCAATTCACATGTTCAGCCTTTATAGGCAAACTACTCAAAACCAACTTCAATCCACATTAGAAACATCCAATCTCAAATTTTTACATCATTTCAAATAGTAAAATTTTTTAGAAGATTTTTTTATTTTTAAGTAATCTCTACACCCAGTGTAGGGCTCAAAATCACAACACTGAGATTGAGAGTTACAGGCTCTACTGACTGAGCCAGCCATCCCTCAAATAATAAAAATTTTTTTAAAATCTCTTTATCCTAATGATTATTTTACCCAGTGAAAATAATTCCAAAGAAATTAATACTTATGATTTCTCTGGGATTTCTTATATTAATCAATATACCTTTCCATGGCTTTAGCTGTATAAGGCAAATGCATTTCAATACTGTGTTCATCTTCATCTGTCTGCAGAGACATGCGTTCAAACATTCCTGTCTTCCATAGTTCTCCGTAAACTAAAGAGATTTCAAAATATAGTAAAACAGATATATTAATGTATATCCTTATTCTGTGAGATTCCATTCAGTAACAAAAAACTACATGCTTTGGCAAGAGACAGAAGGACCACATAATATTTTCCTTCATTTTTATCTTTAAAAAAGAAGAAAAAACTAGCTTTTTACATACCGAACAAAGCACTAATACATGTGATGACTACTCAGCATTTTCGTATGTTACACAGTTATATAAAAATAATCATTTAAAATGTTCATCAGTTCTTTTTATTACATCTAATTACCTCTGGGGCTAAGCTTTTTCTTGACTTAAGCAGCACATGCCAACAAGAACACAGTTGATTAGAACTCCTAATAAAACATGGAAAAGCCACTGCTCTACCTACTCGTGAGGTTAATGATACAGTTTTTAAGTTTTGTTTTGTTTTATAACAAAATCTATGGGATTATTATTTCCCATTTCAGATGTCTGCCATACAAAGAACAGAAAATTCCTATTAAGCATGCTATTTTCCTCAAAATTAAAAATTAAGCTTCTGGGACAGACCAGGACATAAATTCACCATAGTATCATGCCATAAATAATTCTAAAATGATCTAGTAATTCAGATCCTTCTGATGAATCATACTTAAAAATTGATATGATATAATAAGAAAAAGATGAAATTTAATATGTAAAAAAAGTGATATAAGAATATTTTTGTTTTATCATAAAACAGAACCAACATTTTTATAACTACATTCTTAAATGGGCTTACCAATATCAAAGAAACAGACAAATGATGGCATGACATTTTTCTGCAAAATTATACCTGATTAAATATCATCCATTCCTTTATTAGGAAGCTATCTAAAACCAAAATTTTCTGAATGCCCCAACAAGGTTTTAAAAATAAAGTGTGTTCCCTAAAAGCATCACAGGGAGTAATGAAGCTAGTTATACTCCAGTTTCATTAGTAAAAATTATTCTAACAACAAATTACTAATACTCAGTAATAATTAAAACCCCATTTATGAAAAATTAGGCCTAAAAAATAAGGAAAAAGAGGTGATTGTCTATTTTGCAAATGGCTTCTTTCATCCTACAGAAGAATTTGTTCCAAGATTTCTTGAAACAATAAGCACCCAACATACTTAAAATATAAAGTGATGAACTGGAAGAATACAAAGCAAGCTCATGAAGATGGCTTTTGGGAAAGCAAACAGAGTTAAGGGGAAAATTCTGAGCCAATTGTGGATGGTAAGTACAAGAATATTTGTTTCACTCTTCTCTCTACTGTTCTATATTTTTAAAATTATGCTCCCCACTCCTCCAAAAATACTATTATAAAATCAAAAGATTTTAACTTACACATTCAATGTATAAAATGAGACACAACTAAATAAAAGGTGTGATTTCTAGAATCCTATGGAAAATATATATCAAAATAAGAGACACGTTTTAAAAATAAAACACACTTAAGATTTATGAAGCACCTTTGTTTCAGTGTTTCACTTTTGTTGCCCCCATAAAAATCATTTGAGAAGAAATAAAGGCATTATCATCATGACCTCTTTACAATGAGGAAAGTAATATACATAGAGTCAGACGAACATGCCCAGAATCTTTCTTCAGGTTGTTGTGGGTACTAATTTCTTGTCTCGTGGTACAGTGAGTACAAGACACTTCCATGAATACACATGTAACATGAACAGGCTGGAGACCAGGGATCTGACAGATTTTTGTGGCTGGCAAAAAAAACTCTAGCTGTCTTTTAGGCATACAGAAGATCTTCTTTCTTTGTTTTTGCTTTTTGCAAATAAGTTGAAATCAATTTTATCTTTAAAACTGAGATTTTACTTATAATATTCATATTTTTTATTTTTTTAATTGACTTATTTTAAAAAAATCTTTAGCTGTTTAAAAGCTATAAGATCTCTATATACTTACTCTTTTGGTCAATACGAAGGTCATACAGAGGTGTCCTATATATATCCACACTGGAAAGTGCACATCGAGAGAGGGGCACATGATGAGAAGGCCCAAGGATGAAAATTCTCCGGCTAGGAGATATACAACAAAAAGCACAGAACAATTGTACTTCTACACAAACCTTATTAAATAAAAGGGAAAAAAATAAGTAATTTTTAAAAATCACATGTGGCACCAATTTCTTTCTTGACTGATTTCATTACCTACTATTATGAGCTAAACTACGTACCCCTAAAATTTATGTTGAAGTTCCACCCCAGTACCTCAGAATGTAACCATATTAGGAGATAAGGTATTAAAACAGATCATTAAGTAAAAATGAGGCTATTCGGATAAGGCCTGAATCCAATGACTGGTGTTCTTATAAAAAGAGGAAGAGATATCAGGGACACACATGCACAGAGAGGTGACCATGTGAAGAGGCATCAAGAAGACAGCCATCTGCAAGCCAAGAAGAAATGCTTCAGGAGACCAACCCTATCAGCACCCTCATCTTGGACTTCCAGCCTCCAGACTGAGAGAAAATATATTTCTGTTTTCAGCCACCTACTTCATGATAGTTTATTATGGCAGTGCTTGCAAACTAATATACCCACAACTGATATGCTCCTCAGTTAATTAAGTTCAATTCCTTATCTTTGTCTTTTTGTTGGACCATTTAAAAAAAAAACAAAACATTTTCAACACCTGGGCATACTAGTTACTGATTTAATGACCTACAGTAAATCAACTGCTATGCTTAAAATCATCTCTGCATTCATAATGCCTAGGATACAGGAGGTTTTCAATAGCTATATTCATTGAATTTAAACATTTCAGCTATAAATAAAATCTCAATATTCTAACACATTCTAAACTTGCCTCATTAAGATCTACCAACTTCAATAAACTTTAATAAACTTTATAAAACTTTAATAAACTTTAATAAAAATACATGATAGTATAATTTCTAAAACTCCCTACAAAATATCATTACAAAGAGCCATTCTGATAAAGCTATTTCCACATTTCTACCATAGCAGAAAAAAAAGGAATCTTGTTGAGAAATATTCTGTATAATAAGCTTTCCCTGTTCCCATTCAAGTAGATAGAAGTCATTCTCAAAAACAAAGAAACTTGATTATGTGCTATTTGCACTGTAGCTAAAGAAGGGGGCTAAACTATAGCTTAAATCTTTACAATTCCTTTATCTTGACATCAAGAGTAAAATTAACTTCCCCTCATTTTATCTCAAACATCACTACAATCTAAATTCCAAAACTATCCATTTTCTCTGTTCTCCCAGATTCAAATGAACGAAACCCACCCCCAACACACACATACAAATTTACTTTTGAAAAACCAAAACTAGGAGAAAGAAGGGAATAGATGATAAGCTATGTACCTAGAAAAAATTAATTATACTCATTGCTCAATTAATGGACAAAGACTGAGACATGAGCTAGTTCTTTCATATCAAAAACTTGCAAGCCAAGGAATGTGCTTAGGCAATATATTTATTTTCATAAAATTCAATCACAGTTATGAAAATTAACTTATTGTCTGCTATATGTTACTTGCTGCAGTGGGGGGAGGGACGGTAAGGAAGATGTAGATAAGGGAAACAGAGATTCTCAGTTTAGAGTCCCAAAATTTCCTCAAGATGTCACAGATAGCAAACATAAGACTTCATCCACAGTCCACTTCTAGTCTTTTCATCCCCTTCCTCCACTGCCAATACTTACTTCTTATCATCACCACTATTAGCAAAGTCAACAGCCACTTCCAAAAAAAAAAAAAAAAGATCACATCAAATTTAGACTCCTAAATGAACAAAAGTGGTAACCATTATGCTCTCCTATCTTAACAGTACATAAACATCATCACAAGTTTTTTAATTAAAGGGACATAGATCATGGTTGAGTGTTTAGGTGACTTGCCTAAGGACAAGTATTACATGAACCAAGAATCAAGTATGAAAAAGAAGGCATTTTCATGATTGAGGAATGCATTTCTATGACAAGACAGAGGAATAGAATATTTAAAATCAGAACACTCTTAGGAAATCTAGCATATATAACTAAAATATGAAATGACTTTTAAAATATCAATTTAAACTCAAGACACAGATACATTTCTAGGTAAGTGTAACAAGGTTCTAATAGTGACCAAAATACAAGCACTACTCCAGAAATAAACACTGAAGGTCACCTTGGAAAGCCTAATTGTCCCCTGCAATATCAGACTATTTACTTTGTTGGCCTTCTTTGCCAGACCCAACCTAGATGAAAAGATAAGACTGGTGGAGAAAAGAGCTCCCACCGCCTGAATTAGACAACTGTGTCCAGTCTAACAGAAACTCACTCATATGCAACAGAGGGAAAAAGAGGTTTAGGTCACATCAATATGAAATCCTTATAAGTGATAAACCCAAAAATAAACCAAAAAATAGGCTAGACATCATTGAAAAGAAGGGGGAAGGGACGCCTGGGTGGCTCAGTCGGTTGAGCGGCTGCCTTCGGCTCAGGTCATGATCCCAGAGTCCTGGGATCGAGTCCCACACCGGGCTCCTTGCTCGGTGGGGAGCCTGCTTCTCCCTCTGCCTCCCTCTCCCCCTGCTTGTGTTCTGTCTCTCTCTCTGACAAATAAATAAATAAAATCTTTAAAAAAAAAAAAAAAAAAAAGAAGGGGGAAAAAGTGCATATTAGTAATCTAAAAATGGATCTCTTTGTTAGCTATATGCTAACAAAAAGAAAATTAATAATGTAAATAAAAAATAATGCATTTTCTTTGGGGGGAGGGGCTAGATTGCTAGATCCATAAACACCAAGGCCACAGGAATATTTTGGAGAAAAATGAGTAATATAAGCATGGGAAGCAATGCCACTTTCTCTCCCTTCAATTAATTGCGAAGTGCTTTGTCTTTAAATGAATAGCTGATAAATATTAGCATATCATCACTGTTGTCACACATGTAAAAAAAAAAAAAAACCCTTAATATGGAAAAAAAAGTCAAGAGGTATTTTCTTAGAAATAAATGTAGTTTATGTATAATACCTCCAGAGAAATCACATTTGTGTAGTTACTTACTATGAGAAGTATAGGGCTGTGCAACCAATAAATAAGTTACCTGAGTATCTGCCCTCATAAATATTCAACTACTTATTCTAAATAATGGAATACAAGTAATTTTTTAAAGATGTTTCCTGGCAAGTAGAGATATCTTAACTAAATTAAATGTCATATGGCCCCAAAGAAGATTCCTTTTGCTCTTTTTTCTACCCTGAAAGGCTTTCTGAAAGATATGAATCAAAATCAAGTTACTATCTAAGTACATCCTGAGTTCCAGGTTTTCAATTAAAGTTTTAGTAATAGCAAAAGACTTTGCAGCACTAAATATGACAACTTACTTAAATATATCATTTTTTAAATTCCTTAAACAACCAAAGTACTCCTTTTGAAACATAAATCAGATCCCATCACTCCCCTGCTTAAAAGGTCTTTCAATGACTTTTCATAATTAGAGGAGAAAATCTAAACTCCTTAAAACGGGTTCTGAAGTCTCAAATGCGCTGGCCCCATCATGCATTACTTCCCCCCACCCCACCACCTCTTAATCACAATAGTTTATGTTTACTGGTCTTGCAGTTCCTTTATGACTGGAACACAACTCAGCCTACTTCAAAGCCTTCACAAGTGCTATTGTCCCTTTGGTTTGGCTTAAAAATCATTTCCTCAGAAATGCCTTCCCCGGGGCGCCTGGGTGACTCAGTAGGTTAAGCAACTGCCTTTGGCTCAGGTCATGATCCTGGAGTCCCGGGACTGAGTCCCACATTGAGCTCCCGGCTCAGCAGGGAGTCTGCTTCTCCCCCTGACCCTCCACCCTCTCATGCTCTCTGTCTCTCATTCTTTCTCTCTCAAATAAATAAAATCTTAAAAAAAAAAAAAAGAAAAGAAATGCCTTCCCCAACACCCATAATCTAAATCCAATCACCCTGTAACATAGCACTTCTCAAATTGTGAACTGTGGATTCCACAAGACCCTTTCAAGAAGTCCACAAAATCAAAACTATTTTCATAATAATCAGGAATTTATTTGCCTTTTCCACTGTGTTGACATTTGTATTTATGGTACAAAAATGAGGCTGGGTAAACCACTGGCACATTAGAACTGTGATCAAGGTAATGGAATCAAAATGTACTGCTAGTCATGTATTCTTCACCTTCACCCACACCAAGGTTTTTTGGGTATTTTTAGGCCAGTTTCACTTACTTTCATTAAATCTTGAATTCTGAGTACAGTTTTATAAAAATATTCTGTACAACAAAATGTATTAAATTGGTGGTGATAAATGCATAAAGCACTTTTGCTATATACAGAATTATGTCTTGGGGAAAACATTTGTGTGATTATGAGTGTGATCTAAACTAGACTTTTTTTTTTCATGGAACACAATTTGTACTTCAAAAAATGACTGTAGACAAATTACGGCTATTCCAATTTAGGTATCTAGCAGATATTTTCTAGAAAATGAACAAAATGGGCCTGCCAACTTCGAAGAAAACATTGCCCAAGACATAACTGAAGCTTTTAAGTGAAAATTAGTCTTTTGCAAAAGTTCTATCACTGTGAGATGGACAGCTTCCCAATAAAGATATTCCTGATGAAATTTGTGGTGATATTAACAAATGTCATTTTTTGGCACTGTATGATGAAATGTCAACATTCAAAAGATCTGCATAATTCAATTAAGAAATATCTTCTAGGGGCGCCTGGGTGGCTCAGTCGTTAAGCGTCTGCCTTCGGCTCAGGTCATGATCCCAGGGTCCTGGGATCGAGCCCCGCATCAGGCTCCCTGCTCTGTGGGAAGCCTGCTTCTCCCTCTCCCACTCCCCCTGCTTGTGTTCCCTCTCTCACTGTGTCTCTCTGTGTCAAATAAATAAATAAAATCTTAAAAAAAAAAAAAAAGAAAGAATATCTTCTAAATGTTCCATGTAAGATACTACAAATCATGCAAAGGTAAAAGATCCATTCAAAGCACAAGACAGTACAAAAGATGATCCTGGTTGACATGCAGGGAATGGATTAATGTGAAAGGTAAGAATGGAAGCTAGTGGAAGAGAATTTAATCTTCTCTCTTGGACTGTTATTTTTTCTCTAAACTTCTCATAGTTCCCAGAAAGATGTTCTTTCTCTATTTTTCTCAAAGGACTCTGGAACATTGCCAGTCTCAAGAAGGGCCACTTTTAAAAGAATATAGCTATGATTACCAATTATTTTTAATGCTTGGACCTTCAAAATTCAATTATTATACACTAATTACAAAAATAAGCTGATCACATCTTCACACATCATTTGCCTTTCTTTTTACCACCTCCTTTATCATCATCTTAGTCCTTGGCTCTCTTCCTTTTTCTCTTTTTCATTCCATTCAAACTTTCTATCAACTTATTTAATACATGCTTTCTGCATCTACCAATATAGGTTCTATATCTCCCTATATATTACTAAGCCAAATTTAATTCAGGAGTACTGTTCTAGAAAATAACATTATCAAATAGGCTTGGAAAAGGCTGTCATATTAACTAACCTTGATTATAGTTGTTTATAGGCCGAAATGAGGTAAACTTTTGAAAATCTTTCCAATTTAATTTATTTTTGTTCTTACTCACGAAATAAATTACCTGAAATTGTATATTAAATATGTATTAAGAAGTACGTATTAAAGACACTCCTCAAAACATCATAAATGAGGCAGGGCTAACCAAAACCTCATCAATTTGGCAACATTATCATTTTATTTATTATTAAAAACTTACTAAAAATAATTTCCAACAAAGGTATGATACAATGTGCAGAGCACACTACATAAAAACAAAAAAGAACAGCTCTTTTGTTTAAAAATATGAACACATTGCTCAAAGGCAAAGGATGAGGCTGTGGGGAGAGACTTTCTTTTTACATCAGGGCTACTGTGAGTTACTTCTTTTGAATGACTATGTGTCACCTCTACTAACACAAGTCTAGCCTAACAATCAACAGCTGACAGGATTGAGACGACTATTTCACCTATTCGCACAGTGTGTATACCCAGCATACACACTGGAGCCTGACACTGGTTCGCATTTGTGAATTAACTATTTAAATAAAATGCTGGTCAGCAGATTAAGCAATTTGGGTAGTTATTTCTAGCAGAAGCTTTGGAAAGTTCACAAATTTCTTATTTTAGAGAGCCGTATATTATGTAGTAAGTCTCAATCTGCCAGAAAAAAATTTTAAAGCTAATTTCAGAGCTCTCATTAAGAGCTAACATACTTCAAACACCATATTAAATTCACTGTCAGATTCTAAAATAATTCAGCTACCTCATCATGCCAATGAGAAATTATTTTCTTTCATTAACCACAACTTAACAAGTAAAATAAAGAATTTTAAATTACAAACTGATTAACATTGAACAAAGCACTTTGCATTCTTAAAGATGCCCATCTCCTGGTTGCAAAAAAAAAAAAAAAAAAATTTAAAAACCAAAATATTGGGCGTCTGGGTGGCTCAGATGGTTAAGCATCTGCCTTCGGCTCAGGTCGCGATCCCAGAGCCCTGGGATGGAGCCCCATATCGGGCTCCTGGCTCAGCAGGGAGCCTGCTTCTCCCTCTCCCTCTGCCTCTCTCCCAGCTCATGCTTTCTTTCTCTCTCTCTCTCTGTATCTCTGTGTCTCAAACGAATAAATAAAATCTTTAAAAATAAATAAATAAATAAATAAATAAATAAAAATAAATAAAAACCAAAATATTTAACCTTCCTATATTCCCAGAACTAAACATATTACCAACAAAAGGAAAAGTAAAAACTAAATGTTCAATGAAAAACAGTATGAAAGCTTTTCATAACCTATATAAGGTATAATAAATATATAAAAAGTTAAATTCCTAATGAAATCAAGTATATAACAATAAGCATGCCAAAACAAATTACTTCTGTGACAAAGTGGTTATAATTCCCAACCTTCTCCCACTTAAACAAAACTGTGTATTACTTACGTAATAGATGGATCCACTTGTTTGTAAGCATGAGCAGCACAAGACCCACAGTACGTATATCCTGCATGGCTACAAAACAAAATATTTTTAAACTTAATCATCAGATTCAAAATCAAGATATTCTCAAAAGAAAAAACCTTTTGAAAGAAATATAACTACGGTAAACATTACAGAATTGAGTGTATAGATAAAAAAGCAATGTAGCTAATGGTGCAAATTCTAGCAGACAACAGAAAACACATAATTGTTCTATGTTCCAATTTTAAATTTTAAAAGGTATTTTGTAATTTTTTTTGGTCTTAAGAACAAATTAAATTTAGATATTCCAGGCTTACCTGAAGTTGCTAATGTAATACTAATAATATGTGAGTTTTGAACATTCCTCTTCAATATTATTAGCAGACTATTACATAGCAATAATTTGGTCAAATCAGACCAAAATAAATATCCTACAAAAACAACCCACCTTCTTTTTCTAATTTCTTTTTATTTTTATACTTTTTAAAAATTGAAGTATAATTAACATACAGTGTTACATTAGTTTCAGGTGTATAATATGTGATTCAGGAATTCTATACATTTCTCTGTGCTCATCAAGAAGTATACTCCTAATCTCTTTTATCTATTTCACCCGTCATCCCACTAACATCCCCCTCTCTGGTAACCACCAGTTTGTTCTCTGTATTTAATAGTCAGTTTTGTTGTCTCTTTTTTTCCTTTGTTCATTTTTTTTTTTTATATCTTACATATGAGTGAAATCATATTGTATCTGTCTTTCTCTGACTTATTTCACTTGGCATTTTTACCCTCTAAGTCCATCCATGTTGTGGCAAATGGCAAGATCTCATTCTTTTTATGGCTAATATTCCATTGTGTGTGTGTGTCCGTGTGCTCGTGTGTGTGTGTGTGTGTGTGTGTATCACATCTTCTTTATCCATTCATCTATACTGATGGACACTTGGGTTCCTTCCATATCTTAGCTATTGTGAATAATGCTGCAATAAACGTGGGGGGGGGGCATGTATCTTTTCGAATCAGTGTTTTCATTTTCATTGGGTAAATACCGAGTAGTAGAATTACTGGATCATGTGGCAATTCTACTTTTAATTTATTTTAAGATTTTATTTATTTATTTGAGAGAGAGAGACAGAAAGCGTCCATGAATAGGGGGAGGGACAGAGGGAGAAGCAGACTCCCCACTGGGCAGGGAGGGAGCCCAATGAGGAGCTAAATCCCAGGACCCTGAGATCATGACCTGAGCCAAAGGCAAACAGTTAACCAACTGAGCCACCCAGAAGTCCCCCTACTTTTAGTTTTTTGAGGAACCTCCATACTGTTTTCCACAGTGGGTGCACCAAAATTGCATTCCCACCAACAGTGCAAGAGGGTTCCTTTTTTTTCACATCCTCACTAACACTTGTTATTTCTTGGCTTTTTGATTCTAGCCACTCTAACAGGTATAAGGTGATTTCCCAATGTGGTTTTGATTTGCACTCCCCTGATGATTAGTGATGTTAAGCATCTTTCCAATGTGTCTATTGGCCATCTGTATGTCTTCTTTGGAAAAATGTCTACTCAGGTCCTCTGCCCACTTTTATCAGATTGTTTTTTTGTTACTGAGTTGTAGAAGTTCTTTATATATTTTAGATATAAACTCCTTATCAGATATATCATTTGCAAATATCTTCTCTCATTCAATAGGCTTTTTGTTTTGTTGATGGTTTCTTTGGCTGTACAAAAGCTTTTTATTTTGGCATAGTTCCAATAGTTTATTTTTGCTTTTGTTTCCCTTGCCTAAAGAGATAGCTAGAAAAATGTTTCTACAGCCAAAGCAATCTCTATCAAAATATGAGCAGTATTTTTTCATAGAACTAGAACAAATATACTAAAATTTGTATGGAACCACAAAAGACCCCAAATAGCCAAAGCAATCTTGAGAAAGAGGAGCAAAGCTGAAGGTATCACAATCCCAGATTTCAAAGCTGTAGTAATTAAAAGAGTATGGTATTAGCAATTGCACTACTGGGTATTTACCCCAAAGATATAAATGTAGGGATCCGAAGGGGTACATGCATCCCAATGTTTATAGCAGCAATGTCCACAATAGCCAAACTATGGAAAGAGCCTAGATGTCCACAACAGATGAATGGATAAAGAAGATGTGGTGTGTGTACACACACACACACACACACACACACACTGGAATATTATGCAGCCATCAAAAAAACCAAAATCTTGCCATTTCCAATGACGTGGATGGAACTAGAGGGTATTATGCTAAGCAAAGTAAGTCAATCAGAGAAAGACAAGTATCATATGATCTCACTGATATGAGGAATTTGAGAAACAAGACAGAGGATCATAGGGGAAGGGAGGAAAAAATGAAACAAGATGAAAACAGAGAGGGAGACAAACCATAAGAGACTCTTAATCTCAGGAAACAAACTGAGGGTTGCTGGAGTGCTGGGGGGTGGGAGGGATGGGTGGCTGGGTGATGGACATTGAGGAGGGTACGTGCTATGGTGAGTGCTGTGAATTGTGTAAGACTGATGAATCACAGACCCGGACCTCTGAAACAAATAATACATTATATGTTAAAAAAAAGAAGAAGATAGTAGGAAGGGAAAAATGAAGGGGGGGAAATTGGAGGGGGAGACAAACCATGAGAGACTATGGACTCTGAAAAACAAACTGAGGGATTTAGAAGTGGGGGGGATGGGTTAGCCCGGTGATGGGTATTAAGGAGGGCATGTATTGCATGGAGCACTGGGTGTTATACGCAAACGATGAAACATGGAACACTACATCAAAAACTAATGATGTAATGTATGGTGACTAACATAACATAATAAAATAAAGTTAATAAAAAAAAAAAGCACAGGCGCCTGGGTGGCTCAGTCGGTTAAGCGTCTGCCTTCAGCTCAGGTCATGATCCCAGGGTCCTGGGAACGAGCCCCGCGTCAGGCTCCCTGCTCAGTGGAGAGTCTGCTTCTCCCTCTCCCTCTGCCTGCCTCTCTGCCTACTTGTGCTCTCTATCTCTGTCAAATAAATAAATAAAAATCTTTAAAAAAAAAAAAAAAAAGCTCGGGGCGCCTGGGTGGCTCAGTCGTTAAGCGGCTGCCTTCAGCTCAGGTAATGATCCCAGAGTCCAGGGATCGAGCCCCGCATCGGGCTCCCTGCTCGGCGGGAAGCCTGCTTCTCCCTCTCCCCCTCCCTCTGCTTGTGTTCCCTCTCTCGCTGTGTCTCTGTCAAATGAATAAATAAAAAAATCTTTAAAAAAAAAAAAAGCTCAACTAACAAATAAATGCTAATGTTTTGCTCCCCGGGGCGGGGGGAGGAGTACAGTATTGGCACAAAAATAGATCAATGGAACTGAATAGAGGGCCTAGAAATAAATCCACGCTTATATGGCCAATTAATCTATAACAAAGGAGGCAAGGATTTACAATAGGGAAGAAACAGTCTCTTCAACAAATGGTATTGGGAAAACTGGACAGCTATATGCAAAAGAATGAAAATGGACCACTTTCTTACACCACATACAAAAATAAATTCCAAATGGATTGAAGAACTAACTGTGAGACCTGAAACCATAAAACTCCTAGAAGAAAATAACTCACTTTTTCTGTGTCTTTAGTAATAAGAGAACTGACTTGGCCTTCTGTGTATTGTGCTTTTCATTTTCTTTCCCTACTATTCATCCCTTTCATTTTTTGGTCTCAGAATTAGATTTGGTTCTCTTATCACCTATGGAATGACTTTGTTTCCTGACCTCATTTTTATTTTTTGACTCATTCAAGTTACATGAGTTTAAAACATATTTTCCTGGCGCTTATTTATTAGTGTGTGGCCAGTGGTATGCAGGTAAATATTTAACAACTGTCTCTGCAGGAAAAAAAAAAATGTATACATGTGTAAATAAGCTTAATATAAACTCTACTGAGATAAAAAGATATGTACCACACAATTTACAAATAACAAAAAATATATAATTCTATCGCAAATTCCACACAGTCAATTGATTGGCACAGAATGCTTTCACGCTAATTCTTATATCCATAGCCAAGTGATGGTTGCAACTGACAAGGTTGGAATAATGAAGACATATGTCTGACATGAATGAGTTCTCTGCTGATTAGGTAACAGTTTTCAAGTATTAGAAGGAATATCTCCTTCCATACTTTCTTACACTTTTTATAATGTAAGGGCTACTAACACAATGTAATTTTAAGTTTAATCTGCATTATTAACACTTTCCCCATTTCTTTCTTTTTTTTTTTTAAGATTTTATTTATTTATTTGACAGAGAGAGAGAGAGACAGCAAGAGAGGGAACACAAGCAGGGGGAGTGGGACAGGGAGAAGCAGGCTTCCCGGGGAGCAGGGAGCCCGATGCGGGGCTCGATCCCAGAACCCTGGGATCATGACCCAAGCCGAAGGCAGATGCCTAATGACTGAGCCACCCAGGTGCCCCAACACTTTCCCCATTTCTTAAGTATAGACAATCAACAAACAATAAATCAAGCCCTGATTTGTAGCAATTTGCTAATTAATGTGGAGTAATTCACTCCTGCCTTAACTGATTTCAAGCTACACAATAAACTGAAAAGACAAAATAAAGACTGGGAGAAAATAATTGCAAAGCATATATCTGACACAGGATTTATATCGGAATATGTAAAGAAATTTCAAAACAAACCCAACACTTAAAACTGTTAACCATTTTGCAAGACGAAGAGTTCTGAAAATTGGTTGCAAAATAACGTGACTGTACTTAATGCTACTATACTGTAAGATGGGGGGTGCCTGGGTGGCTCAGTTGGTTGAGCGTCTGACTCTTGATTTGGGCCCAGGTAATGATCTCAGGGTCCTGGGATCAAGCCCCAAGTCAGGCTTCGAACTCAGCACAGAGACTACTTGAGGATTCTCTTTCTCCCTCTCCCTCTGCCCCCCACCCCACACACATGCACACTCTTTTTCTCTCTCTCTCTAATAAATAAGTAAATCTTTAAAAAAAATAAAAATAAAAATGTTGGGGTGCCTGGGTGGCTCACTCAGTTAAACATCTGCCTTCAGCTCGGGTCATGATCCTGGAGTCCTGGGATCAAGCCCCGTATCAGGCTCCCTGCTCAACCGGGAGTCTGCTTCTCGCTCTGACCCTCTCCCCTCCCATGCTCTCTCTCTCTCTCTCTCTCTCTCTCTGTCCCTCTCAAATAAATAAATAAATAAAATATTTTTTTAAAAAATAAAAAATAAAGATGCCTAAGATGGTTAAGTTTTATGTTATGTGTATTTTACTACAATTTTTTTAAATAGGAAAAGATATGAACAAATACTTCAAAACAGAATATACTGGGATGGCAAATAAGCACATAAAAGAATGCTCAATATCATTTAAGGAAAGGCAAATTAAAACTACAAAAATCTACCACTAAACACCCAGCAGAATAGCTAAAATTAAAAAGAGTGACCATACCAAGTATGCTTAGGATGTAGAATTGAAACTCAAGCTACACTTGTGGGAATATAAAATGTTACAACCACTTTTGAAAACAATTTGGCAATTTCTTAAGAAGTTAAATATACTTCTACCATAGGACCCAGCTTTCCACTCCTAAGAAAACGAAAAGCATTATAACCACAAAGATCTGTACACAAATGTTCATCCCAGCTTTATTTGCAACAGTCAAAAATTGGAAACAACCAAATATTCCTCCAAAGGTGAATGGATAAACAAATTGAGGTATAGTCATACAATGGAGTACTCTTCAGCAAGAGAAAGGAATGAACTACTGATAAACTCAAAAATAATTATGCAAAAAAAGATGGTAAAAAAGAAAGAAATATGTTGAGAAAAGCCAGACAGAAAGAGTTCAAAATTCCACTAAAATATAAAAACTAGTTTGTAGCAACACAGAGTAAGTCAACGGGTGTGGGTGGAAAGAAGAGGAAGAGAGGTACAGAAGGGAAGAATTACAAAAGGGTACAAGGAAACTTGAGGATGATGAATATGTTTATTACCTTAATTGTGATGGTTTCACAGGTGTATACATACTTCAAATGTATCCAACTGTACACTTTAAATACATGCAACTGTATGTTAATCCTACCACAACAGAGCTCTATTTTTAAAAGGGTCATCATTTGATCTAGCTTAAACTATGAATGGAGAAAAAGAGATTCACAGCAATATAGGATAGCAGTATGCTTAATCAAGAGTTAAGTAATGTGGGACCTACACTAAGCACCCTGAAATCACTGAAGGCCTTACTGGTTGGATTAATGGTAGTATACTCTATCCATATACCTCTGGCAAGAGAGCCTATCAAGTTGCTTCAGGACAGCAATATTCTCACAACCCAGTTCTAATCTTAGCCAGAAGAAATATAAGTTGTTGTATGGCTCAGCACATTCGGTTTTCCTGATCTTGATATTCTAGCCTAACCAGGGCTCAATTTTTTCCAGTTATGTCCCCAGTCTTCCAGTGCCCAACATCCCAATACTGACTACTTCAGATTCCTAACAACTGTTCCTGATCTTAACTGGCTCCCCTTGTCAATTCAGAAATAGGCTACCTTGCCCCATTATGTGGACCTTAAAAATCCTTTGATCCATTAGGACCTGTCCTGGTCTGTCTCAAACCTGAAAAACTTCTCCTGTTTTCAATACTGCTCTGCTCTCAGTTGTCACTCATATCCCATCCCTCCCCATCCTAATCCTTATAGTTTAAACTGGTCCTTCCTAGATCTGCTTCTCAGACTTTAATTCTTGTTTGCCATTCTTGAATTTAAAAGCCCTGACCCTCAGTCCATACTCTGATCTCTCAATCAGTCTTTCCAGCATGAATATCTCCCAGTTTTACCAATCCTGTTCCTACCCACGTGTAGTTCCTAAAAGCCAGAAAGTCGTCTTAGAAACACTGGGTTCTTGGGGCGCCTGGGTGGCTCAGTCAGTTAGACATCTGCCTTCAGCTTGGGTAGTGATCCCAGGGTCCTGGGATTGAGCCCCGTGTCGGGCTCCCTGCCCAGTGGGAAGTCTGCTTGTCCCTCTCTCTCTCCCCTCCCCCCTGCTCCTTCTGTCCCTCTCTTGCTCACTCTCTCTCTCTCAAATAAATAAAATCTTTAAAAAAAAAGAGAAGAAAAAAGAAACACCAGGTTCTTAAAGTATAGGTAGAATAGAAATACTAGGAGTAGAGAGGTAAAGGTACAAAGGAAGGGCATAAAAGTTGAAGGAAGAACATGAGCAAATGTTCAAGTGTCTGATGTGAGAAAATATGAGATTGGCCTGAGTGGCACAAGAAGTAAGAGTTAAGCCACAGACAGAGAAGTCTGCGCTTGATAAAACAAGTTACTGAAAAACTGCTGTACACTCCAGAGGAGGGTAGTGACAATACAAAACTGCTATTAGTCTAGTACTGAAAAACATGAGATCAGAGGCAGGAGGTGGTAAGTGATGCTCTCTTGGAAACCGGGGCCTGAGGTAGCAAATCTCATGGTCTAGAAAGGTCCCAGTGCCAGTGGGAAATGATACATGAATGTTCTACAATCTAAAAAGAAAAACTGACATATCTTAGTGACCAAGTAGGTATAGAGTAGATGAGAAAGAGGAGAAGACAGAGGATAATTATAATAATGGTAATAACTAACATTTACTGAAAGCTTACTCTGGTGTCACTCATTCACGTAATCCAAAGCAGTAATTCATTTAATCCTCACACCAACCCTTTGAGATAGGAATTACTATTTTTCTTTTATAGATAAAGAAACTAAAGCAGAAAGGTTAAAAAACTTGCTCAAGGTCACACAAATAGTAAGGGGCCACATCAGGACTTAAAAGTAGGCAGCAGAGCTCCAGAACCCATTCTTAACTACCATAAGAGACCTCTATATATTTTAAGGAAGAAGAGAAGGTTTCCATGCAGTAGGAAAATCAACAACCCTAAAAATTGGAAGAATACCATATATCCTGTAAGACTGTAGGAAGGTGGGTGGTTTTGAAAACATGATTGAGTTAATATGTTTTTTTCATTATGTTATATTAATCACCATACATTACATCATTAGTTTTTGATGTAGTGTTCCATGATTCATTGTTTGCGTATAACACCCAGTGCTCCATTCAGTACATGCCCTCTTTAATACCCATCACCAGGCTCACCCATCCACCCACCCCCCTCCCCTCTAGAACCCTCAGTTTGTTTCTCAGAGTCCATAGTCTCTCATGGTTTGTCTCCCCCTCCGATTTCCCCCCCTTCATTCTTCCCTTCCTGCTATCTTCTTTTTTTTTTTTTATTAAACATGTAATGTATTATTTGTTTCAGAGGTACAGGTCTGTGATTCAACAGTCTTACACAATTCACAGCGCTCACCATAGCACATACCCTCCCCAGTGTCTATCACCCAGCCACCCCATCCCTCCCACCCCCCACACTCCAGCAACTCTCAATTTGCTTCCTGAGATTAAGAATTCCTCATATTAGCGAGGTCATATGATACATGTCTTTCTCTGATTGACTTATTTCGTTCAGCATAACACCCTCCAGTTCCATCCACATCGTGCAAATGGCAAGATTTCATTCCTTTTGATGGCTGCATAATATTCCATTGTATATATATACCACATCTTCTTTATCCATTCATCTGTCGATGGATATCTTGGCTCTTTCCATAGTTTGGCTATTGTGGACATTGCTGCTATAAACATCGGGGTGCATGTACCCCTTCGGATCCCTACATTTGTATCTTTGGGGTAAATATCCAGTAGTGCAATTGCTGGATCGTATGGTAGCTCTATTTTCAACTTTTTGAGGAACCTCCATACTGTTTTATAATAGAACTCAGATTTCATGGTTTCAGTCCTTTCTGAATTTGAGGGCTTAAAAGTCTGCTTGAAATAAAGACAAAATAGTTGCAAAAAGAGAGGGAGAGTGTCAACTTGAATAGAGACTATAGTGCAGAGTATTTTTTAAAAAATTATTAAGTGTACCATCCTTCTTAACCCACATCATGAGAAACTCTACTTCATGAAAGGACCAAGATCATAGCCAAAGAAAAGAATTTCTAGTACTTTCCTTTATCCTGGCCCAGATACATGGTAATGAAGAGAGCCATGGTAATAATCAAAGATCTCTCCACTGATCCTCTGCTCCTAGACCCTTCTCTTGTTAAGAGAATCTATGATTCTAAATATATGTGGAAACAAGGTTTCATTAAGGAATCACGCACAATAAAAGAGGCTTCACTAAGAGAACATCTAAGGTTTTTTTCTTTTGTGCATTATAGTCAGAAGAGCAATGAAAACGTGAGCCCTATAGATAACTGAATATACATCGAAAAAGTATATTCCAATCAGTATTTCACAGGCTCTTAAAACTTTAATGCAAAGTCATCCCTGCTAGCTTTTCCAGGTCATTCTGGTTCCCAATGTAACCTCAACGAAGGCAAAGTCAAAATTATACTTTAATACCTATCATTTCTCATTAGACTAAAACCATACCTCTAAAAACTGATCCTTCCTGTAACACAGGGTAATTTTGCTTCTCCCTTTACTCCTTCACAGCAGACCGTTTATATCACCAAGTCCAGCTCCTAACCTTCCAGAATTTCTGTGCCCCACACAGAACTGCAATCAAATGAGGATGCAAGGCCATTATCCATGGTCATTCATTGGTTAAATGACAGTTTCCCACACAGCAACCTTGCAGTGTGGGTATAATTTAAATTCCTATGTCAGGAAAATTACCAATTACTACATGACATGGACTTTTCACTTGTTCATTCTGAGACCTTCAAGGTTACAGGTGAATAGCATAAAGTGTGAATGCCAAAAGTCTACCACGCATTCTATGAGAGACTTTTCATCAAGGAGGATATAGAGAACAAAAAAAGAAAAGAAAAACCCTTGGATTCAACAAAATCAGGTTCTCATAGTCCTAGTTCTACTTAAAAGCAGTAAAAATGCAAAATAAGAAGATTGAACTAGATGAAATGAGAAGACTGGACTGATGAAATTATCTCCTGCAGCAATAAGAAAAGTCTACAAGATCTACTTAAGGTAAGCTAGGATCTAGAAAGCTAGAAACTAAATTTAAAAACACTTGTGAGCATATGGGATCCACCTGAACAACAACTGGCTCTAAGCAGTTTCCAGAAGCAACAGCCTCACGTTGCCCCTCTCCATTCTGTTTCGCTGCACCTAGTCTTTTGTTCTTTTATTTATAGGCATTCCTCAAGGGCCCTCAAGATTCCTGCTTCATAAAAAAAATCAGATGATTATAACCCAAAAAATGTCCAAGTTAGAAAGTCATTACTCAGAATATTTTATTTTTATAAAATGGAATCTCACAAATATTAACTAAACAATACTATGAACTAAGGAAAGTTACTAAAGTTTTTCAAGTCAAATAAGAATAAACTAACCACAATGCTGCATATCTAGATTGTTTTACTACTAGAATATATAGGACCTGAGATACTGCCATGAATAACCTACTGCTTAAAAAAAACGAGGACTAGAAATAAACAAGTTGCACATCTCCAGTAACTTAAATTAATTACATGATTTATGAAGATTCATTGTCTCACCATATACACCGGTAGAGCTGAACAGGTGTACTTCACTAAATGTAAACTGGTCTTCTATAATATTTATATATTTTTTATTTTAATATTTAATATTTTAAATGTTTTAAACTAGTTTTTATGTTCAAAGTAATACATGCACACAGTATAAGAAAGTTAAACAATAAAGACGGGTACACAATGAAAAGTGAAAGTATCCTTTATTCCATACTACTCCTACTAGGTTCACTACTAAAAACAAATCAAACTCTAGTTTAAATGTATTAGGATGGCCACAATATCCATAGCCCCCTCCCAATTATCTGATTATATTTTTATATTCAATAAGAGGTTTCTTAAGTGATACATACTTAATGTACAGCTCCATTCTAAGGGTTGCTGAGTTATCCCTGCATACTGCAAGATAAACAACAATTTTGGCATCAAGGTATCTGGCAGTAAGGTAGGAAGGCTTTTGGAACTTCTAGTTCATGAGATCATATCAATATATATCCCTGGGCAACATACTGTTTCCTATACCTCAAGACAAGTAAAGCTGTCCTAAATTCAACCAAAGGACATTTTTAAATCAAATTAAATTCTTTTGAATCCCCCAACTACACCTGTCTATATGCCATATAGATAAGAATCATTAAGACTGATCAATAGTTGGGTTTATGGGTCAATATTTATTCTTTAACGACATTAATCTACATCAATATACAAATAAGCAATTAAGTACTTTTAAAAGTATGCTGTGTTCTGATTCGTTTGTTTTTTAAGGCTCTCCTTACATGACTTATGCCTATGAAAGCAAAATCTAAGAAAAGCTGGTCCTGGAGAGCTAAATTTTATAAAAGTTAAAGAATGTTTTTTAGGGGCACCTGTCTGGTTCAGACACTAGAGCATGCAACTCTTGATCTCAGGGATGTATGTTCAAGTCCCATGTTGGATGTAGAGATTACTTAACAATACAATCTTAAAAAAAAAATATTTATTTGAATAGACTTGATTTGAAATAAAAGTAGGAATCTTAAAATTTTAAGTTTTCTAATTACTAAATAAGCATATTCTTTTTTTTTTTTTTTAAAGATTTTATTTATTTATTCATGAGAGACAGAGAGAGAGAGAGGCAGAGGGAGAAGCAGGCTCCCAAGGAGCAGAGAGCCCGATGCGGGACTCGATCCCAGGACCCTGGGATCATGACCTGAGCCGTAGGCAGACGCTTAACCATCTGAGCCACTCAGGCACCCTAAATAAGCATATTCTTAACAAAGACCCTTTTGTGCCTATAGAACAATAAAATATTTGTTGTTGCTTTCCTACCTAAAAAAAAAAAAAAAAAACTCCTCTGGAAAGGAAAATAATTACTTCTGGAAACCATATATAAACTTGACTATATTTAAAGTTTTCATATGTTAACAAAATGGAAATTGCATTATATATGCACAAACATAATTACAAAGTCACTATGTAACAGAAACATGCACACCAAAGCCAAAAATATTTCAAATACCCATTTTAAAACCTAAAGTAACTTGGAAATCTTTTACAAATCAATATATTTGTAACTTAGACTCAAACATTTCATTTCTCAGGCCACTGCCAATTTCAACTTAGAGCTAACTATAAAAAGGAAACAAGTCTAGCTACATTTTCATGAATAACTAACCTTGACTTAATTATATGTTGATTCAGCACAGCTCCCACATTTGTAACAAGTTTTAACTAGGAAGGTAGCATATAATAGTCAACTACCAGCAAACTGATGAGAATGACATAGACCCTATGTCACAAGATACTATAAAGAGATGATTATTAATCATTGTTTCTCACCCAATCAAGGATTAAGCAAACTTCCCCCCTTTATTCCTCCATCATTTTTTCTTTCTCTATTGGATCATTTCATCTATACTATAAACACTTCAATATCTCCCACCTTAAGTAAAATTTCTCACCCGACAACATACTCCCATTGCCCCATTTCCTTGATTTATAGAAAAGTCCGTTAAAAAAAAAAAAATTACCCTGGGGCGCCTGGGTGGCTCAGTTGGTTAAGCATCTGCCTTCAGCTCAGGTCATGATCCCAGGGTCCTGGGAACAAGTCCCACATCAGGCTCCCTGCTCAGTGGGGAGTCTGTTTCTCCCTCTGCCTCCCCCGCTTGTGTTCATGCTCTCTTTCTCTTTCTCTCTCTCAAATAAACAAATAAAATCTTAAAAAAAAAAAAAAATACCCTCAGGACACCTGGGTGACTCAGTCAGTTAAGCATCAGATTCTTGATTTCGGCTCAGGTCATCATCTCAGGGTCGTGAGACTGAGTCCTGTGTCCGGCTCCACCCTCAGTGCAGAGTCTGCTTGAGAGTCTCTCTCCTTCTCCCTCCTCCTCTCACCCTGCTCATGCACTCTCTCTCTCAAATAAACAAATAAAATCTTAAAAAAAAAAAAGACTATCCTCACTTTATTTTCTTCTCCGATTCTTGAACCCACTGTGATCGTGCTTTCATCTCCACAGAAATTGTTTGTAGCAAGGCCACCACTGATCTCCATATTGCCAAATCCAATCTTCAATTCTCAGTCCTCATTTTATTTGACCTAATGGCAGAATTTGACACAGCTAATTAATTTTCTCCTCCCTGACACGTTTTTCATCCTTTTGCCTCCTACAAACACCACTCACTCTTGGTTCTCCTCCTGCCCCACTGGTCCTCCTTCAGCACCTCCTTTGCAAACGCTCATCTTCACCCTGATCTCTAAATAAAATTAGCTTGCCTAAGGGCTTAAGTTTTTAAACCTTTTCTCTTCTCTGTATTTCCCTCACTAGGCAACCACAGCCTGTTTAGACTTTAAATGTGATATATATATATATATATATATATATATATATATCAACGCAGCCTGGCCCTTCTTCTCTGTACTCCAGACTCATACATCTAGCTGCCCATTTGAAATCTCCACTTACAGATACCTAATAGGCATCTCAACATTTAACATGGTCAAAATATAATCCTAGATTCTACATAAACACCTTAAAGTCTACTTCCCACCTCTACCCATCTGTCCCTTATCAGTATAAAACCAATTCCATCTTTCCAGTTTCACAGGCCAAAACTCAAGAGTCATTCCTGACTCTTCTTCTACTTTACTAGTCCTACCTCTGAAATATATCCCAAGTACACTGCTTCTCATCACCTCTGCCACTAGCCCCCAATCAAAGCCACCATGTCATCTTTTTCTTGTACTATTATAGTAAGCCTCCTAAACTAGATTCCCGGTTTCCACAAAACAGACCATCCATACAATAGCAAGGACAATTCTTTTCAAACCTAAGTCAAGTCATGTCACCTTTCTGCTCAAAATTTCTCATGACTTGCCATATCACTTGGAATAAAAACTGAAGTTGTTGGAATAGTCTACAAAGCCTCCTCATGATCTAGCTCTCGCTGCCTACCTCATCCACTACTCTTCCCCTTGTACACATCACTTCAGCTACACTGTCCTCCTTGCTGTTCCTCAAATACACTAAGCATATCCTGCTGCAGAGCCTTTGTACTTGCTGTTCCTCAACCTGAAAACCCTTTCCCTGGATATCTGTGTAACCTCTCTCTTGCATTATTTAGGCTCAAATGTTACCTTATCAGGGAGACCTTTTCTTACTATCCTATATAAACTAGCACCTCCCTACCTATACTGTCACTCTCAATCCTCTTATCAGCTTTCTTATTCTTAGCATCCATTACTACCTGATACAGAATACACAGGAATACCCCGCTTTATTGTGCTTTGCTGTATTGTACTTCACAGATATGGCATTGGTTTTTTTGTTTGTTTTTTGTTTTTTTATAAGTTGTGTAGGTTTGGGCAGCTGGGTGGCTCAGTCGTTAAGCGTCTGCCTTCGGCTCAGGTCATGATCCCAGGGTCCTGGGATCGAGCCCCGCGCATCGGGCTCCCTGCTCAGCGGGAGGCCTGCTTCTCCCTCTCCCACTCCCCCTGCTTGTGTTCCCTCTCTCACTGCATCTCTCTCTGTCAAATAAATAAGTAAAATCTTAAAAAAAAAAAACTGTGAAGGTTTGTGGCAACCTTGAATCAAACAAGTTCACTGGCGCCATTTTTCCAACAACATTTGCTCACTTCATGTCTCTATGTCGCATTTTGGTAATTCTTGCAATATTCCAAACTTTATTATTATTATTATTATATTTGTTATGACTATCTGTGATCAGTGATTATAACCCACTGGATGGTTAGCATTTTTTAGCAGTAAGTATTTTCTAATTAAGGTATGTACACTGTTTTCTTAGACATAATGCTATTGTACACTTAATAGAATACATTACAGTATAAACATAACTTTTACATACTGGGAAACAAATTCATTTGACTCATTTTATTGCAATATTCATTTAATTGCAGTGGTCTGGAACCAAATCCACAATATCTTTGATGTATGCCTGTAATTATTTGTTTACTGTCTGTTTTCCCAAGTACTAAAACGTAAGCACCATGAAAGTAGCAACTGTAGTTTATTCGAAATGCAGCACTAGTGGGTAGTCCAAGATGGCAGCAAAGGAAGATCCTAAACTCACATCCCATGGACACACCAAATCTACTGCTACATATCGAACAATTCCCACTGGAAAAGAATGAAAACTAGCTGAATAGCTCCTTTGCAACAAATGGTAAAAGGGCCACATCAAGATGGGAAGGGGAGGCAGGATGCAGTCTCTTCAAAACCCCACCCCTGGCAGGGGGACCCACAATCAGGAGGAATCTCACGAATCCAGATTTTCTACCTGAGGAGTGAAGGGTTCGTGCCCCACATCAGGTACCCCACTCCATGGGAACTGTAACAGAGAGATGCACCCCCAAAACATCTGGCTTTGAACACCAACAGGGCTCACATCCAGGAGACCCAAAGGGCTGTAGGAAACTGAGATACTTCTCTTAAAGGGCTCACATGCAGACTCAGTCGCCCTGGAAACCAGTACAAAAGCAGCAATTTGAAAAGTGTCCAGACTATATGTGAAGAAGTTTCACTGGCTAATCTTAAAACATCTATCAGAGAGGCAGGGGCCTGTCAGAACTTTCCAGGGATGGAGGCACTGGCAGGGACTTTCTGGTGCTCTCCCTCTGCCCTGATAGCACCAACAGGGCAGCCCAGCCTACGGCCGTGGGAAAGCTGTGTCTGCACCAGCCACGTGCTCTCCTGTGTCCTTGCTAAAGCTGGCAGGCACATGCAGTCTACACAGGGGACACTCCTTGATCACCTGCTCTGGTGGCCAGGGGGGCCTGCATTCCTGGGTCCAAAAGGGCTGTAACAATTGGAGAGAGACAGTTCTTGGCAGGCTATTGCCTCCAGGGCACCACACAGACAGCAGTTTGAAACACATCCCTAGTCTTTCTGTGAAACAGACCTATTTACTTGTCCCAGAGCTTCAGCCTGAGGGCCACACTTCACATTTGCCACACATCTGGAGGCTGTGGAGGTGCTTTCAGGGAAAGTAGGCCAGGGGACACCATCTTCACACTCTCCCTAAGCCTCACTACATTTTGCCTGTACCTCCCAGAAAGGAGCTTATACACTCATCTAAAGCCCTGATTTTTGCCAGTTGCCCAGAGGACACCTTTAGATCACCTGGTCTGAAGGCCAACTGGGTTTACAACTACAGTCGCACAGGACTACGTATTTTAAAACCTGCTGCCTGAGGGTCTGGCTTCCAATCAGCCTATAACTAGGGGCTGCCTGAGATCCACCCCCTTCAGAACACTGACAAGTCTTGGCACACTCTCAACAACTGGGACTTATCAAGAATAAATCAAGCTGCTTAGACAATCACAAAGGTTTCAGAGACAACCAAGAGCTAGGGCAACGTTGAAAGATAAGGTTCATCTCCTCCAGGAGGCCACTCTTTGAGGACTCATACATAGAAACAAACAGAGTCAAGCAAACTGAGAAAACAGGAATATGTCCCAAACAAAAGAACAAGATAAAACCTCCCCCCAAAAACTTTAATGAAACAAAAAGCAGCACTAAGAAGAACACCTGGCATTTAGCCGGGTACATATTTGCTGAATGACTAAATAAATAATAGCTTAAGTTATTATGCTAAAAGTTTATAAAGATTAACTCATTTAATCATCAAAAAACTATGTGGAGGTACTATTAATATTCCAATTTTACCAATGACACAAAGGCATAAGAGATTAAGTAACTTGTATGTCACATACCTTATAAGTGGTACAGTCAACCTCCTATCTATTAAATGAGATCAAGTTAGATCATACAAATGGACCACTTAACAAAATGCTTGGCACATTAAATACCTAGCACTTATGGAATACTTATTATGTGCCAGACATTAATGTAGGCTCTTTGTGTGTATTTACTTATTTAATTCTCATATTCTTCAATAAGTAGATACCATTAGTTCACTATTTTTTATTTATTGGGGCACCAAACCTAACTCAACAGAAATTACATAAAAGACACTGCTGTGAAAGAAATGGGACAAACTCCAACCTTTACTCTTCTCGGAAAACAGTTAACATGTGCTTAAAAAAATGTGTTTTGAAAGTTAGCACTGGAAACCAAATCAAAACGAACTGAATTCCTATCACATACAGACACACTCTTAACTGTATTTGTTAGCTTGTAGTTCTAGAAAGCCTTCTAAGATTCAAAGACAAAACAATCACAGATTTTCTTCATTAAAAAGAAAAAAAAAAGCTACCCATTCCCCAAATATCTGGTTAGCTACTCCACACTGCATGGTATTGTTTAACATATCTTTTTCATTATAAGGAAAAAGCGAATTAAAGTAGATCTTTTTTCATATTTAAAACAGAACTTACTCATTTACATCAACCTGAAATCATCAAGTTTATGCACTGCAAATCAGCCTCTGCTTTAAAAGTCAGTTTTATTACCAAAAAATAAATTTTAAAATTACTGCACCTGAGAAAATAGCCAATTCCTTTATCCTTGAGTTAAAGTGAAAGCCAAAGGAATCATGAAAATGACTACATATAATTTCTTCAGCTCAACATAGCATTTATTTTTTAATTTTTTAGTTCCATCTATAAATACTATTCTATATTAATAATTAAAAATGAAACATTCTGGGTAAAGACCCTTAAAACTTACGGTGCAATAATGGCTCTAGCAGGTCTTTTTGTAGACTGTACTTGTGAGAGCCAACCTTCTAGCTGTGCATTCAGCTGCGGTCCTATAAAAAGAGAAAGAGGGAAATTGGAGTTAGCAGAGAAATGTACTATATATAACCACACTTGACACAAAGTCCTTATTGAACCTATCTGGGACTAAAATAGCTTAATGGGCAGTGGGATCATTAGTTTGGATGTTAATGTTTGAAACTTAACCAACTACTAAGCAAGCCATAGATAAGGCCATACACTGATTTATACAAAATTTGCTTTTATCCACTTACTTATTTACAACCATCTTCATTCCAGAACAACAATACGATTCTATAATTTGAGGCACTGTTTAAACAAAATAAAACAAGAAACAAAAGACTCTTGGCATATGAAAAGAAAATACCTGAGCACCAAAACTTGCCTTAATCACTAAATCACATCCATGGAGTGATCACTCCCATACCCAAAACCTTTCCTTCTATCCACTCCAGCCCCTACTCTGGTGAGCACATTGATAACCAGTGACTATGCCGTGTCAAAAATCTCAATTTCAAGCATCCCACTCTCCTCACTGCCTATCTTTCCAGTTCACTTCTAGAAATCTGCTGATTGCCAACAGACTTGGAGTTACTTTTCCCACTATCCTTCCTCTCCTTTCTTCTTCCCCTCTTACCCAGCCTGAGACTTGATGTTCCATCACTATAATCATTTCCTCACCTATGCCCTCATTCTTGCTCCTCTCTTCCTCCACCACAGTCAAATCAGTTAAAACCAACTTTCCACTTAACACAATACCTTCACTTGTACAGATGAATGAGAAGACAAACGCAACCACATGAACTTTAAAATTATACCCATAAATTGCAGACCCTTAGCAAAGCTCAGAAATCATACCACATTAACCTAGTGAATTTGCTCTCCCAGCCTTAAGATAATTACTTCATATAACTTCTCATTTTACCTTAAAGCCTCATCCCCCTCTCACTCCCAGTAGATGATCATGCTTTTTCATTTTGTCAAGGAAAATCAGAAAATGGCCAACCATCCTGGCTTGGCCAGGACTTTCCCAGTTTTAGCACTGAAAGTCCTGCACCTTGGGAAACCTCTTAGTCGCAGGCAAACCTGGACGTTAGTCACCCTAAATTCAGAAGAGAACTACTTCCTCTTCCTACCATTTATTCTGTCTTCTCTCCTGTGTCAACACATTGACCTTACTCCTAATCAAAAGTCAAACAAATTCCTTCTGCACTGGGTCCCAATGTTTCTCTTCTCAAGGACTCTACTCCTAGACCTGTCCCAGTCTCCTGCACTAACTTGTCCCTTTTACTAGATCGTTACCATTAGCATGCAAATATATAATATAAGCAGACTGATTTCTCCCCAACTACCACCCATTTCTCTGGCCCCTTTTTTTCTCTAGCTCTCTTTTTTTAAGCATTTAATCATAAAATATTTAAATGTTACAAAAGAATCTAGATAATAATAAAATAAACATCCATGCATCCACTACCCAAATAAATTAAATTTTAACATTCTTCTTTACTTAAGATCTTCCTTTATTAAGAAATAAAATATTACAGATACACTTGAAAACCTTGCTGATCCCATTATACATGTCCCTCCTCAGAGGGAAATCAAAATCACTTACTAATTCTGGTGTTCATCATTACATTATTATACTTTTACTAATGTATATATCCATAAAATATGCATTGTTCTGCATAGGTATTATTCTACATGTTTTTAAATATTATATAAATATACTGTGCATGTTCTTCCATAATCTGATTTAGTACACAACATTATTGATAACAGGTACTCATGTTGATTTTGTAGCTCTAGTTCACTAACTTTCAATGTTGTATTATTCTGTGTGAATATACCAAAATTTATCTATTCATTCTTGTCACAGACACTTGGTTGTTTCCACTGTTTCACTGTTAATATGCAATGTTACAAGTCTCTTATAATCATGTATTAAGAGTTTTTCTGGGGGCCGCCTGGCTGGCTCAGTCGGTTCAGCGACTAACTCTTGATTTCCACTCAGGTCATGATCTCAGGGTCGTAGGATGGAGCCTGTGTCAGGGTCCATGCTCAGCGGGGAGTCTGCTCAGGATTCTCACTCCCCCGCTCTTTCTGCCCCTCCCCATCACACTCACTCGCTTCCCACCCGCACCCTCTCAAATGAATAAATCTTTTTTTTTTAAAAAAAAAAAAAAGAGTTTTTCGGGCGCCTGGGTGGCTCAGTTGGTTAAGCGACTGCCTTCGGCTCAGGTCATGATCCTGGAGTCCCAGGATCGAGTCCCGCATCGGGCTCCCTGCTCAGCAGGGAGTCTGCTTCTCCCTCTGACTCTCCTCCCTCTCATGCACTCTGTCTCTCATTCTCTCTCTCTCAAATAAATAAATAAAATCTTAAAAAAAAAAAAAAAGAGTTTTTCTGGGATTTAACTACAAATAAAAGTACTGGATGATAGAGTACGCCTATCTTCACCTCTACCAGAACACTGCAAATTGCCCACTAAAGTGGCCAGATCAATTTACCCATCAGTGTAAAGGCATAAAAAATGAGAAGTTTAATTTTTCTTGTTAAAAATAAGGGAAGAATGGGGCACCTAGCTGGCTCAGTGGAACATGAGACTCTGGATCTCAGGGTTGTAAGTTTGAGCTCCACGTTGAGCTTCATGAAGCCTACTTAATAAAATAAAATAAAAAGGAAGGAAGAGATACCCCCCACATTCTTCTTAAAGCACATTCTCTAGAAAACTTGTAATTGTAAATTATTTCTCCATCCCTTTGAAATATATGTAAATCTTTTTAAAAGCTAAATAAGCTTCTAGGGACCCCAGCTGGCTCAGTCAGTAGATCAGGCGACTCTGAGTTCAAGCCCCATGCTGGGTGCACAGCTCACTTTAAATACAGCTTATTTTAAATAATAAATAAGTCAGTCAGTAAGCAAGCAAGCAATCAAGCTAGCAAGCAAGCTTCTAACCAGCAACCCAGGACTCTTTGAAATGTGATTTGCCCCAAAGGAAACAGCACCCTCTTTCTGCCAGTTTTGTGGGAAGACAGGAACCTAATAACTAGCTGGCCACCTAGCTCCCAGCTGCAAAATTACCTTCCTCTCATAAGAACACAAGCTTATTTTTAGCCAGTTACAAATACATACGGTCACCCCAATTACCAACTGATTTAAAATGAACTATGTGTGAGAAATGTTGCTATCAAGCCCTCTGACTTGAGCACTACTTACAATTTATCTTGAGAACATGTATGTAATGGGTTGTATCTGGCCATATAAAGGGTGAGCTCTCTTTAGATCTCTGAAATCTCTTAGCAGATTGACTGTGATGTGCTTCACATTGTGGCTCAATGCTTATTTTCTTTCTCTTCTGCCTCTGAAGAGAGGTTTTTCTGAAATGGAGGTTTTGGTTTAAATTATATTTCTCCAACATCGGCAATGGTTAAAAATTCCCATTTCCCCTCATCCTTACCAATATTCGATACTGTCAGAATTTTTAATTCTTTGGCAATATGATAGGTATGAAACAGTATACCTTTATTTCTTCTAATTTGTTTTTCCCTGATATCCACTGAGATTAAACATCTACTGACTTGGATATCCCTCTGCATATATTTAGGACTATAAATAGAAACAAGTCAAGTTTATAATGAACAGCCCATCTATAAAATGCCAAAGTACAAAAAAGTTCTGATTTCAGCAATGTAGTTTATTTTAAAAACTTAAATTTAAGAACAATTCCAAGAAAAAATGTATTACATAACCTCATTAGTAACTCAAGGAAAAATAGTTCAGATTTTCAGTGTAAATTTTTAGCTGACGAATAAACTTTGTATTAACTTAAAATAAGTATTGCTCTAAATATTTCCAAGGAAGTTGACAAAACAAACTGAATAGTGGGTAAAAGCAAAGAATATATTATCTCCCAATTTAGCCACTCTACTGCCACCAAATTCACTGATTTTTAAGCACTAAATCAAGGTCTTTTAGCAGTCCTTCTATTAAAAGGACAAATTTCCTCAAAAGGATTCTAAGGTAAAAGCTAAACTCCAAGTTTCTTAATTATCTTTGAATAAGACAACTGAGCATATATGTTTATTATGGCTGCTTAACTGTTGATCTATAAAGTATCAAGTAAAAAAATGAATTTGAGAGGCTGATACTTAGCAAAATGGTATCCTTAACACATGAAGATGACGAACAAAATATGCTTTGTGTTTCAAATACCACTGGATTTGAAGGTACACTGATGAGTGGAAAAATCAAAGTATTGTTAAATCCTAGCAAAACTAATGGCTGTGTGATCTTGCCCTGAGAGGGATAAATGGACATTTACTTCTTTGGAAAAGATACTAAAAGTAGGTTCCCAAAGGATCAATACTCAGTTATTTCCTTAGGAAACAAACAATAAATAATGGGCTATATTTACTATAATGCAACTCAGTAACACTTCTGTTTCTATCCTACTTGAGTTAAACAATTTTACAAGGAAGTTTACTCTCATAGTGACAAAACTATAGAGATATTAAACATACACACACATACACACCCCTCTTCAGTCCTGCTTTTCCTATGCAACTTCTTTTTTTTTTTTTTAAGATTTTGTTTATTTTGTCAAAGAGAAAGAGAGTGCACACAAGCAGGGGGAGCAGCAGAGGGAGAAGCAGGCTCCCCGATGAGCAGGGAGCCCAACAAGGGGCTCGACAAGGGGCTCAATCCCAGGAACCTGGGATCATGACCTGAGCTGAAGGCAGATGCTTTAGACTGAGCCACCCAGGCGCCCCTCCTATGCAACTTCTTAACAGAACCATTCTAAGATATGTAATGAAGTAAGCCAAAATGGTTTTCTACACTTTTGTTTGGTCTGCTGTTCCTATTCTTCTTTGCAAACAAAAAATGTTAGTGGCCTGCTCACTCTGAACAAAAGTCATGTGTTCTGAGGCGCCTGGGTGCCTTCTCCTTCTCCCTCTTCTGCTCCCCCTGCCTGTGCTCTCCTGCTCTCTCTGTCAAATAAAAACCTTTAAAAAAAAAAAAAGGTCATGTGTTCTATAAGCTCTTCTCTTCTTCTATTAAATAAATTAGCACATCATGGGCTTAACTATGACCAATAATGTTTTAATGTCACAAATAACATTTGCTTTCATTTATTAATTGAATAAATATTTACGGAACACCTATTTATGTGCCAAGAAGTGGAATGAATGCTGTAGTTATAGCAATAAAAAAGACAGATGCAATACCTGCCTTCATGGAGCTTCTAACTGTCAGTGTCCCAAATACAAAGAATGGCTGAAAGATAAAAATTTCAGACACCAGGACAAGCTAAAAAAGAGACATTTTTGGTTAGAAGAGCCTTCTAGTGTTGCTCAAAGTATCCCAAATATATAAAGAATGACCAACAACCATAATTTCTTTTTACCATTCTTTTTTAAGTGGTACCTGATTATTAACACAGTAAACTTAATTCCATGAGATTTGTTAAGGCAAAGTAACAAGAGACAAAGCAGAAGCAAAAAATACAAATCCAAACAAAAGCACGCTGCCAGCACCTAGTATTTTGTTGGCAATCATTCTGTGAAACCTGTTCAAACTAAAAAAATTAACCTGTAGTC
The DNA here is from genome assembly GCF_011800145.1 of Mirounga leonina. Taxonomy (NCBI): domain Eukaryota; kingdom Metazoa; phylum Chordata; class Mammalia; order Carnivora; family Phocidae; genus Mirounga; species Mirounga leonina. The sequence goes on from NW_023270305.1 coordinate 18,401,203, forward strand.
AAAAATAATAAGATAGGGGCGCCTGGGTGGCTCAGTCAGTTAAGTATCTACCTTCGGCTCAGGTCATGATCCTAGGGTCCTGGGATTGAGCCCCCTGTCAGGCTCTCGGCTCAGCAGGGAGTCTGCTTCACCCTCTCCATCTGCCTGCTGCTCCCCCTGCTTGTGCTCTAATAATTAAACAAAATCTTTTTTAAAAAATAAAAAATAAATAATTTATGCTAGACTTTTTATAACAGTGGCTGCTGGATCTCTGAATTTCACAAGCCAATAAAATTTCAAAAAAAAATGGGGGGAACCAACACAGGGGTGCCACTTTTTTTATTTTACTAAGAAAGGACACTTAAAACATATCAACCATTTATCTATGATCACCATGACTTCATAAAATAAATAACACCAAAAAGTAAGAGGAGTACAATTTTAAAATAATCTCAGCCCTTTAAACCGAATAAATTAACCACATTTCATTGACTCCAAGATACCAGTAGTATCAAGACGCACCATTATTTTATGTACCACTAAGAAAGACAAAAAAACCCCTCCCAATTAAACTAGGACATATGGCTACTTATCACTTAGAATGTTTTATTTTTTATTTATTGGAAAGGCTCTTTTCAATTTATTTAGACATGAATTATGATACTCATGTTTATATATTAAAAAGCAAAATAAATTCGAAGTATTCTTGGTATTAAGGAGGGCATGGGTAGTGATGAGCACCAGGTGCTATATGCAACTACTGAATTGTTGAACCCTACATCAAAAACTAATAATATATGGGACGCCTGGGTGGCTCAGATGGTTAAGCATCTGCCTTCAGCTCAGGTCATGATCTCAGGGTCCTGGGATGGAGCCCCACATCAGGCTCCCTGCTCAGCAGGAAGCCTGCTTCTCCCTCTCCCTCTAGTGTTCCCCCTGCTTGTACTCTCTCACTCTCTCTGTTGAATAAATAAATAAAATCTTAAAAAAAAACAAAACTAATGATACACTATATGCTGGCTAATTGAACATAATAATAATAAAAAAAAGAGAGATTCTGAAAAATGTCTTCAAATTCACAATCCGATATCTAAATTGCTTTTTAACTCACAGTCGTTGGTACCCTTTGTTTTTCCATAAAATCATCCTCTGTGGGGCGCCTGGTGGCTCAGTTGTTAAGCATCTGCCTTCAGCTCAGGTCATGATCTCAGGGTCCTGGGATGAAGCCCCATGTGAGGCTCCCTGCTCAGCGGGGAGTCTGCTTGCCCCCTCCCTCTGAACCTCCCCCACTGCTTGTGCGCGCTGGCACGCTCTCTCTCTCTCTCAAATAAATAAATAAAATCTTTATAAATAAGTAAGTAAATATATAAATAAATGTGTTCTTCTATTGCCTCTGGGACTCTCGTCCAAGCAATTGACTATAAAAGTTCCCATGCCATACATATCTTGATCTTACAAAAAGTGTAACCATTAGATGTAACTAACCACAGGTTTCAGAAGACAACTCAGGAATGGTAATCTCTTCCATAAATGGTCCTTAAATGGTACGTTAACTAAAACATCAATGGGTTGCAGCTGTCCAGTCATACAAGCATTAATTGAATTAATTATTGAGTTCACATGTATGTAGGCAGTGGCAACTATTTCACAACCAACATTTATGTTTAGGTGCCACTGATTATAAAATATCTCAATTTCAGAAATGTTAAAATGTGGGAAAATATACACCTTAAAATTGATGAAATACAGTAGGTACTATAAACTACACTCACTATAATGTTCTGATATTTATTTCAATGCAGAACAGCAAAAAATTCATCAAAAACCAGCATTTGAGACCACTGCTTCTCATTACAATGAAAAGTGTTTCTGAGAAGCCCTACCAACTATAATAATCTCATTTAACTTTAAAAGTCACATTTCAGCAGTTCTCCCCAAATCCTTTCTCTCATTATTGACGCTGTACTGTGATCACATACCTAAAATTTATTGCTATGCTATTTACAAAACTTAGTATCTTATTTTTAGATACATCTCAAGGGATACTATTTGTTTTTATGTATCTATGACAGGACTCCTCACACAGAAAATAACATGCTCTTGGAACCACAAGAATTGCCACACTGACTCTAACCCAAAACTATCCAGAGCATTACTGTATCAACCCCCCCAAAAAAACCTTTGCTGGGAAGAACACTGATTGTTCTCCTTGACAAAAATCTTTAGGTTAGGCCATATCAAAATATCTTGGATTCTTTATTACCCACCAATTTATTTTTTTTTTTTTAAGATTTTTATTTATTTATCTGACAGAGACACAGCAAGAGAGGGAACACAAGCAGGGGGAGTGGGAGAGGGAGAAGCAGGCTTCCCGCTGAGCAGGGAGCCCGATGCGGGGCTCGATCCCAGGACCCTGGGATCATGACCTGAGCCGAAGGCAGACGCCTACAACTGAGCCACCCAGGCACCCCATCCCACCAATTTATTTAAACATTTTTTAAGAATTTATTTATATTTTTTAGTTAAACTCTGTAGTCCAGAATACCCTTGCATAGGGGCAATTAATCCTCCAATGAATAACCTTTAGTGTATGCCAACCAACTCTTCTATTTGTCCAACTAGAAATCACTTAGCACTCTTCTGCCCACTCGTATACAGTTTCTCAAAATTTTCACAAAGTTAATACCAATTCCACTGGCATTTCATACCTAAAAGGGTTGCAAATATGGAGGATCACAGTATATTTCTCCCTTCAGGTCACTTGCAAAACTGTAGTCTGAAAACAGGTTTAGCAGTGATCCCATTAATACGCCATTAATTTGGATTCTCTATTCCTACTCCCATCCTCTGTTTATAAACAAATTCCCTATCCCTATCAAATGATGTGACTAAATCCCTTGATAGTGCCTGGCTGTAGTATCTTATGTAAACTCTTTTTTTAGGATCAAAATATTGATCTCTGTTTGCTATTTTTTTATTATTAAAAATATGTTCATATAGAAAATTGGGGGAATACATATTATGGGGTGAAAAACAATAATCCCACAATGATAAAAATCTGAAAATTAGTATTTTCCAAATTTTCTTATAAGTCTTTAAAAAGATCTACAATTCTGTAACCTGCTTTTATTTACATAATAACATTACAGCATAAGCATTTCCCTATATTATGCATTCTTTAAAGACATTTTATGGCTAAATAGCATTTCCTTGCATGAATGGATCACTTCTTCCTTAAATATCTCTCCAATAAGATGTTTAGATTGTTTCCAATTTTTTTTACTATTATAAAAAATTCTATAGTATGTGTCTCTATTTCATATTTAAATTTTTTTTTATTTCTGAGTTTCTCAGAATGGAATTACTATGTAAATCAGTATGAGCTGTTTTAAGATTTCAATACATATATTCAAAATGCTATCCAAAATTGCATCCATTCATAATTATGCACCATGTATGACAATGCCTGTTTCACCACAAGCTTAACACTCTCATCAAAAAAATATTTTGAAAGAGAAAGTAATTTAACCCATTACCCCACTTGATAAAAATTAAAATCTAATGCCCTTATATCTAGCATTTGAAAAATCAAATATTTTATTTCTTCAACTAAAGCAATTTAACTTCTAAGAAAAATGTATTTTTGGCTTCCGAGATATTTATTTTCTACTTGGACCATGGAATAGCAACATGATTCGTGCCAGGCACAAGTTTCCCATTACCAATGTTTAGCAAACAACTACTATCTATAGGTCTTTAAAGCAGACAAATCAAATTCAAAATCAAGCCCATTCTGCTGCATCATGCTGCTGTTTTAAATTACAATCCTGAAGATTTTGATATGCTCCTACCACTAAATTTTTTAACTCATGGGGTTCCTCCAACAACAGTCAAAAAGAGGTCTGCAGACCAGAATCATCTGATGTGTTTATTTAAGGAAGAGTTGTCTGGGTCTTACCACAGAGCTACTGTCATCACAATCTCTGGAGATGGCGACCATTTTTTAAACAAGCTTTTAACAAGCTCTCCAGGTGATCTGATACTAATATTAAAATGTGACGTGGATGGAACTAGAGGGTATTATGCTAAGCAAAGTAAGTCGATCAGAGAAAGACAATTATCATATGATCTCACTGATATGTGGAAGTTAAGAAACAAGGCAGAGAATCATAGGGGAAGAGAAGGAAAAAATGAAACAAGACGAAACCAGAGAGGGAGACAAACCATAAGAGACTCTTAATCTTAAGAAACAAATTGAGGGTTGCTGGAGGGGAGGGAGAAGGGGGGATGGGGTAACTGGGTGAAGTTCCAAACTTCCAACACATACCCAGCTCAGGGTATGTGTTGTAATGAGCACTGGGTATTATATAAGACTGATGAATCACAGACCTGCACTCCTGAAACAAATAATACATTATATGTTAATTAAAAAAATAGGGGAAAAAATGTGACGTCCACTGCCATAAAGGAATTTATTTGCCATGCTATATGAATGAATGTAGCTAACAAGCTTTTGGAAGGTTTATAACTGAGATTTTTCATTACCATAAAAAATATCACAGGGGCGCCTGGGTGGCTCAGTCGTTAAGCGTCTGCCTTCGGCTCAGGTCATGATCCCAGGGTCCTGGGATCGAGCCCCGCATTGGGCTCCCTGCTCCGCGGGGAGCCTGCTTCTCTCTCTCCCACTCCCCCTGCTTGTGTTCCCCTTCTCACTGTGTCTCTCTCTGTCAAATAAATAAATAAAAATCTTTAAAAAAAAATCACATAATCTACAAATTAGCAATATATAAATGCATGAACATTTATCTCCAAACTACTCTGAAGCCGTTAAGTGACCACCATTGCTTAAAATTTACATAAGTTTATTTTTAATGGTGTCTGTAGCCTCCCATTAGGATCAATTCCTCTCCAGCTTTTCCCCTCAAACAACCATGACGACAAAGTAAACTCAGATTCTTAGAAAGTAGGTGATACACAAATTCAAATTCTCTTTTAAATCTTGTTTTAGTCCAAAAATTCATGAGGATGTAACAGACTGACAATACAATAACTACTACAATCTCAAAACTCCCATGTTCCTATCTCAACTTAAATGGAGGCTTCAGGAAGAAATACACCATGTTTATCCTCTAACACAGAGTCAAGTACTCTAGTGCGGAAACATGAACCTGAGTCATAAAAAGGCAACCACCTAAACTATACAAATGCTTAACACTGGGTTCACAATACCTCCTTAAGACATACCTAATCAGGAATCATTTTCTTCCAATTGCAGCTAGTGTGTTTCTTTTCCTTTTTTTAATGTTTCTTTGGGTTACAATCGGTCAGTTGATACTAGTAAATCTGGGTATTTTGATACCAAATCTAAAAACATAATCTGTGGAAAAATAAAACAAGTCTGCCTTATTGGACAGAATCAGGACTAAGATAAATTACACTTCCCACATAAGGCAATACTTCTTTCACTAAAAAAATAAGTTTCTTAAGATAAAAGTAAAAGTTAGAATTTTCACTTTTCATATATTTCCACCACAAAACAGATTTACAGACATTACCACATTCTCACCTTATTCTGTGTCATACAGATCTTCTCTAAGAGCTTTCACTTACAGAGTTTAGCCAGAAAAAGTGATCAGGCCCAGTGGTCTACACCAAATGAAATATATACTACGACTGCATATTTGGAACTGATAGAACAATAGATGTGAAACAATCTAAGTGTCCACCGCCCCCAAAAAAGCCTGGTTAAATAAATTATAGTAAATCCATAAAGTAGAAGATAAAGCAAATGTAAACACTGATGGAAATTTTTATGAATCCCTATGGAAGATCTCTTAATTAAGAAGAAAAAGAAAGCACTGTATAGAAGGCACAATATGCTGTCATTTTGTATGTGCATATACATGATTATGTACTGGTTTGTATTTATGTAAAATATCTCTGGACCAATGTAAAAGAAATGGATAATAGTGACAGCACCCTGATGAGGGAACTAAGAGTAGAGGGAACTTTACTTTTCACTGGGTACTTTTTTGTATCTTCTATATTTTGTACTATGTATATATATACTATCTATCCAAATATTAAGTATAAAAAACGATGGTGCAGTCATATAACACCACGAAGTCATAAACAATGATGCTGCACCAAGATACAGAAGCAACTTAAGTTCCATTAGCCATTGAATGGATAAAGAAAAGGTGGTATGCATACACAATGGAATAATACTCAGCCATTAAAAAAAAAATGAAATGGGATGCCTGGTGGCACAGTTGGTTAAGCATGTGACTCTTGGTTTCAGCTCAGGTTGTGATCTCAGGGTCATGAGATCAAGCCCCACATCAGTCTCCCCACTTAGTGTGGCGTCTGCTCAAAACTCTCTCTGCCCCTCATCCCCTCTCTCCCTCTCTCAATCAAAAATAAATTAATAAATTTAAAAAAAAAGAATGAAATCTTGACATTCATGGCAACATAACAGACCTAGACAGTATTATGCTAAGTAAATAGAGAACAAACTGGTGTTTCTAAAGGGGAGAGGGGGAAGGGATGAGCAAAATGGGTGGAGGGGATCAGAGGTACAAACTTCCAATTATAAATAAAGAAGTCATGAGGATGAAAAGTACAGCATAAGGAATATAGTTAGTATTACTGGCATACGCTTATTGTAGTGAGCATTTTGTGATGTATATAACTGTTGAACCACTATGTTGTACACCTAAAACTAATATTATATGTCAACTACACTTCAATTAAAAATAACTTTTTAAAAAATGATGCTGCATGGAGTACCTGGCTGGCTCAGTCAGTGGAGTGTGCAACTCTTGGTCTTGGGACTGTGGGTCGGAGCCCCAGGTGGGGCGTGGGGACTGCTTTTAAAAAAAAACCTATGATGCTGCAGACATCCCTTTAATTGACATAGGGAAAAAACCCTGTAAATGCTAAACCCAACTAACAAATCATTGTTAGACCTAAGACAATACTTATATTAATAATCTAAGTTACACAAAACCCAACTGTTGAAAATTGCTATTTGACCAATAAAATATACATTAAAGTATTAAGATACATACAGAGCAATCTGACAAGATTTCCCTACTAGCAAAAGGGGGTTCCCCCTTCTTACATCACTTCCCTAAGTGTGATGTCCATCACCAAATTTCTGGTAGATATAATCAGAGAACAAGAAAACATTCTAGACAAGAATGACCTAGAAAAGAGGACATTAAACACCTCATTAGTATCTTTCTTTATGTAATATGTAAAATGTAATAGTTTCAACAGTTTTGTTTTGTTTTACTTGTCCATCAAGGGACAAGTAATTCTCCACTCTGACTTTTTCAGCAATCATTTATCAGATAATATAGAGAAGCCAATTTGCTTTTTGAAGTAATTAACTATAATCGAATGCAATTTTTTTGTGCTTTTGTTGTGGCATGTTTGAGGCCTGTTTTCCTTTCACTAAGCATTGGTAACGCATGTGCCACCTCATCTGTCTAAAGAATTATGTTTCTAATGATGACAGCAAAACTGTTAAAAGTGTGTCTTCAGATATAGACACTTCAGCATGCAAGTAAGAAGTTGAGTCAGTGAGGGAGGAAAACGAGGCACAGCTCAAGATGTAGTGAAAAGAGGGGCCATATGCACCCCAATGTTCATAGCAGCAATGTCCACAATAGCCAAACTGTGAAAGAGCCGAGATGCCCTTCAACAGATGAATGGATAAAGAAGATGTGGTCCATATATACAATGGAATATTACTCAGCCATCAGAAAAGATGAATACCCAACTTCTACATCAACATGGATGGGACTGGAGGAGATTATGCTAAGTGAAATAAGTCAAGCAGAGAAAGTCAATTATCATATGGTTTCACTTATTTGTGGAACATAAGGAATAGCATGGAGGACATTAGGAGAAGGGAGGGAAAAATGAAGCGGGGGGAAATCGGAGGGAGAGATGAACCATGAGAGACTATGGACTCTGAGAAACAAACTGAGGGTTTTAGAGGGGAGGGGGGTGGGGGGACGGGTTAGCCCAGTGATGGATATTAAGGAGGGCACGTTCTGCACGGAGCACTGGGTGTTGTACGCAAATACGCAAAGAATGAATCGTGGATCACTACATCAAAAACTAATGATGTATTGTATGGTGACTAACATAACAAAAGAAAATTAACAACAACAACAAAAAAAAAACAAACAGAGGGAAAATACAGTAGAAGGAAAACAAAGAGATAAAATCTTCAAGATTAACAGAATTTGATGCACTGCAATGAATGAACACAACAAGAACAGAGAAAATGCTAATCAATGTATTTGGTGATATGAGAAATCAGAAATCTGAGAGCAATTAGTTTTTAGTATTGGGGGTAAAAATTAAATTTACAAGTACTGAGAAACCAGAGAAATTACAAGAAAGTGAAAACCACTCCAAAAAGAGCTGAAAGCAGGTATCATTGCCTGCCTTTTGATTTAAAAAAAGGTCTTTAGGTCTCCCAATCTGAAGTCTCTAACACCTCAAATACATCAATTCACTCACTCTATGAAATAGAACCTTAGACATTAGCAATCATATTTTTATACCTCCCAACAAAGAAAGCCATCTATTACTGTCATGGGAAAATCAACACTCAAGTATGCTTTTGGAATTGTATCCAAATAGATCACAACCAACATAAATATGAGAGTGCGTTTTTTGGAAGATAAATAGTTTCTAAGATTTTCTCTACAAATGCACATTAAACATGACTTACACATTAACAATCCTGTAGCTAGTTCTATAGAACTCGAGCCAAGAGTTCATGTTAAAAAGGAGAGTGATAATTTAAAATACTAGCATTGGGTATTAGTAGCCAAGCTTTCATCTAAGAACATCAAAGCAACTTTTAAACATCTATTAATTATAGCCTTTCTAAACTATCCTGTTTGCTGCAGCAGAATACAAGCATGAACATGATTACATTCTACCTTGATGACACAAAATATTATTTAAAACATTTGTGTTTAATATTCAATAATTATGATAAATAGGGATATAACAGCAAAAGTTAATTTGGGTAAGTACTTCCGAATGAAAAGTAAAATCTCAATTTGAACTTCATTAACTGTCATCCAGAAAAACTCAGAGAGGGACCAGACTAATTCTTTTTATTCTATTAAAGAAAAAAATCTGCTAAAAGAATAATATGAACACAGTAAAAAAATACAACAAAAGTACTGTTTTCAGCTACTTTAGATATACTTGATATTCAATTTAAAAAGGAGGTAATAATGTGGCAGAAAGAACTGCAAACCGGAGGACAGGAACAGCCAGAATTTAAAGATTTTTTGTGGGGGAGGAGGACAGAGAGAGAGCACAAGGCAGGGGGAGCAGAAGGCACAGGGAGAAGGAGAAGCAGGCTCCCTAATGAGCAAGGAGCCCGATGTGGGGCTCGATCCCAGGACCCTAAGATCATGACCTGAGCTGAAGGCAGACGCTTAAATGACTGAGACACCCAGGCACCCTAGGAAGAGCCAGAATTTACAGTGTACCTACAATATGACAGGAACAGTAATGGGTTCCTTAAAATATTATTCTTGGTTAACTATCATAGCAATCCCATGATATCGTTATTATTATTTCTAGCTTACAAATAAACAAGAAAACCAGTTTCCTCAAGTTCATATAACCAGTAAATGACAATGCCAAGATTTTGTGCCACACCAGTCTGTCTCTGACCTGTGAAGTTGTCCTACTCAGTACATTGCCTACTCTAAGAAGCAAGTGATCCAAGTTATAGTACTAACATTCCCACAGATCTAGGCTTCAATTTCCCTTTGTATAAAATGAAGAGGGTAAACTCAATTATGTCTGTAATTCTACGTTACTATCATATAATAACAGGTAGAATTATTTTTTTAAGATTTTATTTATTTTTAAGTAATCTCCACACCCCATATGGGACTCAAACTCACAATCCGCAGTCAAGAGTCACATGCTCTACCAAATGAGCCACCCAGGCATCCCTAGAATTATTTAGATTAATACTTAAAGATACTTATCACTTGTATGCACTTTACTAGGTATAGCTCTGGGGTATATCAGCTTTCCTTGAGTGTTATATCAGAAACTTAAGAAAGATCAGCATAGAGAGCACCTGGCTGGTCCAGTCAGCAGAGCAGGTGACTCCTGATCTTGGGTCGTGAGTTCAAGCCCCATATTGGGTATAGAGGGAGGACGGGAGGGAAGGGGGAAAGAAAAGAAAGATCAACATAAGAGTAACAGAGCAGACACCAAGAACCTCTTTCCCAAAAGTGAGAAAAGAAGTAAGAACACTAGGTACTATATAAGACAATTTAATGACTTTTAAGAAATTACACCTTTCTTGATAAAAAAAAAAAAAATCCCAAAACAAAGCCTAGCTTTGAAAATTATGAAACTCAATGTATTTTCATCATCAAAAGAATCATCAGATGTCATTTATCTATTGCCAACATTATTTATAAGACTTTGATGCTTTGATTTTGTTTAAGAGAGTAAAGATTGGGCCTCCTTGGAAAAATGGCAGATTCTACATCTGGGGCAGAACATGTAAAATGAGTCTGAAACATCTTATCCCAGATATGATGGTTAATTTTGTATGTCATCTTGACTGAATCACAGGGTGCCCAGACATTTGGTCAAAAACTATTCTGGGTGTGTCTGTCAGGGTGTTTCTGGATGAGATTAACATGTGAATTTGTAGATTGAGTAAAACAAATTGCCCTCCCAGCCCTCCCTGATGTGGGTATGAGCCCCATCCAATCAATTGAAGGCCAGAATTGAACAAAAAAGCTGGACCCTCTCACAAATAAGAAGGAATTCCTCCTGCCTGACAAACTTCAAGCTGGTACATTGTTTTTTTTTTTTCCTTCCTTCAGACTCAAACGCTGGCTCTTCCTGAGTCTTGAGCTGGACTGGAACTACATTAGCTCCTGGGCCTCCAACTTGCCCACCACAGATAACTTGTGAGCCTCTAAAATTTATAAGCAAATTCATTATAATAAATCTCATATATATATGAGATATATATATATATATCCCATTGGTTGTGTTTTTCTAGATAATACAGACTAATATGCAAGAATGCAAGAAAGCTATCAAAGACTATTAGGGTCATGTCTAGACTCAAAAACCAGAGGCTCCAACTGGCTAAAGACTGGACAATTTGAGTATCTGTTAAGTCTAGGAGTTCATAGTGACACTTGAAAAAAATTTTTTTCACTGGTTACCTTTTTTTTTTTTTTTTTAAGATTTTATTTATTTATTTGACAGAGAGACACACAGCAAGAGAGGGAACACAAGCAGGGGGAGTGAGAGAGGAAGAAGCAGGCCTCCCGCTGAACAGGAAGCCTGGACCCTGGGACCATGACCCGAGCCGAAGGTAGACACCCAATGACTGAGCCACCCAGGTGCCCGCCCCTTTGCTGGTTACCTTTATCCAAAGGTGCCTTTTATCCTAATGCTAGGGAACCAACTCATTATTTTGATAACTGGTAAATAAAGAAAAAGGATCAAGCATTACTTATCCTACTTTTTCTAAGTGAACTGTTCCTTCAAGTAACCAAGTAACTGAGGACAGGAAGTATCCTCTTTAGAAAAACATCACAAATAATAAATGAAGGTAAAATTATAAAAAAAAAAAAGTCACCATTTTGCAAGTCCTAATGAATTATTAGATCTAAACAATGATCATGAATGGCTACCTGCATCCCCAAAAAGAGACAACCAGACATTCTCTACTTCTTGACAAAAACAAAAAACCTAAATCTGATCAAGTCTCTAAATCTGTGTTGTTTAATACAGGAGTCAATGGCCCCATGTGGCTACTAGGATGTGCAATTGCAGCTTATTCTAATTGAGATGTGATATAAGTGAAAAATATACACCAGATTTCTAAGATTTAGTACAAAAAAATGTAAAATACCTCAAAAATTATATTGGATACATACTGAAATAACATTGTGAATATAATGGATGGAATAAAATATATTAAAACCAATTTCACCTTTTTTTAAGATTTTTTTTTTTTTAAGATTTTAAGAGGGCATGAGAGTGAGAGCACAAGCAGCGGGGGAGGGGTAGAGGGAGAAGCAGACTCCCCACTGAGCAGGGAGCCCGATGTGGAACTCGATCCCAGGACCCTGGGGTCAGGACCCAAGTCGAAGGCAGATGCTTAACCAATTGAGCCACCCAGGTGCCCAAGATTTTATTTTTTTTTAAGTAATCTCTATACCCAACATGGGGCTCAAACTCACAACACCAAGATCAAGAGTTGCATGTTCTACTGACTGAGCCAGGCAGGCACCCCTCACCTGTTTCTTTTTATTTTTTTAAAGTGGATACATGAAAAATTTCAAATTACCAATACGTGGCTCAAATTTATGGCTTTCATTATATTTATACTGGACAATGCTGCTCTAGATCTAATTAACAATTTTTATATAGTAAATGTGACAGAAAAACATGTTGAACAGCATAACAGATATAAATTACAAAGATCCAGGCTGAGGAATCTCCAAAAATCAAAAGACCCACTTTCTTCAACAACAAAAACAAAATTGCAAGAAAGAAAGAGTGAGATGGAAAGGGAATGTGTAGATTTGAACAAAAGATATAACATCAGGAACAAGGCAAAAAGTTCTCCTTATTACAGCTTTTTGACATCATACTGGAAATCCTAGCTAATACAGTAAGACAAGAAAAGGAAATAAAAGGTATACAGATTGGGAAAGAAGAATAAAAACTGTCCATCTAAGCAAATAACATGATCATCTATGTAAAAAAATCCACAAGAATCAACAACAACAATTCCTGGAATAAATAAGCATGTATGGCAAGGTTGCAGGATACAGGTTAAAATACAAAAGCTTTTCTATATACAAGCAATGAACAGTGGAATTTGAAATGAAAACACAGTAACATTTATATTAGTACTAAAAAAAGATGAAATACTTGGGCACAAAGCTAACAAAATTGTATAAAACCTATATGAGGAAAACTACAAATCTGATGAATGAAACCAAAGAACTAAATAAATAAATGGAGAGATAGTCCATGTTCCTGGATGGGAAGACTCAACATTATCAGATGTCAGTTCTTCCAAACTTCATCTACAGATTCAATGCATCCCAATCAAAAGCCCAGCAAGTTATCTTGTGGGTATCAACAAATTGATTCTGAATATTATATGAAGCAAAAGGCCCAGAAAAGGCAACGTAACACTGAAGGAGAACAAAGTTGGAGGACAACTGATACTACCCAACATTAAGACTTACTATAAAGCTACAGTAGTTAAGATAAGAGTGGTACTGGCAAAAGAACAGATAAATATAGCAATGGAAAAGAATAGAGAGCCCCAAAATAGACCCACAGAAATATAGTCACCAGATCTTTGACAAAAGAACGGAGGCAATAAAATGGAGAAAAGTCTTTTCAACAAATGGTGGCTGAACAAGTAGACATCAGGGGTTATATGGTAAATCTCTGTATCTTCTACTCAATTTTGCTGTGATCCTAAAACCACTCTAAAGAAATAAAAAAATATTTTTTAAATAATAACATTTTTAAATACTTATGAGACACATCAACTAATTACAACATATGAGCCTCATTTGAATCCCAACTTAAAGAGTTTAAAAGAAATTATGACAATCAGGAAAATGTGAGTGTTAACTGAATATGAAGTAATAACTTTTTATAGTGATAAATTTAATACAGTTCTGTTTCAAAATTTTAAAACTTAGTTTCTTTTAGAGCTATATACTGAAATGTTTACAGATGAAATGATATTCTGTGTCAAAATAATATGGGGGTAAAAATAATGTGGGAGGGCAAAAGCAAGGGGATACCGGTGAAATAAATTGGCAATGGGCTAATAATTTTGTAGTTCTGTGATAGGTAAATGGGAATTCATTACACTATTCTCTCCACTTCTGTAAAATCACAGAATTTTAGAAGTTGGAACAAACTTTAGAAATCAGACAATGGTAAACATGAGTAAAAGAAATGGAAACAAAGCCAAAAATACCTGAGTTTGTCACCTGAATAAAAAAACTTTGAGTTTCAGTTTTCTCATCTATAAAAATAAGTATAAAACACTAAGTACCTATATGGAGTGGCTTAGCATTAAACGGAAAAAAACAAGCAAACACATGTATTTCCCAAATCAAAACCACGATGAGATACCACCTCATACCTGTCAGAAGGGCTAAAATTAACAACTCAGGAAATGAGATATTGGTGAGGATGTGGAGAAAGGGGAACCCTCTTACACTGTTGATGGGAATACAAACTGGTACAGCCACTCTTGAGAACAGTATGGAGGTTCCTCAAAAAGTTAAAAAGAGAACTACCCTACGATCCAGCAATTGCACTACTAGGTATTCACCTAAAGGTACAAAAATATAGATTCAAAAGGGTACATGCACCCCGATGTTTATAGCAGCATTATCAATAACAGCCCATCTATGAAAAGAGCCCAAATGTCCATCGACTGATGAATGGATACAGATGTGGTATATATACACAACAGAATATTACTCAGCCATCAAAAAGAATGAAATCTTGCCATTTGCAACAACATGGATGGAGCTAAAGTGTATTATGCTAAACAAAATAAGTCAGTCAGAGACAGATAAATACCATATGATTCTGTGGAATTTAAGAAACAAAACAGATGAACATAGGGGAGGGGGAAAAAAGGGAAACAAACCATAAGAGACACTTAAAAGATAGAGAACAAACTGAGGGTTGATGGAGGGAGGTGATTGGGGGATGGGCTAGATGGGTGATGGGTATTAAGGAGGGCACTTGTTGTGATGAGCACTGGGTGTTGTATATAAGTGATGAATCACTAAATTCTACTCCTGAAACCATTATTACACTGTCTGTTAACTACCTAGAATTTAAATAAAAATTTCAAGGGGAAAAAAAAAAATCTATTTCTTAAAAGTCAACGCTTTCACCCTTTCCTAAAGTTCTAAACAAACATTAACTCAACTGGCCTAATCTCACTTTTAATGTGAGAAAAATAAAGTAAATCCTCAAAAGTCTACATGCAGTTGGCTCCTCTAAAACAATCCCTTTATTCCCAGTTTATACACTATATTCCCAGTTTTATTCAGAAGACACTTTACATATTCCCCATGCTTAAACAGTGACTTATTTTAAGATGAAAAGAATTTTACAAACTTAACATTCACCCGCTAGTGTTAGTTACTACTACCCATTACTTGGTGATTTATAATTAGAGTTCCAAATAGACACCCTTCTTTTGAATAATAGGTGGTACTTACTACTTTTGCCATTAAATAATAGTTTAATGAGTGTTTGCCATTAAAACTAGGCCTGATATTCATGTCCCAGAGAAAGCTAAATCACTTATGCCAGTTCTATATGGATTTCAAGGATTTCACATACATTTTAGTTAAAATTTATTAAAAATTTCTTCTCAACTTTTTTAAGTTAAATATCTTTGAAATGGGGGGCGCCTGGGTGGCTCAGTCATTAAGCGTCTGCCTTCGGCTCAGGTCATCATCCCAGGGTCCTGGGATCGAGCCCCGCATCGGGCTCCCTGCTCAGCGGGAAGCCTGCTTCTCCCTCTCCCACTCCCCCTGCTTGTGTTCCCACTCTCGCTGTGTCTCTCTCTGTCAAATAAATAAACAAAATCTTAAAAAAAAAAAAATCTTTGAAATGGATAATGTATTTAGGCAAAAACAACCTAACTTAGTAGATGTTGGAACATCTGTAAATGGTTTTAATGGTTATTTTGGATACTTACTTTGGTCATCTCTATACATTCTGAATTTTTCTATAGTAACCAAGTATTTTTATGATGGAAAAAAAACTTTGTATAAATATAGGATAATATAGGACTTAATTCTATAAAGAAACATGGAAACAATAATGAATACTAAATTGCTTTGTAGTTATTGACATAACTTCATTAAATGAAAACTGCTATGAAAGAGATGTTAATAGGTCCCATTTAGCAGTCAATTGATTGTAACTATTTGTAACAGAAGTATAATCTTTTAATAGAACTTGACAGATTTTTAATGTTAGTGTTTAGTGGAAACTTTTAAAATTTTGAGTTGACATTTATGTAGTTAAAGAGTTCCAGGGGCGCCTGGGTGGCTCAGTCGTTAAGTGTCTGCCTTTGGCTCAGGTCATGATCCCAGGGTCCTAGGATCCAGCCCCGCATCGGGCTCCCTGCTCGGCAGGAAGCCTGCTTCTCCCTCTCCCACTCCCCCTGCTTGTGTTCCCTCTCTTGCTGTGTCTCCCTCTGTCAAATCAATTAATAAAATCTTTAAAAAATAAATAAATAAAGAGTTCCAAAAATAGTTACTATAAAATTACTGTTCTGACCTCTATTCTCATATATTATCATGGAGAGTTATCTGAGGCCTCAGAGGAATGAGGGATTGACCAGGATGCTAAGACAATAGGAATCAAAACTTACAAGTCCCAACCAAGAGTAAGGAGTCCTGCCTTTGTGTCTCAATCTGTGGTTCAAGAACCACATTCAAGAAAATCAGTTGGTGTGCTTAATAAAAAAATCAGACCCTACTCCCCAAAGCCTAACCCAAAAAGACTGAATCAGAGTATAAATGAAATATATATATATATATAACAGACACATTTCATATATATATACATATATATATATATATGTATATATATATGAAATCCCATTTTTATACATAGGCAAGAAAACACAAAAAATTATTTTAGCATAAGAGATGATTTATTTCAGTTTTACAGTTTTCAGTTTTACATTTACCTATATTTTATTTACCTATATTTTCTAAATTTTCTCTAATGTGTATATATATATATAACAGACACATTTCATATATATATATGTATATATATATGAAATGATCCCATTTTTATACATAGGCAAGAAAACACAAAAAATTATTTTAGCGTAAGAGATGATTTATTTCAGTTTTACGGTTTTCAGTTTTACATTTACCTATATTTTATTTACCTATATTTTCTAAATTTTCTCTAATGTATCTGAATTACTTTTATAATAACAGAAGTTTTTCTTTTTCATAATTTTCAATAGCTGTCTCTCCAAATAGAGGAACAATTCTGTTCCTGGACCCTCACAACAGTTTTACATCCAGTAGAGTAATTCTATTACTCCATTTCAAAATGTGGCTTGTTTTGGGGCACCTGGGTGGCTCAGTCTGTTAAGCGTCTGCCTTAGGCTCAGGTCATGATCCCAGGGTCCTGGGATTGAGTCCCACATCAGGCTCCTTGCTCAGCGAGGAGTCTGCTTCTCCTTCTCCCTCTGCCTGCCGCTCCCCCTGCTTGTGGCTCTCTTGCTCTCTGGCAAATAAATAAATAAAATATATATTTTTTTAAATGTGGTTTGTTTTAAAGAGCTAATGTTAGTTTAATTGATCTCAGCCTCTGTCATATTTCAGACAACTCCCCAAGCAGTTTTATAGTTACAATTGTTTTGTTGATTCCTCCACATAATCAAACATTTTATTAAATATTCAATGCTGAGCACTGTCACAACCTGGCTTCCGAATGAGTCTTGAGGTAACTATCTATTAACATCTCTCTTGACCAAACAGCATACATAGTTCTCACGCTCAGAATGCACTATCATCCTATGGGGATCAATTTAAAAACCACTGTAGATATACGAACAAAATACCTTTTACTGCCACCACTAACACTTTGTCCAATCTGAAGCAACATTTCAGGTTGAAAAGTTCCTTCATATAGTAATGCATCAACTAGACCAGAAGACTTTAACCCTCTCCACACCCCATCTAAAAATTTTGCTTGCTTATTTTATATTTTCAGATTCTTAACTTACACACTGATACATTCATATGGATGCTAATAACATCCTGCAAAAGATGGGAGTATTCTGTTAAACTATAAAGGTTGTAGACCCTTCTTCCTTGGGTATAAACATAAGACAGACACATTTATGCAGAAAAATGTTTGGATGAATAAACTTTCTGTTTTGAAATACAACTAAAACCAAGCATAAAGAAGATTCAATAATATAAAATTGCATCAAAATAAGTCTTACTATCAGATTCAGAAAAAAACAAACTAGTAATAGCACTATACAAAATTACATGTGTGATACACTTTTTTGTTAATAATCTTTCACTCAAATGTTTCTCTAACTGGTACAGCTGGGATGTGGTCTGGGAATCTAAGGAACTTAACTCTACTTGAAATGATGTAGAGTAATACCAGTACACAGCCACTTCTGGATGCTGTACTTGTCATGTTTCCCATCCCTCCATCTTTAAAGTGTGTGAAACAAATTGGGCTGAGTTAGAAACATACCAAATCAAGAAATAATCTAAGACACAAATTAAAAGCCTTATTTAAAAACCAACTTAAAAGAGACAATATTTATGACCTTACAAAAATGAAAAAGATTATAAGAGAATACTATGAACAACTTCACACCAACAAATTAGATAACCTAGGTGAAAGGGATAAATTCCTAGAAACACACTAACTATCCAAACTGACTCAAGAATAGAAAATCTGAACGTATGTGTAACAAGTAAGGAGACTGAGTCAGTAATTAAAACCTCCCAACAAAGAAAAGTCCAGGACCAGATGGTTTTACTGGTGAATCCTACCAAACATACAAAATTGAATTAATGCCAATCCTTCTCAAACTCTCTCAAAAAACAGAAGAGGACAGACACTTCCTACTTCACTCTATGAGGCTACCCAGATAATAAAGCCAGACAAAGACATCACAAGAAAACTACAAACCAACATCCTTTATGGATATAAAGAAGCCCTCAATGACATACTAGCAAATGAAATCCAACAACACAGTAAAAGGATTATATACCTCAATTAAGTGGAATTTATCCCAGGAATGCAAGGGCAGTTCAAAATATGGAAACCAAACAATGCAATAGACCACATTAATAAAATTAAAGAAGAAAAAAAAAACAACACATGACCATCTCAATTGGTACAGAAAAAAACATTTCACAAAACCCAACACCCTTTTGTGATAAAAACAGACTTGGAGGGTCAACTGGGTGGCTCAGTCAGTTAAGCGTCTGCCTTCGGCTCAGATCATGATCCTGGAGTCCCGGATCAGGCCTTGCATGGGGCTCCCTGCTCAGTGGGGAGTCTCCCTCTGCCCCTCACCTTGCTTGTGTGTGCTCTCTCATTCTCTCTCTCTCTCTCAAATAAATAAAATATTTTTTTAAAAAACCAGACTTGGAATAGAAGGAAACTTCCTTGACCCAAGGAAGGGACATTTATGAGAAAACCCACAGCTAATATCATACTCAACAGCAAAAAATGAAAGCATTCCCCCTGAAACTAGGAATAAGACAAGAATGCTCACTTTTGCCACTTCTATTCAATATTGTACTAGAAGTTCTAGCTAAGGTAATTAGTCAAGAAAAAGAAATAAAAGGCATCCAAATTGGAAAGGAAAATGTAAAATTGTCCCTATTCACAGAGGACATGATCTTTTACATTAAAAAATTCTAAAGAATCAAAAAAAAATTCTAAAGAATCCACATTAAAACTATTAGAGCTAATAAGGGAATTCAGCAGTGTTGTAGGATAAAAGATCAACAAAAATAATTATATTTCTATTCACTGGTAATGACGAACCCAAAAAGGAAATTAAGAAAACAAGTCCATGTATGATAGACTCAAAAAGAATACTTAGCAATAAATTTAACCAAGGGTGTGAAAGACATATACACTAAAACTATAAACATTACTGAAATAAAGACCTAAATAAATGAAAAGACATCCTGTGTATATGAGTTGACTTAATACTGTTAAAATAGCAATACTCCCCAAAGTGATCTATAGATCCAATGCAATCTCTATCAAAATCTCAACTGCCTTTATTGCAGGAATGGAAAAACTGATCCTCAAATTCATTTGGAATTTCAAAGGGCCCTCAACAGCCAAAATAATCTTGAAAAAGAACAGGGTAGAAGACCCACACTTCCCAATTGCAAAACTTACTACAAAACTACAGTGATCAAATAGTGTGGTACTGGCATAAGGACAGACCAATGGGATAGAACTGAAAATCCAGAAATAAACCTAAACATCTATGCAATAGAACTGAAAGTCCAGCAATAAACCCAAACACCTATGGACAATTCAATGGGAAAAGACAAACCTCTTAAACAAATGGTGCTGAAACAACTGGACGTTCACATGCCCAAGAATAAAGCTGGATCCCTACCTCACTCCATATACAAAATTTAACTCAAAATGGACCAATAACCTAAATATAACAGTTAGAACTATAAATCTCTCAGAAGAAAACACAGGGGCAAATCATCATGATCTTGGATTTGCTAACAGTCTATTAGATATAACACCAAAAGAATGAGCAAACAAAAGAAAAAAAAGATAAAACTGGACTTCATCAAAATGAAAAACTTCCACACATGAAAAGATACTGTCAGGAAAATGAAAAGAACAACCCTAAAGGAGAAAATACTTGCAAATCATATATCTGATAAAGAATTAATACCTAGAATATACGCCTAACTCTTATAACCCAACAACAAAAGGACAAACAACCCAATTTCAAAATGTGCAAAAGACCTGTATAAATATTTTTCCAACTAAAATACACAAATGGACAATAAACACATAAAAAGACGGTTCAATATCATTAGTGATTAGGAAATGCTAATCAGTCTACATTGAGATACCCTTTCACACTCATTAGGATGGCTATTAAAAAAAAAAAAAGAAAAAGGGGTGCCTGGGTGGCTCAGTCATTAAGCATCTGCCTTCAGCTCAGGTCATGATCCCAGGGTCCTGGGATCCAGCCCTGCATCGGGCTCCCTGCTCGGCGGGAAGCCTGCTTCTCCCTCTCCCACTCCCCCTGCTTGTGTTCCGTCTCTTGCTGTGTCTCTCTCTGTCAAATAAATAAATAAAATCTTTAAAAAAAAAAAAAGAAGAAAAAGAAGGTGGTGCACCTGGTTGGGTGCAAGGGTTGTAAGTTCAAGCCCCATGTTGGGTGTAGAGCTTACTAAGAGAAAGAGAGAGAGAGAGAGAAAGAGAAAATAACAAGTAATGGAAAATATGTGGACAAACTAGAGCCCTCATATGTTGCTGGTGGGAATATAAAATGGTACAGCCACGGTGGAAAACAGTTTGGCAGTTCCTAAAGATATTAAAGATAGAATTACCATATGATCCAGCAATGCCAGCAATACCCAAAAGAACTGAAAATTGGTATTCAAACGAATACTTGTACACAAATCTCCATATTAGCACTACTGACAAATGCCAAAAGATGGAAACAATTCAAATGCCCAACAACCAATAACTGCGTAAACAAAATGCGGTATATACATACAACAGAAATATTACTCAACTATAAAAAGGGCTGAAGTACCAATACATGCTAAAATTTGGATATACCTCAAAAACATTATACTAAGTGAAAAAAGCCAGACACAAAGGTCACATATTGGAGCACCTGGGTGGTTCATTCGGTTAAGGGTCTGCCTTCGGCTCAAGCCATGATCCCAGAAGTCCTGGGATCAAGCCCTGCATCAGGCTCCCTGTTCAGCAGGGAGTCTGTTTCTCCCTCTCCCTGTGCTCCTGTCCTTGCTTATGTGCTCTCTCAATCACTCTCTCTCTCAACTAAAAAAAAAATCTTAAAAAAAAAACCAAACTCACATATTGTATGGTTCCATTTCTATGAAATATCCCAAATAGGTAAATCCATAAAGACAGAAAGCAGATTTGGTGGCTGCCAGCAGCTATAGGTAGGTGGGAATGAGGAGCAATTTAATAGGCTTAAGAGGTTAACTGCTTAATAGATTTCTCTTAGGGTTATAAGAATGTTTTGAAATTTTATATAGGTGGTAGCTGCAAACATTGTGAATATACTAAATGCCAATGAAACACACACTTTAAAATGGCTAATTTTATATTATCTGAATTTCACCTCAATAAAACAAACCAAAAAGACAATTTAGGGACACCTGGCTGGCTCAGTCAGCTAAGCATCTGCCTTCGGCTCAGGTCATGATCCTAGGGTCCTGGAAGAGAGTCCCATATTGAGCTCGGGGGGAGCCTGCTTCTCCCTCTGCCTGCCGCTCCCCCTGCTGTGTGCTCTCTCTCTAATAAACATATAAAATCTTAAAAATTAAAAAAATTTTTAAAAAGTCAATTTAGACAAATCTTCAGTTTACAGAAGTTCATAAGCATGATAAAAATGAAAACTCATTATATCATTATAATATCATTATAAAAATCATTATATCAGAGACTGCTAACTTTCTCTCTCCCTCTACCTCCAATCTTCTGTACCTAGTTTAATACCATGGACATCCATAAAACATACTAACTTATTCTGTAATACTTAAATAGGTACACTATTTACTTACTATGTTTCTTCCTGATAATCAACAAAGGAGGTAGGTTAGAAAAAAAAAGAAAAAAGAAAGAAGAGAAAGAAGCTAGGTCAGTTTATCACATCATTTGGGTTAACAATTTAAATATATGAAAATTAAATTCAATTAACATAATAATGGTTGGAATCATGCTTTGTTTTTATATCCAAAACATGATTGTTTTTTAAAAAAACCATGTTGTATATACCTAACAAGGTGATTTATGTAATGGATACTTAAGGTGTTATACACATTTCTAATGACTAAGTAAAAATTAAAACATATGCACATGCATACAGTTCATTTTCTCAGGGCTTTAACATCTTAGGAATATAGCACTTCGAAGTGCCAAACACCAACAAACTTATAAAACATCTATGGACAGATATAGAGTACCAAAATCTAAACCAACTCAATCTTGTGTTTATAATTGTATGCCACACTGAACAATAAAACAATGGTCATGAGTAATAGAAATAGGTAGTGAAATCACAAAAGTTCTAAGGGGTATAATTTTTTTTTTAAGATTTTATTTATTTATTTGACAGAGAGAGACACAGCAAGAGAGGGAACACAAGCAGGGGGAGTGGGAGAGGGAGAAGCAGGTTTCCCAGGGAGCGGGGAGCCCGATGCGGGGCTTGATCCCAAGACCCTGGGATCATGACCTGAGCTGAAGGCAGACGCTTAACGACTAAGCCACCCAGGCGCCCCTAAGGGGTATAATTTTTAAGTGTTAAATAAATTAATACTTGTTTGGCAAGTATAATGACAACTAAGTTTTGCATTCTCCTGGAATAAAGCTCCTCTAACCAGACAAAACTGGGATTTAAGGAAAATTCTCATCTCTAAATCTGTGTTATAGAGAGAGGAGTCAGCAGGCAATGTATATGCAATAGGGTCTTACTAGCCCCAGTTAAGTGAAAACCTACACTCCTAAATCCATGCCCTGCTACCTAGACACACAGAAGATGCCTCCTAGATCTCAAGAGTACTTAGTTTACACATCTGTTAGTGGGTATCTAGAAAATGGCAGTAATGTCCTAGTTTCATTTCTTCCCCACTGCCCCCCATATGTGGGCTGAGTACTAATAAACAAAGTATCTTTGCCTAGAAACAGTCTCCAGACAGACTGAAAGGAAGAGAGAGAAAGGAAGCAAGTATACAGCAATGGTGAGCTGAGAAATAAGTCTAGACTCTAAACACATTTAAATATAGCAAAAATTAAATCTGTTGAAATTACTTAAATCCTCCTCAAACATTTCTCAAAAAATACAATAGGAGAGGGGCACCTGGGTGGCTCAGTCGGTTAAGCGTCTGCCTTAGGCTCAGGTCATGGTCTCAGGGTCATGGGATAGAGCCCCACATCGGGCTCCCTGCTCAGCAGAGAGCCTGCTTCTACCACCATCCACCCTCCGCCCTGCTTGTGTGCTCACTCTATATCTCACATAAATAAATATAATCTTAAAAAAAAAATACAATAGGAGAGGAAAAAAATCTCTAATGCATCAATCTTTGGTTTAATGTATAAAAAATGTGGGTAGTATCTAATACTAAATGGTTTTTTTTTTTTTTGCCATAAGAGAAACATTCATGGTTCAGGGTCCACAATCGATATCATTTTATCCATATGAATTTCCAAAGGTTGTGGAGAATGTCAATCCAATAGTATAAAAAGCTACCTGTCTCAGAAAAAAATCTTGTGAACAGAGCCCTAGAATGAAAACATTGGTCAGGACTGTGCTAGTAACAAGTTGCATGGCCATGTAATCTTAAAAAAGTAAGATTAAAAAAAAATTTTAATGCTGAAAATAATGTGAAACATACACATTATAAGGACGTAGATTAGGGGTCACTAAGAAGCCAAATTTCTAAAATGCACTAAAAAATATGTGCCCCTACATTAAAAATATATGGAGGTAATTTAAAAAGAACCCACCATATGTCCAAAAAGTTGGGACTGTACCTACAAACCACTTTCTCTTCAAGTGGCCCATAAAATGTGAACAAGGTAAGTTTAAGTTCATTCTAGACTCTTAATATAGTTAATTTCAATTACTTTCAATAAATGTGTCTCCTGAAATTAGTGTTCCTCAACAAAACACTGAGTAGGGGAAAGATAAAGTGGCAAATGAGAAAGTAAATTCTCACAGGAAGTTTAAAATGTCTAAACAGAGTTGAAAGTAGAAAAACACTAATGAAGAACATAAACAAGGTGAATTTAAAAGCTTTCTCTATATATGCTCCAAATTTAGAAAGAAATGTAAGTCAGGGGCGCCTGGGAGGCTCAGTCAATTAAGTGTCTGCCTTCAGCTCAGGTTGTGATCCCAGGATCCTGGGATCAAGCACCACATCGGACTCCCCACTCAGCGAGGAGCCTGCTTCTCCCTCTCCTGCTCCCCCTGCTTGGCACATGCCCTCCCTCTCTTCTCTCTCTCTGTCAAGTAAATAAAATTCTTTTAAAAAAAAGAAATATAAGTCAGATTTATAAAGAATGTTTTCAAACCAATATAGA
This sequence comes from Mirounga leonina, assembly GCF_011800145.1. NCBI lineage: Eukaryota > Metazoa > Chordata > Mammalia > Carnivora > Phocidae > Mirounga > Mirounga leonina. The sequence continues at coordinate 18,426,121 of NW_023270305.1, forward strand.
GTATGCAAGAAAACTGTTTTGATCATTAATTAAATATATCAAGTGTCAAGGAAATATCCATTTCTAAAAACTCAAAATACTGGGGTGCCTGGCTAGCTCAATTGGTGGACCATGAGACTCTTGACCTCAGGGTCTGAGTTTGAACCCCACACTGGGTGTGGAGCCTGCTTTAAAAAAAAGAGAAAAGAAAAAAGACAAAAAAACTCAAAATAGTAATTATTATGATCATATTTTGCTATTTATAGACTGACATATAACATACCTTTTTTTCCCCATTTAGAGTTCCAACCTTTCATTTCTTCTTGAAATTAAACACTAAAATCTTCTACAAGAATGTAAGTTTTCAGATTTTAAACTGAAGATTTATAATGACAAGATGAAAAAATGAAATGTTTATTTAAAAACATTACTGACATTGCATATATGGCTTTTTATTATCTTTTTCACTAGCAAGCAGTTACTGAGCTCTTTGTGTGTGTAAGACACAAACTACAAAAAGGTACCAATGACAGCCATTTCCATCAAGAGGTTTATCCACTCGGGGAAATAGCCAAATAAAACAAGGTAGGATAAAAATACAGTGCCTAATGAGGGATTTAACAGTTCAGATGGAAGAAAAGTGCCGGGAAGAAAAATATATTAACTTAGGTCTTAAAGTAGAACCAGAAAAGCAGAAGATGGCAGGGTATTTCCTAACAGAAGGAAGCTATGAACAAAAGCACAAATGTGGAAATGACCATCTCAGTTGCATGAAACAACAGCCTGCATAATTGAGAAGTGGGGAGCGAGAATGAGTAACCCCTCAAGCTGACATTAAGGAGTTTGCTTGGAGACCCTGAGCCAGAGGAGCCAGCTAAGCCACACATGGATTCTTGACCCACAGAAACTGTGAGATAATAAATATTATTATCCTAAAAAAAATTTTTTTAAAGTTTGCTTGTTTTCCATATAGACAATGGATAACCACTGAAAATTCTTATGCTTGAAAATGTGTTTTAATTACAAAACAGTATATTAAAACGTGTACTGTATATTTTATACAACATGCAGGGCTAAAAACTTGACATATTTGGGAATTTTTTATGATTATCATGCTTTTATCGATCTTATACCATGAAACTCCACACAACAAAATGTTTTACAAGTTAAATGATTCCCTAACATTTTATTTTGAAACAAATATATATGTTTAATAATCTAAGATATTAATTTATCAAAATTATGGGATGCAATATGTAATGGTACTTAAGAGCTCCAACTGTGGATCAAGCTGGTTGGAACACTAGCACCAACACTGTGACCCTGAATAACCTAAGCCTCAGCTTTTTCATGGGCTGTTGTATTCTTTTTTTTATTATTATTATGTTATGTTAATCACCATACATTACATCATTAGTTTTTGATGTAGTGTTCCATGATTCATTGTTTGCGTATAACACCCAGTGCTCCATGCAGTACGTGCCCTCTTTAATACCCATCACTGGGCTAACCTATCCCCCCACCCCCCTCCCCTCTAGAACCCTCAGTTTGTTTTTCAGAGTCCATAGTCTCTCATGGTTCGTCGCCCCCTCCGATTTCCCCCCTTCATTCTTCCCCTCCTATCTTTTTTTTTTTTTTAACATATAATGTATTAGTTGTTTCAGAGGTACACAGGTCTGTGATTCAACAGTCTACATGGGCTGTTGTATTAAAAGAGAAATGCAAGTGCAAATGCCTGACATATAGTGAAGACTCAATAAATGTTGGCTATAATCATTCAATAGAATCCAGAAGCCCCAGCATATGCCCATCCGAACTTGGGTGAGTGTTCATTTGTACTTATCTTCCACTTCCCAAAATTCTTAGTGAGACACTACATGTATTTAGTGAATACTTCCTGATTAACTGATATGTACAAAACAACCATTTGTTACTATGTCAGATGGACAAACTGGTAAATAGACTGCATAGAAGTCTAAAATACAAACTGTCTTAACTCAGTTATTTAAAAACAACTTCCAAATTTAAGAATTGAAAAATGATTTAACATTATATTAATGTTAAAATTCACATTAGCAATGGAATTTTAAAATATTTTAAGAACTTCTTTTATTTTCAAACCACTACTCTTCATTCAATGTTTATCATAAACATTTTAACGCCTGATCAGATTTTTTTGAGTTCTTTCTGCCATTTCACATAGCTTCCCATTATAACTAGAATAAAACCCAAACCATTTAACCAGCCCTAAAAGAATGTATAAGATGTAGTCCTAGTCTTCTCCAACATTCTTCACTATAATTCAGCCACATATTCTCTCTTACTGGAAATCTCTCTCCCTGAGAGCTCCACAGCATTTGGAATTTCAATTTAATTTTTACTCTCACAGAAAAGCTTCCTCTAATCCCTATCCTATACTAATTTCTCCCCTAGTCACTTCTGTATTACCTCTTCACCACAGTGAAATATAAAGGCAAGCACCAAGTGCAGTAATATAACGCTTGATATCTTATGAGCCTTCCAATCTGGTCACAGCTGACTAAATCAGGAATGGGGGTCTGAACTCAAGAAAAGCCAATTTATAGGCTGGCCAACAGATAGATAGCCTCAGGAGCTGAAGAATTCTACACAAAGCAGAAATGGAGACGAGCTAAACTAACCTGTGTCCAACTAAACAGCTCCCTCCCTTCTACTTTTCACAGTTTATGTTGGTCAACATCACCAATGGAGAAGCCAACCCTGAATCACCTAATGGCAAAGGACCAGAGCAGAAGTATTCATCAGAAGCACCTGTTAAGGTTAAAAAAAAAAAAAAAAAAAAAAAAACAGAATCCACATTCCGAGAAGAGTCTAAGTAACTCAACAGATCAATGTGTCATGCATCCACAAAATAAAGTCCCTTAGTGAGAGCTGTGATATCCAGCACCACATGCCAACAGAGCCATGGGGATTCTTATCCACCCATGCACTGAGCAACAGGCATACAGACCTCAGTTCTGGCTGTGGACCCTGCAGTGGTCCACGAATTTGTTCCAGTGTCTCCTGGCCACAGTATGAGCGCTCCTGGAGAAGACTGTCTTACACAATCACTCACGGATAAGAGAACCTTTGTGGAAGTCTAGAAGCCCAGCAGAGAAGTTCCAGCATATCACTGGAGCAAAATATAATAAGTCTGGATGCACTAAACAGTGTAAGAGGAACAGCTGGACTTTTCCCATGTCACTTATAGCCCAAAGCAGCACAGCTCAGTACCAAGAGAAACCCCTCTGGCCGTGATTTTTTCCATGAGGGAAAATGAAAGGATATGACTACTAGGCTTCCCCAGCTGTGTAGGATGCTGCCAGAGGTCCATTTCTCCACTGAGCGTTATTCATAATAGCCAAGACGTGGAAAAAACCTTAAGTGTCCATCATGAGATGACTGGATAAAGAAAATGAGGTATATATATGCAATGGAATATTATTAAGCCATAAAAAAGGATGAAATCCTGCCATTTGTGTCAACATGGATGAACCTTAAAGTCATTATGCTAGTGAAACAAGTGAGACAGAGAAACTAAGAGTGTATGATCTCACTTATATGTGGAATCCAAAAACATCAAACTCATTGAAACACAGAGTGAAATGATGACTGCCAGGAGCTGGAGGGTCTGGGAAATGGGGAGAGGTCAGGCAAAAGGTACAAACTTCCAGTTATAAGATGTGTAAATTCTGGGGATCTAATATACAGCATGGTGACTATAGTTAGCAATACTGTACTGTATATTTGAAAATTGCTAAGAAACTAAATCTTAAATGTTACCACAAAAAGGAAATGGCAATTATGTGAGATGAATATTAACTAACTTTTGTGGTAATCACTTCACAATATATTAAGGTATCAAATCATCACATTGTATACCTTAAACTTACACAACATTATATGCCAATTACACCTCAATAAACTGAAAAAAGAAGGTATGGCATGTGTTTTTGAAAACAGAAGATATTTGGGGCACCTGGGTGGCTCAGGTCATGATCTCAGGGTCCTGGGATCAAGCCCCACATGGTTCCCTGCTTGGCGTGGAGTCTGCTTCTCCTTCTCCCTCTGCCTCCTCCCCCTCTCATGCTCACTTGCTCTCTCTCTGTTTCAAATAAAATCTTAAAAAAAAAAAAAAAAGAAAATAGAAGATATTCCATATATTTCCAAATCCCTAAAATAAAAGCTGTAATGCTGAAAGTGGTAATTCATCTAAAATACCTAATCCAAAAGACTTCTTGGATGGTTATAAACAGCAAAGGTTTGTTTTTTGTTGTTGTTGTTTTTATTTGACAGAGAGAGACACAGCAAGAGACGGAACACAAGCAGGGGGAGCGAGAGAGGGAGAAGCAGGCCTCCCGCCGAGCAGGGAGCCCGATGCGGGGCTCGATCCCAGGACCCTGGGATCATGACCTGAGCTGAAGGCAGACGCTTAATGACTGAGCCACCCAGATGCCCCAACAGCAAAGGTTTTACCTTATTTATTTACATATTTCCCACCAGAAATTACTGTTATTTCCTCTTATGCTGGTTTTAACAACTGTTTAGAATCATACCTATTTACAAATAAAAAAAATTCTACTCCCTCTACTCCACAGGCAATTTTATAAACCAGAAACCTCAAATATGTATGTGATATTTCACTTAATCTAGCCAAAGTTATTCACATAAGTCCTTAATTACTAATAAATATATAGGGTGTCTGGATGGATCAGTTGGTTAAGCGTGCAACTCTTGATTTCACCTCAAGTCATGATCTCAGCGTCATGAGATCAAGCCCTGCGTCGGGCCATATCGAGCATGGAGCCTGCTTAAGAGTCTCTCTCTTTCTCTTTCATAAATAAACAAATAAATAAATAAGCCATTACCTTTTCTATTCAGTTTAAGATATATATTGAATAACCAAAATAATTTTCTTCTACATAATCTCTTCACTCATTCATTCATTTATTTAATGAAGTTTACAAAATAGTCCTATTTCACACCGAGACTATTTCTGACACTGGGGAGACAACAATAGAAAAGGCAGGCAGGCCTATGTTCTCAGGGAGTGTGTATTATAGAGAAGGGAGGCAGACGGTAAAAAGGTAAACAAAGTAACTTCAAACTGTGATCAGTGCTACCAAACACACAGAACTATTACTTTGTAGCCACTCTGTCTAGTAGAGAAGACAGTTTAAAGATTTTATTTATTTGAGAGAAAGAGAATACAAGTGAGGGGGGAGGAGAGGGAGAGGGAGAAGCAGGCTCCCCGCTGAGCAGGGAGCCCGATGTGGGGCTCGAACTCAGGACCCTGGGATCATGACCCGAGCCGAAGGCAGACGCTTAACAGACTGAATCACCCAGAGGTCCTGGGAAGACAGAGTTTAAAAAAAAAAAGGGCAGGGAAGGCACCTCAAGTATCTAACAATTGAATTGAGACCTGCAGAGTAAGAAGAGCCAAGAAAAGACGTGGGGGTAGAAATTTCTAGGAAGAGGGAATAGCAAGTAAAATAGCCCCGAGTAAAGAGCTTACCATGTTAAAGGAATCAGGAAGGAAAAATGACCAGTTCCATGAATCCTAGTAAACAAGGGTGAGAATGACAAAAGATAATGTACAAAAGGCAGGCATAAGCCAAATCATGTAGGCTACCTATAAGCAGAAGCTTAAATACAAATACAAAAGAAAATCATTGAAGCAGTACAGTCACATCTGATTTCCTTGGTTTTTAAGTTCTAAAACATACTCTTGTGAAGTAAGCACACTAAGAAATATAATTAAACACATAATTTAAAGCTAACCTTGTCATCATGTATTTGGCAAATTAGTATTAGACAAATAACAACATAACCAGGTAGTCAGACTAATCATCCAATCATTCATAAAGCATGCAGTGAGCTCCTGCTGTGAACCAGATGCTGCTCTGGGTGCAGAGACACAAAGATGACAGTGGTCGTGACATCACCCTTCACTCTGAGCAATAAATACAAAACTGGTAATGGCGATACTTTCTTATACTCTGAGAAAGTCTCAAAGCAGGAGTTCTCTGTTTTACATATTAGAACCATCTTTGGTGTATGGTAAAAATGCAGATATCTGGGTCCCACTTAACAGCAATTCTAATTCAACAGGTTTCCAATAATCCCTCACCACAGAAGTGAAAGAAGAAGTATATCAGAACCACTTATATCACTGTCCTCTTGAAAATCAGGCCAAAATGAGCCTCTGTACTTAGTGGAAGGATATATAATATAGTACAGGGTATACTGGGGGCAGGGGGAGTGTGTATGAAGATAAACAGTAAGACTGACGGTCACTACAATAGAGAACTGGGGGTTGGTGGTTAATACAATTGCCAAGGAAAAGATAAGGATTTCTATAAACCAGCAGTTCTCAAAGTAACATCTGCAGATTCCTGGGGATCCCCAAGACCCTTTCAGAAGGTCCACCAAGTTAAAATCATTTTCATAATACTAAAAATATTATTTGCTTCTTTCACTGTATTGGCATTTACTTTGATGGTTCAAAAGTAGGTAAAACTGCTAAGCATTTTTTTTTTAAAGATTTTTTTATGTATTTGAGAGAGAGAGCAGAGGGAGAGAGGGAGAAGCAGGCTCCCAGCCGAGCAAGGAGCCCCACATGGGGCTTGACCCCAGGACACCGGGATCATGACCAGATCTGAAGGCAGACACTTAAACGACTGTGCCACCCAGGTGCCCCAACTGCTAAGGATCTTATTAGCAATGGCACTAAACAATATTAGCAGTCATTACAGTGTTTACCACCACACACTCAACAAACTTAAAAAAAAAAAAAAAAGCCAGTTTCATTTAGGAAAGTCTTTGATGAGCTATAGCTATAAATATTACACAGTTTATTATATCTCAACCCTTGGGTACACACTTTTCAATATTCTGTGTGCTGAAATGGAAAGCATGATAGTTGTCTCAAAGGAAAACACTTACATGACTGAGTTGCAAGTTGACCTAGCCATTTTTTTATGGAACACCATTTTTCTTGAAGGAATGACTGACAAATAATGGTTACTTAACCCTGGGTATTTAGCAGAATTTCCTTGAAAATCAACAGTGAGCCTATCACGTCAAGGAAAACAACTGTCAGTATATCTATGAATTCAAGCCTTCAGAAAACTGAAATTTTGCAAAATTTGTTTCTACCATTACGGGCTTAAAAGCTTCCCAAGTCAAACAGACTTTTCTGAAAAGAATAGTGATATTAACAAATGTGATTCTTTAACGATGAATGATAAAATGTGTAAACATTTGCAAGATCTGCATATCCCAAGGAACAAATATTTTCCAAATTCCTAATGCACAGTGTTATAAAAATTCTGCACGGATGAAAGATCCACTTTAAGTGGAAGACAGACAGATCTTAGTGAAAAGAGTATAAAAACTTAATTGCTGGAGCACCTGGATGGCACAATTAAGTGTCCGACTCTTGGTTTTGGCTCACGTCTCAATCTCCAGGTCATGAGACTGAGCCCCACAATGGGCTCCATGCTCAGCACAGAGTCTGCTTGAGAATCTCTCTCCTTCTCCCTCTGTCCCTCCCACTTGTACGGTCTCTCTCTCACTCTCTCACACACTCTCTCTCTCAAATAAATAAATCTTTGAAGAAAAAAACCTTCATTGCTAGGATTTCAAATTCCAGATTGGAATTAATCTTTCTAAAACTGCCTTTAGAAGCATACCATCTTGATGCTGACAGTCTCACAAGTATATTAAATATGTACAATTCATCCTATGTCAACTGTATTTCAATAAAACAATTTTTAAAAACTACAACTTTAGTTTTAGTATAGTATCATAAAAGGATATCCACAATTATCTGAAAAGTCCACTAAAATACTCTGCCCTTTCCCAATTTCATATCTGTAGGAGGACAGATTTCCTTGATATGGTTCAGGTTAAACAATGTATCACAACAAAATTAATGCAGTAACAGATATAAGACTCCAGCTGTTTTCTATTAAGCTAGACATTAAAGATATTTGCAAAAATGTAACAAATGCCAATCTCTCATATTTTTCTTGTTTTGGAAAATAAAGTTACTTCATTAAAAATGCTATTAATATTAACATGTAATGGGTTTTATTATTTTTTAAATAAATTAAAAGTAAATATTTTTAAAGTTTCTGTTTTAGTTTCTAATTTGGCGGATATTGATAAATATAATTCACATTTTTTTAAAAAAAAAAGCTGAGGTAATCAATCACTTTGAGGAGTATAAAGGGACTCTGACACTGAAAAGTTTGAAAATAACTGTTGGAGATCTAATGATACTTTATTTAGCTATTCAGCTCTGGGTCACCTTACTGAATGCACCATAACTATCTTCCTTTGAAGAACCAGAATAAGCAATAACCAAAAAAGAAGGTGTGATAGGTAGAATAATGACTCTCCATGTTATAACACAAAAATACCTTCAATTATTAAATTTGTGGGGTGCCTGGGTGGCTCAGATGGTTAAACGTCTGCCTTCGGCTTAGGTCATGATCCCAGGGTCCTGGGATCGAGCCCCACATCGGGCTCCTGGCTCAGCGGGGAGCCTGCTTCTCCCTCTCCCTCTGCCTCTCTCCCTGCTCATGCTCTCTCTCTCTCTCTGTCTCTGTATCTCTGTGTCTCAAATGAATAAATAAAATCTTTAAAAAAAATTATTAAATTTGTTAAGTACAAAAGTATAAAACAATTATATAATATACTACACTATTTGCTGAAAAGGTATGGGAAATGATAATATATTCATATGTGCTTGTATATGCTTAACAAAACAATGGACACTCAAGAAATTGATAAAAGCACATACCTATGAGAGAAGGGGAATATGAAACATATAGGGGTGGCATAGTAATGAGCCTCTTTTTTTTTTTTTTAAAGATTTTATTTATTTGACAGAGAGAGACACAGCGAGAGAGGGAACACAAGCAGGGGGAGTGGGAGAGGGAGAAGCAGGCCTCCCGCGGAGCCGATGCAGGGCTCGATCCCAGGACCCTGGGATCATGACCTGAGCCAAAGGCAGACGCTTAACGACTGAGCCACCCAGGCACCCCAGTAATGAGCCTCTTAATCCTTTAATTTTTAAAACGTCTGAATGTATTCACAATATTTTTAAATTTATAATCTAATTTAATTTAAAAGAAAATAATCCTAAACCAATATGAAGCTACAATTCACATGTATTTTCAATTTCTAGGTTGCCCTGATCCCAGGGGGAAGAAAAAGGAAAAAAAGCTTACTCTTTTTATTAACTCTGAGGCAAAACAGTATTGCTAGCAATTAAAAACTTATGCCAGAAGAATAAGCATTAGTCAATCTGATTTCTAGGACACAATACAGAAATGTTTTTTAAACCTATAAATAAATTCATCATCTGAAAAATCCAAAACAGTAATAAATAATTAATAAGAAAATATTCAGGTGAAACTAGCAGCTATTTTATTAACTTTTTATACTTAAAAGATGTCACTGATGGAATTAAAAGCAAATTCAAATATTGCACAAGACAAAAAAAATCAGTGAACTTGAAAACTAAGTAAAAAAAAAATTATCCAAAAGGAAGCACAGAGAGAAATAAAGGAAAAAAATAATTCCCAATTAACTAAAGGACAGTATCAAGCTATTTAACATACTTTTAACTGGAGTCTAGAAAACAAAGGGGTAAAAAGAAAAAATATTTGAGGTAATAATGATTATGAAGAATATTTTTCTAAATTTGCTGCAAACTATAACCCATGGATCCAAGAAACTTGGCAAATCCCAAAAAGGATAAACTCAGATTACTCAAAGGCACATACATGATGATAAAATAGGAAGAAAATGGTAATAAGTTAAAAAAAATCTTAATGCAACCACAAGAAAAGAAAAACCACTTGTTGAGAGAAACAAATATTTAAAAAAAAAAAAATTCAGAATCCTCAGAAGCTGTTCAAGCCAAAATTCAATAGAATATTTATAAAGTGCTAAAAGAAGTAATGCTGGGCACCTGGGTGGCTCAGTCGGTAGAGCATCCAACTCTTGATTCTGACTCAGGTCATGATCTCAGGGTCTTAAGATCAAGCCCCTCAATGGGCTCCTCACTCAGTGGGGAATCTGCTTGAGATTCTCTCTCTCTCTCCCCCTCTCCCCTCCCTCGTGCTCATGTGTGCTCTCTCCTCTCTCAAATAAATAACAAAACCTTTAAAAAAGTCATTAGTCATTAGAGAAATACAAATTAAAACCATAATGATACAACTTCACACTGATTGGGATGGCTATTATCAAAAAAAAAAAAAAAAAAGGAAAAAACAAGTGTCCACAAGGATGTAAAGGAAGTAGAATCCTTATGTATTGCTGGTAGGAATTAGTGAAGCTGCTGTGGGTATCAGTTTGCTAATTCCTCAAAGAGTTAAACATGGAATTACCATATAACCCAGCAAATCCACTCCTAGATAGATACCCAAAACAACTGAAAGCAGGGCCTCAAGCAGATACTTGTACACCAACATTCATAGCAGTACTATTCACAAAGCCAAAAGGTACAAACAACCCAACTGTCCATCAATAGATGAATGAATGAACAAAATATGGTATAGACATACAATAGATATATTTTTTAAAGATTTTATTTATTTATTTGAGAGAGAGAATGAGAGAGAAAGAGCACATGAGAGGGGGGAGGGTCAGAGGGAGCAGCAGACTCCCCGCTGAGCAGGGTGCCTGATGCGGGACTCGATCCTGGGACTCCAGGATCATGACCTGAGCCGAAGGCAACCGCTTAACCAACTGAGCCACCCAGGCGTCCCCAATGGATATTATTCAGCCTTAAAAAGAAATAAAATTCTGATACATGCTACAATATGAATTAACCTTGAAAACATGCTAAGAGAAGTAAGCAAGACAAAAAGGACAAACATTATATGAGTCCACTTAACTGAGACACGAGGATAGGCAAATTCATAGATAAAGAAAGTAGAATAGTGGTTGCCAGGAGATGAGGAGAGGAGTCAATGGGGAGTTAGGATTTAATGGGTACAGACTTTCAGTTGGGGAAACGTACCAGAGATGGATGTTGGTCAGAGTTGCAAATTATATGAATGTACTTAATGCCACAGAAGTGTAGACCTAGAAATTGGTATGACAGAAAATTTTATGCTATGTATATTTTACCACAATAAAAAAAGTGTCTTTGTATACCTAAGGCCTTGCTAGATAGTTCACACTAATAATATGATTTATGGTAAATGCCTGTTTTTGTTTTCCTGGTACCCTGGGCCACACTGTGGCACTGCAAAAGACAGGAGGGCTGGAGACTGATTAGTTGAGATAAGTCACAACCTTGCTCCATGCCTAAAAGATTGACACCCCCTGCCACCCCGCCCAATAAAAACCCTGGATACCAAGGCCCAGGTGAGCTTCCCTGGCTGGCAGGACTTCATTCTTGTTGTCATGCATCACTGATGAGAGAATTAAACACTGTCAGAGTAACTCCACTGAGGGGACAACTGGACCCTTACACTTGTTTTCTCTGGTACTCCACTGTATGCACCTTTTCCTTTCCCCAATTTTAATCTGCATCCTTTCTCTGTAATAAACCATACCTGTAAATAGAACAGCTTTTCTGAGTTCTATGAGTCCTTCTAAGGAATCATCAAACCTGAAGGTAGTTTCAGTGACCCCTGACCCAGATGGAAAGCATGTACCATGCAAACATTAACCAGGAGAAAGCTGGCCTGGCTTTATTAATATAAAACAAGAAACACTTCAGAACAAGATATAAAGAGGAACATCCATAATAACAGTCAATTCGAGAAACAACCTCAGACATGTACATCAAATAACAGAGATTCAAAATACATGAAACAACAAAACAAAACTAAAAGAAACAATACACAAATCCAGAATTATAGTTGGAAATTTCAACACTGCTCTCAGGAATTAACATAAATAATAAGGAAAATCAACAGGAATATAAAAGATTTAAATACAATAACCCAACTTAACCTAATTAACATTTTGAAAGCATTCCACCCGACAACTACAGAAAACATACATTATTTTCAAATGAACACAGAACATTCACCAAGACAGACCATGTAATGAGCCATAAAACAAGTCTATTGTTAGTTGTCTGGGCCCAAGGGAGAAAAACAGATGCAACATTTCCTAAACTTATTTGACCATAAAGCCTTTCTGCAAAGGCATCTCCAGGGACTACTGTTTCTCAGAACACTTTGGGAAAAGCTATCCCACCCATTTTCACCTCTTCCTATTTCTCCTCCTAGTTTTAACTAGCAAAATAAGGGGATCAATAAAAAGATCCTTTCCTTGGCTACTCAGCCAGAACTAGCCAATCTTATGAAGTGCCTGCAGAAGTCCTAAGGCAGGAATAAGCTTGACATATTTGGGAAACAGTAAGGGGGCCAGAACAGCTGGAACAGCATAAAGGGTAAGCGGTAGGAGATGAAATCAGAAAGTTAAGCAGCGGAGGTCAGAGCATGAAAGACCTTCTAAACCTCAGGAAGAATTCTGAATGTGATTTTAAGTATGAGGGGAGAGTTTTGAGAAAAGAATATTATCTCCTTCACGTATTTAAAAGATTTCCCTCTCAAAAAATGAAACAAGATGAAACCAGGGAGGGAGACAAACTGTAAGAGACTCTTAATCTCAGGAAACAAACTGAGGGTTGCTGGAGTGTTGGGGGGTGGGAGGGATGGGGTGGCTGGGTGATGGACATTGGGGAGGGTATATGTTGTGGTGAGCGCTGTGAATTGTGTAAGACTGATGAATCACAGACCTATATCCCTGAAACAAATAATACATTATATGTTAATTTAAAAAATAAATTAATTAAAAATTTAAAAAAATAAAAGATCTCCCTCTCTCTGCTGTGTAAAGAACGAATGGAAACTAGGCAATCAGTTAGGAAGCTCTGGTAATCATAAAAGATGTCGAAGACCAGAGCAGCTTAGACCAGACTTAAATGTGTATGTCAAAGAAAAAACACCCAGGCAAATCTATATAAACTGTGCTGAGATGTCTTTAAGCATTTTCTTTACCTGGCTCCCACGATATCTTATTCTCTACCTAATGAGATGCTTAATCTGTCTTCCTTACATCATCTCCCTCATCTCCCCAACCTCTTCAGGTTGGAAATGTTTTAAGGCTCAGGTCATGAACTTTTTTCCAGCTATTCTCATTCTTGTGGTGATTTCACCCAGGTACTTGGCTTTAAAACCATCCATCTATATAATGGTAATTCCCAATTTTACATCTCCAGTCTAGGCCTCTCCCCGAAACTCCAGGCTAGGTTCATGTACCCACGTGATTGTATAGTAAACACCTTAAAATTTAACAATCCAAATTGACTTCCTAACCTGCCTCCCCCAATATTTTTCTAAGTCCTCCCTACTTCAGATGGTAGCAACTCCATTATCGCAATTGCTAAGGGATAAACCGTAAGAAATATCCATGACTCCTGTCTTTCTCTCACACCCCACTTTCAAGTACGGCAGCGAATCCTTTCATCTCTACCTTCAAACTCTATCCAGTAACCAACCACTTCTTACCCACCTCCACTGCTATTACTCAATCCAAGCCTTTATCATCTCTCACTTGACTACTGCTTTCCTCTCAACTGGTCTCTCTAGTTCTGCCCTTGCCACCGCCTTCACCACTCCCCAAGTCCCAAAATAGCAGTCAAGTGATTCTAGTAAATCTAAATTAGATCATGTCATCAACTTCTCAAAACCTTCCAAAAGCTGCTCAAGAAAAGTCCTTACAATGGTCTTCATTATCTGACCACAACACCTCTGTGCCTCTGCTCCAGCCATTTACTTTTTTTTTTTTTCTTTTTGTACTTTTAACCTCGTATCACACTACTTTGTCCCAGGTCACTTCATACCAGTTGCAAAGGACTCCTCGCTGTTCCTCAAACACTTCAAGCCTGCTTTAGCCGCAGGACCTTTGAACTTGCAGTACCCCCAGCCTAAAATTATCTTGGCCCCTAAAATCATCTAGAACGCAAGGCTCACTCTCTCATCTACTTCAAGTCCTCACTCAAACGTCATTCAAGTGAAGTTATTTAATGTTACTTAAAATTTCAATGTTATTTAAAAATTGCAAACTTCTCTCCCACCCTTAAAAATTCTTTACACACCAGCAAGCTCTGCTTTATTTGCTTTATAATTCTCCCCAGCACTTTCCTGTATCTAACATACTACATATTTTACTTATTTACCTTATTTATTGTCTGTCTCCTCCAAATAGAACATACACTCTAGAGATTTTTGTCTGTTTCATCTCCTGCTACAAAACTAGTCCTTAGAGCAGTACGTTTCACACAGAACTCAGTTTATTCAATACTGAATCACTGAATGTTAATATAAAGCCTCTCCAGAAGTGTCAAGTTTTGCCAGGCCTGGGGCGCCTGGGTGGTTCAGTCGGTTAAGCATCTGCCTTCGGCTCAGGTCATGATCTCAGAGTCCTGGGATTGAGCCCAGCATCAGGCTCCCCACTCTGAGGGGGTCTGCTTCTCCCTCTGCCCTGCCCCCCTTCTACTCATGCTCTGCTCTCTCTCTCTAATAAATAAATAAAATCTTAAAAAAAAAAGTTTTGCTAGGCCCAAATCAAATCCTGGGACTAGCGTCTTAAAAAAAAAAAAATCCTTTGTCAGTATTTATATTCTATGAATAATATTCAATATTCATAAGTGTTTTTAGTCACAGTTTTATTATTTTATAATCTAAGATATTTACTTAACAATTATAGAGATGCTTACTGATTCCAAATAATTCTTCTCTCTTACTCCAGCATCACTACAAATAGAAAAAACAGTAGACTTCAGGGATACCTGGGTGGCTCAGTTGTTAAGCATCTGCCTCCGGCTCAGGTCGTGATCCCAGGGTCCTGGGATCGAGCCCAGGATTAGGCTCCCTGCTCGGCGGGAAGCCTGCTTCTCCCTCTCCCACTCCCCCTGCTTGTGTTCCTTCTCTCGCTTTGTCTCTGTCAAATAAATAAATAAAATCTTAAAAAAAAAAAAAAAAAAAAACAGACTTCAGCCGGAAGTCCTATGTTCAAATCCTAGCTCACCATTTACCAGTAGCATGACTCAGGCAATTTTAGCCTCCTCCAAGTCTTAGTATCTCATCAATAAGATAGCAAGGAGGGGGTGGATTAAAGCCCGGGCTGCCTTACCTATCCTATACCTAATCACAGGATTATTGCGAAAGTCAAAAATACATGAGAAAATGCTTTATAAACCATAAATTATATACAAGTGTGCGTTAAATGTCAAAAGTTTGAGAAAAACCTGAGATGGAACAGAGAAGTTCAAGGTTTGGGAGAATATATCTCACCATACCTCTCTGGAGTCAGACTGGCTCCTTGGAGTCGACTCTTCCACTTACTTACTACACCTTAAACAAGTTATTCAACCTCTCTGAGTCATTGTTTCCACATCCATAAATGGAGATAATACCAACCTTGTAGCATCCTTTTGAGGATTACAGCTTATATACAAATATATGTAATGTACCTATGGAATAAGCTTAATGAACGACATTTTTGTTATTCATCTTGGTCTTTCAAATGGACAAAAATTCAAAAACAGATATATACAAACTACACCATGGAATTAGGAAAGAAGATGATTTTGATTTGGAAATTATATGAGAAAAAAAGAAGGAAAGTGAGAAACAGCCAGAGGTAATCAAGCAATAATCTCAACAGTTTGCCTATTAAATTTGTTCTTCCTTTGTGTTGCCTTTCTCCAAGTAAAACAGCAGGATGAAATGCAAAGAAAAATCAGCACACAAAACACCGTATTAGTAACCTAAAAATGTTAATTTTATTTATTTATTTTTAAAGATTTTATTTATTTACTTGACAGAGAGAGATACAGCAAGAGAGGGAACACAAGCAAGGGGAGAGGGAGAAGCAGGCTTCCCGTGGAGCAGGGAGCCCAATGTGGGGCTCAATCCCAGGACCCCGGGATCATGACCTGAGCTGAAGGCAGATGCTTAACCGACTGAGCCACCCAGGTGCCCCTAAAAATGTTAATTTTAAAACTAAATATTATATAATCTCTTTTCTTCAAAGAACATTTTTATTAGTCAGTTTTTCAATTTCTCACACACCAGGATGTATTTTGACACTCAAAACTCAAGGCACATATCACAAAAATAAAACAATTGTGGTTTTCCAACTACAGAACTGTGATGTATTTTATTAAATGTTTAGAAATATGGCAAAATGAGTGAAAACAACTCAAAAAGTAAAAGTGCAATTAAGATATAGATCATAGAAACATTTCAAGAATGCTCTTTGAAATCATTTGACTTTGATACATTTCCTCAATTCTAGGACACCAGTAATTATAAGATGTACCACCAATATAACAACCATTTTTGGGGGGAGGAGCCCCCACATTAAATACATGCTTGGATACAAATAGCTAACTTAGATATATCAATTTCAAAAACATTAAAATGTAATGTATTCTTCTGGGATGCTGAAAATGTTCTATTTCTGGATCTAAAGGGCAGGTTAGAGTATGTTAAATTTGTGAATATTTATCAAACTGTACACTTGACTTGTATACTTTTTCTGTATCTACATTTAGTTCAACAAAAAAATTTATGTAATGTACCTACTCCATACACACACAGCTATCAACTAAATGAATTCTTGATCTAAATATGAGAGGTAAAGAGAGCTTTTAAAAGAAAACATTGAAAAGTAACTTCATGACATTGATACAGGCAGAGATTTCATAAATGGAAACAAAAAAGCACTAACCAATTGATAAACAGGACTTCTTTAAGATTAAGCACTTTGATTCACCAAAACACCAAGATCCTGGAAGAGCTAGCTACAGAGTAGAATATACCTGCAATGCATATACCCAACAAGACTATAACCAAAATATGTAAAGAACTACAAATCAATATGAAAAAAGTAAACATCCTAATAGAAAAAGGGCAAAAGGCTTAACAGATACTTCACAAAACCAGAAATCCAAATGGCCAATAATATGGGGTCCCTAATATGAAAAGGTACTCAACCTCATTAGTCATCAGGAATATAAAATTAAAACTATAATGCAATACCATTACACACCAGTCCAGAATAACTAAAAATAAAAAGACTGACAATAATAAGTGCTGACAAAGATGTAGAACAACTAGAACTCTCATACACTGGTGGTAGGAGTGTAAATTTGTAAAAACCACTTTCCAAAACTTTAGCAGAATCTATTAAAAATGAACATACCATAACCATGACTTAATAATTCCACTCTAAGGTATAAAACCAATAAAAATGAATATACATGGGGGCGCCTGGGGGGCTCAGATGGTTAAGCGTCTGCCTTCAGCTCAGGTCATGATCCCAGGGTCCTGGGATCAAGCCCCACATCGGGCTCCTGGCTCAGTGGGGAGCCTGCTTCTCCCTTTGCCTCTGCCTCTCCCCCTGCTCATGCTCTCTCTCTCTCTATCTCTGTGTCTCAAATGAATAAATAAAAAATCTTTAAAAAAAAATGCATATACATGTTCCCCCCCAAAAAAGTACAAAAATGTTCATTGCAGGGGCACCTGGGCGGCTCAGTCGGTTAAGCATCTGACTCTTGATCTCAGCTCAGGTCTGGATCTCAGGGTCATGAATTCAAGCCCTGCATTGGGTTCCACGCCCACACTGAGTATGGAGCCTACATACATACATAAATATGTTCCTTTCGACAAAACAACCAAATGTCCACCAACAGTAGAATGGGTAAGCTATGGTATATTCACATAACAGAATACAGCAATGAGAAGAAACAAACTACAACACAATAAGCGTTAATCTCATAATTGTAATGTTGTGCAGAAGCAGCTCAAATTCAGATATACTTTATAATTCTATTTCATGTAGAGTTCAAAAACAGACAAAACTTTTCTACTGTTAGAATACAAGGAACACAGTAAGGGTTGGGGATTCCAGTACTGATATGTTTCTTGAGCTGCGTGCTGATTACATAAATGTGCTTATTTTGTGAAAATTCATCCAGTTGTACACTTCTCTGTATGAATGTCACACTTCTTTAAAAATCTTAGATAAAATGGGGTCCCAACTGGTGATTCAGGATTTCTAATCCTTTCCCACCAGCAACATTCTTCACCCATACTATACTCAGAGATTTAACTAGCAATGGTCCTTTATCACCGCCATTGCTCTTTAGGATTGAAACAATCAATATCTTTGTTCATATTTACTTTATGCCAAGCACTTTAACATTCATTCACTCAAATACTTATTGAATACCTACTATGTACAAAATCTGTGCTGAGTACTTAAGGCACACAAAATGAGCAAGACATTGTTCCTAGCCTCAAGGAGTTCCTAACCTTATAGAAGACCACACATACAGGGGGCCACCTGGATGGTTCAGTCAGTTAAGCATCTAACTCTTGGTTTCGGTTCAGGTCATGATCTCATGGGTCATGAGCAGGGAGTCTGCTTGAGATTCTCTCCCTCTGCCCTTCCCCTCACTCACATGCACACGGTCTCCCTCTTTCTCTCTCTAAAATAAATAAATAAATCTTAAAAAAAAAAAAAAAGACAACAACCACACATATAGATAACCAAATGAATGTACAGAGATACGCACAGAACATTATGAAGTACAAAGGAACAGTGAAAACAGCCTGGGAGAGGTCAGTCATCAGGACAGCCTTCGTGGAGGTATGAACACCTGAGTCTTTAAAAGAGTAGGAATTGGGGCGCCTGGGTGGCTCAGTTGGTTGGGCGACTGCCTTCGGCTCAGGTCATGATCCTGGAGTCCCGGGATCGAGTCCCACATCGGGCTCCCTGCTCAGCAGGGAGTCTGCTTCTCCCTCTGACCCTCCTCCCTCTCATGCTGTCTCTCATTCTCTCTCGCAAATAAATAAAATCTTTTAAAAAAATAAATAAATAAAAATTTAAAAAAATAAATAAATAAAAGAGTAGGAATTATCCAGGCAAAGTACATTTCAACAGAGCAAACAGCTTGAGTAAAAGCACAGTGTATTTAAAGAAACAATTGCAGCGGCTACATGGTAAAAACAAGGACTGGGATGGGGTAAAAAGGAGTTGGCCAAAGAGATAGGAGGATGCCAAGTCATGAAGAAACTCAGACCTTTTCCAAGGCAAGATGGATCAGTGAGATTTATGCAAAGGAATTATGTGGTCAGACAGATTATTCAGGGAGCGATGTAGAGGATGAACTGAAGGAGGATAAGGCTGGCAGAAAGAAGGCTGGTTAGGAGGCAGTTATAACTGTCTTCACAGAAGACAGTAAGAGCCTGAAATGAAATAAAAGCTATAATAAATATAGAGAAAATACAGAGTACAGATACATTATGCTGTTCGTCTAGAGATCACACTTTGAAAATCAATAACCTATGCTAGAGGTCAGCATATTTTTCTGTAAAGGGCCAAATAACAAATATTTTAGGCTTTATGGGCCACAGGCAGTTTCTACTGCACTTCTTGGTTTATGCTTGTTTTTTAAACCCTTTGAAAATTAAAAACCGTTCTTAGCTGGTAGACTTGACCAAGATAAAGGCCGCAGGCTGGATCTGGGCTGTGGGCATAGTTTGCTGATCCCTGCTATACACAGGTAAAGAAGTGAGGATTAACCTTCCAAGGAGATTAAAATGCTACTCCCATATTAGTTCCATACTCAGAAACTTCTCCCTTGGTCCTGACTGCCTACTGAATAAGTCAAATCACTACGATGCATAGCACTCATAGGCATCCATACTCTCTAGCACCAACCTACTACTCCAGGCTCAAGAACTATACCCCAGTCTGAACCTTCCATTCTTATTAAACTGACCTACTTACATTATTTGCCTCTGTATGTTGTGGTGTTCCCCAATGTTCTTTTCTCCTCTCTAACCTACCTAAATACCATTCCTTGAAAGCACAATTCAAATCCTACCCTGAAGTGATTCCATAATCCTCAGAACTCCTAAAAACACTATCTCAATTTATCCAAAATTTATTTGCTGTCTTATGACTTATTTCAAATAAACTGTAAATTCTTTGAAAACAGAGAATAATTTATACTTCTATCAAAAGATCTAGCATATAACAAGAGATAAATAAACGTGAAGACCTACATGTGTATATATGTAACATATATACTTACACACACACACACTTTTTTTTTTCCTGAGCTAGCTATGTAACTGAAGCAAATGTGATTTCACCCTTACTTATAACAGTAACCAAATACTTTAATTCTATGCACATGATCTGAATGCTGTAGGAAGGATAGAATGACAATTCACAATCACATCTGTCTCTCCTATTACTCAAGTTTTTAGGGCTAGTTCACTAGGGGAAACAATAACACAAGTAAAATTTTTCCAGTGGTCAATGTTATCAACGTAGGTACACTGGAATAATGTTAAATAAGTTACTAGACCAAGTCAAAGTTTACTTACCTATTTTTACTTCACTTATTTTTAAATTACAAAATAACCTTTTACAACTACATTGCTTTAAATTCACCCTTTATTATTACTTAAGTTTAAAATCACACATATAGACACACACACACACACGCCACACTTGCTTTGAATTTTTTTAACAATAACATTCTCTATAACAATTCACATTATCAAAATGGCATTATTGATTTCATTGAGAATTTAGGGAAATAAGACTGCATTTCAAATTTTTAAGAAAATAGTCCATTTTAGGAATTGTTGAATCACTATACTGTACACCTGAAACTAATAAAACACTGTAAAAAAAAAAAAAAACTGCTTACACCAAAAAAAAAGAAAAAGAAAATAGTTCATTTTCATTCACTACTAATAAATAGCTGTAATCAGAGAATGTTTTGAGCTGAATTAAAGGTTTCTTCTTATAATTGAGAACATTACTGAAGACGTCTTTTCAAGTCCAAAGTGTGAACCATGTCTTATTTTACTACCCTAAGAATATTCAAGAATCTATAAAAAATTCCTCCAGAATCATTTGCCCAAATTTCAAGGCAAACTACATAAAAAAGTATAAAACACTTCTAGAAAGATATAGAAAACAAAACTAAAAGAAATAAATCAAAAGATGGCCATGAAAGTGAAAACTGAGACTTTCTAACCCTTCAAAACACATTGAAGGAAGCAGCTTAGTGACTTGTAACCCAGAAAAGACAACCATGCATTGATAAATTGAATATTAATAATGCACTTAATGGAGGACAAGCCCAGGAGCCAGGGACTCCCATTTCTCAATTCCTGTTCTGCCACTGGCTAGTACAGAGTCTTGGGCACATCCCCATATGTTGAACAAGAAAAGCTTAACTGACATTCTCAGGCTGTGGGAATTGATTAAATGTTTATGAAGTACTTTAGGACCATGAAGGAAAGCCAAGTATCATTTGCTTAGTACAAAACGACAGCTACCTGTTAGGCTTGCAAATCCAATCATTATGATTCTTTTGTGTCTTCTTAACATAGCACATCTTCAGCAAGTCAGGAAGGTGCATGTATTTATGAGCCCGTTTAGCAACTTCAGAGAAATGAATTTTCTTCCAAATCTTTGTCGTCTCACAAACCATGTCACTACCCAACCCAACTATTTGCAAAAGGAAACATGATGCGATCCACATTAAAGTTAGGTCCAGTTATTGATAAGCCAATACCAAATGACTGAAAACTATTAGGAATCACAGAACTCTCTTCGTTAACTTACCAGAAATGTGACTCCTGAAAGTAATCCCAGAAAACAGTCGTCCTAACAAAACGTTTATTAAAGGGAAAGTCCCTAGGCTTTCTTACATAAAGAGCTCTAAAATGTTTGTAGACAGTGTCGACAGAAGACTAAATTCGCTCAGACCCTAATCTAATTCGTTAGGTAGTTCCAGCACCTGCTTGGTGTTGAGCGACTAGAGACTGGTGAGGCTGCCGAGCAAAAGTGCTGATGCCATCTCCAGCTGCCCCTTTCCGTGAATGACAGTGACAATGAAAACACTGACAAAAGAGCTGGGAGGCCACCCCAAGCCACTGCTTGGCAATACTTCTACCCTACCCCCAGCATACAGGAGCTGCAAATCCCAGAAAAGGCCCTCCTGCAACAGACCGCACGGGCGGAGACCTTCTCTCTAGTCTGGCAACGGGAAAAAGTACTACCCCGCACTCCTTTCCAGACCGCTGAGCACCTTAAAGGTGAGGGGGACGCTGCCTCTTTCTAAACTGCCAGCGAAGACGGAGAAGACTTCCCCGCAGGAGACGGGTGAGCAGAATCGGCCGTGCCCACTGCCAGACCGAGAAGTGCCCGGGTCGCGGCGCCTCTCGGACCGCCGGCCGCGAGCAACCGCGAGCCCTGGAACGCGCGTCCCTCCCTCGGCTCCGGGTGGGGGAAGCGGGGCTCGGGCGCCGGGCAAGCCGTCCTCCCGGGGGTGGCAGCGCTCGGCCGCCCGCTTCCCGGGAGCCGGAGGAGGCGACAAGTAGGCTCGGGTCCGGGAGCACCGGGAGCACATTCCTGCCTCGAGCCCGGTCCCGGCGGAGGGCGCATGCTGCCAAGGCGGCGACTCTCCGTCTCGCCCAACTCCGCGTGAGCGAGAGGGCGGCCGGCCCCGGGCTGCCCGGCGGGACGCCACCCGGGTGGGGGAGGCGGCGAGGCCGGCCTCCGGGCCGCTCCCTCCCCACGCGGTCCGCGGCAGGCGGCCGCCCGCGCCCTCGTCCCTCCCGCCGCCGCGCGGCGCCGGGCCGCGGACCTCGGCCGGCCGGGCGCGGGGCCAGGCGGCGGCGGCGGGCTGACGGGCCGGCCGGCCTGGGGCCCTACCTGAGGCTGTGTACCAGCTCCCGGCGTGACTGGCTTCCCGGCAGACCACTCGGTTGGACATCTTGGTGCCTGTGCCGCCTATGGTGCACGAGGATGAATGAGGAGGCGGCGGCGGCGGCGGCAGGAGCGGCTCCGCGAGGGGACGAGACACCGCGGGCCCAGCCCAGGAGGAGGCGGCGGCGGGGAGGGGACCAGCCCGGCCCAGGAGGAGGAGGAGGAGGCGGCGGCGGCGGCCCAGGAGGAGGAGATGGCAGCCGGGGCGGTGGCGGCGGCAGCGACAATCACCACAAACTCCGGCCACCGCCGGAAGATGGGGCCCGCGGCGGCTGCACCGAAGCCCGGAAAGCCCTGGCCCCGGCCCCCGGACTCGCCGCTGCTCCCCAGCCGCGGCTGGTTCCGCCGAGCCGCCCCCACGGCCCCCTCCCCTCCGGGCTGGCCTCCCCGAGCCACCGCCGGTGACCCCACCCCCGTGACTCCGCGCCCGCCCCTCCCCCCACCCCCCGCGGGACTCCCCGCACCCACCCCCGCCCCCAGCAGGGCCCGCCCGCCCGCCCGGCCGCCGGCCCGCGGCCCCGCCCCGCCCGCTCCTCCTCCCGCCGCGCGGCGAGGTTAACGGCGGAAACCGGACAGGCCAGACGGCATCTGGGGTCAGGCGGCCCCGCGAGGAGGCAGCGGCGGCTGCAGCTCCGCTCACACAAAAGCCCAGGGCCGGGGCCTGAACCGGGGAAGGCAGACCCGGGGAAGAGCCAGCGCTTCCTTACTCGCCACTCTAACGGGTCCTGCCCACTGAGCATGCCCAGCAGCCGCTGCCAGGCCCGCCGAGGAATCTCAACGTGCACGCTCCGCTCTCCGGGGTTTAGCGGCAGCAGAGGCTGGGGGGGAGGGGGGAGCGGCGGGGGGGAGCAGGACGCAGCCGCAGGGCAAGCCCCCTCCCCCAGCCAACTTCCTTAAATGAAGAGCTCCGAGGGCGCGCCGGTGCGGCTTTCCGCGAGGACAGTCCGGCTTGTCCTCCCCGACCTCCTCATACACACGAATCTTTGGTGGATTCACACCCCCAAGGTTTCACTCCTAGGGATGCAAGCCTGTGGCCACGTTGGGAAGTTCATTTGTAGAAACAGGCACACGATCGTGTGCCTGTGGTCCCCGCAAATGCTAGTTTTTGCTTCACTGGGCCACCTTTACCACCTAATCTTGGCTCTGACCCTGTAAACATTTATCTTGCTTCATTTTATACGGATGTAGGTGCATTGTCTTAACTCCCTAATTAGATTCAAGTGTGATACAGCTAGCCTGTAATTCTCATCTATGAAGAGGGGATAATATATTCAAGGGGTGTCCCTAGGATTACAAGAGTTAATAAATGTAGAGCCTGACAGAGTATGCATACAACAAACATTATTTCCAACCCTTCCTTCTCTTATAAACCCCAGTATTTCACATAAGTGTCAGGAACAAAGAATTCCTTTAAAATTATAGAAGAAGCACAGTAAAGTAGGATATCTTGGACCCCGGAGGAAGTGTTGTTATGAAGTAGACCATTCCAAAACTGGACAGAAAGAGAAACTTGCATGTCTTCAATGAAAGATTTAGGGTTAAAACCATAAAATTGTTATATCTGAATTTCATACTAAACATCGTTGGTAGAGTTCAAAGCAGATATCTATCTGGCTGCCTAATACTCAAGTTTCCCTAGTGCCATATATATATTTTTTTAATTTACTATCCTATTCCCACCCCTCCTCCAATTTTTTCAACGTTAAGCCCCAAGGATCTTGTGTGAGATCTCCGGCCTAAAAGCCTGGTCAATTACTGGAATATTTCTGGCTTTCACAACTTTTTCTACAGTTATTAGATTAAATATCCACTGACATGTATTTCTTTACTCAAATTTTAACCCTCTCACTTCACCACTAACCTGCCGAAATATTACATATTATGCAGGAAAAAAAAAAATAGTCGTTTTAAAGATAACAGAAAGGCGGGTTGCAGCTAATTCCACAGGACTCTTCCTAGAGCCCCAAAAATCAGTGGTAAATGATGGCATGGTAAACTGGTAAACTTTTCATCATAAATTTCAAGAAAAGGAAAACTGTTGATATGGTTGATGTGGCATTGATAAGCAGTGATAGCTTTTGAAGTTAATGATTCCTGATTCTGTTTCTATACCCAAAAAAAGGATGGAAGGAACACTGAATACAATGAACTTCATACTTCAGGCTGGTCAAATTAGAAGATCAGATTTGAGTCATGGCTCTGTCCCTCACCAGCGGTGATCATGGGCATCTAGTAATGTAACCTTTTCAAGCCTCAGTCTTCTCATCTGTCAAATGCAAAGAGCAGTAATATCTAACTCACAGGCTTGCTGTAAGAATCATTAAGTAAAGTGAAAATATTCTGAAAACAATTTATAAGCTGTTCTTTGTTTCTTCTTATCATTATCCTCTGCTCCTAGCAACAATCCTAGGACTCATTCCAAACTAGTAACCTAATTTAAATTTAAGCTTCCTCCCTATGAAAATGCTCTGTTGGTGGCTTCTTTCCCCAAAGGATTTTTCTTACTGGTCAAATTCAGCAAAGACCACAATGCCAAGAAAAGTGAAAGGTGTTGCTGTTGTTGTTTTAAGATTTTATTTATTTATTTGACAGAGACACAGTGAGAGAGGGAACACAAGCAGGGGGAGTGGGAGAGGGAGAAGCAAGCCTCCCGCGGAGCAGGGAGCCAGATGCAGGGCTCCATCCCAGGACCCTGGGATCATTACCTGAGCCAAAGGCAGACGCTTAATGACTGAGCCACCCAGGCGCCCCAAAAAGTGAAAGGTTAAAAAACTTTCTATTATCTCTAGAATGCTCTCAATATATCCCATCATTATTCCTTCTGTCCATCTTTTTTTAGCTACCTTATTCAAGGATAGACTCTTGAAAGAAATATGTTGAAACTATTCACTTACCTCCCCTAAATTAATGGAGACCCATATAATGCAAAATACTCATTTCATATCCCAGGAGAAGCCTGTTTGGCAATATGTACAATTCCCATGTATTAACAATTTCCATTATATCCACTGGGGATTTGAGTTTGACACTCCATAAACATCAGTCATAGCAAAAGGTAAGGAGGAATTCCTCACTAATAAGAGAGTCCCTATAAAGCAGACTTTAATAAATAAAGCACCACTAGTCCCAGAAACCAACATATGTTCTGAAAAAGCATGTCCTATATTCACTGCATCAGTCTATATTAGCAAACAACTAGCACAACCACAATATCCATCAATATGAGACTTGTTACATATGCACCCATTAAAAAGAATAAGCTCTCTATACTGATATAGAGCTAAAAAAAAAAAAAGGCAGATTGCAGAACAATGTGTAAAGAATGCTACCATTCGTGTAAAAATGAATACTTTAAAAATGTATTCTCATACACTTGCATATACACAGAATACTTCTAGAAGAAAACACAATAAACTGGTAACAGTACTTGTTTAGGTGGCTGAAGTGCAAGGATGGACAAAAGATTTAAAGTTTTGTGTATCTTTGGAATTTTGTGCCATACACATATAGTACCGACACACACACACAAAATACATCTTTAGGCTTGATTTTTGGAATCCACATGGCAATATTAAATTGACCATTTTTATAATTTACTTATCCACAGCGGACAGTTTGAGGAGTCCACTAATAACTAAAAGCCCTATATCCAAAAAATATTTTAAAAAAAAAAGAAGAAGAAGAAGAAGGTAGCGGGAGGGGAAGAATGAAGTGGGGGAAATCGGAGGGGTAGACGAACCATGAGAGACGATGGACTCTGAAAAACAAACAGGGTTCTAGAGGGGAGGGGGGTGGGAGGATGGGTTAGCCTGGTGGTGGGTATTTAGGAGGGCACATTCTGCATGGAGCACTGGGTGTTGTGCACAAACAATGAATCATGGAACACTTCATCTAAAACTAATGTTGTAATGTAAGGGGATTAACATAAGAATAAAAAAAAAAAAAAGACAAAAAATATTTTAGAATAAAACCACAGAATTTTGAAAAAATCAAAGTTGAGAGACGAGTTTAGCATAAAGATGCTCTTTTGATTTCAATTAAAACTGGTACTTTAAGAAAGACCAATACCATTATGATTTCACTTACATGTAGAATCTAAAAAACAAAAATGAATAAACAAAAAAGCAGAAACAGAAGTTTCTTCCAGAAACTGGAAGATTACAGTTATGGAATGAGTAAGTCACAGGGATGAGAGGTACAGTATAGGGAATACAGTCAATGGTCTTGTAATAGCGTTGTATGGTGACAGACAGTAGCTACACTTGTGAGCACGGCATAACTTACAGAGTTATTGAATCACTATGTTGTAAACCTGAAACTAATGTAACATTGTGTGTGTCAACTGTACTTCAATTTAAAAAAAAAATAAAAAATAAAAAAAAAGCTAGGGGCGCCTGGGTGGCTGAGATGGTTAAGCGTCTCCCTTCGGCTCAGGTCATGATCTCACTGTTCTGGGATCGAGCCCCATGTCAGGCTCCCAGCTCACTGGGGAGTCTGCTTCTCCCTCTCCCTCTGCCTCTCCTGCTTGTGCTCTCTCTCTCTCTCTCTCATGCTCTCTCTCAAATAAATAAAATCTTAAAAAAAAAAAAACTAGTACTCTAATCTAGTGTCAAGTTTGCCCTCCCATTATAAGCCAAACTTAATAAGTAATATTTATTAAACACTTAACTATGTACCTGACACTGAGCTAAGTACATATTTAGTGATTCTTAAGATAAAAATTTGCTCACTTCCAATTTTTTTGAATAAATTTTATAAAACTTTTTTCATATTTATTGTTAGTATTATTTAGAATCCCCAGAAATGAAATAG
Organism: Mirounga leonina; assembly: GCF_011800145.1. NCBI lineage: Eukaryota > Metazoa > Chordata > Mammalia > Carnivora > Phocidae > Mirounga > Mirounga leonina. The sequence goes on from NW_023270305.1 coordinate 18,453,778, forward strand.
CAGAGTTAAAAGATTTTTAAGTTGGGCACCTGGGTGGCTCAGTTGGTTAAGCGGCTGCCTTCTCAGGTCATGACCCCAGGGTCCTGGGATTGAGCCCCGCATTGGGCTCCCTGCTCAGCAGGGAGTCTGCTTCTCCCTCTCCCACTCCCCCTGCTTGTGTTCCCTCTCTCGCTCTCTCTCTGTCAAATAAATCAATAAAAAATCTTTAAAAAAAAAAAAAGATTTTTAAGTTTTTTTAAAAGGCTGATAAGAGGTTTTTTTTTTAAAGAAAATTCTTTTTTTTTTAAATGTTTTATTTATTTATTCATGAGAGTCAGAGAGAGACAGAGAAAGAGAGAGGCAGAGGCAGAGGGAGAAGCAGGCTCCCCGCCTAGCAGGGAGCCCGATGCGGGACTCGATCCCAGGACCCTGGGATCATGACCTGAGCTGAAGGCAGAAGCTTAACCATCTGAGCCACCCAGGCACCCCTAAAGAAAATTCTTATTCATTACTGCCTGGCCCTTTTATATCTGGTGACCTATTTTCCACTATTATATTACTTTCCTACTTTCCTAATTTAAATGTAGAGATTTTTAAATAAATAGATTCTCAGTGATAGCCATTTACAGCTTTCAACTTCGTCCCTCATTTCTAGTTTGATGATATGTATCAGGCCTCCAATTTGTTAATGCCTTTTTGGAATCCAGTCCAGAAAAATATCTGGCTATAATATGTTATGCTATCCCTACCACCATTCTATGTTTCTAACAGGAAGTTATCAATCTTAAAATCCCACTATACCTTCTCCTAAATAAAATTTAAGCAAAGGTTCAATATTCTTCCCATAGGATCATCAGAATTAAGTAGACAATGTTGTCATTCTATCCAAACCATTGTTCCTTTTTTCAATTCAAGGTCTCTATTTCCTCTACTTATCTATGCCTCACTTGCTCTACTGGTCCTCCCACTAACCTACCTACCAACGTAATTCAAGAATTCACTCTATAACATATAGGACTTTCTACTCTATTTCTGTATTTGTTTACTAAACAATAACCTATCCATTAAGCATTCAAAGGGTAGGAATGGTTTCTATAATACAATTGCCAGCTACATGTAAAATACCTCATCAAAGTATAGAGAAATTTGCTTAACTGGTTTCTATTTCACCAGCTTACCAGAGTAAGTGATGTTCTCCCTTCCCAGGGTATAATAAAGTTGAACTCGTAAGCTTACAGACTACACTCTTTAGGAAACTCTCACATGATTGCAGACTCCTCCCCAGGTTTGTGTGCATAACTAACAAAGGTCAATAGTGTTCTCCAGCTTACTTAGGCCAGTTGCACTAGGTACTATCATTACATAATTTAATTAAATATTACATAAACCAATGAAATACAAACACATAATGCAAAAGGGGTACACAAATTAGGTGGAATGCTTTGGAAAGATTAAGTAAAAACTGTCAAATTAGAGGCAGGTAAGATAACTGAAGGCTGGAGAACAAAATCATGAAAAAAGCATAGGATTCTACAAATTACTGCTTAAATGTCTAAAAGCATATTCTACTCTCAAAAAAACTTGAGACTGAAATGTGCAAACCATACATCACAGGAGTGGTTTGAGGAAGAAAAATGATACAGAATTCCAATCAGAGAACCCAATCCCAGAGAAAAGATTGGAACAGAAATATTAACAAGTTAATACAGATTAACATGTTTAAGTTTTAAAAAAACCATTCAGTGTCATTTATGATTTCCTACCATGACTCACTTTTTCATCAACCAACTAGATAAAAGGGCTTCTACTATACACACAAGAGAGCAGACTGACTTTCCCCCAAAGAAAAATTTTAAGCACACCTGAAAGCATTAGAGCAGAGGGTAATATAGCATTAAGGAAAAGTAATAGAGCGTTACGCTGGCTTTGAATCCCTGCCCCAAAGTTATTTCCCCTATAACCTTGAGCAACTTAACAAAATCTCACTTTTCTCATCTAAAAATGAGGTATTAAAATTAAACGTACCTCACAGGGCTTTGAGGATTATACAATTCATGTATTTAGCATGGTGCCTAGCACATGATAAGTGTTCGGTTAAGTAGCATGTATACTGCCAGCAAAAGATACGCCTATTCTCAGCTGTTACTTTAAAAAGTATCAATTTCAAGATTGAGTAATTTAAGCCCCAACTCAAAGACAATTCAATAGAACACTAGAAGTAATGTAGCACTAGGCAGAGTACTACATTACTTCTAAGTGGTCTTAAGCAGAGGGGTCTATTGGAATGCCTTAAAGAGTTTTTGTCAAATTTAGAAGCCAGGCTCTATCACAATTTAATCAGGCTCTCCAGGGCTCTTTATATATGAAATATATATGAAAAGTTCCTCAAGTGGCTCTGATGTGAATCACGGATGAAGAACTGCTGTAAGATGATAAACTATTGATGCTTTAATAAAAAATTACCCAATTAGTACTTAATCAAACGTTAAAATATCACAAAAAAGACTTGGGCAGATTAATGTAGGAGTTAGCCAAATAACCAAAATGTATCTGATGGAATTAGTATTTGTGGAAACTACTTTATAAGCAAGAGATCCCAATCTTTGCAGGTTTTTCCTATGCAAATTATATAGATCTGCAATTTTAAATCAAAACCATGTCCCCTCCCCACATGCATCACTCCTACTGAAATAAGCTTTTCCTGTATTAAAGGAACTATAAGACATACCTCATCAGCATACCTCATACCTCAACTTTGCCTTCACATGTTTAGCTTGGACACACATGTTTAATGTGTCTTTTTTTTTTTTTTTTTAAGATTTTATTTATTTGACAGAGACACAGCGAGAGAGGGAACACAAGCAGGGGGAGTGGGAGAGGGAGAAGCAGGCCCCCTGCGGAGCAGGGAGCCTGACGCGGGGCTCAATCCCAGGACCCTGGGACCATGACCTGAGCCGAAGGCAGATGCTCAACGACTGAGCCACCCAGTCGCCCCAGGGTTTCTTTCTTTTTTTTTAAGTAAACTCTATGCCCAATGTGGCGCTCAAACTCATGATCCTGAGACCAAGAGTTGCCTGCTACCAACTGAGCCAGCCAGGTACCCCCAAAACAGGGTTTCTCCAACCTTAGCACTGACTGTTATTTTGAACTGGATAATTCTTGTGAATGGGTGGGGCATGCAGGTTGTCCTGTGTATTCTAAAATATTTAGCAGCATTCCTGGACATTACCCACTAGATGCCAGTAGAACTCCACCTTACTACAGTAGTGACACCCAAAATGTTTCTAGACACTGCCAAATGTCCTCTGGAGTGAGAGGGCAAAGTCATTCCCCACCGAGAACCGCTTCTCTTAATATGCTTCCTGCCTGGCTTTCTTCAGACAGTTTTCTTTTTTCTGAGCTAATGAGTTATCTTAATTTTTTCATACAGGACAAAGTGAGCAGACCCCCAAAAAAGGACTGGCTGATGTTTTTTATTGCCAAAAGAAGCAAGGATGTGAACTCGCACAAGTACTTCTCACATAGCTATCAGCAACAGATTCAGAACTGGGTTTGAATGCCATTCAAGCACTTACCAGCAGTGTGGTCTTGAACAAGTCACTTAACCTCTCCAAATGTTTCCTCATCTGCAAAATGGGAATAACAATATCTACTTTGTAGAGTTGCTATATTAAAGATAATTTAAGTAAAATAGTACTTATGCCTGATACATAGAATTGCAATAAAAGACAGCTATTATATTACTACCATAAAGGTTTATAGCAATGAAGGATATTGCACACCCTCCACAATGCTTATATCAATACTCCAACTTCATTGTTCATTAGTCACCTGTGATGTTAAAAACTGAAAATGCCCAGATCCCACCCTCCAAGAGGTCCAAGAAAAACTGGCTGAGATTTTTTTTTAGGTTGAACTTGACTCTGATGTATATTCATGCTGTTGTAAAATTCTGCAGCATTCTAAGACCCAAGAAAGAAGCAATTCATGAAAATAACTGAACCATATAAAATATTTGTCATATAAAACAAAAACTACTTTCAAATAATGACGTTTAACAGTTTATTTTGAAGGTCATTTTAAAAACAAAGTTAAAGACAATCTGAGAAAAAATTGCACAGAATACACTCATTAAATAAGTATGGTGATTAAATCAAAATAAGGGATATATGTTTTCTTCTGTAATTCCGGAAATAAGTTCTGTTGTCCTGAAGGTTCTTATACTTCCAAAAAGGGGGGAAAATCATGGCAATTAAAGCTGCCTCTTAATCATGTAAATCTACAGTAGAAACCAAATTTTTCTGTTCTTCCCAATAAGTCAGTTTCGATCTTCAAACTGTGCCTTGTTTTTTAAAAGATATGATGCTAGAAATTCAATGGGATTTGGTGGTCTGTAAGGGAAAAGAAATCCAAAATTTAGAAATTTATATTCTAAGTGTATTAACTTAAATGTATTGTTCCATAACAGAAACACATCTTTTTCAGATTAATTTTCATTTTATACTCAAAGGCCATTTGTGGTAAATACGGTTAAGTAAAACAGGCAAGTAGGTTAGTCAACAACATAGTTAAAAGAGACTGAAAGTTTTGTATGGCTTAAATCTGGTTATAAACACAATTCTAAAACACAAGTTTCAAAAATGTAATTTTTGACAATGGGATGACGATTACCGAGGGGGGATAATGACTTAAAGGGGTCATGAGGGAGAATTCTGGAGTATTCTGACAGTATTCATTTCTTGATCTGAGTGCAAGTTATGTGGATATGTCTAGATTCTGAAAATTCATCAAACCATACACCTACGATACGCACAATTTTTCCGCAGGTATTACCCTTCAATAAGAGTACAAAAACAATATGGGAAAATGGCTGTAGCATCACTGAGACAAGTGGATCAACACCCGAAAAACTAATCAAAGGATTCAATATTCATTTGGACAAGTACTGGTATGTTTCTTTTTAAAAAGGGACCTCTAGGGATGCCTGGGTAGCTCGGTCGGTTAAGCGTCTGCCTTTGGCTCAGGTCATGATCCCAGGGTACTGGGATCAAGTCCCACACTGGGCTCCTTGCTCAGCAGGGAGCCTGCTTCTCCCTCTGCCTGCCGCTCCCCCTGCTTGTGCCCTGTCTCTCTTTCTCTGACAAGTAAATAAAATCTTTAAAAAAAAAAAGAAAGAAAAGGCACCTCTATTTTACTTCAAATACTTAAATCACTAATAGTTCTAATACTGCTACCACACAGTGCAACTGAGAAGTTAAACATATTTTAAAATCAAGAGGTAGTAAGGGCATCTGGGTGGCTCATTCGGTTAAGCATTAGCCTTTGGCTCAGGTCATGATCCCAGGGTCCTGGGTCTCTGGTCAAGAGAAGCCTGCTTCTCCCTCTCCCTCTGCCTACTGCTCTGCCTACTTGTGCTTTCTCTCTCTCTCTCTAGCTCTGTCAAATAAATAAATAAGATCTTTAAAAAAAAAAATTAAGTGGTGGGAGAATGAGGAACTGGAGGAAGGTGGTCAAAAGGAACACACTTCCAGTTCCAAGACGAGTAAGCACCAGGGCTATGATGTACGCTACAATGACCACAGCTAACACTGCTGTGTGACAGACAGCAAAGTTGTTGAGGGAAGGACCTAAGAGTTCTCATCACAAGGAGAATTTCTTTTTATTTCTTTTTTCCTTTTTATTGCATCTGTGTAAGACGATGGATGTTAACTAAACCCACTGTGGTTATCATTTCACAATATATGTAAATCAAACCACTATGCTATATGCTTTAGGCTTATACAGTGATATATGTCAATTATTTCTCAATAAAACTAGGAAAAATGTTAACAAAAGATATAGTCATATTTATCACTTTTCCATAAATTATTCTTGCTGAGAAAACAAGTTGAAAGATGAAAAGTTGGGGGAATCAGCTATTTAAAATCCTACTATGAAAAGGCATATTTAGGGGCGCCTGGGTGGCTCAGTCATTGAGTGTCTGCCTTCGGCTCGGGTCGTGGTCCCAGGGTCCTGGGATCGAGCCCCACATCTGGCTCCCTGCTCGGCGGGAGGCCTGCTTCTCCCCCTCCCTCTCCCCCCCGCTTGTGTTCCCTTTCTCGCTGTCTCTCTCTCTGTTGAAAAATAAATAAAATCTAGAAAAAAAAAAAAAAGAAAGAAAAGGCATATTTAGAATTAATTTACAATGATCTCAAAACATTCCCTTAGCATTTTAAACAGTCTTTTGAACTGCCTAGACATAAACAATTTTTCACATAATATTTATGATTCATTTCATGAATAATTTTGCCAGAATTCCTTACTTAAAAAGTGTATTTACTAACAGCATGTTACTTTAAAACTCCAAATTTTTCCTTCCAGCATTTAAAGCAATATTCATAATTCCCCTGTATCGACCTTCTGTAGATAAAGAACAAAAAAATATATAAAAGATGCCCATATTTTAATTGACAGTATTAGAGCCAAGACATATCCTGCAGTCATAAACAAATTCTATTTTATACACATAAGCAATATTTTTCTTATTGGATTTGCTTGTACAAAAAAACTTAGGTAGAATCATAAGGAAAAAACATGTACAGAAAAAAACTGTAATGTTGCTAACAAAGAAATACAAATCAAAAGAGCTTGGCAAGAAAAGTTTATAATAATACTCATGCTGTTGATGTTATGATAGTGGAAGAAATTTAAGGATAAACTTTTGGACAGAAAAGTGTTTTTATGTGTCAAACACTGTAATAGTCATGTTCCTCAAACTAGCAAATCAACTCTTGGAAATTTATCCTAAGAAAGTAATTAAAGGGGTGCCTGGGTGGCTCAGGTCGTTAGGCATCTGCCTTCGGCTCAGGTCATGATCCCAGGGTCCTGGGATCGAGTCCCGCATCAGGCTCCCTGCTCAGCGGGGAGCCTGCTTCTCCCTCTCCCACTCCCCCTGCAGTGTTCCCTCTCTCGCTGTCTCTGTCAAATTAATAAATAAAATCTTAAAAAAAGTAATTAAACAAAGTCAAAAGAGGCATGAAAACATATAAATTGCCTGCTAACCTAGATTAACAAAGGAAATTGGACCTAGGAGTTCAACAACGAGAAAATGGCTAAATTAATTGTGGTATTGTTATAATCAAATTATAATCACAAAGGCTATGCAGAGATATGGAAAAAGTTTTATGTTATAATATTAAGTACAAAGGACATATAAAATTACATGTATACCATGATTACAAAGCTTTACAAATATGCAGATGATCTAACACTAGAAGAGAGAAATGAAAGTGTCTGAATGGATGATATTATGGCTGACTTACTTTTTTTTAACTCTAATATCCATAAATTTCTTATATTTTATAAATAACACAACTAATGATATTCCTTTTTTTCTCTTTTTTTTAAACTAATGATATTTCAATTAGGGAAGTCTTTATTTAGCTTTCTCTGGTAACTCCATTTGCAGACACTATTATCTTACCTTTCTTTTGCAAGCACAGCAAGTCCCTGTAATAAAATAGGCACAACTGTCTGATCCAGGTAGGCACGAGTTGGCAAAGACTGGAGATCCACTTTCTGTTTTGATGACTTTTCTGCATTCATCTTCTCATTGTCTACTATCCTCTAGTAGATTCAAAAAACATGCATGTATATTACAAATAACTAGATTATTTTGAGTGGTAAACAAAAATTAATGGAAGTATGACACTAATAGAAAAGACAAATCAATGACTAGAGAGCTGATATTGAACAGCAAATCTCTCTGCCAAAATAAAATCAGACCAGTCTCTAAATTCCATTTAAACTTTTTCTCTCTGAAGGCAACATAGTATCTCATTCTTTTATTTACTTATTTTAATTAAGTTGGCTCCACACCCAATGTGGGGCTTGAACTCAGGAGCCTGAGATCAAGCACTACATATTCTACCGACCGAATAAGCCACACACCCCAGTATCTCCTGATCCTACTCTTTCTCCCTTTCTTTTTGCCTGTTTAGGAGTAAATACAAGTGCTTTCTCTTTTTTTCATAAGAATACCTTCTTACACTATGCTTCAAAAATCTGGACAGGACACTAAGTAGCACTGAACCACACTGAGAAAGCTAGACCTGTTTCAATTTTTTCATCACAGTATCAAGGACAAAGACTCACTTTGGTACTAATAGGTCTGTAACACTTCTGTAACATTTGCTAAACTCTCTTCTTAACAGAGAGCAGGCTTCAGGCTCAGAGCTTTCCAATGGCAACAGAATATAGCTAAAATTTTTTACCACCATTTTATATTCACTGTTTTCGTTTTTATGGTTATCCTCTATCAAAATTAGAATGCTTTTCCCTTTGTTTCTTTTTTAAAGAAATGCATTCGTGATTTTTAAAAGTGAACAGAATCAAGAAAAAATATTAAGTAAACGAAGGCCAAAAAATGGGGGAATTACTAATATGGAAAAGATCATTAATGTGATATTTAAATGATGTTTAAGAAACAACTTATACTTTCTACTCCTAAGAACCCCCAAATTTTAGGTCTTTGACATATATTCATCTAACATTCAGAGCATCAAACACTGCTTTACTGAAAAACTTTGCATTCTTTTACAAATCAACCATTTTTTTTAAAGATTTTATTTATTTATTTGAGACAGAGAGAATGAGAGAGAGAGAGAGAGCACATGAGAGGGGGGAGGGTCAGAGGGAGAAGCAGGCTCCCTGCCGAGCAGAGAGCCCGATGCGGGACTCGATCCAGGGACTCCAGGATCATGACCTGAGCCGAAGGCAGCTGCTTAACCAACTGAGCCACCCATGCGCCCACAAATCAACCATTTTAGAAACTTAGAAATAAGTGCCTATCTAAAAGGCAAAACATTATTAAGAACATTTTCATTTAAATGAACTTTTGGGGGCGCCTGGGTGGCTCAGCCGGCTAAGTGACTAAGCATCTGCCTTCGGCTCAGGTCATGGTCCTAGGGTCCTGGGATTGAGCCCCACATCAGGCTCCCCGCTCAACGGGGAGTCTGCTTCTCCTTCTCTCTGTAACCCTCCCCTTGCTTGTGCTCCCTCACTCTCTCTCAAATGAATAAATTTTTAAAAATAAAATAAAATAAATGAACTTTCAGGGCACCTGGCTCGTTCAGCTGGTGGAGCGTGCAACTCTTGATCTAGGGGTTGTGGGTTCGAGCCCCACATTGGGTGAAGAGATTACTTAAAAATAAAATCACTAAAAAAACCTGAACTTTAACTTCAATCACACTCAAACTGGATATAAATGAGTCAACAACAACAAACAAACATCCGCTAGACTTAATTTTTTAGACAATTTTATTTATAAAAAGTGATAAAAAAAACTTTAATCATATATCTAAAATGTGTATATATATATACCATGGTTTCCAAAGATAGTTCCCACAACTATGTCTGCCAACTACTCTAAGTTCGCTCATTTTCCATCTTATTTTGAGACAAGACAATAATGCTCTATACTTAACTAATGGTAAAATAGTTATTTACTTGCTCATGGATTAACAAATTTATTGCTCCTTGGTAAATTTCAACAGATAATACCCATATATGACAAAAACTAGTCAGTTACATGACATTCCAATGCCTTCAATAAGAAAGAGCAACACCTGAACAACTCCTATAGATCTTATAATAAACCCCTTGACCAAATCCTCATTTTTTTATTCAAAAAAAATTTTTTTTAAGATTTTATTTATTTGACAGAGAGAGACACAGCGAGAGAGGGAACACAAGCAGGGGGAGTGGGAGAGGGAGAAGCAGGCTTCCCGCCGAGCAGGGAGCCCGATGCGGGGGCTCGATCCCAGGACTCTGGGATCACGACCTGAGCCGAAGGCAGACGCTTAATGACTGAGCCACCCAGGCACCCCTTTTCATTCAAATATTTAATGAATATCTACTATGTGCCAACTTCCATGCTTAAGCCCAAATCCTGAATTAATCTAAAAATATATATATATAAATTACCCCCTCAAAAGGTAAAAGGTGTTAATGGTATACAACAATGATCACAAAAAATGGGAAAAAAATAAGGGGAGCTCTAGGATTGTCCCAGCTTACTGCTTCCTGCCTAGAAAACTTATAGGAGGCAATGCAGAGAGAAAAGCAGAGCCCAGCAGTCTCCCTGAGCTGAGAAGCCAGACTTGAAACTTCAGGGAGATCAAGACAACTAGAATTTGCAGGACAGAGTACTGCAGAGTGCATGGAGAGGAGAGAGATGTGCAGAAAGAGACTAAAGAGATCAGTGCATGCATAACAGTAAATTACCCAAGGCCAAGGAAAAAAACACCTGGAAAGAGCAGGAGACATAATCCCTGCAGCTCATACAAGGCCAGGAATAGTTCATGTTCCTGTGACCCAAAATTGGAAAACTGGGTAATACATGGAGCACTGGGGAAGATGAAAGAGGAGGATATTAGGCCTAAATTAAAGGCTGGTCTTGTTCTACCTAACAAAGCTTAAAGCAAACCTCAAAAGAATCAAATTGTTTCTCAGTAACTTAAGTGTGTCCTAGAACAAAGCTCAAGAATGTTTGAAGGGGGGTGCCTGGGTGGCTCAGTTGGTTGAGCGACTGCCTTACGGCTCAGGTCATGATCCTGGAGTCCCAGGATGGCGTCCCGAGTCAGGCTCCCTGCTCAGTGGGGAGTCTGCTTCTCCCTCTGACCCACCCCCTTCTCATGCTCTCTCTCTCTCTCTCTCAAATGAAAAAAAAAAAAATCTTAAAAAAAAAAAAAGAATGTTTGAAGGAATACAAAAATAACCAGTACCCAACAAGGTAAAATGCACAATGCCCAGCCTCCAAAAAGAAATCATCATGCAGGGGCGCCTGGGTGGCTCAGTCGTTGAGCGTCTGCCTTCGGCTCAGGTCATGATCCCAGGGTCCTGGGATCGAGCCCCACATTGGGCTCCCTGCTCTGCGGGAAGCCTGCTTCTCCCTCTCCCACTCCCCCTGCTTGTGTTCCTTCTCTCACTCTCTCTGTCAGATAAATAAATAAAATCTTTAAAAAAAAAAAAAAGAAATCATCATGCAGGCAAAGAAGCAGGATATGCTACCCATAATAAGGAAAAAATTCAATTCACAGAAATAGACCCAGAAATGATACAGATGATAGAACAGGCAATGCCATTAACCAGTTTTTTGGGGTTTTTTTAAGATTTTATTTATTTATTTGCTAGAGAGAGCGTGGGCGAGAGAGAATGAGCAAGAGCACAAGCAGGGGGAGCTGCAGGCAGAGGGAGAAGCAGGCTCCCTGCTGAGCAAGAAGCCCGATGTGGGACTCGATCCCAGAGTCCTGGGATCTTGACCTGAGCCAAAGGGAGCCGCTTAACCGACTGAGCCATCCAGGCGTCCCCATTAACCAGTTATTATAACATCTTCCACACCTTCAGAAGGGAGAGGAAAATATAAGTTTACAGAGTACTTAAAAATATTTGAAGAAATAATGGCTGAAATTTTTCCAAATTTCATGAAAATTCTAAACCCACAGATCCAAGAAACTCGATGAATCCTGAGCAAAAGATGCGTATTTTTTTAAAAACCTAAACGAAGACATACCATAATCGAATTATTTAAAAGCTGTAATAAAATCATAAAAGCACCAAAAGAAGACACATTAAGTATGAAGAAGCAAAGAAAGAAGTGACTGCAGATTTCCTGTCAGAAACAGTGTCAGCCAAAAAGACAGTGGAGCAAATCTATACCCAGCAAAAATATCTCAAGAATAAAGACCAAAAAAAAAAAAGAATAAGGGGCCGCCTGGGTGGCTTAGTTGGTTAAGCGACTGCCTTCAGCTCAGGTCATGATCCCAGAGTCCTGGGATCAAGTCCCACATCTGGCTCCCAGCTCAGCGGGAAGCCTGCTTCTCCCTCTGACCCTCTCCCCTCTCATGCTGTTTCTCTCTCTCTCAAACAAATAAATAAAATCTTTAAAAAAAAAAAAAAAAAAGGACAAAATAATGACTTTTTCAGACATTCAGAAGCTTGAAGAATTCCTTACCAGCAGACCTATACTACAAGAAATGTTAAAAGAAGCCCTTAAGGCAGAAGGAAATCTGGATCTACACAAAAGAATGCAGAGTCAAGGGGCATCTGGGTAGCTCAGTCAGTTAAGCATCTGCCTTTGGCTCTGGTCATGAGCCATGGCGTTCCAGGATCAAGCCCCACATTGAGCTCCCTGCTCAGCAGAAAGCTTGCTTCTCCCTCTCCCTCTGCTGCTCCCCCTGCTTGTGAGCGCATGCTCTCGCTCTCACTGTCAAATAAATAAAATCTTAATTAAAAAAAAAAAAGAATGAAGAGTCAAGATGGCAAATATGGTAAATGGTACATATGTGGGTAAATGTGAAATATTCCTTTCTCTTATTGTTTAAATCTCTTTAAAGATAATTAACCTTTTAAAGAAAAAATAAAAATAATGAATTACAGAATTTATAACATAAGTAGAAGTAAAATGTGTAACAACAGTACAAAGGCCAGTTGAGAGAAAATGGGAGAATACTGTTGTAAGGTTTGGTGGTTTCTGTTTGTGTTTTTTTTAAGACTGATTTATTTATTTATTTTAAGAGAGAGAACGAGCAGGGGGAAGGGCAGAGGAAGAGAATCCTTCAAGCGGACTCCCTGCTGAACAAGGAGCCCAACCGGGGGCTGGATCCCACAACCCAAGAGATCATGACCTAAGCTGAAACCAAGAGTCTGACGCTCAACCGACTGAGCCACCCTCAACCTAATGAGCCACCCAGCGCCCTTGTTGTAAGGTTTTTATACTATACACAAAAAGAAATAAAACCACTTGAAGGTAAATTGTGAAGTTAGACTTGCATGCTATAAACCGTAAAGCAAGCACCTAAAAAGAAATTATAACTTATAAGCCAATAAAGGAAATAAAACGGAATAAGAGAAAAAGTATCATCTATAGAGTAGTGGTTTTCAGGTTTTCAAATACCACAACAAATTAAAAATTACACAATGAACAAAGGGACTAACATAGGGATGTTAACTCTATTTTGCCAAGTAAAAACTTACGAATACATAAACTATGATTTTACTACCACCATTAATTCACAAAGAATGGGCATTTTAAAATTATAGAAGCAGGAAGACCAATCACCAAATAATGTATCATTATCAAACACTCCCTCCTCTCATTTTTTTCTCACTTTACCATGGAAATTGGTCTGAGGACTTGAAAGAAAGCCTTTGGGAATCACTGCTCTAATGTATTATGACTCTGCCTTCATATACAAGCACCATCAGACTGCTGATGAGGCGTCTGGGTGGCTTAGTCGTTAGGCATCTGCCTTTGGCTCAGGTCATGATCCCAGAGTCCTGGGATCAAGCCCCAAGTCGAGCTCCCGCGAGCTCCCTGCTTGGTGGGAAGCCTGCTTCTCCCTCTCCCACTCCCCTTGCCTATGTTCCCTCTCTCGCTGTCTCACTCTCTGTCAAATAAATAAAATCTTTAAAAAATAAAAATAAATAAAAAAGAAAAAAAGACTGCTGATGTCTATAAAGAAGTTTCTTAAATAAATAGAACACAAAGTGGTGTAGAGGATCTTCACCAGGTTCAATTAAAGACTACATTATGAAAATAAGTTCTCTTCTTAATACAGATATCAAACCCCAGAAACATTCCTAGCAATTTCATAAGGCACAGAGTGGTCATTCCACATGACAGGCAACTCAAGATCATCAACACAATTTAAATGTACCACAAAAATGTCAACCTGCCTGGCTTTAACACATGGCCCTCCACTTACTTCCTGATGACCTTACACAAATTACTCAATTTCTCCGAGCTTTACAGGACTGAAGAGACATGCAAATTACTTAGCAGTGTACCTGGCACACAGTAAAAGTAAAGAAATACTAGCAGCTGTTACTATTATTACTCTGCTTGGAAATACTCCTTCCCACATTTATCTAAGCTTAATCACTGGCAATGTCTCCGCCCTTTGTCCCCCAATAAAACACACACATCTCCCAGACACCTCTATTTTCCTAACATATCCCACCCAGCTTTGGCTAATTCATTTGTCCTAGCATTTATTCATTCATTTACAAAACAACTTCTACTTTTAAACAACCTCCTAGCACTTATATGAAAAAGCTCTAAGAAAATATATCTTCTTTTGTATGTTTTTCACATGTTCTTTGAATTCAGACTTAACTGTGTAAGGCAAAAACAATGTCTATTACGTGTGTTATAGATTCCAATGGCATCTACTACTGAACGCAAAATCAACATTTATTAAATATTGACTCAACCAGCACACTATTGTGTTACAAAGACTATGGGTGTAATTTTAATGTGCAGTTTTTCCAAAACATATCCCAACAGATTCATTAATACCCACCAAGCAAAACGACTGTCTCCATTAGTAATGCATGTTTGTTTCTATCACTTTCAGAAGTTCAACCTCTTGACTCAAAACTAATTTGAATGTCTGTATACCACGAAGTATTAGTACCGCTAATAAAACAGGCTACCCATAATTTGATACTATTTAGTTCATGCCGATAAAGTTTTCCCTTGTGCAAAGCAACCTAGTAAAAACGGATCCCAAGTTTTCTCCAGCTCGTAAGAGACGTCCAGATACGCGTAAGAACCGGGCGAATTACCTCGACATTGTCTGTAAGACCGTACTCAGAGTGAGGGTTTTCTGCAACCTAGAAAACAAAACACAGGTCACTGAGACGTGAGCCACCCCTTCTTGCTACACACCGCCACCCTGAAGCCAGGGCCTCCTGGTACCTGCGTCTGTCCCTCCAGCATCTGCTCTGGCTCCATGGCGGACCCTGCAAGTCACAATCCCCGGAAACCAGTCTTGGAAAACAAGAAGAACCGTGAGTTAACCGGGAGATTTCAACATGAAGATGCCAGGATGGAGTCCAGCCCAGCCCCCGACCCCGCCCCTCACCCCCACCTGGGCGCGGGAGCACCCGGAGCAGTAGAGGAGCGAGGTGGGACAGTCCAAGACAGGGCGCCCGCATCAGGTCCGGAAGCTCCGCAGTTGTCCCAAGAACCTAGAAGAGGTGGGGAAGGGGGGAAAGGGAGCTGATTACCCGCGCCCAAGCCGCTGGTTCTTAAGAGCCCTGCACCGCGCCACCAACTCCCAGCACAAACCGCTTCGGCCGTAAGTGACGGATGTCGCACAACTGCCGCGCCTGCGCAGAACCCCTCAGTGGGTCTGGGGCGGGGAGGGATTGGGACCCTGTCCTGAGTCTGTATCGCCCTGTGTGGTCAGCAAAGTGTCCTGGCCGAAGCCTGGCCCCGAAGGTTGCGGGAGACTAGTTCTTCAACCTGCCTACCCAAGGCAAGCGCCACCCCAACTGCAGACACAGTGACCACCGCAGCTGGCAGGGGTTCGGCCCGCGCAGCCCGCAGAGCTGCCTGAAACCTCCTGCGGAAGGTCTTCAGCGCGGAAGCGAAATCATCCATTTCGCTGGGTGATTCTTATTAAAAAATCAAACCTAATCTAAGCAGTCTACGAAAGAATGTCAGTGTTTTACTTTAGAAAGGTGGGGGAAGAAGAAATGTTGGGGATTTCATGGTAAGCTTTGATCATTCCTTAAATCTGTGAATATGCGATGTTAATGCTACCTTACATTTGTATCAAAGTTAGCAAAAAGCAACTGGCTTTCCAAAGTGTGATACTGTTGATACTATTGTATTTGTAAAAAACACAAAAGATAATTTGCCTCCTACGTACTATTCGTAAATAGCAAACAGGATTGTTCTAATTACAATAAATTCCATTTATTTTAATGTAAACACAGGCGATACACTCATTAAAGTTCCTACCTTTAATTCAACAATCCCATTTGTAGTAGCACTTTGTAATATGAAAATTTGAAAACTTAATATTAAATGTTTGGAGACTAAATATGTCATATCAATATAAGGGAATGTAAGCTATTAAAAGTCATGACTAGAAATACAGAAACATTTGTGATTATAACGTTAAGTTTTGAAAACGGTAGAATACAACTTCATTTTGCTACTCTGCAAAAACTGAGCAGATAAAGATCTAAAATAAATTTGTTGGGGCGCCTGGGTGGCTCAGTCGTGAAGTGTCTGCCTTCGGCTCAGGTCATGAACCTAGGGTCCTGGGATCAAGCCCCGCATCGCATTCGGCTCCCTGCTGAAGTGGGGAGCCTGCTTCTCTCTCCTGCTTCTCTCTCCCCACTCCTCCTGCTTGTGTTCCCTCTCTCGCTGTGTCTCTCTGTCAAATAAATAAATAAAACCTTTAAAAATTTTTATTTAGGAACTAGACTTGTGGGTACGTTTTTAAAGTTTAATTTTGTAATGGATACTTGATTAGTACTGTAATTGATGACAGTTAACATATGGCACTTTGAGGATTTTTCAGTAGGACTGATGGAAAGATGTGGATGCATATGTACAAGATATAGAAATTTACTAGTACATATATGAACTCAAGATTAAATGCTTTTCAGGAGTGGGAAATAACAGCAAATAAGTTTAGAGAATAGTTGGGGAAACTTAAGAGAATAGTTATGTGCATTGCTATATTATCATATATTCATACATTTCCCAATACATCGTAGACACTCAAATATTTCCAAATCCAGAAAGTAACTGAGAGCTGCTAATTTATATTTTCTAAGTACTGACAGTTTCAGTAAAATGGGAAGCTAGACTGAGCTTCTTCAAGACCGGGACCTTGTCTTATTTAACGTAGTACTTCACACAGTGCCTAGTACATCATAAGGTTCACAACATATATGGATTTGATTCATAATCAAAACTGAATATAGATATATATGCTGACACTACTAAAGGCTATATATAATTTATGTATGTATGTGTGTGTAAGATACATACATATATGATTACCAAAGGGAGCAGCACAGAACAATTAACTATCAACCAGGTTTCTCTCAATCTAGAAAGACTTATAAAAGTGGTTTACAAAAAAGCTTCACCAAATTTTTTACATTTACAACTTATTGAAAAATTCAGAGAACAAGCCATCACAGAAGAGAGATGGAAGGGGAAAAATGACAGCTAGAAATGATGTAAATGGATTAGCAAGAAAATGATAGGAAGTATAAGGTTAATTGAAGATACTGCAGAATGCTGAGTTCCTATACGAAATTAAAGATTCTGAAGAGGATGGGCCCTGGGAACTATGATTATGACAGAAATTTGCAATAATGTGTACTCTCTAGAGAGGGATAAATTAAAAGAATGAGAAGAACTCTTGTTTGGACTTGTCATACCAAACTTGGTTCAGGACTCCTCTCATCTGCTTCTATTATGTCTTTTTATTACAGCACTTACCTCATTCTGCCTTATATATTGTTTGCAGTTAAACACAATTAGATTTTTTAGTTCTTCAAAGGCAAAAATCTTATATTCATCTTCATATTTGCTTCTTATATTCAATAAATATTTTTCCAAAAAAGGGAATTTATAGGGAAGGCAAGCACTTGCACCAAAGCACTACTCTAAACTGTCTTTCTTAGGGCTTTAGGGAGATAGTAGTTTATAGATTCTAGAACTAGGATTCTAGAACTAGAATTCTAGAATCTAGAATAATAAAGAAAAATTACTGTGCTTGACCCCCTTTTTATAGACTTGGTGCAAATTCCATTTATAAAACATTAAACTATTAGACAATACCTATTTAGCAATAATACAGTATATATAGTAAAGAAACACTTGATTTGGGATTAGATGAGTATTAGAACCTGGTTCCTTCACTGTTTACCATGTGGAAGTAAGCAAATAATTTAACTCTTCTCGGCTTCATGTTTTTTCACATATAGATTAGGATAACAATTCTTCATGAAGAGGATCAAATGAGATAAAATAGATGAAACTGCTTTTTGTGAAGCTATATGAATATAAGTGAGACATTCTATTTTATCTGTACCTAACTACTGCTTCGTTATCATAATAATCTACCTTTTTTGTTCCTATTCTTTTTTCTTTTAATTAATTTGTGAGAAAGTGCTCAAATAAAGAACATGATTCATCACACAGTTATACACAAACGTCTTTGCAAAAGAATACATAGAATTTATTGAGTGTAAATGGGCCCTGTGAGAACAGTCTATGGGGAGGCACACCAGCCACCTCTGAAAAAGACCTAGAAATATATATTCCAGATTTGGTTAATCATTTTCCAAGGAAGTATCTTTTGGTGGCTGATATAAAGAAAACAACTACTCTACCCATAGTTCCCTTGTCTCCACTACCAAACCCCAGGCCCAAGCACGCTTACCACTATCATCATCTCAGCAATGTTGGTATACCAAAGAACATGCCAAATGGGCTTTTTTTTTTTTTTAATTTTATTTATTCATCTAACAAAGAGAGACACAGCGAGAGAGGGAACACAAGCAGGGGGAGTGGGAGAGGGAGAAGCAGGCTTCCCGCGAAGCAGGGAGTCCGATGCGGGGCTCAATCCCAGGACCCCAAGACCATGACCAGAGCCGAAGGCAGACACCTAACAACTGAGCCACCCAGGTGCCCCACCAAATGGGCTTTTTAAATGAATAGAGTGTGTTTGGATTTTTATGATACAGATGTGATCTTAGCAATGAGAGTAATAAAAAAGCTAAACTTACTACAATTCCAATCCCTAAATTGTCCCTTATTTCTTCCATTTCTCATAAGAGGTTGGTTATATTTAGATTTTTTTCAAAATCTCCTAAATGATTTTCAATTTCTAAAAGTGTTGATTTTAGGGACACCTGGCTGGCTCATTGGAAGAGTGTGTGACTCTTGATCTCGGGGTCATGAGATTGAGCCCCACATTGGATGTAGAGATTACTTAAAATCTTTAAAGAAAAAAGTGTTGATTATATGCTTTATGTTTTCTTTTTAGAATCCAAATAACTTAAATGTATGTTTATAAATAGGTCATGGGTAATAAGTAATAAGTATAATATATAACTTGGGTATCTTTTATTTTTTTTAAGATTTATATATTTATTCCAGAAAGAGAGAGTGCATACATGAGCCAGAGGAGGGGCAGAGGGAGAAGGAGCTGAGTAGACTCCCAGCTGAGCAGGGAGCCAGGCAGGAGGCTCAATCCCATGACCCCTGGACCATTGGACACTTAACCAACTGAGCCACCCAGGCACCCCTGATATCTTTTAATTTTAAGATACCCAGAGCCATTCCTGTTAATTTATGTTGAAACCATCTCTCTCTCTGTCTCTCTCTCTCTTTTTTTTTTTTTGTAATCTCTACACCCAACAAGGGGCTAGAACTCAGGACCCCAAGATCAAGAATCACATACTCTGGGCGCCTGGGTGGCTCAGTTGGTTAAGCAACTGCCTTCGGCTCAGGTCATGATCCTGGAGTCCCGGGATCAAGTCCCGCATCGGGCTCCCTGCTCAGCTAGGAGCCTGCTTCTCCCTCTGACCCTCCCCCCTCTCATGTACTCTCTCTCATTCTCGCTCTCTCAAATAAATAAATTAAAAAATCTTAAAAAAAAAGAATCACATACTCTACTGACTGAGCCAGCCAGACACCCTGAAACCTTTTCTTAAAGACAAATATCGGCACCAAAATAGAAATTGGTAGTTATGCCACCTAATTTTAATATCAGATTATTGTGTAAAGTGTTTTTCTTTATAGTATCATTATCAGAATGCATTGCTGATGTATTCATATATGAGAGAGTGCAGAACAAAAATTGAATTAGAAGCCCAATTAGGTCCAGGTACCTTGTGAAGTGATTTACATATTCTACCACATAATACTGTAATCCCCTTGTAAGGTAGATATAATTATCCCCATAAAATAAGATGATAAAAATTGATTCAGAAAATTGTCAGGGCGCCTAGGTGGCTCAGTCAGTTAAGTATCTGACTCTTGATCTCAGCTCAGGTCTTGATCTCAGGGTCGTGAGTTCAAGCCCCAGGTTGGGCTCCACACTGGGCATGGAGCCTACTTAAAAAAAAAGAAAAGAAAATTGTAACATAATGTCACATACTTATATGGCTAGTTGAAAAAAAAATTTTTTTTAAGATTTTATTTATTTGAGAGAGAGAGTGAGAGAGCACAAGCCAGGCGGAGAGGCAGAGGTAGAAGCAGGCTCCTGATGTGGGGCTCAATCCCAGGACCCTGGGATCATGACCTGAACCAAAGGCAGATGCTTAACCAACTGAGCCACCCAGGCACCCCATGGCTAGATGAAATTTCAACCCAGATCCACCTAATTCCAAAGGTTGTGCTCCTGGCTATGCATAAATAGAGAACAAATATATCAGTTAATATGCTTTGGGATTCCACTAACAAATCCCAACTCCAGTTTGTTAAACAACAACTAAGACTTTTTGAGTAACAACTGAAAATCCCAGTAGTAAAGGGGGTATCTAACAAGGTTTAGTTGTGGCTTTTATACTGTTTCTCTACAGTTTTCTCACCTTCATCTCTATATATCAGCTTCATTCTCAGGCTGCTTTCTCATGGTGAAGAGATCATTGCTAGAAGTACTCAGGACAACATGCTTTCTTTTTCATATTCAGAGACAGAAAGCATCACTTCTCTTAGGTCTACCCATGTACCAAAAGTCTGAACTTTGCTTTGATCTGTCCATCTTGAATCAGTTATTTTGATAAGGTGGGTGTCATGTGTTGACTAGCACAGAGCTGAATGACTGCCCATTCCTGAACAATGACAAGGATGTGACCTGGTAGTAGTTGGTCCCACCCGAATTGTATGAACACCAGGTAATGGGAGAGGATTGGTTCTACAAGAGAAAACCTTAGAATGGGTCGGAAAGGGAAAGAAAGGGAATGGATGCTGAATAGTCCATCAAAAAATATTCACTGTTGGGGCGCCTAGGTGGCTCAGTCAGTTAAGTACCCAACTCCTGATTTCAGCACAGGTCATTATCTCATGGTTGTGAGATTGAGCCCCATGACTCAAGGGGCTTAGGATTCTCTCTCCTTCTCTCTCTGCCCCTCCCCATTCTCTCTCTTTCTCAAAAATAAATAAATAAATTCACTACTGCATGTTATGCAAAGAGTTTAATACAACTTATCATAAAAGGGATAAACTAAAACGGAATTTTCACTTTGACACAGCATTTCTACTTCTAGGACTTTATCCCATAGAAATACAAAAATGTATGAATAGAAGGAACTTATACCATAGTTTTTAGTAGGAAAATATTGGGAATAGGTTAAATTATGATATCTCAATACAATGGACTACTGTGTAACCACTGAAAAAGATTGAAAAAGATCTATAGATACTGGTATGAAAAACATTTGCTGCATAATTTTATGTGAAAAAATGCATGTTGTAGGAAAGTCTCTCTAGTAAGAATCTGTTTTTGCATGTATATATTTGTATGTGCATAGCAAAAAGCCTGGAGAGATATACAACAAAATATTAAGAAGGAAAATGTTGAGGGAAAGTCTTTGCTTTTTCCAAATTTGTGTATTGCTTGAACTTTTTTTCCCAAAAGTATGAATTTGCTTTAAAATAAAAAGGGTAGGGGCACCTGGGTGGCTCAGTCAGTTAAGCATCCAACTCTTGATTTCAGCTCAGGTCATGATCTCAGGGTAGTGGGATCGAGTCTCCTATTGGGCTCATGCTGGGCATGGAGCCTGCTTAAGATTCTCTCTCCCTTTCCCTCTCCCCTCCCCCCCCATCCCGTTTGCATGCTCTCAAGCCCTTAAATAAATGAATGAATGAATGAATAAATAAATAAATAATAAAATAAAATAAAAAGGGTAAAAATATTTAGGTAAGTTTTCTGTAATTGGAAAATGTATAGTTTATTCTACATAACACATGCAGGATCGGGGAAGAATATTTATGTGAGTAATGAGTCTAATCAGTTGTATGATAGTATTAAAAGAAAAATCTTCCAGTTCACCCTCCCCTTCACCCAAGTATTTGTGGGTGGTGTGCAGAAAAGAGTTAACAGAGCAGCCTGAGACTGCTGTCCTTAGAAAGTCCTGCTTGCAAGGTTGGTTGGTATCTGGGAATTTGAATGATAAACAGTTCCCTACACAAATAGAAAACTTTCCCTAAATGATGAGAGTGGCTTAAACTGTTTGTGCAAACACTATGGTTTCTTTTAAACACCTGCTTTCCTTCTAGGAGTTTGGAATTTTGGTATATCTTAGTCAGAGGGTGCCTACATGATCAGCCCCAGTAAAAACCCAAGCACTGAGTTTGTGATGAGAGTCGTGGTAGACCGTATTACACACATGTTGTCAGAACTCATTGCTGGAGGAATTAAACGTGTCCTGTGTGACTCTACTGAGAGAAGATTCTTGGAAGCTGGCACTTAGTTTTCTCCAGACTTTGCCCCATGTGCCTTTTCCCTTTGCTAATGTTGCTTTGTATCCTTTTGCTGTAATAAATCATAGCTGTAAGTATGACTATATTCTGAGTCCTATGAGTCCTTCTAGCAAATCACCAAGAAGGCGATCTTGGGGATCTTAAACTCTCTCGGGGAATTTAAGATAAATATAAATTACAGTGCCTGCCCTCATAAATTATATTCTGGTTCATTTACTTTAGATATATATACATATATATGATACATTTAAATGACAGTATAATAGCTGATTAAAGGTTAAGTTGAATGATATAGAGCATAAATTCTGAAGAAGTTCAGATGAGGTTGAGATATATGTAAGTAGGGGTCTTTGGAGCAGTATGAACAAAGAATAAGTATTTAAGCAAAGCTGGGAGGAGTAGGAGGCCATAACACAGACTGAAACACTGACTAGGAGAGTAAATGGAGAAACTTAGGTATCCTTACCAGAATATAGGATTTGAGCTTACCTGACAAGGTGGAGAGGAGGATCTTAAGGATAAAGAAGGCTTTCTGAAACCACTGCAGTTGGTAGAAACCACTCTTGAAAACAGACAACTCCGTTTACGTGCCCCAACATTCACCTGGTGCTTCCAGTTTCCATTACCCTGCTTTTCATGAATGCTAGAGTAACAATGCCCTGCCCACCATAAATATAGAAATGTAATACTATATTTCTATAACCAAGTACTTAGAGTGATGATTGACTATATCCTCTGAGAATCTGGACTGCTATTCTAGGGCATTCATTTCAAATTCTGTATTAACTGCCTCTTCTTCTGCCTCTACAGCATCATAGCTTTAAAATTCAAGTTGAGCAGGTTAGGTAACAATTATACTCTTACACCTACTACTGTTTCAAAACCATGAGCTCATTCACACTTTCACTAGGAACAAATCCTTTGGAAACGAGAGAATCTCAAACTGGTGTCTCAGTTTTGTTTTGGTTTGTTTGTTTTTAAATTTGGAACCAATATCTCCTCAGCCATAGATTCCATATAAAAATTCAGAATTCTGGTATCTCTTGAAACCAGTACGCCACACATTCTTGAGAGGCAAAAATCAGCTAGAGCTAAGTAACAGCCATCCCATTTAATAAGGGGATGCTACTCTCCAATTTTTCGTAATTTTTATCATTCATATCATACATACATTTTTGAATTCCACAGCCACGCCTGGAACTTCTATATGTTCTATGTCTCACCACTGTTGTTAGTTGCTACTTGAGTTTTTAAGCTCCTGTATGACAATAAATCTGATTTTAGTCCTTATTATAATCTTGGCACCTTACTCATTGCCTGGCATGCTGTCTGTGCTTTATACCTATTTGTTGAACAAATAAATGAATAATATGTACCACAATGTGGACTCAATAAAGAGAAATGATTAATTGCCCACAATTATGTTTTTGCTTAGTAACACAACTATAGGATAATAATCCCCCAATTGTTACTCTACTCCTCCCTTACCTCCAACCATGTCTTTCGTTTCTCTTTTGTTTTCTGCCTTTTTCAAAATCAGTAATCTCTTGGTTCTAAGTGTGCCATTTTATTTTACTTTTAATAAAAATAATATCTGTCATTGGTCCCTACTTCAAATAATCCAGCATTTCTCAAGCTGAAGGTTTGAGGAGTTCCTTAGAAGAGAAGTAGGGCTAAAATAGCCAAAAAAAACTACCTGGTGATAGTCACTTGGTAAACAAATTAATGGGTTAAAGTGATAAGGTGACCAAATGTCCTGGATTAGTTAGCACAGTACTCAGCTCCTCTTTTTTGTCCTGGTGAAACTGGACCAGATTCCCTTTGAGATTAAGTGTCCCACAAGTTCTTACCATCTGAAAACTGGGAGGCCGTCACACTGTAGGTTAAATGGCAGGTTAGGATCTTCAGTCCAGGCAACTAGAAGGCCAGGATCACGGCCAGGCACTATTTCTCTTGAGGCAGATTTAGGAAGAGGTCACTTCAGAAAATGGGTTTGCTTGGGACATAATTCCAAGAGGCAGGAGATGTGGATTGAGATGACTCAAAATTGAAATCCCAGGAAAGTCTGATTTCTGGAACAACACTGTAGGTATAAAAGACAGAAACAAAATTTATTAAGGTGTCTTATATCTCAGGTATTATGCTGGAGGTTTTAAGTGAATTCTTTCATTTTGAAATTTAATTCTTGGGGTGCCTGGGTGGCTCAGTCATTAAGTGTCTGCCTTCGGCTCAGGTCATGATCCTGGGGTCCTCGGATCGAGCCCCGCATCAGGCTCCCTGCTCAACGGGCAGCCTGCTTCTGTCTCTCCCACTCTCCCTGCTGTGTTCCCTCTCTCGCTGTCTCTCTCTGTCAAATAAATAAATAAATAAAATCTTAAAAAAAAAAAAAGAAATTTAATTCTTATTCCACCCATTTTACAGAGGAATTAACTGGTTAGAAAACTTGTTCCACATTATACAGCTAATAACTGGCAGAACCAGAATACCAAACCCTTCTTTCTGACTCTCAATCCCATATTTTTACTATACAAAAAAATTGGCAAAGGTATATTGGCACAGTCAATACTAAGCACAAGGGAATAGCAGAGACTTAGCAAGTGGGAAGCCAGAGACCAGAGACTCAACACCAGGATGCCAAGGAATAAAAGATCACTCCTGCTCTAGGGACCAAAGATACATTTATTTCATAATTAATAATATATAAACAGACTATATAAAAATGTTTTTCTTTGGAAGCCTACATTTTTACCTTAACTCTCTGATATAGTATGTGTCATTAACTAATATGTGATGTTACTTAACAAACTGTTAGAGCCTCATGGTCCTTATTTTTAAAGAAAAATAAATAAATTAAAATGAGACAATAATGCTTAACTCAGATAGTGATGGTTGAATAAGACAGTATAAGTTAAGCTGTTTAGCCCAGAACATGGATTCAAAAAATATTAGCTGGTAGTACTAATCATCATCAGTGTTGCTGCCTCCTTAAAATTAAGTGTGTTGGGGTGCCTGGGTGGCTCAGTCGATGAAGCGTCTGCCTTCAGCTCAGGTCATGATCCCAGGGTCCTGGGATCGAGCCCTGCACTGAAGAGCCTGCTTCTCCCTCTGCCTCTCCCCCTGCTCGTGCTTTCTCTCTCTCTCAAATAAATAAATAAAAATCTTAAAAAAAAATTAAGCGTGTTAATTTACCTCATGATTAAAACTAAGAAGGTTTTTATGATTCAGCAAAATAGTTGGGAAATGATTTCTTAGATGAGCAATCCATCTAAGATTTAAGCTAAAATCTGAACTCGAGGTAGAAGGAAATTTTACACCTAATCACTATGGTAGATTACTTGCAGAGATGGCAAAATAATTCCTTCCATCCCTATATATATATATATATATATATATATATATATGTAAGTATATATACCCCCTTTGTAATGTGACTTTGCCACTCCTCCATGAAGTGTAGAATTTATTTTCCCATCTCTTACTTTGGAGTTGGCCTTGTGATTTGATAACAGAATGCAGCAGAAATGACAATGTGCAACTGTGGAGTTTAGGCTTCAAGAGACTCTGCAGCTCCCACTCCTGCTCTCCTGGAAGCCAGATGCTATGTAAAGAAGTTGGAATATCCTGCTGGAGACATATGCCCCAGCCAACAGCCACCACCACCATCTGGGCATATGAGGGAGGATAGTTAGGCTACCCAGGCCCAATCAAACCATCAGATGACTAACATCTATGTGAATGACCCCAGGCAAGGCCAATAGAATAATTGCCTGGTAAACCCAGCCAAATTGCTCACCCACAGAATCATGAGTAAATAATTAGCTACAATCTTAAGCCAGTAAATTTTTGGAGTGGTTTAGTATATGGCAACAGATACCTACGACAATCACCTGTTCGAATTATTTTTCAAATTATTAATGTTTATTGAGTACCATAAGCAAGGCATGAGGCTAGGTGCAGAAAGTAAGCCAAAATATGTAAAGTTTGGCTACTGTCTTGAAATAAGTTCATAATCTTTATCAGGAAGAAATAAAGTATTTAAATAACTATCACACAGGCAAGGGCGCCTGGGTGGCTCAGTTGGTTAAGCGACTGCCTTCGGCTCGGGTGATGATCCTGGAGTCCCGGGATCGAGTCCCGCATCGGGCTCCCTGCTCGGCAGGGAGTCTGCTTCTCCCTCTGACCCTCCTCCCTCTCATGCTCTCTGTCTCTCATTCTCTCTCTCTCAAATAAATAAATAAAATCTTTAAAAATAAATAAATAAATAAATAACTATCACACAGGCAATATGTTAAAAGAGCCAGAGAGTAACACAACCAAATTGTCATAAGAATTAAAAGATAGAATCGTTTCTGCAAGAGGTGATGAGGGAAGGATTTATCACCGGGCACCTGGGTGGCTCAGTTGTTAAGCATCTGCCTTTGGCTCAGGTCATGATCCCAGGGTCCTAGGATCGAGCCCCACATCAGGCTCCCTGCTCCTCGGGAAGCCTGCTTCTCCCTCCCCCACTCCCCCTGCTTGTGTTCCCTCTCTCATTGTGCCTCTCCCTGTCAAATAAATAAATAAAATCTTAAAAAAAAAAAAAGAAGTTAACATTACAGTTAAGCCATGAAGGATTCTGACAGTGGAAGTAGGAGGAGAAGCAATTCTAAGTGAAAGAAAAATGACCCGAGGATAACTGTGGTCCTAGGAAACAGCAAAGAATGTTTGGAAACTTGATAGTAATCCATTTTAGTGGATTATAGTGTATGTGTAGATGTGAGAGAACCATTCTTCAATCAATAAATATCAAGCAGCAACTTTATTCCAGGCACTGCCTACTACTCTGTTATTATGTAATAGATGTGAAAGCTGAGTCACTCAGTAGCCCAAGATCACAGAAAGTGGTAGAACAGGGATTTAAAGACAACCAGTCTGACTCCAGAGCCACTCTACTTTGAGCTGTGTCTCGGCAAAGTCAAAAAGTTATTCAAGGGGGGCGCCTGGGTGGCTCAGTCGTTAAGCGTCTGCCTTCGGCTCGGGTCATGGTCCCAGGGTCCTGGGATCGAGCCCCACATCGGGCTCCCTGCTCGGCGGGAAGCCTGCTTCTCCCTCTCCCATTCCCGCTGCTTGTGTTCCCTCTCTCGCTGTATCTCTCTCTGTCAAATAAATAAAAAATCTTAAAAAAAAAAAAAAGTTATTCAAGGAAAAACAAAAACAAAACTGGCACCAAACTAAATATCCATCAACAGTTAATGGTAAAATAAATTGTTGTAAATTCATATAGTGGAATACTACATAGCAGTGAAAATAAATGTACTATAGCTATACAAATCAACAAGGAGTTATTGCAAACACTTAACTATTGAGCAGAAGAAAGCTAATTAAGAATATATGTGGTATGGTTGCATTTGCATAAGGTAAAACCAGGCAAAACTACACAATATATTGTTTAGAAATACATATGTATATTGCAAAACTAAAACGAAAGGCAAAGGAACAAAAAGTACAAAATTCAGGACAGTGGCTTTCTCTAGGGAGGGAGAAATGAAATTGAGATTAGGGAGGGGCTCACAAAGTGCTTCAAGAAACTAGTTACATTAGTTTTTCTTAAACTGGATGCTGTTTGTTTCCTTATTTTTCTTTACACGTATAAGTTATATACATCTTGTTTACATGATATATTTATAGATTTCACATAACAACAAGAAAAAGTACTATGGGCTTCAGGAACTGAAATTAATCAGATGTGACAGAGCGAGGACATTTCAAAATGAGAAACTGGCAGAAGCACAGAGGGAGGAAAAGGGTGGGGAGGAGTTGGAGGGAACAGGGGGCAGGTCATTTTTGCAATAATTTATGTTTGTAAGGGAAGTAGTGATGCGGGAAAGTTAGATAATGTTGTGGCCAGAATATGGAGATTTTTGGAAGCTGGCATGAATCATTCGCAAATCTCACTCTGTAAACAATGGGAACTTTGTATCAGGATTCCTTATTTTTAGGGAACAAGAAACAACTATGGCTAACCCAAGTAAAAGGAAAAAGAAAAGAAAGGAAAAAGGCGAGATAGATGGAGAAAGGGAGAGAGAACCAGAGAAATAGAGAAACAGATTGAATAGTTTATTGGATAGGCTACACTATCAAGTGACCAGTCCAGGAACCTGGCAGCTCTGGGGATCTAAATGAGATGAATTGATAGACCAGCTCTTTAGAGCACTCAATTCCTAGTACCTTCTATCGCAGTGTGTCCATCCAAAATTTCGGTTTCTAGTAGAGTATATTAACCTCATGTTACCATCTCTGTGATCTGCTGGGTTCAGTGCTTGCAGCTCACTGGTATACAGGCAACAGAGGTGAGTGAGTAGTTCCCAAAGGAAGGGACATCCAATAGGTTAAAAAAAAAAAAAAGGCCCAGTTTGGATTTTGAGTAAACTGTGGTATGATTACTGTACAAAACCTAGGAATGCCCCTATTCAAACTAATTAATTCTTCAAAATAGACATCTAAACACGTACTAACTAAACCTCTAGAATCGTTCACTTCGTTCCACTGAACTAACATTTTTGTTTTCGGCGACCTTACGTTTATATGTCTCTACAATTGCTTCCCTCTCAGATAATAATTCCAGTAACTGGTCCCCATTACTTTTTTCTTTCCATTTATTCTTTTTAATACAAAATAGGATCATATCACACTGGTCTGTAATATTCTATTTTCACCTAACAATATATCATGGACACCTTTCTTTATCAGTACATACAGATCCACCTCATTCTTTTTAAATGCTCCACAGAATTACATACGGGTATTCCAAAATTCATTTAATCCTTTTCCTATTGATGGACATTGAGATTGTTTTCACGGTACCCATTACTTTTGAGATGGAAGTCAGATGAATCATCCTTTGCGGGAGACGGGCAGAAAATGCTGAAAGAAATATAAGAGCGATGACACTGCGAGATAGGAGCCCGGCGAACCAGTCGAGCGACACCAAGCCGCAGCTGTCGCCGCCGTGAGTTGATGACCAAGATTCCCCGCTTAAGCAGCTCCCTGGGACAGCGTTGTCTGTAGAGCGAAGGATCCCTGAGGACGACGTAGCCGAACTGCACATTGGGAGTTGTAGTTCCGTAGGGAAGAGTCCGAGGGGCGGAGCTGCACATGCGCACTAGGAACTCAGGGCAACAAAGACGGCGGCGTGAGCGCGCGCGCCGGAGAAAGACATGGGCAGGCGTGCGCGTGCGCGGCCACCGCTCGGCGCTACCAGGAGGCTGAGAGGACACAGAGCGGGAGGGGCAGGAGCCACCGACCGCAGGAGGAGGAAAGGGGTTGTGCTCTTGGCCGAGCGTGGAGAAAGGGGCGGGGCCGGCGAGCAGCGCGTGGAGGTGCCGAGCTCCTGGGACCGGCGGGCGCGCGGGCGTCTCTGGCCTTCGCCGTCCCAGTGGCCGCCGCCGTCGCTTGGTCGCCGTCGGTCTGCGGGAGGCGGGTTATGGCGGCGGCGGCAGTGGGAGCTGTGAATGAATTCTCCGGGTGGACGAGGGAAGAAGAAAGGCTCCGGCGGCGGCAGCAGCCCGGTGCCT
Source organism: Mirounga leonina (assembly GCF_011800145.1). Taxonomy (NCBI): domain Eukaryota; kingdom Metazoa; phylum Chordata; class Mammalia; order Carnivora; family Phocidae; genus Mirounga; species Mirounga leonina. Next base: position 18,483,598 of record NW_023270305.1, read on the forward strand.
CCCAGGCCTCCGCCCCCCTGCCTGGCCCCCGCCCGTCCCGCCCCCAGACCGGCCCCCCAGCCCGAGTCGCCGCATAAGCGGAACCTGTACTACTTCTCCTACCCGCTGTGCATAGGCTTCGCGCTGCTGCGTTTGGTCGCTTTCCACCTGGGGCTCCTCTTCGTGTGGCTCTGCCAGCGCTTCTCCCGCGCCCTCATGGCCGCCAAGAGGAGCTCCCGGGCCGCGCCGGCGCCGGCCTCGGCCTCGCCCCCGGCGCCAGTGCCGGGCGGGGAGGCCGAGCGCGTCCGAGCCTTCCACAAACAGGCCTTCGAGTACATCTCCATTGCCCTGCGCATCGATGAAGACGAGAAAGGTAAGTGGGGGGCTGGAGGGAGGGGGCGGCGGCGCCGGGAAGAAAGCGGTGGGGTAGCCCAGGGAGGGCAACACCTGCGTCCCTTCGGGGGCGGTCGGTGCACCCCCGGAATTGATCTCCCCCCTCCCCCGCCGAGGCGGCTTCACCGCAGTGAGACTCTCATCCTCTACGATTCTCAGTTAAACCTCTCCCCTTTCAGGCACCCTAGCTGTCGACTTTGTTTCAGACACCAGCCTTCCCCTACACTTCTGCATGACCCAAGTCCCTATGAGACAGCCAGTCGTGCTACTGACAGTGACAGTTGTCCTGCAGTGACCACACGGATCCTTTCTAGCACTGTAAACAGTGTGTGGCTTCGCTGAGCCAGGTTTCCAAAAGGTTTTGGTATCGGAGAAGCTGTGTCTTGTTATAGGCTTTAATGAAAACAGAGTACTGTAGTGTCAGAAAAAAAGAAATGGTGACTTAATTTTGAAAGGAACAGCTGCATATGATTACAGCTAAATTGGCATTACTTTTTAAAGTTTCGTGACAGTCATTTATCGATATAATGACTCCTTTTTTTTTATAAAGTTCTATTTTAACATGAAACTTTTGTCCCTGTTAGATTTGATTTCATCTAAATCAGTATTCCAAGGTAGCCTCTTCGCTTCTCAATTGAAGTGTTAAATAATGAACAGGAAAAACTTACATCATTGTACATAAAACTTGAAACAAAGATTTATATTTCTTTTATTTTTAAAGTTTATATTTCTGAATGAAGGCAAGAATACTGTATACTTCAGATTCCTTTTAAACTAACATTTTTAAGTCATTCAGTGCACCAAGCGCTGTACTGTTAGCTTTGTATGTGTTCTCTATTTAATCCTCACAATTACCCTGTGAGGTGAAGGTACTGTTGGGATCAGCATTTTACAGATGAACAAACTGAGGCTCAAAAAATTAAAACAGGTCATTCCAAACCTATGCCAATTGCTAATGAACACTTTTTTATGGAAGATGAGAACTAAAGTTAGAAGAAGTCTTGCAACATTTTGAAAATCCCTCCTTTCATCCCTGCCTCCAATATGCAGAGATCTTCTTTTTCCTGTGACTCCCAAAGAACATTTTTGTGTCACACTTCAATTAGGTACTCACTTGCATTGTCAATTAGCCAAAAAAAAAAAAAAACCAACAAAGCAATCTGCAGGTCATTTGTAGTATCTCTTAGCACTGTCAACTGCAGAAACTGTTATAGAATTTAGTTTTGTTGAAACCTATTTCCTCTGTGGAGCCAAGGAGTGAGGAGTATGATATTAAGGAAAGAGGCAGGTATTCATGGTTTTGATTGTAAGGACAGTGGAGTTTAAAAGAGTTCTAGGAAGGGGGTACCTGGCTGGCTCAGTCGGTGGAACATGCGGCTCTTGATCTTGGGGTTGTGAGTTCAAGCCCCACGTTGGGTGTGGAGATTACTTTTAAAAAAATCTATATAAAAAGAGAGTTCTAGGAAAGAGTTCTATTTAAGAAAAAAATACCATGTGTTTGTGGACAGAAGTATTTTAACTGCTTCATTCTGTACCACCTCTTGGAACATCCAAGGATCCCTGGTAAGGGTGAATAAGAGTACCATCATCCCTTCCTAGAGAAGCACTGTTTGAGTGCACTATCCAATTATAGTAGGGTCCTCAGAAGTTTACTAATCTAGGTCAAAAGATGTTTTAGAGTAGAGGGAATATGTTTAAGGGTAGATTTTGTTGTATTTAGGAAGAGAATGCTAGAAAACACAAGGAAATTTTATTTAACACTGGGTGATGGGAGTTGGGAGGTAGAATAAGAGAAGACAAGGATAACCTAGGGATTAAAAAAAAAGACCCGAGGCTCTTAGATTTAAAGAGAAATCAGTTCCATAAGGAGGGATAAGTGACAGAAGTAGAAATCAGACCTTGGGTTTCAAACTTATGACTTATTTTAGAGTATTACTATATGACTACATCTATTATATTTAAATCCTCTAAAATATTTTTAAGTATAAATATTTTCAGCAATCCATGGATCACATACTTGACCCTCTTTCTACTGATGTCTCTATTCAAAGTTTTTTGCTTTATTTATAGTTTAGTTTCTAAAGTAGACATCAGAATGGACTATGATAACTTTTTAGTTGGGGTTATACAACTGATGTATGATATGCTGAAACTAGTTCAAACTGAAACAAATGAGTTAAATATTCATTTTCCTTTAAAAATGAATTAAAAGCTAAGTTTATATTGTCATAGTTCTCTTCTCATATTTTTCCTTTAGAATATTCAAACTTTTTGTACCTTAGCCTTAATCCAGTAGCTGTAAGAGTTTATATTTAGTCTATTTATCTCTCAGCCATCCTTGACAATGTAGAATAAGAGAATTTTATTCTCCTTCTTTCCCGCTGCGTCAGAATATATATGAACGAATAGAAACGAATTGTCTTTAAAGCAGTCTTCAAAGGTTTCCTAACTTTGTGGTAAACCATTAAGGGGCTAGTAATGTCATGCACTGCCATTCCCTTAGTAACTTGACTTCAATTCTAACTATACTGAAAGCCACTTTATTTCATCGGGTAAAGTGGACTATTTCAGACTGTCATGTTGTTAATTAATTGGAACATTTGATGCCTTGAAATAATAAAGGCCAAATTAAATCTTATTTCAATAAAATAGTGTATAAATGTGGTTTATATGGCGACTATTTATTCTGTATTTTATTCTTATGGCATACTCAGCTTTGACACTGAATTTTTTAAAAGGCCTAAATTTGTCTGAAACCAAACTATTTTAAATAAGAATAACACAGCAAATTCTAATTACCTAATGTAAGAATATTTGAGTTCTGTTCATTAAAACAGGCATTTATTGGATACCAGTTTATTTGCAAGGCTTTATGCATTCTAGATCCTGCTTAAGAAAAACTCACTTCCTCTCCAGTAAGATATAAGACAGCATTTGCTATGTGATCATTAAAATGTGTGTATGTTTTCATGCATATTATATGTCTCATTTTTTTCAAAGAGTTAAATAATTTTTTGTATATTTAATTGTTGAACATCCCTGGAAAACTGATAACCTTTTATATCCATTATATGTATGGAGAAACTGATATTTAAGAGTGAACTCACATTAGCAGAACCAGGTGAACAGAAAATTATGCCACTCATAATTTTATACTTTTTGCTTTAAGCAGGTTTTCTGTTTTGTAATGTTAGTACTGGGCCTCTTGGAAATACTTGGGGGAAAAGAGGAGGTTGTCATAGTGGGTCTTTGGATTAACCAGAACATGACCTAACATGTTTGGCATGGCTCCTGCAAGTAGACAAGCCTGAGATCTCCTGGGCAATACAGTGGTGCAGGTTTTCTAGGTGTGGTTTGATTACCTGGAGTATATAGAACTTGACAGTAAGGGCCCAGTATGTTATATGAACGAGAGAGAGCCGGTTTCTCAGGCTTGTAGGGCTGAAGAACCTGGCATCAAGGACAGAATTTGTCTAAATAGAATCCTTTTATATTTATTCCTCATCAGCTCATATTTAAAACATTAGGCTTTTAAAATATTGTCATATAATTTTGTATTACCGTGTAACTCAACTCTCTCACTGTGTCTCTGTCAAATAAATAAATAAAATCTTAAAAAAAACCCAAAACTGCTAAGTCACCATTTTGAAAGGATTGATTTCAGACAATTTTCTTGGGCCTAATGATTCTGCTTTAAAGTTTCCATGATTACAACAAGGAAAGAATTATTCTGATGGATGGATATTTACATAATATCACTCTTTCCCAAAAGAAAAGCGTTACCTTTTATTAAATACACAATAAACGTTTCCCATTTCTCTTCAAGAATATTTAGTGGCGGGGCGCCTGGGTGGCTCAGTCGTTAAGCGTCTGCCTTCAGCTCAGGTCATGATCCCAGGGTCCTGGGATTGAGCCCCACATCAGGCTCCCTGCTCAGCGGGAAGCCTGCTTCCCCTCTCCTACCCCCCTGCTTGTGTTCCCTCTCTTGCTGTGTCTTTCTATGTCAAATAAATAAAATCTTAAAAAAAATAAATAAAAGAATATTTAGTGGCATTTGCACTAAAGAGACAAAAAGGTAGCCACTGTTAGGAACTTTATCCTTTGCTCTGTTTTTAGCTGTTTTTTTAATTGCAGTTTATATTTTTCCTAATGCAGAATACAGTTAAACCCTATAAAACTCACCTGGTAACTAGATTCCTAAGATTATTGTTAATCATCCTGATAACAGTTAAGGGATAGGCAGTCAGTAAATCGATATTAAATTATTGAAAAAGGATCTTCCCTAACCCTTCCTGCCTCTTTTTCACTATCATATTCCCCATGTTCCACCCAATAGTAGTTGGCTTTTTGACATCTGGCAAAGTATAGATTCTCTATTTCTCTACTAATTTTCATCTTTTTTAACCTATAGTACTCCTGGATTTATATAATACCAGTGGAGGTATTAATGTGCTGATGTAGCCTTTTTTTTCTCTTTGTGAATTAACTACTCATGCTAGACAGCCTATAGAATGGAACTTTGAGCACACTCACATCTCCATGGTTGTTCATTCTGGTAAATGAGGAAAGAAAAATATCAAAATCTATGATTTTCCTAGAGACTGTTTTACAGCTATGAAGGTATAGCATAAACATGTTAAACTTATTCATGTATCTTTGCAGCTCTTTGCAAATATTTTATGCTATAATAGAAAAGGAGAGAACTGTTGTTCTGAAGTCAGCTTTGTCAATGTCTCTCAGTCAGCTATCACTAGAACACCTTTGGTTGAACAAGTGGGATTTATTATTGAAGCAGGGAGAACACACACGATGGGAACCATGCATCTCAGGAAAAGGGTGCTAGAAATAACTTACAGGATTTGGGCTTGTATCAGGTGATATTGAGGAGGATTTAAAGAAGCAGGATTTTGCTGTACATTGGATGCTGTCAGGAAGGAGGGGTATTCTGTGATTAAGTATCTTAAATGTGATCTAGAAAGAGGGAAGACCAGAATGAGGCAAAAGCTGTAACTGGTTGAGAAGCACTCATTAGTCTGAAGAGGGGGATGCTTGGTAGTTCATGGCTTGGACAATATTCTTGCCATATCTGTGTTTAGACATGATTATGGAGTGGTCCTGTTTTTGTCTTCATCACAATCACAAAGTGACCTTATCTGATGTTGATGATCTGTGAAATTGTTTATGTTCAAGAGAACACTAGGCCTAGCAGTAATGCCAGGTCAGCTCCTAGTTACACTAAGCCCTACCTGATAGTATTAGGCCAGCTCCTGGATGTCAGGGACTGCTTTTCTCTTTCTCAGCTTTGAGGGTCTAATTTTACCCTTTTTAAATTGAAGTGCCTAGTATCCAAAATGACATTTGAATTCTGACTATTCAAGATCTTGGGCAAGTTACTACACTGAGTTGGTGTTTATAAACTACTTAGTGCCTGCACATAGTAGGTCCTCAGAAAATGGGACTACTGTTATTCAACAATCCTTTTAAGATTATAGCCCCTGCAAGTTATTGTTAAACCTTGATACCTGGTTTCTATTACCCTTTTTAGGATACAGCAGCCGCATAAATGACATTTGAGGAAGAAGGAAAATTATCTAAAGAGTGATATAAAAATATTTTTGCTAATTGTGACCCTTGTTCAGAAAAATACAGATGGAAGTCTCCTCCTAAGCTCACTTAGTATCCTAACTTTGTATTGTAAAAGAGATAAAATTAATCATTTGTACTCATATGTGAATGTAATGCAAGCTTCTCAGAGAATTTGGAAAATAAAGAAAATGCATAGAAAAAAGATAAAATTACCCACTACCCATAGTAAATACAAAATACTTCAAAGAAGATAGATTAATTGACATTCTTAAGGTTTAAAAAAATGTCCAAAACTGAAATGATTTCTTTACATGGGATTCAAAATCTTCCCAATTAAATGGGAAAGTAAGAATTTCCTTCAGAGATAAATCTTGAAGTTGGAAAGTGAATGCAAGTATGACCTTTTTGCTGAATTAAAACACAGTAGAAAGTATCCTTTCTGTAATAGTGAACTATGAGAGAAGTAATCTGGGGGCTATTCATTGATGCTTCATGATCCTGTGGTTTATTAGGGTTTAGCACACAATGAAATCTTTTGTAGGATTTTTTTTTTTTTAAGATTTTATTTATTTGAGAGAGAGAGAGAGCCAGCGTGAGCAGGAGGAGGGGCAGGGGGAGAGGAAGAAGCAGATTCCCCACTGGGCAGGGAGCCCAATCCCAGGACCTCTGGACATACACGGTGCATGCAATTCAGGAGTAGAAGGATTTAAATTAACCAACAGATGTACCAAGTATAATAAAGATAGTGAAAGTAATGTTTATGTGCTTCTTTATTATTTAAAGTATTGTCACATACCCTATTTCATTTGATTTTTGCCACAGCTCATGGTTAGGTGAAAGAAATGGCATCTTGTTTTTAGGTCAGGAGACTAAAGCTCAGAGAGATTAACTGACTTTCCCAAAGTCATACAGCCCCTAAAGGATAAGCAAGGGCTTAAGTCCCCATATTGTAACTTATCACAAACATACATCCTCTCTCTCCACCCCAACTACTTTTGTTTTGACCCTTCTTGTGGCAGTATGGGTACTACTACTATCTGAATGAAAAGATGCAGTAGATAATTCATAACTTAGTCTACTATACTTACCTCTATCTGAAGATGGGTATCATTAGTATTTCTGTTGATTGTACACTAGCATATACTCAAAAATTAAAATAATGGGGGCCCCTGGTGACTCAGTTGGTTAAGCGTCTGACTCTTGGTTTTGGCTCAGGTCATGATCTTGGGGTGGTGGGATTGAGCCCTGCATCGGGACTCCGTAGCTCTGTGCTCGTTGCAGAGTCTGCTTGAGATTCTCTCTCTTTCCCTCTCCTTCTGCCCCTTCCCCTGCTTGTGTGTGTGTGTGCGCCCCCCCATGAATAAATCTTTAAAAAAATTAAAATAATGAACAAATATAAATATAGAAAGTGAAAATCCTCTGTAATCTTACTCTTAGGGAGATGATTACTATTAAGTTACCTGACTTTGTGTATTTATATAAATATAAATATTCATTTGAGGGAAAAAATGTTACATACAAACTGATCTGTAACCTTTTCCTTAGTGTATTGGGACTCTTTCCATTTCAATATACTTTATCTTCCCCTTCTGTTTTTTTTAGTTTTTAAGTAAACTTTGATTAAATTATACATAAAACGCACAATTACTGTAGTGCTTAATGAATTTTCAAAGTGAACATAGCAGTTTGAAACCCTACCAGGTCAAGAAATAGAGTATTACTCCAGAAGCCTGCCTTTATGATGTTCTCTTCCACTTACGACCTTTCTCCATCCTTTGCAAAGGTATCTACAAATCCTAACTCTGACACTATAGATCAGTTTTGCCTGACCTTGAGCTTTGCAAATGAAATCACACAGTATGTGTTTTTTGTGTGTGGCTTCTTTTGCTCAAAATATGCTTGTCACATTATCCTGTGATGTTGCATGTGCCAGTAGTTTTTTCATTTTCATTGCTGTATACCAAGGGTCAGCACAGTGCTTACAATGGGCCAGTTGGTAATTTTTTTTATTTTGTAAAGCATAGATAACCTAAATTTTGCCGTTTTAATCATTTTAGGTGTACAGTTCAATGGCATTAAATACATTCCTAGTGTTGTGCAACCGTCACCGCTATCCATTTCTAGAACGTTTTATCATTCCAAACAGAAACTCTATACCCATTAAACAATAACTCCCACCCATCTTCCTTTCTCCATTCTCCCCTGCCCTCAGTCCTTGATGATTTCTGTTCTACTTTCTGTATCTGTGAATTTGCCTATTTCAGGTACCTTACGTAAATGGAATCATACAGTATTCTTTTGTATCTTGACTTGTCTCACTTAGCATAATGTTTTCAAGGTTCGTCAGCCTTCTTGTAGCATATATCAGATTTCATTCCTTTTTTTTAATTTATTTTTTATTTTATTTATTTATTTTTTAAGATTTTATTTATTTGACAGAGAGAGACAGTGAGAGAGGGAACACAAGCAGGCAGAATAGGAGAGGGAGAAGCAGGCTCCCCGCTGAGCAGAGAGCCCGATGCGGGGCTCGATCCCAGGACCCTGGGATCATGACCTGAGCCGAAGGCAGACGCTTAACTACTGAGCCACCCAGGCGCCCCGATTTCATTCCTTTTTAAGGCTGAATAATATTCCATTATATGTATATACCACATTTTGTTTAACCATTTGTCTGTTGATGGACATTTGGGTTGTTGCCATCTATTGTGAATAATGCTGCCATGAACACTAATATACAGGTATCTGTTTGCTTCCCTGCTTTCAGTACTTTTGAGTATCTACCTAGGAGTAGAATTGCTGGATCATATGGTAATTCCATGTTTAATTTTTTGAGGGACTGCCGAACATTTCCACATCAGTTGTGCCATTGGTTTCCAATTTTTCCACATTTGTTAGTTTCAGGGTTCTTTAAATAATAGTCTTTCTAATGGATGTGAAGCACTGCCTCATCATGGTTTTGAATTGCATTTCCCTAAAGATTTATGATGTTGAGCATTTTTTTCACTTACTTATTGGCCATTTCTATGTCTTCTTTGAAAACTGCCTAAGTGCTTTGTCAGTTTTTGTGTTGGGTTTGATTTTTTATTGAGCCACTTAGGTTTTTGGGGTTTTTTTTAAGATTTTATTTATTTGTTTGACAGAGAGAGACACAGCAAGAGAGAGAACACAAGCAGGGGTAGTGGGAGAGGGAGAAGCAGGCTTCCTGCGGAGCAGGGAGCCCGATTCAGGGCTCGATCCCAGGACCCCGGGATCATGACCTGAGCTGAAGGCAGACGCTTAATGACTGAGCCACCCAGGCGCCTCTATTGAGCCATTTAGTAAATATTTTAAGCTCTCTGTCACAATACTTTAAGCTCTCTGAACACTCAAAACTCTCATACAGTAGGTCTGATCTAGTAAAGTTTTTTTTTTAAGATTTTGTTTATTTATTTTAGAGAGAGAGAGCACATGCATGAGCAGGGGAAGGGGCACAGGGGGAAGGAGAGGAGGAGGGAAAGAATCCCAAGCGGACTCAGATCTGAGCGCAGAGCCTGATGCAGGGCTCAGTCTCAGGACTCTCAGATTATGACCTGAGCTGAAATCAGAAGTCAGATGCTTAACCGACTGAGCCACCCAGGTGCCCCCCCAGTAAAGTTTTATGTACAAAAACAAGTGGCTGACAGTATTTGACCTTTGAGCCGTTGCTTGCCTTAGATTATGTAGTTCACTAAATTATTAGCTAATAATTTCAAGTATAACAGTGAATGTAAGTTTCTGCCACCCCAATCTTCTTTTGATTTGATAAGTTTGAGTGTTAGTTGGGGCTATAGAGGTAAGAGAAATGTGTAAGGGAAACTAAGAACTGTAAAGTATCTTGAGGGCCTTTTGTGTCTTGGAGAGCATTGGAAGGTTTGATTTTTCTCCCATAATTTAGTCAAAAGGGTGATCAGTGGACAGTAGGGGCTGTAGTTTCCCTTACCTTAAGGGACTTAAGTGATTTGAGTATGATTTCCAGCCCTTGTGCAAGCTGGCCTAGTTCTTAACTCTTCAGTAATTCAGGGTCCCAACCCAAATCCTGGAATCTTTGCTGCTACTTCTCCTGGGCGTGCCCTGAAATTCACATTTGGTCAGCTTAGTTCTTTGAGTCTGCTGAAAGCTCTGCTTAGTTTCTTGGCCACTTTTGTCTTCAGAATTGGCAGTTGCTTCAAGTACAAATGTGCCCCAAATGCCAGGCCCACTTCTTTTGGCTTTTTTTTCCTTTCCATATTTTGGTAATTTTTTTTTTTAAGATTTTATTTATTTATTTGAGAGAGCGAGAGAGAAATAGCTTGACAGGGGAGAGGGTCAGAGGGAGAAGCAGGCTCCCCAGTTAGCAGGGAGCCCGATGCGGGACTCTATCCCAGGCATCCCGATTTTGGTAATTTTTGAAAATAGCATCCTAATGAATGTGACATAGTTCCTTTCCAAATTTGGGTAATTTCCACTGTTTTGAAAACTCTTTGATCCCTTCAAACAGATGTTTTGAAAAGAATTTTCTCCCTTTTGTCTTCTAATCTAATTTTACTCTTGTAAAGAAAATTATTCGAAGCCACAGTGAATATCCTTATACATAAATGTTGGGAGTATTGCACTTTTTTTTTTTTTTAAGATTTTATTTATTTATTTGAGAGAGAGAATGAGATAGAGAGAGCATGAGAGGGGGGAGGGTCAGAGGGAGAAGCAGACTCCCTGCCGAGCAGGGAGCCCGATGCGGGACTCGATCCCGGGACTCCAGGATCATGACCTGAGCCGAAGGCAGTCGCTTAACCGACTGAGCCACTCAGGCGCCCGGGAGTATTGCACTTTTTAAGAGTCAGATTTATTGAGGTATATTTTACATATAGTAAAATTTAATCTTTTTTTAGTAGTCTGTACTTCACTGAGTTTGACCAACAATTGGGTAACCACGACAACAACTGAAATACTGAATGTTTTATTACCCCAGAAGCTCCTTTGTGCCCCCTTGTAATCAGTCCCCTTGCCTTCCCGTTAGCCCCTGGCAGTTACTGATCTGATCCCTATAGTTTTGTCTTCACTGAGTGTTGTATAAATGGAATCATACAATATGTAGCCTTTTGTGTCTGGCTTCTTTCATTTAGCATGTTTTTGAGATTCATCCATGTTCCTACATTTACCAGTAGTTTGTTCCTTTTTACTCTAATATTCTGTGTATGGATGTACCACACTTTGTTTATCCATTCACTAAATGATGGACATCTGGGTTGTTTCCAGTTTTTAGCTCTTATGAATAAAGTACCATAAACATTCATGTACTGGTCTTTGATGTTTTCATTACTTTGGGTAAATACATAGAAGAAGGGATTGCTGGGTCATATGGTAAATATATGTTAATATCATAAGAAACTACCAAACTCTTTTCCAATGTGGCTATACCATTTTGTATTCACACTTGGAAACATATGTGTGATCCATTTATATTTTGTCCTATACTTTTAAGTGCTTTAAAAATTTTTTGAGTATAGTTGACATCTTGTAATTTTTTTCAATTTTAAATTAAGTACTTAGTGGTATCTTGTGATTTTATTTTATAGTTCCCTAACAGCTAATGATGTTGAACATCTTTACTTGTGCTTATTTGCCATTTGTCTCTGTTTGATAAAGTATACATTAGCCGGTCTTTTGCCCACTGTTTTTCAATGAATTAATTGCTTTTTATTAATCATTAATCATTGTATTGTAAGAGTTCTTTATATATTCTGGTTACTCAGCAGAGAGGAAACACAAGTAGGGGGAGTGGGAGAGGGAGAAGCCAGGCCTCCCGCCAAGCAGGGAGCCTGATGCGGGGCTCGATCCCAGAACCCTGGGATCATGACCTGAGCTGAAGGCAGACGCTTAACGACTGAACCACCCAGGTGCCCCAAATAAATAAAATCTTTAAAAAAAAAATTTTTTTTTAAGATTTTATTTATTTATTTGACAGAGACAGAGACAGCGAGAGCAGGAACACAAAGAGGGGGAGCGGGAGAGGGAGAAGCAGGCTTCCCGCTGAGCAGGGAGCCCCATGTGGGACTCGATCCCAGGACTCTGGGATCATGACCTGAGCCGAAGGCAGCCGCTTAACAACTGAACCACCCAGGCGCCCTAAAAAAAATGTTTTAATGAAGTCTAGTTGATCAGTTATATCCTCTTAAGGTTTGTGATTTTTATGTTCTAAATCTCTGCCTAAGCCCAGATCATGAAGAATTTTGTCTGTTTTCTTCTATAAGTTCTATAGTTTTAGGTTTTACATTTAGCTCTGTGATCCATTTCAAATTAATTTTTTCTATGTTGAAGTTTTTGTTTTTGTTTTTTTTGTATATGGATGGTCATTATTCTAGCATCATTTTTTTAAAAAGATTTTATTTACTTATTTGACAGAGACACAGCGAGAGAGGGAAAACAAGCAGGGGGAGTGGGAGAGGGAGAAGCAGGCTCCCTGCTGAGCAAGGAGCCCAATGAGGGGCTTGATCCCAGGACCCAGGATCATGACCTGAGCTGAAGGCAGACGCTTAACTGACTGAGCCACCCAGGTGTCTCAAAAAAAAGAGAAATATCTTACACACATTTTGATTTGCTGAATTTTTAGATCTTTTTAAGTTGTAAACCAGTCATTTGTTTCAAAGAAAATGGATGCGTTACTAAAAGTTACTAAATGCCACACTTGTAATCTCATGTATCAGTTCTCATGATACAATCATTTGTTAAATAAAAACTCTCTCCAGAAGGGAACAAATTACATCAGATTTCAATACAATTGGGTTAAACAGTGGTTTTTATCCCATTATTGAAATCATGTTTATATATTCTAATTGTATGTATTTTAAAATCCATTTATTTAAAATAAATTCTCCCTAATTAAAATTTCTTCCCATAGTATAGTATTTCAGTGGTTATAAGCATCAATACCATGAGATGGCAAACAAATAAAGGATTCACAGCCCTAAAATTTTGAGAAAGATTGACGTCTATACCCCCTCTTAGAAATTCATATGTACATTAGGATGTACTAGAAGTCGTATAGTAATATTTCTCAGATTTATTTGATCACAAAGCACTTTTTCATGTATCAGTTAATAACAGCAAGATTTGGGAAATGTTTAGTATATTCTAGTATATAATGTCTAGTATATATACAAATAATTATTTCTATTTTAAAGCAGGACAAAAGGAGCAAGCTGTGGAATGGTATAAGAAAGGTATTGAAGAACTAGAAAAAGGAATCGCTGTCATAGTTACAGGACAAGGTAAGATTATATTTATATTTGTTTCATAGCCAACCCAAATTCTATTCACATGGTTGCCCTAATTTCAATACAGCTATCTTACTAAAAGTATTTAACAGATTTTGAAATGTTATTAACATTTATAGATTTACAGTTAATGCTTTATTACCTATGCTAAAATTGAAGTTATAACCAGCTATGCTTAAACTTGATTACCTGGTAGCAGTCAGGCAAAAACCAGTATATTACTTGTGTCATCCTTGAACCCACTGTTGGTGAGTTTTAGCCTCATTTTTAGCTCTGTTTTGAAACCTGGTCCTTCCCTCATTGTTGAGGCAGGGAAGGAGTGGTTAATCAGACTCCCTTTTGTGTTTGTGGGTAATGCTTAACTGCACGTTAGAATATGAGCTATAAATGTCTTGCTTTGATTCACACTTGGCTTTTTAAAACCAAAGAAGTTATTTCTCATCTTTACTTTCTTATCACCTAAAATTAAAAATTAGAGTCTAATGATATCTTTAAATATGTAGGTGACATTTATTGTACACTCTGCTGTGTGCCCAAGCATCACTGTGTGTGCTTCATGTGTATTATCTTTTTTAATTTTCACCACAACCCCACACTCTGAGGCTGCTGCTGTTATCCTTACTTTTCACATAGATAATCTTAAGTACAGAGAAGTTCAGTAACTTGCCTAAGGTCTCATGGCTAGCAAGTAGGTAGGTAGAGTAAGGATTTGAACCCAGGCAATCTGACTTCAGAGCCTGAGTTTTTAAATATGATGCTGTAACTATTGTGTACTATGTGGGTACCACTACTAAATAAAGTATTTCAGTTTATCATAGCTAAAATAAATTCAGAAGGAAAAATTACATAGGCTGAGAATCATAGCATTATGGATCAGTCCACCCAGTGGATGTTTGTTGTCTGGTTGGCTGACTCTACTACTTATATCAGCTAATCTTTAATAATTACAATGTATCTAATTTTGCTAGGTTTTTTTCTCTCCCCTTTTTATTTGAGTACTTCTTTAGCTACTGATGTCCTGCACAAAAGAGAGCAGAATAGAACAATATGGGAGGTTAGGCCTTTGAGACTTTTCATGAGTTTATGAGCATGACTTTATAAATTATGTACTCAATGTATTTGTCATTCTTTGTCAGTTGCATGGAGGAAGAGCTAGGAGAAAATGAGTTAATAAGAAAAATAGTATCATTGAATGGAGCATGCCTTTGATTGTATCACTAAGAGAAAAAACAGGGTCAGTTGAACTATGATACATTCTCTTCCTATCACATGAAATTTAACTTTTACTTTATTGCATGTATTGTCTTCATCCTGTTTAGACATAGCTATAACAGCAGTATTAACATCAAGGACCAAATTTGTATCTGCACAGGCAATGACAAACTGTGGTATGAGTACAGCCTGGCTGATAGCTTTAGTAAGTTGGTACTGGTTATAAAACACATCTCTTGGGACACCTGCGTGGCTTAGTCGGTTAAGTGTCTAACTCTTGATTTCAGCTCAAGTCATGATCTCAGGGTTGTGAGATCGAGCCCCGCCTCAGGCTCTGCCCTGGGCATGGAGGCTGCTAAAGATTCTCTCTCTCCTTTTACCCCTCACACCTCTCCCTCTCTGAAACACACACACATACACACACACATACACACACACCCCCCTCAGTTTCAGAGATTTTTTACCATAGGGGGAAAAATACACCTCAAAAATCCATGAAATAACATGTGAAATCCATGAAATACCACAGTAGGTCTGAAACCATCATAAGGAACTGTAACTGATTTTTTTTTAAGATTATTTATTTATTTATTAGAGAGTGAGCAGGAGAGAAACAGCATGAGAGGGGAGAGGGTCAGAGGGAGAAGCAGGCTCCCCGCTGAGCCAGGAGCCCGATGTGGGACTCGATCCCAGGACCCTGGGATCATGACCTGAGCTGAAGGCAGTCGCTTAACCAACTGAGCCACCCAGGCGCCCTGTAACTGATTTTTTAAAGATACTTTATAAAGACTATGACTCCCAGGGCTCATTTGCTTAAGTATCTGATTCTTGATTTCAGCTCAGATCATGATCTCAGGGTTATGAGATCAAGCCCCATGTCGCGCTCTGCACTCAGCAGGGAGTCTGCTTTTCTCCCTCTCCCTCTGCCCCTCCACTCTCTGTCTCTCTCTCAAATAAATAAATGAATCTTAAAAAAAAACAAAAACTGACTCCCCATGAGATTAGTTGGGATAATATTTTATCTTGAAGTAATATTAGTAGGGAAACATAGATGTTTTAATTTTTTTTCCTATTCTTTCAGGTGAACAGTGTGAAAGAGCTAGACGCCTTCAAGCTAAAATGATGACTAATTTGGGTATGGCCAAGGACCGTTTACAACTTCTAGGTATCAATTAATGAATTGTATAATTTGAATGAGCTGTATTTGAAATGTGTTCAGTGAAACTTTAAATGCAGATGGAAATAGATCAGTAATCTTGAAAATGTGTTCTAGGCTTTTTTTCTAACCTACAGAAAATTTCTAACATATACAAAATAGAGTATAATGGATTAATTATCCATCACTCAGCTGTAATAATTATCAACTCATAGTCAGTCTTGATTTATCTGTACTCAAGGGCTGGCAAATTACAGCCCATGGACTAAACCCAGTTCACTGCCTATTTTTATAAGATGGCACACAGTTACTCATTCCTCTGTTATTGTTTGGATGCTTTCATGCTACGGTGACAGCAGAGTTGAATAGTTGATACAGAGATCATACAGCCCTCAGAGCCTTTTAATATGTAACTTTTAAAAATATTTTAATATTATCTGGCTTTTTACGGAAAGAGTTTGTCAATTCCAATAAATCTCTAACCACTCACCCCCACTCCATATTATGTTGAAACAATTCTTCACATCTTTTTATTTTATTTACAAGTATTTCATATTGTATCTCTAAAAGAAAAAGATGCTTTAAAAATTTACCAAAATACCATTATCACATCTAAAAAATAACCAATAATTTCTTTTAATATTAACAAAAAATTATGGCCAAAGCAATGATCAGTGTCCAAATATAATTTACATATAATGTATAATGTAATATATAACAAATAATGTAATATGGTCAGTATCTCAAAACTTAATAGTTCTTACTATTTTTCTAATAATTTTTTTGCACCAGAATCTCAAGAAGATTCATATGATGTTTCTTTTAATATACAAGTTCATCTGGTTTTTTTTGTAATTTGTTGATGAACCAGATCTTTGACATGTAGTGGTTTCCTGCAGTCTGTCTTTTGCTCTATGCATCTCCATGATATCTTTTAATATGTTCTTCTGTCCTCCCTGTAAATTGATAGTTGGATATAGAGCCTTGATTGGATTGAAAGGTGATTTTTATTTTTTAATAATAAGACTACTTGATAGGTGGTTGTGTGTTTGTCAGTAGTTCTGACATCTTGCGATGTTAGTAGCAGTTGATGACTGATGCCTAGTGACATAATTCTATCATTCTTTCTGTATTTATCAGCTGGAATCGGTCTATAAAGAGAAACTTTTCATCTTCTATTTGAAGGTATAGGCTTTAAAAATATTTTTTTAGGTAAAGCAACCCAAAAACAAAGTGGAACTAAAACCCACCCTTCTTGGGTGGTTTTCTACTATAACTTGATGTGATAGAAATAGATATTTGGTAAACAGGCAGACCTTATGTATTTATTGCTCTGTGATTTGTGGTAAGTTATTTAGCATGTTTGAGACTTTTTCATCTCATTTATAATATGCTAATAATATTTATTTCACCATATGTGACCATTGAATTATTGAAGGAACCTAATCATAGTAAGTACTCAAAAATGCTGGTTTTTATTCTCCTCCTTACCTGTCTGTAATCACCACCTTGCTTTTATGGAAAAATGTATTTACACACGCATATATAAATATTCATTCATGTATTTACACACACATACATTCATTTATTCATTGATTCACTCATTTATTCATTCTTATATGGTCCATTGTGTTTATAAATTTTTTGCCCCACACTGGTGAAAAGAAATCCTTTAATGTTTTTAGGTGGCTGACAAGGCAGTGTTCCCTGGCTTCTGTGGCTGACAGAGTTTGCCTTCTCACTCCCACATGAAGATTATTACTATATCACATAAAATTAAATATTACATCAGAGGTCATTGTAGTAAAATAATTAATTGTTCTACTCGGTATTTTGTGTGTTTTAGCTGTAATGCCTTTCACTATATGTACATATATATGATCCAGGTTAAGTTTGATTATGGAACATTTTGTAACATGTTTCAAATCGAATAATTAGGAGCTAGTTCTCTTTTGAAGATGTGATATGATAAATTGTTGGAAACATCTCTTTAATTATAGACTTGTCTTTAAATGCAACCTTGTCATTTTTTATTTGTGTTACTAAAGGAGAGGAGAAAAAGAGGGTATATGACATGAAGCTAGGCATTAAAAGAATTGATATTGGGGAATGTCATTATCTGTTGTCATCCTCAAAAGTGCTATGTGCCCATTGAAAGATGTTACTTTAAAAAAGAAGTGGAATAGAAGGCATCAACATATTCCTGTCTTCTGAGAACTCAGAAAGCCTAGAAGCATATATACCAAAGACAGTAAAAGAAGATCTGTGTACAAGTACATAGTAGAACTTATTTGTGTACTGTGTGTTGGTTAAGAAATGGAGTTTTTCAGAGGTGGCATGCCCAATAGTTATCTAATTAGTATGGAGAATCATATTGGGAGTTCCGCATACAGACTGGTTTGAGAGGATGCAGACTGATAAAATGGAAAGAGTTCTATAAGTTATATATCTTCAAGTTAGTAATCGTAAACCTTCAAGCAAAGCTTAACTGTAAAACCTGGTATAGATAAAAAGATAATTTTGGCATACCTGGAGTTTACCCTTTTATAAAAAAAATAAATAGCTTCATCCAACATCCGTTTATTAAGCCCTTACTCTGGACCAGGTACAGTGCCAAGGATATTAACTAAATTTATTTAGTAATTCAGCAAATAATTTATTGGGTGACTACCATGTTCTAGGCACTTAGGATGTAGACAAGGATTACTCCTTCATAGTTTTTATTCCAGCAGGGAGAAGACTGACAGGAGGGAATAAACATAAATAAGTTATACAGTATGTTGGAAAGTGATAAATACATGAAGAAAAGAACAAGTAAATCGTAGTAATGGGGATTAGGAGTGGATGGGAGGTGGTTTGGGCTTCTAGTTTTAAGTAGGATGGTCAGATATGTCTCTTTGAAAAGATGACATGAGTTAGCCATGCAGGTTGTCTGGGAGAAGAATGGTCCAGAGAAAAGTAAGAGCCGATGGAAACCCTTAAGAAAACATAACTGGTGTATTTGAAAAAAAGCAAAGAGGCCAGTGTGCCCCAGCAAGGAGAGTATGGTAGAGATGAGGGCAGGGAGGGTTCATTAAAACACACAGGGCCTTATTGGCCACCAGGAAGATTTGAGCTTTTACCATCTGTGAAATGGGGAGCAGTTATAAGGATTTTTAGGAAAGGAATTACATAATCTGACTTAAGTTTTATTTTTTTTTTACAGATTTATTTATTTTAGAGAGAGAGGGCAAGGGGAGGGGCAGAGGGAAAGGGAGAGAGGCAGACTCCCGCTGATCACAGAGCCCCCCTGTAGGGCTCGATCCCATGACCCTCAAAGTCATAACCTGAGCCGAAATCAAGAGTTGGCCATCCAACCTACTGAGCCAGCCAGGCACCCCCTGACTTAAATTTTAAAGATCACGTTGATGATAGACTCCCAAGAGTAGAGCCACGGAGAGCAAGTAGGACCACTGTTGAATTACAGTAAGCTAGGAGAAAAATGATGGGAGGCTTGGACCAGGATGATATGAAGAGAAATTGTAACAAGTGGTTGGATTATGATTATATTTGAAGGTTGACCAAATAGATTTACCAATAGATTGGGTATAATGTTCCTCTCTTAAGGCACTCAGGGGAGACAGACACATGAATAGATAAATCTTCATCACTGCAGGATAGAGATAAAATATTTTGTAGGGAGATATACAAATAATTTGTAGGATGATAAAATAGGTGTCTGAGAAATATTCCTGGAAGAAGTGAAACCTAAAAGGGAGATTTAAAAAGATAAAACTTTAAAGAATGTTTGGGAGAAAAGACAGTTCAGGTAAGAAATAGCATGGCAGGTAGGGAAAGGTGCTGGTGCAGAAGTGAATTTGGGATTGCTCAGTATGTATAAGAGATATAGGCAGGGGCGCCTGGGTGGCTCAGATGGTTGGGCGTCTGCCTTCGGCTCAGGTCATGATCCCGGGGTCCTGGGATCGAGCCCCGCATTGGGCTCCCTGCTTGGCGGGGAGCCTGCTTCTCCCTCTCCCTCTACTGTTCCCCCCTGCTTGTGCTCTCTCACTCTATCAAATAAATAAATAAAATCTTAAAAAAAAAAAAAGATGTAGGCAGATCATGGAGGGCCTTAATACTATATTTGAACATTAATCTGTGGGCAATGGGAAGCTGCTAAAGGTTTTAAACGGAAGAGTTATGTGGCAAGATTTTCCTTTTAAGTAGATGGTTGTGTGGGATTGCATGTGAAGGGATCGAGAAGCAAGGTGGTGGTTTTGTTTTAAATCATTAACGAATCTACAAACATTTAGTGATTGCAAAAGGAAGCATTAAACTAAGTTTACTTTCTTTAACAAAAATGAGTTGGAGCAGGTTCACATTAGCAGTACAACTACTATTGTGTTATATGTGTGTTTCCACACATAGAAATCTAATCCCTACACACCAAAACAACTTTTGTGGCTTTTTATTGCTAGTTATTAGTTATCAAAACCAAGCATTTAGTTTGTTTACTTTCATTATGTAATGAATGTTTATGAGATCTTCTTCTTACATTTCTTTGAAGAGAGTGTTAATTGATAAGGAAGACATTTACAAATCAGGTTTTTTTCCCCCTAATTTATGGCTATTACCAATATAAAAGGTTTCTTTCTCAGTATGGTGAAGAGTATTATCATTGAGAAAAATCAGATGACCTATCTGTTAACTAACAACAACAACAAAAAGCTCCAAGGTATATTGTATCAGCCAGTTCTAGGATACAAAAGCCCTGTTCAGTACTTTGTGCTTTGTGCAAAAAGGGTAGCTGCTATTTAACCTGTCCCAAAGGCATATGTGGCTGTACCATAAACCAAGCATGGCGCCTGCATGTCTGACCTTAGAAATGAAAGTTTAGGAGAGTTAGTATATATGTGCTACATTTTTGCATGTATTCATTGACTTCCCAGTACTGAAGAAAAGAATCAGTAGACAACTTGGAGTACTGCAACAAAATAAATACAGTAAACATTGGGCTCCTATTATGAATGGGGGCACAGAACAGATGTTCTATGTATATTATTTAATCCTTGAGACCCTCTTAAAACAGGCTCAAGTAAGTTCATACTAGTAAGTGGTGGAGCAGTGTGTTTGTCAAGTAGCAGTATGGATGACTTGAATGGGGAAAGAGAGTGCAGCAGTAATATAGAGGGGCAAGACAGCTCAAACTGCTACCGTCTTGGGCTTCAGGTGCTAGACATAGAGACCTGGATCTTGAGAGAGGATTTGTTATTTAAAGTGAGGGTAGAGTTGAAATAATCCTCTTAAATCTTTGATTAATTTTAGAAATAGGTAATAAAAGGACATGCTACAACATTTTTAAAGTTTAAGTATGAAAAGTATCCATCCCATATTATGTCCCAGCCACTCATTTCCCCTCCCCAGAGGCAGCTGCTATCTTTCTCTGGTCCTTTTTAGGGATAACCTTCACGTATACAAGCGTGCACATGTGTGTATTTAAATAAATGGTACTGTTCTGCAGCATGCTAAGTCCCCTTTGCTCTGTTGCCTTTATTTTTTGCCTGACATACATTAACATGTAGCTGAATATGGCATTTCTTAGACATTCTTCATAGTTTGCCTCTGTGTCTTTTTTTTTTTAAAGATTTTATTTTTATTATTTATTTGACAGAGAGACACAGCGAGAGAGGGAACACAAGCAGGGGGAGTGGGAGAGGGAGAAGCATGCTCCCCGCAGAGCAGGGAGCCCGATGTGGGACTCGATCCCAGGACCCTGGGATCATGACCTGAGCCGAAGGCAGTCGCTTAACCGACTGAGCCACCCAGGCACCCATCCCTCTTTGTCATTTTTTAAGTGCTGTTTTCCTTTCCTGAAATGTCCTTTTTTTTTATCTTTTCAAATCCTAGCCAACTCAACAGCCCACTTTTTCTATAAAGCCTTTTTAACTGTCTTTCTTCTGTGCTATACAATCTTTTTAAAAAAATATATTTGTGTTGTAAGTGGCCAACCATATTTAATAAGCATCTGGATGATAAAAACCGTATGCATTTTTTTGTCTCCATGCTGTTCGCCCTACATAATGATATGGATATGTTAGATACTCAGAAAATACTTGCTGGTGATAGTAGTGATATGAAACTGCCTCAGGTTACCAAACCTGAATAAAGCATATTTTGAACATAGCCAATCAGTTGTGAATTTCTGTTGCTATTTTAACGTCTGAGTTTTTACTAACTATATTTTTAGGAAAATTTTACATAAATACCAAAACCCTTCATCTTCTAACACCTTGAATTATTTTTTATTTTCACATGGACATCTTATTTTTCCATTGCGTATTTTTTCTTTTTGTTTATTTTGTTCTTTTCTACCCCCCTCTGTTGCATAGAGAAGCTGCAACCAGTTTTGCAATTTTCCAAGTCACAAACGGATGTCTATAATGACAGTACTAACTTGACATGCCGCAACGGACATCTTCAGTCAGGTGGGTTTAGGTTAACTAACATGTAAAATAATAAAGCTTGCATGCAGAGTAGAGTCCTGCGTAACCGGATAATGTTGATTTGATTTTATAAGGGTGGATTTGGTTGGCTTTTGTTTTCACAGGGCTATGTGGAAAATACAGTGTCCCTATCATTCATGGTGTATAAATATATAACAGATAAAACCATTCTCAACATGCTTTATTTGCTTATTTTGCAACCTCCCATTTTTGGGATTATAAAATATAAAGGTTCATTTTTCTAAATTATTAACATATTCTTTTGTTTCTGTTGTATTTTCAGCATTTGTATTTTTTTCATGCATACCTGTACCAAGTTTTTATGAAGTAGTGTTTTTTTAGGGCAGGTTTTTTTTAATTTATTTGATTTTATTTATTTGACAGAGAGAGAGAGGGAGAAAACAAGCAGGGGCAGCAGTGGACAGAGGGAGAGGGAGAAGCAGGCTCCCCGCTGAGCAGGGAGCCCGATGCGGGGCTCGATCCCAGGACCCTGGGATCACGACCTGAGCCGAAGGCAGACACTTAACCAACTGAGCCACCCAGGCATCCCAAGGCAGAAATTTTAATTTCTCCTTGTTATATATCAATTTTAATTGCACAGCAATTTTCATATATACTACAAATGATTGTTTTATCATAGTACCTGTTAGGAAAAATTTGAAGCTGAGTTCACATAAGAGAAACTTTAGAATACTATTTTAGTATATGTGCTGCTGAGTACACATTAGAATACTATTAATTTACTGTGGGTTAAATTTGTTTTCCATGAACTTTTGGGTATCAACTCTTACAGAAGATTACATGCTTTTTTTGTTTTGTTTGGGTTGGGGGCAGGAATCTTCATTTACTAAGTTCTCTGACATCTTGGCTAGTTTTATTTATGATTTTTTCAACCTTAGTTTCATGTTCAGGGCTTAAATTTTATTAAAGTAAATATTGCTTTGTTCAGTTTTTGCTTTGTTCAATAAGAAAAACCTTAAGGTGTTTATTTTTTTTAATATTTTATTTATTTATTTGACAGAGAGAGAGAGACAGCAAGAGAGGGAATACAAGCAGGGGGAGTGGAAGAGGGAGAAGCAGGCTTCCCGCCGAGCAGGGAGCCCGATGTAGGGCTCAATCCCAGGACCCTGGGATCATGACCTGAGCCGAAGGCAGACGCTTAACGACTGAGCCACCCAGGTGCCCCGAAAAACCTTAGTTTAGATTAAGATACCTGCTTTCTTTATTCATATGTAATAAAAAATTTTCAAGACTTCAGTAGAGTAGAATTATGGTAAGTGGATTTCTATGGACTGGAGACAATATGAAATCTTTCCCTCTGGCTTTACTTCTTAAGAAGTTCTTTGGTTTGGTCTTCCAGTACAGAGCCCCATGTCATTGACTATATTCCTTTTCCCATTCCTTCCTGTACATGATTTAAAACACCATTTCTAGTATAGAAGTAAATATAGCAATAAATATTTTGCCTATTTCTCTTAGCACAGATGTGAGGAGCTGACATTTGCATAAGGAACTTTAAAAAAATTAATAGGGGCGCCTGGCTGGCTCAGTCATTAAGCATCTGCCTTCGGCTCAGGTCATGATCCCAGGGTCCTGGGATCGAGCCCTGCATCGGGCTCCCTGCTCGGCGGGAAGCCTGCTTCTCCCTCTCCCGCTCACCCTGCTTGTGTTCCCTCCCTCCCTGTGTCTGTCAAATAAATAAATAAAATCTTTAAAAAAAAAAAGTAATAATGCACCATATGTAAATAATTTAATTTCCAAGATGTAAAGTTGAAATCTTAATGATCCTAGCAAGGTAAATAGCAAAAATTTCCTAGTCCTGAAGAGCTGGTATGCCTTTCCTTTGTTATCTTGCTTCTCTTCCACTTCATTCCACGTATGAGATCCCATGGTTTTGTTTTGCCAATGCAAAACTTTCTCTTCCTGGGACCTCTGTTAAAAAAATCAACCTCTTACTTTAAATCCCTAGTAATCTGTCTGTTCTATTCTGTTTTCTTCTTGGAGGGGGCATACTGACTGCACAGCTAATTTTTGCAGTACTGGTAACTGATACCCATTGAGCCCTAGTCAGTGAGCTGGCTTACTCAGGCCTGTTTTACTAGTGTTACCCACTTCTGGAATATTCTGTGATATTTCACTTGGATGAGTTACTTCATCTCTCTTAGGAAATAGTTATGCCAAAGTCCACTTACTCCTTCAGTGTGTTATCTACAATGTCCAGTTTTCAACTCAAAATTACTAGACAGGCAAAGAAATAAGAAAGTGTGACCATCATTCAAGAAAAGAATTAGTCATTAGAAGCTGATTCTTGATTGGGCCCAGATGTTGATGTAGCGAAGACTTCAAAACAACTATTATAAATATATTCAAAGAAGTAAAAGAAAATAGGGCATCAGTTAATAAACCTGCAATCTTAGCACATAACATAAACTACACAATAAAAAGAATGGAAATTCTAAAGTTGAAAAGTAGAATTGCTGAAATAAAATTTACTAGATAACCTCAACAGCAGATTGGAGATGTCAAATGGAAGCTTCAGTGACCTTGAACCTAGATCAATGGAAATTACTAAATCAGGTGACTCCTGCATTGTTAGAAAGCGGATTAGTGATTGCTTAGGGCCAGGGGCAGTAAGGGATGGAGCACAAATGAATACAAGAAGACTTTTGGCTATGATGGAAACATTTCGTATCTTGATTTTAGTGGCTATTTCATCTTTAAAAACATCTTTATAAACTCATCAAATTGTACATTTTAAATGGATGCAATTTATTATTCATAGATTATACCTTAAAGGGTTGATGAAAAAATAAATACTGAATGGCTTGTAAAGAAAAATAGTATTCTTCTTCTCATCTCTTCCTTCTCTCTTCCTGCCTTCACCACTAGGCCGGCTCCTCATACAATGTCTAACTCTTCCTGCTATTTTTTCTTTTGTTTCCTACTGTATTTCTAGATATTATGCTTATATTGCTACTACTGATTGAACAGTTTTTGATATGTATTTTCTTATTCAGGTGAAAGAAGGTTTAATTCTTATGCCAACATTACCCTTCATCTCCTGATACATAAATATCACTATTTTAGTTACGCTGAAAAATCAAATTTAACATTATTATGACTTAGTATCCAAAACCAAATAGTATATTCTAATAATGCTTCTCTTTTTTGTTTTTCCTTCCCACAGATTCCTTATTTCTTTCTGTTTGCTTTTTAACCAAAAGCCTACTTTAGGAGTTCTTTCAATGAAAGTTTGTAGATAGTGAACTTTCTTAGTCTTTCTAATGTCCGAAATACCCTCGTTCTTACATGACAGGTTACCAGGATATAAAATTGATAAAGGTTAACACTTTTTTCTTCCTACAGCATTTTGAACATACTCCATTACCCTACTGACTTTTGTTATTTTAATGAAAAATCTCCTATCATTCTCATAGTTCCATGTGGAAATTCCTATTCACTTATAGTCTCAGGACTGTATGTTTACTGTCTGAAGAAATTCTTTTCCACTTTCCTTTTTTTCCTCTGAAATGACTGATCTTTATCTTCAGCCTAGACAGATTTTGCTCTTTTTCATGTCTTTGCTTTTGCTTATTGTTATTCCCTTTTCTAGATTGCTTTCCTGCTTTGTCCTTTAAGGTTGCTATCCATTAGTTCCTTGAACATATGGTTCAGAACTTTACATTTATTTATGGAAAAAAAATCTTGATCACCTTGCTCTACTCTGAAGTTCTCTTCCTTTGAGTTTCCTTAAAACACCTTAAAGGATTTGATGACAAATACAAATATAAGGTTTTTGTCTTTTCTGTAGGCTATTCTAATTTGCTTACTGATTTAACATTTGTTTTTACTGTAAACATTGTTATTAGTAAACTGATGTTTGTTATGGAGTGTATAAAAATATTTGAAGCAGTGAGATTTGAACATTTGAAAGCCTATAATTTATGTAGAAGTGCAATATAGGTAGGTCAGGTAACCTTTTAGGCTTAATTGATGATGTTTCATATGTGTTTATTTACATATATACAGCACATAGAATACTTGGCATATTAAAACCCACATCTTTATACCCTTTAAATTAAAAATTGATTATTTCTAGAAACTCTTTTGGTGGACACAGACTTGGAATTTCATACTATTTTACAATCTTAAAGTTTGGAACCAAGGTAATGCACTGCTTTGCCCCCCAATTCTGTAACAACATAACTCTAATGCATTTACTGCATTTTGTTTCTTGAATATTTGGCAACTTCATTTGGGAATCTTTTTATATCCTCCTCCTGTCCCCGCAAATGAGTATTTCTTCTTATTACAAATACATATTCCTTATAAGAAAATTAGAATATACATCAGGAAAAGGAAAAACTAAATAATCATAATCTTGTCCACCAAGTAATAATCCTGATGAACATTCTAATAGATTTTCTAATTGAAATCTTATTTTGAAATATTGCTAATGTAAAAAAAAAAAAAGTAGTATTAGCTTAGTTTTACAAATTATATCCGTCTTTATTTTATAATGTTTAGCCACAGTTTTCTAACCATGATGATTTTGCTTTTTCCTTGATAGAAAGTGGAGCTGTTCCAAAAAGAAAAGATCCCTTAACACACGCTAGTAATTCACTGCCTCGTTCAAAAACAGTTATGAAGACTGCATCCACAGGTCTGTCAGGCCACCACAGAGCACCTAGCTGTAGTGGCTTATCCATGGTTTCTGGAGTGAGACAGGGACCTGGTCCCGCAGCTGGAACTCATAAGGTATTTGAAGATGGTAACTTTAATTGGTGTGGTTTTGCAAATAGAAGATTTTGAACATGATATGCTTGCTGAAGATTATTACAAGTACTTTATAATATCTTGGAGAATTGATAAGTTTCTACAAAGTTGAATGTAGTTTTCTTTTTTTAAAATCTACAAGGACAACTTGCTATTAAAAAGCAAATCTTATTTTAACTTCCTTTGGACCTAATTAGGTATTTTGTAGTAAGTTTCTTGTCTAGTCTATTTTATATAATGCTTATAATTTTAAAGTTGTTATTTGTTTAAAGTTATGTAAGTGTTTTATAACATTAAACATAGTTTTGTTATAATTCTAACAATCAAAATTACATGACTGTATTATCATAGGGCCTTTTTATTTTATGGTATCTAAATCTCTCTGGATGGAATCCTCTGTAAACCCACTTCATGCCAAATGTAGTTTTATAGTGAATACCATTTTATCTTGGAGTAAACATACAGTTTTGGCTTTTTTATATCCTTTTCCCTATTTTTGAACTTTTAATTCTGTGAACCTTAAGGTTAACTCACTTATGAAAAGTGTTAGTTAGGTTGTATTTTTACATTACAATTTTGTGTCCTTTAAGAGTACACCCAAAACAAATAGAACGAATAAACCTTCTACCCCTACAACTGCTGCTCGTAAAAAGAAAGACTTGAAGAATTTTAGGAATGTGGACAGCAACCTTGCCAACCTTATAATGAACGAAATTGTGGACAAGTAAGTTTTGCCATCTGAAGGGTTTTATTTAATAGTTTTTAGTTTTGAATTTATCTATACAATATATCATGAATAAAATAGATAATACCTTGTTTAATATACCTATTTAATCTTTATGATGGTTTTCAGTTACTGTAAATGTAGAAAGCCATTGTTTTACTGATTTAATTATAATTTCACATTTAACATAAAATAATTTTATTTCATAGAGTTTAGACTTCATATTATAATAACTGAAGCATATTTTGTTGTGGAGCTAACTGAAATTCTATTTCTTAGTGGAACAGCTGTTAAATTTGATGATATAGCTGGGCAAGAGTTAGCAAAACAGGCCTTGCAAGAAATTGTTATTCTTCCTTCTCTGAGGCCTGAGGTAAGTGCTTTATATTATCATTTTCCTCTAACATCATTCATTACTGAATCGATATTAGCAGTAAAGAAATGTGTGAGCTATGCTAGAATGATTAGTTCATATAACAGATTTGATGTTTTTAAAAAGAAAAAGACATTAGTAATTGATGTTGGCTGGTTATTAATAGGAGAGGAGAATGACTATAAAGGTTCCTAATAACCAATCCATTTTTAACATTTAGAGGGAAAAGTAGGTAACAGAAAATAATTTTTATATCAAGGTGTAAGAGGGATTTAAAATCAAGAGAAATCATACTGGAGAAAAGAGAAGTTAAGATAAAATTATTAAGTTTAAGTTTGAAGACTTTTCTTTTAATCAGAGTATAGTTGAAATACAATGTTATATGAGTTTCAGGTGTGCAACATAGTGATTTGACAATTCTGTACATTAAGCTATGCTCACTATGATAAGTATAGTTACCATCTGTCACTATACAATGTTATTGCAATATTATTGACTCTAGATCCCATGCTGTACTTTTCATCCCCATGACTTATTTATTTTCTAACTGGAAGCTTGTACCTCTTAATTCCTTTCACCTATTTTGCTTATCCCCTTAACTCCTTCCCCTCTGGCAACCACCAGTTTGCTCTGTTTTTATGGTTATGTTTCTGTTTTGTTTGTTCTCGTCATAACAACAAGAACAACAAAATGGTAATTATGTGAGGTGAAGGTTGTGTTAACCTTATTGTGATGAATATTATGCAAGTTATGTGTGTATCAAATCATATTGTACACGTTAAAATGACACAATGTTATGTCAATTATATCTCAATAAAACTGGAAATTTTTAAAAACCAAAAAATGTTGCAGTAGTCAGGAAAATGTGTCTTTGGTGAAAGAATAGACAAATAGATCAATAGAACATAATAGAGAGCCCAGAAATACAGAGATACAAATACCAGCAATTGACAAAGGCACAAAAGCAATCTGATGGAGAAAGGATAGTATTTTCCACAAATGGTGCTGGAACAACTAGACATCCATGTGCAAAAAAATTCTAGACATGTACTTCACACCTTTCACAAAAGATAATTCAAAATTAGTCACAGACCTAAATGTAAAAGGCTAACTATAAAACTCCTGCAAGGCGGAGCAAGATGGCGGAGGAGTAGGAGACCTGGATTTCATCTGGTCTCAGGAATTCAGCTGGATAGGGATCAAAACATTCTGAACACCTACGAACTCAACAGGAGATCGAAGAAAAGAATAGCAAAAACTCTCTGAACAGAAAAGCGACCACTTTCTGGAAGGTAGGACGTGCGGAGAAGTGAATCCGAGGCAATATTTGGGAGGATAGACGGCGGGGGAGGGAGCCTCTGTCTGCCGCTTCTGGCAAGTGATACAGCCGCAGAGCACAAAATCGGAACTTTTAGAAGTTGGCTCCGCTGAGGGACGCCGCTCCAGTGGCTAAGCGGGGGGTGGAACCCTCGTGGGACAGTGTGGTCTCAGGACCCTCGGGGTCACAGAAAGACCGGGGGTGCCTGAGTGCGGCAGAGCTCCCAGGGATCGGAGCAGGGAAGCCAGCTGCAGAGACGGCGCCGAGGCGCGGGCTCTCAGCTCGGGGTTGCCATAAACCGTGATCCGCAGCACAGTCGGGCCACTGCTCTTCCAGCAGGGACCCAACAAGCGGCAGATCCGGGGAGACTCCCCTTCCTCCCCCGGGAGGAGCGGCATGGGAGCACACCGCAGGGATCTGCTGGGTTTGGAGACTCCACACGGGGTTGGGCGCCCGAGATAGAAATGCTCGGTCACAGGCCGGGTGAGCACGGAGTGCGGCCGGAGACCGGGGAGACGGGAGTGACTGATGGCTTTTCTCTGGGGGTGCAGTGAGGAGGGGGGCCCCGAGTTCTCGGCTCCTCCGGCTCCTCCGGGGCGGGGATTGGGAGGCCACCATTTTCACTCTCAGCCTCCGAAGTTGTACGGAAAGCTTGCAGGGAACAAAAGCTCCTGAGAGCAAAACCGAGCAGATTACTTAGCCTGGACCGGGCAAGGGCGGGGCAATTCCACCTCCGGCAAAGACATTTGGGAACCACGGCAACAGGCCCCTCCCCCAGAAGATCAGCGAGAACAGCCGGCCAAGACCAAGTTTACCGATCAATGAGAACGGCAGAACTCCAGCGCTAGGGGAATACTGCACATAGAATTCGTGGCTTTTTTTACCATGATTCTTTTGTCTTTCAAAGTTAATTTTTTTTTTAACCGTCTTTTTTTTTTTTTTTTTAATTTTTCTTTCTCCCTTTTTCAACCAACATCTTATCCATCCCTTTTTTAAAAAACATTTTTATTTTTCATTTTTAGAGTCATATTCTATCCCTTCATAATAGTTACTCTTATTTTTGGCATATATATATATATATGTTCTCTCTTTAAAATTTTGAGATTGTTTCTTCTAACAGATCAAAATATACCCTAAATCTCTAGTGTATGGTTTTGTTCTACTCTCCTGCCTGATCACATTCTCTCCCTTTTTTTTTCTTTCTTTCTTTTTTTTAAATCCTCTTTTCTTTTTTCAAACAACTTCTTATACCTTTTATAAAAGTTTTTTATACTTTTCATCTTTACAGTCATATTCCATCCCTTCATCATATCAACCCTTATTTTTGTACATATATAAGTTTTTCTTTCTTTAAAATTGTGGGAGGCACTATCTTCCAACAGACCAAAATACCCCCAAAATCTGGTGTGTGGCACTGATCTATGTACCAGCCTGATCATATTTGATCATCTTCTGTTTTTTTGTTTTGTTCGGGTTTTTTTTGTTTTTATCTTTCTCTTTTTCTTTTCTTTTTTTTTTTTGCTATTTCTTTTTTCTTTCTTTCCCTTCCTTTTTCCCCCGGCTTCAGGTCTTTTCTGATTTGTTTAGAGTATATTTTCTGGGGACGTTGTCACCCTGTTAGCATTTTGTTCTCTCTATTCTCCTCTGGACAAAATGACAAGACGGAAAAAATCACCTCAACAAAAAGAACAAGAGGTAGTACCGACTGCCAGGGACCTACTCAATACGGACATTAGTACGATGTCAGATCTAGAGTTCAGAATCATCACTTTAAAGATACTAGCTGGGCTTGAAAAAAGCATGGAACTTATTAGAGAAACGCTTTCTGGAGAATTAAAACAACTAAAATCTAACCAAGTCGAAATTGAAAAAGCTATTAATGAGGTGCAATCAAAAATGGGGGCGCTAACTCCTAGAATAAATGAGGCAGAAGAAAGAATCAGTGATATAGAAGACCAAATGATGGAAAGTAAAGAAGCTGAGAAAAAGAGAGATAAACAACTACTGGATCACGGGGGCAGAATTCGAGAGCTAAGCAATATCATAAGATGAAACAACATTAGAATAATTGGGATCCCAGAAGAAGAAGAAAGAGAGAAGGGCAGAAGGTATAATGGAGCAAATTATAGCAGAGAACTTCCCTAATTTGGGGAAGGAAACAGGAATCAAAATCCAGGAGGCACAGAGAACCCCTCTCAAAATCAATAAAAATAGGTCAACACCCCAACATCTAATAGTATAACTTATAAGTCTCAGAGACAAAGAGAAAATCCTGAAAGCAGCTCAGGAGAAGAGATGTAACCTACAATGGTAGAAACATGTGCTCGCTTCGGCAGCACATATACAATGGTAGAAACATTAGATTGGCAACAGACCTATCTACAGAGACCTGGCAGGCCAGAAAGGACTGGCATGATATATTCAGAGCACTAAACGAGAAAAATATGCAGCCAAGAATACTCTATCCAGCTAGGCTGTCATTGAAAATAGAAGGAGAGATAAAAAGCTTCCAGGACAAACAAAAACTAAAGGAATTTGCAAATACGAAACCAGCCCTACAAGAAATCTTGAAAGGGGTCCTCTAAGCAAAGAGAGAGCCTAAAAGCAACATAGACCAGAAAGGAACACAGACAATATACAGTAACAGTCACCTTACAGGCAATACAATGGCACTAAATTCCTATCTTTCAATAGTTACCCTGAATGGAAATGGGCTAAATGCCCCAATCAAAAGACACAGGCTATCAGATTGGATTAAAAAACAAGACCCATCGATATGCTGTCTGCAAGAGACTCATTTTAGACCCAAAGACACCCCCAGATTGAAAGTAAGGGGGTGGAAAACCATTTACCATGCTAATGGACACCAAAAGAAAGCTGGGGTGGCAATCCTTATATCAGACAAATTAGATTTTAAATCAAAGACTGTAGTAAGAGATGAGGAAGGACACTATATCATACTTAAAGGGTCTATCCAACAAAAAGATCTAACAATTGTAAATATCTATGCCCCTAACATGGGGGCAGCCAATTATATAAGGCAATTAATAACAAAAGCAAAGAAACACATTGACAACAATACAACAATAGTGGGGGACATTAACACCCCCCACACTGAAATGGACTGATCATCTAAGCAAAAGATCAACAAGGAAATAAAGACTTTAAATGACACACTAGACCAAATGGACTTCACAGACATATTCAGAACATTCCATCCCAAAGCAACAGAATACACATTCTTCTCTAGTGCCCATGGAACATTCTCCAGAACAGATCACATCCTAGGTCATAAATCAGGTCTCAACTGGTACCAAAAGATTGGGATCATTCCTTGCCTATTTTCAGACCACAATGCTTTGAAACTAGAACTCAATCACAAGAGGAAAGTCGGAAAGAACTCAAATACATGGAGGCTAAAGAGCATCCTATTAAAGAATGAATGGGTCAACCAGGAAATTAAAGAAGAATTAAAAAAATTCATGGAAACCAATGAAAATGAAAACACAACTGTTCAAAACCTTTGGGATGTAGCAAAAGCAGTCCTAAGAGGCAAGTATATAGCAATACAAGCCTTTCTCAAGAAACAAGAAAGGTCTCAAGTACACAACCTAACCCTACACCTAAAGGAACTGGAGAGAGAACAGCAAATAAAGCCTAAACCCAGCAGGAGAAGAGAAATAATAAAGATCAGAGCAGAAATCAATGAAATAGAAACCAAAAGAACAGTAGAACTAGATCAATGAAACTAATTCTTTGAAAGAATTAACAAGATTGATAAACCCCTGGGCAGACTTATCAAAAAGAAAAGAGAAATGACCCAAATCAACAAAATCATGAATGAAAGAGGAGAGATCACAACCAACACCAAAGAAATACAAACAATTATAAGAACATATTATGAGCAACTCTATGCCAGCAAATTAGATAACCTGGAAGAAATGGATGCATTCCTAGAGATGTATCAACTACCAAAACTGAACCAGGAAGAAATAGAAAACCTGAACAGACCTATAACTACTAAGGAAATTGAAGCAGTCATCAAAAATCTCACAACAAACAAAAGCCCAGGGCCAGATGGCTTCCCAGGGGAATTCTACCAAACATTTAAAGAAGAATTAATGCTTACTCTTTTGAAACTGTTCCAAAAAATAGAAATGGAAGGAAAACTTCCAAACTCGTTTTATGAGGCCACCATTACCTTGATCCCCAAACCAGACAAAGACCCCATCAAAAAGAATTACAGACCAATATCCTTGATGAACAGGAATGCAAAAATTCTCACCAAAATACTAGCCAATAGGATCCAACAGTAGTACATTAAAAGGATTATTCACCACGACCAAGTGGGATTTATCCCTGGGCTGCAAGGTTGGTTCAACATCCGCAAATCAATCAACATGATACAATACATTAACAAAAGAAAGAACAAGAATCATGATCCTCTCAATAGATGCAGAAAAAGCATTTGACAAAGTACAGCATCCTTTCTTGATCAAAACTGTTCAGAGTATAGGGATCGAGGGTACATACCTCAATGTCATAAAAGCCATCCATGAAAAACCTATAGCGAATATCATTCTCAATGGGGAAAAACTGAGAGCTTTCCCCCTAAGGTCAGGAACGTGGCAGGGATGTCCACTATCACCACTGCTATTCAACATAGTATTAGAAGTCCTAGCCACAGCAATCAGACAACATAAAGAAATCAAAGGCATCCACATCGGCAAAGAGGAAGTCAAACTCTCACTCTTTGCAGATGTTATGATCCTTTATGTGGAAAACCCAAAAGACTCCACCCCAAAACTGCTAGAACTCATACAGGAGTTCAGTAAAGTGGCAGGATATAAAATCAATGCACAGAAGTCAGTGGCATTCCTATACACCAACAACAAGACAGAAGAAAGAGAAATTAAGGAGTCAATCCCATTTACAATTGTACCCAAAACCATAAGATACCTGGGAATAAATCTAACCAAATAGGCAAAGAATCTGTACTCAAAAAACTATAAAATACTCATGAAAGAAATTGAGGAAGACACAAAGAAATGGAAAAACGTTCCGTGCTCATGGATTGGAAGAACAAATATTGTGAAGATGTCAATGCTACCTAGAGCAATCTACACATTCAATGCAATCCCCATCAAAATACCATCCACTTTTTTCAAAGAAATGGAACAAATAATCCTAAAATTTGTATGGAACCAGAAAAGACCCCGAATAGCCAGAGGAATGTTGAAAAAGCAAAGCAAAGCCGGCGGCATCACAATTCCGGACTTCCAGCTCTATTACAAAGCTGTCATCATCAAGACAGTATGGTACTGGCATAAAAACAGACACATAGATCAATGGAACAGAATAGAGAGCCCAGAAATGGACCCTCAACTTTACGGTCTACTTATCTTTGACAAAGCAGGAAGGAATGTCCGATGGGAAAAAGACAGTCTCTTCAACAAACGGTGTTGGGAAAATTGGACAGTCACATGCAGAAGAATGAAACTGGACCATTTCCTTACATCACACACAAAAATAGACTCCAAATGGTTGAAAGACCTCAATGTGAGACAGGAGTCCATCAAAATCCTAAAGGAGAACACAGGCAGCAACCTCTTCGACCTCAGCCACAGCAACTTTTTCTTAGAAACATCGCCAAAGGCAAGGGAAGCAAGGGTAAAAATGAACTATTGGGACTTCATCAAGATAAAAAGCTTTTGCACGGGGCCCCTGGGTGGCTCAGTCGTTGAGCGTCTGCCTTCGGCTCAGGTCGTGATCCCGGGGTCCTGGGATCGAGCCCCGCTTCGGGCTCCCTGCTCGGCGGGAGGCCTTCTTCTCCCTCTCCCGCTTCCCCTGCTTGTGTTCCCTCTCTCGCTGTGTCTCTCTCTGTCAAATAAATAAATAAAATCCTTAAAAAAAGAAAAAGCTTTTGCACAG
The DNA here is from genome assembly GCF_011800145.1 of Mirounga leonina. Lineage (NCBI taxonomy): Eukaryota > Metazoa > Chordata > Mammalia > Carnivora > Phocidae > Mirounga > Mirounga leonina. The sequence goes on from NW_023270305.1 coordinate 18,518,796, forward strand.
CAAAAGAGTCAACAAAACCAAAAGACAACCGACAGAATGGGAGAAAATATTTGCAAATGACATATCAGATAAAGGGCTAGTGTCCAAAATCTATAAAGAGCTTGTCAAACTCAACACCCAAAGAACAAATAATCCAATCAAGAAATGGGCAGAAGACATGAACAGACATTTTTCCAAAGAAGACCTCCAAATGGCCAACAGACACATGAAAAAGTGCTCAACATCACTCGGCATCAGGGTAATCCAAATCAAAACCTCAATGAGATACCACCTCACACCAGTCAGAATGGCTAAAATTAACAAGTCAGGAAACGACAGATGTGGGCGGGGACGCGGAGAAAGGGGACCCCTCCTACACTGTTGGTGGGAATGCAAGCTGGTGAAACCACTCTGGAAAACAGTATGGACGTTCCTCAAAAAGTTGAAGATAGAGCTACCATATGATCCAGCAATTGCACTACTGGGTATTTACCCCAAAGATACAAAGGTAGGGATCCGAAGGGGTACGTGCATCCCGATGTTTATAGCAGCAATGTCCACAATAGCCAAACTGTGGAAAGAGCCAAGATGTCCATCGACAGATGAATGGATAAAGAAGAGGTGGTATATATGTACAATGGAATATTATGCAGCCATCAAAAGGAATGAGATCTTGCCATTTGCAACGTCGTGGATGGAACTGGAGGGTATTATGCTGAGCGAAATAAGTCAATCAGAGAAAGACATGTATCATATGATCTCACTGATATGAGGAATTCTTAACCTCAGGAAACAAACTGAGGGTTGCTGGAGTGGGGGTTGGGGGGGAGGGATGGGATGGCTGGGTGATAGACACTGGGGAGGGTATGTGCTATGGTGAGCATTGTGAATCATGCAAGACTGTTGAATCACAGATCTGTACCTCTGAAACAAATAATACATTATATGTTAAGAAAAAAAAAGAAGAAGATAGCAGGAGGGGAAGAATGAAGGGGGGAAATCGGAGGGGGAGACGAACCATGAGAGACGATAGACTCTGAAAAACAAACTGAGGGTTCTAGAGGGGAGGGGGGTGGGAGAATGGGTTATCCTGGTAATGGGTATTAAAGAGGGCACGTTCTGCATGGAGCACTGGGTGTTATACACAAACAATGAATCATGGAACACTACATCAAAAACTAATGATGTGATATGGTGATTAACATAACAATAAAAATTTAAAAAAAAATCTGAAGGCAATAAAAAAAAAAAACTCCTGCAAGATAGCATAGGAGAAAGTCTAGGTGATCTTTGGTGTGAGGATGGCTTATTAGATACACCACCAAAAACATGATCCTTGAAAGAAAAAATTGTTAAGTTGAACTTCATGAAAATTAAAAACTTTTCTGTGAAAGACATTGTTAAGAGAATGAGAAGACAAGCCACAGACAAGGAGGAAATCTTTGTAAAACATTATTTGATAAAGGACTAGTATCCAAAACTATACAGAGTACTTTTAAAAACTGAATAAGAAATCAAATGACCCGAGGGAGACAGACGTTGACAGAACGAGAAGGAAGGAGAGAAAATGGCGTCCACGGATTACAGTACCTACAGCCAAGCGGCAGCCCAGCCGGGCTACAGTGCGTACACTGCCCAGCCCACTCAAGGATATGCACAGACCACCCAGGCATATGGGCATCAAAGTTACGGCACCTATGGACAGCCCACTGATGTCAGCTATACCCAGGCTCAGACCACTGTGACCTATGGGCAGACCATCTATGCAAGTTCTTATGGACAGCCTCCCGCTGGTTATACTACTCCAGCTGCTCCCCAGGCATACAGTCAGCCTGTCCAGGCGGACGGCACTGGTGCTCACGATACCACCACTGCTACGGTCCCTACCACCCAGGACTCCTATGCAGCTCAGTCTGCTTATGGCCCTCAGCCTGCTTACCCAGCCTATGGGCAGCCGCCAGCAGCCACCGCACCTGCAAGACCACAGGATGGTAGCAAACCCTCTGAGACTAGTCAACCTCAGTCTAGCACGGAGGGTTACAACCAGCCCAGCCTAGGATATGGACAGAGTAACTACAGTTATCCCCAGGTACCTGGGAGCTACCCCATGCAGCCAGTCACAGCACCACCATCTTATCCTCCTACCAGCTACTCCCCTACGCAGCCGACTAGTTAGGATCAGAGCAGTTACTCTCAGCAGAACACCTATGGGCAGCCGAGCAGCTATGGACAACAGAGTAGCTATGGTCAACAAAGCAGCTATGGGCAGCAGCCGCCCACTAGTTATCCCCCCCAAACTGGATCCTACAGCCAGGCTCCACGTCAGTATAGCCAACACAGCAGCAGCTATGGGCAGCAGAGTTCATTCCGACAGGACCACCCCAGTAGCATGGGTGTGTATGGGCAGGAGTCTGGAGGATTTTCCAGACCAGGAGAGAACCGGAGCATGAGTGGCCCTGATAACCAGGGCAGGGGAAGAGGGGGGTTGATCGTGGAGGCATGAGCAGAGGTGGGCAGGGAGGAGGATGAGGTAGAATGGGCACTGGAGAGCGAGGTGGCTTCAGTAAGCCTGGTGGACCCATGGACAAAGGACCAGATCTTGGTCTGGGCCCACTTGTAGATCCAGATGAAGACTCTGACAACAGTACAATTTATATGCAAGGCTTAAATGACAATGTAACTCTAGATGATCTGGCAGACTTCTTTAAGCAGTGTGGAGTTGTTAAGATGAAGAAGAGAACCAGACAATCCATGATCCATATCTACTTGGACAAGGAAACAGGAAAGCCCAAAGGTGATGCTACAGTGTCCTCTGAAGACCCACCAACTGCCAAGGCTGCTGTGGAGTGGTTTGATGGAAAAGATTTTCAAGAGAGTAAACTTAAGGTTTCTCTTGCTCGGAAGAAGCCTCTGATGAACAGCATGCGGGGTGGTATGCCTCCGTGAGGGCAGAGGGATGCTGCCACCACTTCGTGGAGGTCCAGGGGGCCCAGGAGGTCCTGGGGGCCACACGGGTTGCATGGGAGGCTGTGGAGGAGACAGAGGTAGCTTTCCCCCAAGGGGGCCCTAGGGTTCCCCAGGGAACCCATCTGGAGGAGGAAACGTCCAGCACCGAGCTGGAGACTGGCAGTGCCCCAGTCTGGGGTGTGGAAACCAGAACTTTGCCTGGAGAACAGAATGCAACCAGTGTAAGGCCTCAAACCATGAAGGCTTGCTTCCATCACCCATTCCACCCCTGGCGGTGACCGTGGCAGAGGCAGCCCTGGTGGCATGCAGGGCCGGAAGAGGCGGCCTCATGGACCATGATGGTCCCTGTGGGATGTTCAGAGGTGGCCGCAGTGGAGACGGGGGGCGTCCGTGGTGGCCGGGGCATAGACCGAGGTGGCTTTGGTGGAGGAAGACAGGGCAGCCTTGGTGGGCCCGCTGGACCTTTTTTTTTTAAAGATTTTATCTATTTATTTGACAGAGACACAGCAAGAGAGGGAACACAAGCAGGGCTAGTGGGAGAGGGAGAAGCAGGCCTCCTGCAGAGGAGGGAGCCTGTTGAGGGGCTTGATCCCAGGACCCTGGGATCATGACCTGAGCCGAAGGCAGACGCTTAACGACTGAGCCACCCAGGTGCCCCTGTACTTTAGTATTTTTCACCATTTGTGAAGAAACATCAAAACAAGTTAAATGGTAAAAAAAAAAAAAAGAAAGAAAGAAAGAAAACAACCCAATTAAAATGTGGGCAGAAGATCTGAACAGATACCTTACTAAAGAAGATACACAGATGACAAGCATTTGAAAAAATGATGCTCAGCATCATTTATCTTTAGGGAATTGCAAGTTAAACAACAGTAAGATTCCACCACACACTTACTAAAATGGCTAAAATCCAAAACACAGCACCAAATGCTGGTGAGGATGTGGAGCAACGGGGACTAATTACTGAGGGAAAGGCAATATGCTACAGCTGCTTTAGAAGACAGTTTGACACTTTCTTAAAAAATTAAACATACTCTTACCATACTACCCAGCAATTGTGCTCCTTAATATTTACCAAAATGAGTAAAAATGTAACCCCATATAAAAAAAACCTACACACAGATGTTTATAGCAACTTTATTTGTAATTTCCCGATCTTGGAAGCCGAGATACTCTTCAATAGATAAATGGATAAACTTGGTATATCTATATACTGAAATGCTATTCAGCACTAAAAAAAAAATGAGCTATCAAGCCTTAGAGATGTACAGAGGAACCTTAAATGCATGTTGTTAAAGAAGCCAATCTGCAAGAACTAATACTGTACGATCCCAACTATATGACATTCTGGAATAGCAAAACTGTGGAGAAAGTAAAAAGATTAGTGGTTCCCACATGGGGAAGAAGGAGGGATGAATAGATGGAGCACAGGGGATTCTTTAGGGCAGTAAAACTATTCTGTATGATTCTGTAATGATGGGTACATGACACAAATTGTGAACCCTAATGAAAACTATTAATAATATCAATATTGGTTTATCCATTGTAATAAATGTACCACACTAAGGTAAGATGTTAATATTGAAGGTAAGGAGTTATGTGGGAACTCTGTACTTTCCATTCAATCATCTGTAAATCTGAAACCATTCAAAAAATATATTTTTAAAAAGTTGAATATCAGCCATTTCATATGGTTCAACTTAAAAGTACATACACCTTCACTATTAAGCAAAGTGTTATCAGTTCGTGCTTCACTCTTGATTCCCTGCCATGCCTGGTGTCTCTGAGTCTGGAGACTCTGGTTTAATTTCTCTAAAGAACAAAACTTCTGCTTCCTTTGTTTGTGGAAGAGGAGTACTTGCCTGAGTGATCTTGGTTTAGGGGACAGCACATGAGTTCAGTTATTCCTCATATAAACTTTCAACCACTTTCTGTGTTTTGGCTGCCTGCCTTCCTGCTGCTTTCTCTGATACATCATGCCTCCACGTCCGGAGCTTTTGCAGGATTTTTGTTCACATCCGCTTGCTGTTTGTATCCTACGTATCCCTTCACAAGCATTGCTTGGGTTTTAGCTCCCTCAGATCCACTAAATAATTTACCACACTTTGTTAGTTCTCCCTCTACAAAAATTTACTGTGTCTTCTGTTGTCTCCTTTCTTATTCTTTTTATTTTGAAGATTTATATTTTCTTTATTCATTTACTATTATTTTGGTGAGATTTCCAAAGGAAGTAGAGAAGCATACCTATGTTCAGTATGTCTTGTTTAACTAATTTGCTTTCATTTTCAGTGAGATTTTTTAAAATTTTTTTCTTCTGTTTTTAATAACTACAGCAATTTATTGATTACATGTTCTCTTTAGAGCTCTGACAAGTTCTGTTTGGGAGGATGCTACAGAAGAATGGTGCTTTTAGATGACACTACTTAAAATCTCTGGAAAAAAATGTCTCCAGAATCATAGTGGTAAACTAAACTATATGTTTTTAGTTGTTCACAGGACTTAGAGCTCCTGCCAGAGGATTGTTACTCTTTGGTCCACCTGGAAATGGGAAAACAATGCTGGTAAGAATTCTTTAAAATTTGAATAATCTATTTTTTTTTTTTTTTTAAGATTTTATTTATGGGGCGCCTGAGTGGCTCATTTGTTAAGCGTCTGCCTTCAGCTCAGGTCATGATCCCAGGGTACTGGGATCGAGCCCTGTGTCGGGCTCCCTGCTCTGAGGGAACCCTGCTTCTCCCTCTCCTGCTCCCCCTGCTTGTGTTCCCTCTCTCACTGTGTCTCTCTCTGTCAAATAAATAAATAAAATCTTCAACAACAAAAAAAGATTTTGGGGCGCCTGGGTGGCTCGGTTGTTAAGCGTCTGCCTTCGGCTCAGGTCATGATCCCGGGGTCCTGGGATCGAGCCCCGCATCGGGCTCTCTGCTCAGCGGGAAGCCTGCTTCTCCCTCTCCCACTCCCCCTGCTTGTGTTCCCTCTCTCGTCTCTCGGTCAAATAAACAAATAAAAATCTTAAAAAAAAAAAAAAAAGATTTTATTTATTTGAGGATGCCTGGGTGGCTCAGTCGGTTGGGCATCTGCCTTCAGCTCAGGTCATAATCCCAGGGTGCTGGGATCAAGGCCCACATTGGGCTCCCTGCTCAGCGGGGAGCCTGCTTCTCCCTCTGCCCCTCTCCCCTGCTCATGCTCTCTCTCTCTCTCTCTCATCTCTATAATAAATAAATAAAGTCTTTTAAAAAATTTAAAAAATAAAAAATAAAAGATTTTATTTATTTGAGACGGAGAGCAAGCACAAGTGGGGAGGCAGGAGAGGCAGGAGAGGGAGAAGCCAACTCCCCTCTGAGCAGGGAGCCCAACGCAGAACTCTATCCCAGAACCCGGGGATCATGACCCAAGTTGAAGGCAGATGCTTAACTGACTGAACCACCCAGGCGCCCATTGAATGTTTAGATAATTAGAAATAGGAATATGAAAATAATTTTACTATGAAAAATAGTAATATAAAAAAAGAAACTTTACATTGTCCCTGAGTTGATTATTTTTATGATTTGCTTTTTGCTATAATACACTTAAGTTTTAAAACATGTTTTCAATGATGAAATAGATGGAAAACCAAATATGTTATCTTCAGTAGTATGTTTTGGGCTGGTTAAATTTAACAGTGTATTTTTCATTATTTACCCAAGTTAAATAATATTTTTACCTCAGAAGAGCTTACCTTACTATATGGGGTATCTTTCTAACACTTGTTTTTGTTGTTGTTGTTGTTTTTACTATCTTAATAGCTTTATTTAAATAATCACATAATATACTTTTTTTCTTTCCTTTTTTATTGACGTATAATTGACATATAACAGATTTTTTTTCAATATCCTTTTACCCAAGTTTTTACTGGGATCTGGATACCTCTTTCTCCTGCATAGCTCTTCTAGAGGGGAAAAGTAAAGAAGAAAAGTCTTTAGCTGTTTCTCTCTCTCCAAACGAGTTATCTTTCTATAATTAAAAGAGAGTAACTCCCTTTTTTTAACCTCTCCTTATCTATTCCCCCTTAGAAAAAATAAAGTGAATAGAAAGAAGCAAAGCTCTTCCTAGACCTTTTTCTCTTTGCTGAGAAGGAAACACACTGATTGCCACATGTCAGGAACTGTGTCATACTTTATATTTTTGGAAAATCTTTGCTAGTGTTTAAATTGATCAAAAGTGGGACGCCTGGGTGGCTCAGTCGGTTGAGCGTCTGCCTTCAGCTCAGGTCGTGATCCTGGGGTCCTGGGATCGGGCCCCGTGTCGGGCTCTCCCTGCTCAGTGGGGAGCCTGCTTCTGAACCCTTTCCCACTGCTGAGCTCGCTTGCTCTCTTTCTCTGTCAAATAAATAAATAAATCTTTAAAAAAAATTGATCAAATGTGGTTATCTTTTTAAAGGAAGATACTGAACTAATGTAATATTTGCCCTTGTGATTTTTAAGGCCAAAGCAGTAGCTGCAGAATCCAATGCAACCTTCTTTAATATAAGTGCTGCAAGTTTAACTTCAAAATATGTGAGTGTTCTTTTTCTAATATTGTCATGTTTTATGTTACTGTGTAAATGTTACTAAGTATAAATGCTAATAACATTACACAAAGAGTATTTTTGAGTTTTATATCTATATTTAGATATGAAAATCAATCACTCTTCAAAATAGAAAGTTAGGCTCTTTTAAAGTTAGAATTGTGCTGTCAGTGCTGTTTTAGTTTGCTGGGGCTGTGTAACAAAGTACCAAAAACTGGCTGGCTTAAACAACAGAAATTTATTGTCTTACAGTTTTGAAGACTAGAAGTTCAAGATCAGGTATTGGCAGGGTTCTCATTTTTGTAAAATAATTTAAAGTAACTGTAAAATTATACCTCTTGGTTAAATTTTACTTTCTGTGTGAAGTTTTATAAATAAAATTGTTACCAAATAAGTGTACCCAACATTATATACTGGAAAACACTGTCTTGGAAGTTAGGGGAGAGGAATTCCAGCCTAACTTTTGTGTACTAAGCTGGCCTTAAGAAAATACCACTTTTAGGCCTCACTTCACTTATGAAGTGTTGATGTTGTAAGAGGTCATATCCTGCAGTTCCTTGTAGCTCTGTGATTATTTGTTTTCATGATTCTAAATCTGAGGCCATTCTTTTTTTTGTTCTTTAATGAAATTTTCAATTAAAAAAATAGATGCCACCTAGAGGGTGGAGGAGTTTTTACAGTAGATTACTCCAAACCACATGACCCTTCATTGGATGCTTTTAGTGCATAGAATGGTTTTAGTAGTGTCTCAGCCCCTGGAATATTTCAAGGGGTGTTCATAGACCTCTTGGGCTACCTGGAAATATTTTTATACTTATTGACAGTGATATGGTGAGAATGAATTTAAGTAAGTTTAGTTTAGGAGAGCACTTTCCAGCTTATCTTGTTCTATAAATATATCCTACAACTAAGGGCTTAAGAAATATGTACCGTATCTCTTTCTCTCCCCTAATATTCCATCTTCTCACTAGTTATACCCATAATAGCTATTTCATTCTCAATTCTTAGGAATGCAGGGTCAAGCAGAACAGAGATATATTTCATTTTTTAAAGTACTTACCAGGGCAGATCCAGGTTTCAGCACCAATAATAATAATAAAGTACTTACCAGCTTGTATTAAATAATAGTCTATTTTTTTAATTATAAGAGACAATTCCCACCAATTCCTTAAACCAAATCTTTGATTGTTGCAAAGAATGGAAATTAAATTCCTAGATTCTAGATTTTTAATCATGAAATTTAAGCAGCTGTAATAATGTTGCATTTTATGTGTATTACAATGTATAATGCCTTGTTTCAGGTGGGAGAAGGAGAGAAATTAGTGAGAGCTCTTTTTGCCGTGGCTCGAGAACTTCAGCCTTCTATAATTTTTATAGGTAAGAACATGTTTTATAACTAAGTTAGTTGAGTATTTATGAAATTCCCCTTTCCAAATTTGAGAGGTATGACAGGAAAGATTATTCAGAAGGAAAAAGTTTTAAAGAAGTGCAAAGTTAAACACTAATGAATTGAGTAGGACCCAGGATATTAATAACTTAAGTAGTAAACTAGATTAATCTCATATGACTCCTATAGCTTGGCTTTTAATTAAAGTCTTATCCTTGTATTTCCTTTAGATGAAGTTGATAGCCTTCTGTGTGAAAGAAGAGAAGGAGAACATGATGCTAGTAGACGTCTAAAAACTGAATTTCTAATAGAATTTGATGGTGTAAGTATTGATTATGGTATTTTTAAAGTGGTAGTATTTTAGTGTATATGTTTTCCTATTAAATGACCCAAATTAGAAATACAGATACCTTCATCATGTTTTTGTTATTACTCTATCTAAAAGTACTAAAAAATTTTTTTTGCTTATAGGTGCAGTCTGCTGGAGATGACAGAGTGCTTGTAATGGGTGCAACTAACAGGCCACAAGAGCTTGATGAGGCTGTTCTCAGGTAGGGAGATTATGTAGAAAAACATGTCAGTTACAGGTGTATTTACTCCTGTGTTCATCTCACGTATCTCTTATTTCCTTCACTCTTAATTTGAAGACTAAAGTCATTATTGGGCGCCTGGGTGGCTCAGTTGGTTAAGTGACTGCCTTCAGCTCAGGTCATGATCCAGGAGTCCTGGGATCGAGTCCCGCATCGGGCTCCCGGTTCGGCGGGAAGCCTGCTTCTCCCTCTGACCCTATCTCCTCTCATGCTGTTTCTCTCTCTCTCTCTCTCTCTCTCAAATAAATAAATAAAATCTTAAAATAAAATAAAATAAAATCTAAATAAATAAATAAAGTCATTATTTTCCTCCTGGTATCCATCCTTTGGCCACTTACTAACTACTATAGATTTTGAAGAAAGAACCACCATGATCCCACGAAAACTAGTTTACACTCTGTGGTTTCAGGCAGCTTGCTTATTTCTTCTGATTAGGATTAAATTATCTTAAAACTCCAGAATTGATTCTTACTCCCTTTCCCTGGGCTTCATAAGAAGCCAGTAAAAGTAGGATTCATGGGAACTGTGTTCTGTGTTCTTGTGTGATTGAACAAATTTATTCCCTTCCTACTGGGAGGACAGTTTGACTCAGCATAAGATTCTTGGGCCTCCCTTTCTTTTCCTGAGGAATTGATTACATTGCCCCATTGTTTCTAGGATTAAATGTTGCAGTGTAAAAGTCTGAAGCCAGCCTGCTTTTATTCACATTTATGGATTAACTTGATTTTTTTCTTTTTACTGGTTATAATTTTTAACCATTGAAATCTAATTACTTGAAAAATATGTTGGGGCGCCTGGGTGGCTTAGTCGTTAAGCGTCTGCCTTTGGCTCAGGTCATGATCCCGGGGTCCTGGGATCGAGCCCCACATCGGGCTCCCTGCTGAGCAGGAAGTCTGCTTCTCCCTCTCCCACTCCCCCTGCTTGTGTTCCCTCTCTCGCTGTGTCTCTCTCTGTCAAATAAATAAATAAAATCTTAAAAAAAAAAAAAGAAGAATATGTTGATCTGTCTTTATTTTTTCTGGGATTTGGTGTTTCTTTAAATTGATAGTTTGAAACCTCTTGTTTTAGGAAAGTTATTTTGAATACTATATTCAATTTTTTTTTCTTAATTCATTCTTCTGGTTTTTTTCTTTCACTATATTGTATCTTTTTGTCTTCCGTATCTTTAATTTCCTTCTAATCCTTTTTAACTCTTAGGTCTTCTTTGTTTTGTTTTCTTGTTTGTTGTCCTTACTGCTTACTGGGCTTGTGTCTAATCTTCTTTGTGCTACTACTTTTGTAACTTTTGTGTCTGTGGTGATTTCTTCATTTTCATTGCTTTCCTGATCTCTGCAATCCCATTTTTTCATCTTCTTTTGTCTTATTTCCTTGAGCTTTTATAAGTCATTGCCTTGAGTCCTTATATCTCATTGAATTCTTGTTTTATTAGGAGTTTTTTTTTTTCATTAAATTATTTTATTCCATGGAAAGATATTTGATCACAAATTTAATTTGTTGTATGGCAAACCTTCTTGTGTATATTCTCTATTATTTATTGTAATCTTTTCCCTCTTCTTTGGCACTTTAAATAAATTAGCCATGTGCTTTTGCCTGTTTTGCTTACTATTTTTATTTGAATAAAGGGGAGTTTTCTCGGAAAGCCTAGTTCTGGAGTAATATTATAGGAGAAGAGCTAGAAAAATAAGATACTGAGCAAGTATCTTGAGTTGTCCTATGAATAGCTTTGACTAACAGGTAGTCTCCCTGAGTCACAATCAAACCCTACCTGGTAAAGAAGATTAGTGAGCACAGGACAGTTTGTGATCTTCCCAGACTGACTGGTATCTTCTTACAAAGATGATGTGTCTTTGAATTTCTTTTTTTTTGGCATCACCTTCCTTTCCATTCCCCTGCTCCTGACTAGGTATCACAGAGCCATTCTTCACCTGCTTGTTTAAATATGGGAGTTTGGCTTTATTACTCCTCAGAGTATGATCTATTTCCTTTGGAATACTCTGTGCTCTGATAGCCATGTCTGGAATCTGCAGCAACAGATCCTGTGCGTATGCTCCTTCATCAGTGTAATTTTCACTGCCCTAGGCAGCCCTTCTTCATACACTTTAGTTGTGTAAATGTTACCTAAGTTTGTTGATGGTGAAGTTTACATTTCTGTTTCTGTGGTCCTTGGTTTTAGTTGTTTTCACTTTCAGGAAGGTAGCAGAGATTTCCTTATTCTGCTTATATCAGATATTTTGTGTGTTTTAATACATTTTTGCTATTGAAAACATACACATACAGGGGCGCCTGGGTGGCTCAGTCGGTTGAGTGTCTTACTCTTGATTTCATCTCAGGTCATGGTCTCAGGGTAATGAGATCAAGCCCCATGTTGGGCTCTGTGCTCAGTGTGGAGCCTGCTTGGGATTCTCTCTCTCTCCCTCTGCCCCTCCCCTGCTCATGATCATTTGCGCTTTCTCTCTCTCAAAAAAAAAAAAAAATACACATACATAATTTTTAAATATTTTTAAAAGAGTAACTCAAGGGGCAACTGGCTGGCTCAGTCAGTAGAGCATGAGACTCCTGATCTTGGGGTTGTAAGTTTGAGCCCCATGTATGGTGTAGAGATTACTTAAAAATAAAATCTTTAAAAAAAAAAAAAAACAAAACAAAAAACAAAAAACAAACAAAAAAAAAACAAGTAACTCAAAATAACTTCACACTGATGACTACTAAAATGCATTCAAATGTTAAAAGTTTTTTTCTTGTCATTTGCTACTTGAACTGAGTTACCTTTACATTCAAAACTATATTTTTTAAATTGTTTGAATCCTTTTTTTAGGCGTTTCATCAAACGGGTATATGTGTCTTTGCCAAATGAGGAGGTATGTATCTGTGTTTGAATTTTTTTTTCTTTAAGCAGAAACAAGACCTACCATCTTGACAGTATTGATCTTCCAATCATTAATACAGTCACATTGGAAAATAGTTTGGCAATTTCTTAAAAAGACAAATGTAAACTTACCATAAGGCCCAATAATTCCTTTCTTAAGAATCTGCCCACTACAGATGAAAACATATGTTGACACAAAGATGTGTACAAGAACTTTTATATTTATAAATAATAGCCAAAACTGTAGGGAATCTAAGATGTTCATCAATTAGAGAATGGATAAACAAATTTGGCATATGCATTTAATGGAATACTGTTTAGCAATAAAAGGATTGAGGTATTTATACATGCTGTAATACGGAAAAACCTCAAAAACATACTAAGTGAAAGGCACCAGATGTAAAACATAACCTATCATATGACTCCATTTGTATGAAATGTCCAGAAAAGGCATATTTCTAGACACCAAAGGAAATCGTGGTTTGCAAAGGCTAGGGGTCGAAGTGGGGATTAATTGCAAACAGGCATAACTGAACTGTTTGGGGTGATAGAAATGTTCTAAAAGTGGATTATGGTGGTGGTTGCACAACTGTTTGTTTATTAAAAATCACTGAATTATATACTTACAATGGGGAGATTAATGTTCTATGAATTCATACATCTATAAAAGTGTTTTAAAAATTTGTGATTGTTGAGGCACCTGGGTGGCTCAGTGGGTTAAGCATCTGACTCTTGGTTTCCACTTAGGTTGTGAGATCGAACCCCGCACTCAGCCACAGAGTCTGCTTAAGACTCTGTCTCTCCCTCTCCCTCTCCTTCTGCCCCTCCACACTGCACTCTTGCACGCTCTCTCTCTCTAAAATAAATAAATGAATCTTTAGAAAAAAATGAAAGTATTAAAAAATTTAAAATTGTGGTTGTCTAACTCAGATCCTTAACATCCCTTGATAGTAGCAGCAGCTACATCTTTAGTGTTTTCTTTGGATTATCTTTAAGCCTCTCAAGAACTCTCAAAAAATGGTAGTTTATTTTTCTTTAAAGATTTTATTTATTTGAGAGAGAGAAAGCCTGAGTGGGTGGGGGCGGGGCACAGGGAGAGAGAGAGAGAAGCAGACTCCCCGCTGAGCGGAGAGCCTGATACGGGACTCGATCCCAGGACCCTGAGATCATGACCTGAGGCAAAGTCAGATGCTTAACTGAGCCACTGAGGCACCCCCCAAAATGGTAGTTTTTTAACTCCAATTAACAGACATGAGTGAGGCTCTAAGAGAGTGATTTGTTTGTGATCATTCAGCTCATAAATGAGGGTCAGGATTTGAACCTAACTTACAGATAGTTTGTTAAGCTAATTCTTGGGACTGATAATTCTTCAATATTTCTTTTCAGACACGACTACTTTTACTTAAAAATCTGTTATGTAAGCAAGGAAGCCCATTGACCCAAAAAGAACTAGCACAACTTGCTAGGTAAGTAATTTGATTTGGTCTACCTTAAAACTTTTTTCTTTTTCTTTTCTTTTTTTTTTTTTTTTAAGAATTCTTTCTCTTTTTTGTTTAAAGTAAACTCAGGTCTGAAGTGAGTAATTTATTTTTCAGAGAACCGTCTCATCCTTTATTTCACCTTTTTTCTTACCTCTTATTCTTATATATATAATATCTAAATTTAAATTTCTAGATCCTCTACAAGACCTGACCTACATATCTGATGATGGTACTATATTCTTTTTATAAATTTATTAAAACTTAAAGGGACTCCTGGGTGGCTCAGTCGATTAAGCGTCTGCCTTCAGCTCAGGTCATAATCCCAGGGTCCTGGGATCAAGTCACACATCGGGCTTCCTGCTCCGCGGGGAGCCTCCTTCTCTTTCTGCCTGCCGCTCCCCCTGCTTGTGCTCTCTCTCTCTCTGACAAATAAATAAGATCTTTAAAAAAAAAAACAAAAACACTTCTAAGTAGTATTAAAATAATTTTAAAACTTTAAAATGTCTTATATCTGCCCACACCAACACAATTATTTTCATATAAACTTGTTCTCTTGTATTATACGTAATTTTTTTTAACTTTTGCATCTTCAGCTTGTTTTATGAGTGGTGTACTTAAGTAGAAACTGAATATAAAAGGTGCGCTTGTTAAATTTTACTCATTAAAAATCTCATAAGGTAATTTAAATAAGTATGTAAATAAGCTAGTAATTTTAGTAAAAACTCTGAGTTCCCAGATACCTATGAAAAAGAATAAATTCAATACCTAGAAACATTGAGGTTCTTCTTCGTCATTCCAATAAAGAATTCAGCTAATGTTTGATCTCTATAGTTATATAACATAGTACATGATAAGTAAATGCTTTCTTTTCCTGTTTTATTTTCTTCCCCTTTGCCGCCCTAGTTTTTAGTTCCTTTGATAATCTCTTGGCTGCCCAGGACTCTCCACTGTGGCATCCCATTCAGATGTGCCTCTGTTTGCCAATATCTTCTACCCCAGACCCTTCCTTCACCCTGTTTGTCCTACATTTAAAGAAATGTACGTTGGGCACCTGGCTGGCTCAGTTGGTAGAGCATGTGACTCTTGATTTCAGGGTTGTGAGTTTGGGCCCCACATTAGGCCCCACGTTTGTACTTGAAAAAATTTTAAAAATTTTAAATTAAAAAAAAAAAAGGAAATCTACCTTGACTGGCAGTGTTTTTTGTCAAGATAAAGAAACATTAGGGCGCCTGGGTGGCTCAGTTGGTTAGGCGACTGCCTTCGGCTCAGGTCATGATCCTGGAGTCCCGGGATCGAGTCCCGCATCGGGCTCCCTGCTCAGCAGGGAATCTGCTTCTCCCTCTCCCGCTCCCCCCTCTTGTGCTCTTTCTCTCTCTCACTCTCTCTCTCAAATAAATAAATAAAATCTAAAAAAAAAAAAAGATAAAGAAACATTAACTTACAGAGCAATAATTATGGTTATGTGTCTTTTGGCCAGCCATGACTTATAGATGTTACCTTTCCAAGGGATTTGTTTACAATTTAATGGAGCCTCCTGGAGATAAAGTATGCTTTAATCTAAAAGATTGGTTCTAATGATGAAATTTTCAGGCATTATCTAAGGAGCCTGCCATAGACTGTTTTGTTTGTTTTCAGCAAGTGAGCCTTTCTGTGTTCTTAAAATCACATTGCATAGCTGCCTGCTTGATGACAGAGGCAAACTAGATTTTCCCCTCTTTTTACATGGAGATTTTAAATCTGCAAAGATGAAAATAATTTGCTCTTTCTTCCTTCCCATTCTTAGAATGACCGATGGATATTCAGGAAGTGATCTAACAGCTTTGGCAAAAGATGCAGCACTGGGTCCTATCCGAGGTATGTGTATAGAGCTTGAAACATTTAGACCTATTTGTCAGACCACTTTAGACGTTTAAAAAGTCCCTATTGAGATGTTTTATTTTTAGTAAGAAAGCATTTAAGCTGCTAGAAAACTTGGTACAAAGTAGTTTCTAGACTTGGAGTCAGCAAACTTTTCAGTAAAAGGCCTGATAAGTATTTTAGGCTCATGGGGCCACAGATGTTCTCCATTGTATGTTCTTTTGGGTTTTGTTTTCACAAACAAAAACGTGAAACCATTCTTAGCTCACAGACCATACAAAGATAGTCCATGGGTGAGTAGATCATGACCCTGTTATAAACAACAGGTTTCAGTTCTTTTTTTTTTTAATTAAAATTTACAGTTAATGTACAGTGTTATATTCATTCAGGTGTACAACATAGTGATTAGACAACTCTGTACATTAAACAGTGCTCAGCACGATAAATTACCATCTGCCATATGTTTCACTTCTTGATAGTAGGTAACCAGCAGAAGACACAAAGGAAAAGAAAACATTTTTAAGCAAGCAAAAAAGAAAAGTAAAGGGGAAATGTTCTTATCTGTTTTTGGCTCTTTTCACTTCAATAATCTGATAACACTTGAAATTAAAGTGTCTGAGAAGAAGCTTTTATTTGTATTATTATATGTTATCTTTTGAGGAATTGCTTTGTTTTGACAAGGTTATTTGCTGATTCTGAAATACCACTGTGATATCACTTTAGATATTCTCAGCTGCTTTTCCACAGCCAGCATGGGCAGTGGCTGGGTGATGCTCCCAGGTATGCACTCAGATTGCTGACTGTGACAATAAACTAGAACATGTAACGTGCAACTTCTAGAACAGATCTCCTGCAGTGAAACAGTGTACTGACTCAGAATTCCTGCTTTGGAGAATGATAAGTGTAACCTTGAGAATGTATTTTGAAATTCTGGGCAAACATTCTAGTCAAACTCTTGCTGCCAGAGGCATGAAATCATGTTCAGATAGTGGACTCAACCAGTACATAATACATAAACCATTTGTATTTTATCAGAATATTTTAGCTATTATTCTGAAGCAGATAAAAGTTATTGGGTTTAAAAAAAAAAAATAAAGCCTTTGTGAGGAAGAAGCTACATTCTTTTAAGTTTATTCTCAAATTTGTAAAATTTATTGTTCTTGGGCAATATGCAGATAAATTGAATGCCTCCCAGTTACTCCTAAGATGGACTGTTATTCTAAGCATTTATAAATTGTGCTCTTAATATTAATGTGTATCTTCCTTTTAATAGAAATAATTTATATTGAACGTGTACTTCTAGATCATTGTACTTGGTTTTGCTCTTCAGCAATTTAAACTTAGAAATCTTTTTTTAAGTGACTGTCTTATATTTTACAGAACTGAAACCAGAACAAGTAAAGAATATGTCTGCCAGTGAGGTATATTATTTTATTATTATCTTTTCTTTGCTCTGGTTCTCTATATTGTAAGGCATATCTTTTGTCTGGATTTTTGTAGTTGATTTGATTAGAAGCTAGAAAAAGTTAACTTTCCTTTATTTCAAAATATAGGGGCCTATCAAATTACAATCACTTAATGGTGTTCTTTGGTAATGGACAAAAAATATTGTATATAGTCATTAAGTCATTTTCTATCAAATGATATGTAAATATTAAACAGAAGAAAATTACAGAAAACTTAAGAGTTTTACTCTTTGTAACAAGTTAATTCCTTGGTATTGTATTTTGTAAGATTCTCAGCATTTGTTTTTGTCCTTATAAAAGCAATACCATTGTAATGTAATTCATTACAATTTCTTATCAGATGCTAAGGCATTTCTTTTGAAAAAATATAAAGTTGGACATGCAGAATGATTATAATAACTATGTAAGCAAACATTTAAAATCAGCCTTATATTTATAACTTACACGTCAGAGGTATTTTTTCCTGCCCAAGTTTCAACAGCTATTGTGCTCACTTCGGCAGCACGTATACCAAGTTTCAGCAACTACTGAGGAGACCGTGAACTCTTAACATAGAGAATGAATGTATTTGAGCACATTTTGATAGTCTTTTTTCTCCACCTTCTAAGTAAACTTAGTTGTTTTCGGGTATTTTGTGTGTGGTAGTTAATCAGCTACATTGCTAAGAATACCCTCACACTTCCATTCCATTTTAAAAGTCTAGTTTACCTAGAGTGTGTTTGATCTGAATGAAGCTTAGGAACAGAGAATTCCACATACCTTCTTTGGCATTTAGCTGCTATTACCTTAAAAATGCACATTTAAAGTATAAGTTTCAAGTCCCTTTTATCTGATTTGTAATTTTAATTCCACATTTTTAAAATTTTTTTCATATAAGTACTATACAGTTTGTGTTCCCAAAGTGTTTTATGGGTTTTTAAAAATAGTTTAAGTATAATTTATTAACAATATCCCATAAGTATATATTTTTAATGTTCTGAAAAAAAAAAACCTGATAGTACCTTTCTACCCAAAAAGTAAGCATCATGCATGAATTATTTCTTCTCCACACACCATTCTCCTGCCTTGGACCTAGGACAGGTAAACTTGATATCGCCTATACTTTGGCCCCCTAGATTCAGACTGAGGAGAGGCCAACTGTGTGACAATTTAGGGCTCTGTTTTTGTCCCTTGGAAAGACCATGTGGAATAAAGGGACTAATTAAGGCAGTAATGAGCTAAAACCACCAACTGGCAAATAAATTCCAGTAAGAAGCAGTCTACAAATTCTCAAATGACTTAACAGGCAAAATCCACTCACCTCCTCATCTCCAAGTATACTGTCTCAAACTCTAAGGCCATAGCATTTCCTGTGGAAGTCAATTGGGAAGTCCACTTGTACCTATAAATGGAATGCTTTGATACACTTTGATTAATATAATAATTGGCAGCCTTATTACTTATAAGTAGGTGCCTCCTTAGGGAATAGAAAGTCTTACACATCTGTCCATTATTGCATGAGAAAAGAGACCAGTTTTTTACTGATAGTGGCTCTGTTAACCTTTGTATATATTTTGCCCATCATGAGAATATACATACAATCAAATTTGAACATTTTTCTTTTTTTTAAAGACTTATTTATTTATTAGAGAGAAAGAAGGAGAGTGAGTGAGCTAGTGAGGGGAGGAGTGGAGGGAGAGAATCTTCAAGCAGACTCCCTGCCAACTGGGGAGCCTGACATGGAGCGTGATCTCATGACCTGAGCTGAAACTGAGTTGGATGCTTAACTGAATGAGCTACCCAGGCGCCCCGAGCAGTATTTTTCCTCACTGGACAAAGTCAATCTAAATATAGTTCCTGTCTTATTTGAAGAATAAAGAAATTTTGAGTCTTATTTTCTTTTTTTATGACTTTAAAACAAGACAGTTCTGTTGCTGTAGGTATGTATTGCCATATAACAAATTGCCGAAAAACTTAGCTTAAAATGACCACATTTATTATCTCACATTTTCATGGAGTTGGGAATATGGGCATAGCTTAGATAAGTCCTCTGCTTCAAGCTCTCTCAGAGGGCTGCAATCAAGTTGTTGGCCCAAGGTCTCTTACAGAGCTGTAATCAAGATGTTGTTTGGGGCTGAGTCATTACAAGGCTCAACTGCCGCAGATCTGCTTCCACACTCACTCACGTGGTTCTTTGCCAGATTCACTTCCTCATGGGTTGTTGAAATGAGAGCCTCAGTTTTCTTTAGCCCTTGGCTGAAGGCCTCCTTCAGTTCTTTTCCACATTGGCCTCTCCAACATAGTACTTACTTCATTAAAGCAAGCAAGCCAGGGAGAAGAGAAAGTACCAGCAAGATGGAAGTCAGAGTCTTTATAACCTAATCCTGAAAGTGACATCCCATCACTTCTGCAGTATTCTGTTCTTAATGTCCAGTCCACATTCAAGGGGAAGAAATTACAGAGGGGCATATATAACAAGAGGTAGGAATCATTACAAGACATGTCAGAAGATGCCCAAGACATCTGTAAATCAATTATAACTTATTTTTTAACGTTTAAAGGGTTACATTTGGCCACTGAAATCTGCTTTTTATGTTAAGCTGTGGCCTTTTAATATTACTTTAGAACTTTGAGAAGTATTCTTGCATTCTGGGAGCAAGGCACTTAATCCCAACACTTGGAATCAGCAACTCTACAGGAACCCTGCTTCATTTTTTTTTAAGATTTTATTTTTAAGTAATCTCTACACCCATCGTGGGACTCAAATTCACAGCCCTGAGTTTAAGAGTTGCATGCTCTACCAACTGAGCCAGCAAGGCACCCCAAGAACCCTGGTTCATCTTAATGGAGAATAATGTTAAGACTCTGGGATTAGAAATTTATACTACAGGGGTGCCTGGGTGGCTCAGTCATTAAGCGTCTGCCTTGGGCTCAGGTTGTGATCCCAGGGTCCTGGAATCAAGCCCTGCATTGGGCTTCCTGCGCTCAGTGGGAAGCCTGCTTCTCCCTCTCCCACTCCCCCTGCTTGTGTTCCTCTCTCGCTGTGTATCTCTCTGTCAAATAAATAAAATCTTTAAAAAAAAAAAAAAAGAAAGAAACTTATACTACATTGTTTTTTATTAGTACTGGTGTTAAATTAGCCTACTCCAATGACAAGAGCCTGAAAAATATACATATTTTTAAAATATCATTAATTCATTCTGATAGAGTATATTTATTTCAATATAAAATCTACTTGAATTCTAATCCCACACCTAAAAATATAATTTTATCCACTATTTTTAAAATGTATAAGTAAGAACCTTATTTTTTTTTTTTTAAGATTTTATTTATTTATTTGAGAGAGAGAGAGAGAGAGCATGAGAGGGGAGGGTCAGAGGGAGAAGCAGACTCCCTGCCGAGCAGGGAGCCCAATGTGGGACTCGATCCCGGGACTCCAGGATCATGACCTGAGCCGAAGGCAGTCGCTTAACCAACTGAGCCACCCAGGTGCCCCAGTAAGAACCTTATTTTAATAAATACTAAAATTCAGAGAGGAACACTAAAATTAAAACTTATTAAAACTATTGAATCAATTATAAGAAATAACATTACTGGTACCATTTGTGACCATCCTACTAATTATGTATTAGGTTACATTGTTACAAGTTTTGGTTCTACTGTATTCTTTTATCTAGTTTATTTATTTTTAATCTAATAGTTTTAGTATTAATAATTTGGTAGTACTTTTAGCTGTTAGTCCTGGACTAATGAGTTAATATTTATAAAATGCTTAAAAATGAGTCTGGCAATAGTGGATACTATGTCAGTGTCCATAGAATAATTTTAAAATACATAAATAATAATAATAATGGCATTTTATTATAGAGATTAAGGAAATCTGTTTTATCAGTTGCATTGCATTTATGAGAGGAGAGGAAAACACAAACATTGGTTTCTAAAATTGTATACCAGAATTTTTTTAGTCATTATTCAGTACAACTTTAATAACTAAGTGTGTTGTCAGGCACTGGTATATATACACACTTTTAGGTGAGATCAACCCAATTTGACTTTTATGGAATATAAAGGTATATAAAGAATATTTTATGAGAATAGAAACTCAAATAATTGTATTGGAATTCTGTGTTTTTAAAAGGTAGTGCTAGAAATTGTTGACTGCAAATTCAGGGTATAATGTACTTTGTTTTTAAAAAAGTTTGGGGTGTCTGGCTGGCTCAGTCAGTAGAGCATGTATGTGACTCTTAATCCCAGGGTTGTGAGTTCAAACCCCAGGTTGGGCACAGAGCCTACTTAAAAATAAAAATAAAAAACAAAGCACACAGTTTGTATCCATCTTAACTTTAACTTTATTATTTTATTAGTTTGTTTTGAAAAGATACCTTTGCTGCTTATTTTTCTCTTTCTCAAATTAGCTACCAGTTGCTTTTTCCTACTGTATACATTCATCTCTTACTAACTTCAAAATATCATATATAAATTTCATGTATTTATGTATACCCTTGTATACAGTTCAATTGGAATTTCATCAAAAGCTTTTAAGACCTGAATTTCTATAACAAATTTTATTCAAGAATATCATAGGTAATACATTACATTCATTATCCTTCTACTCTTTGGGCTTTAGGAAGAGCCAGTGTGTGTTTTATAGTTAAATAAAAAAACATGTAGGCCTCATAGGATGATTATGTGGTAACAATATATCCTTTTCCTTTTTGACTAAGATTAGGCTACAAGTGTGGGTGATTTTCTCAATCTGTGCTCATCAGGATATGAGAGAGTGTGAAATAGTTAGATTGGGTTTTATAAGAGTAATAAAAAGAAGAGTATATATGAATATCAGTTGAGGTTTTGTCTCAAAATTCTTTAACTTATTTTTGGGCAGAATGCACATGTATATATTAGTGGTAATTTTTAAAACTGTTCATTTTGTGCCAACCTCCTTTTGAGTTTTAAAAATCTTCAGGTAATTATAGATACATGTTGACTCAGCATTGTTTTATTCTACATTCTCATAGCCAATTAAAAAGGTCAGAAAATGAAGGGCATCTGGGTGGCTCAGTCGGTTAGGGTAAGCCCTGCCTTGGGCTTATGTCATGATCTCGGGATCCTGGGTTAGGGTTAGGGTACCTGCTCAGTAGGGAGCCTGCTTCTCTCTCTCCCTTTGCCCCACCCCCAGCTTGTGCTGTCTCCCTCTCTCAAAATCTTTTTAAAAGGTCAAAAAATTCGGTTGAGCAACTGCCTTCAGCTCAGGTCATGATCCCAGGGTCCTGGGATCGAGTCCCACATCGGGCTCCCTGCTCTGCGGGGAGCCTGCTTCTCCCTCTCCTACTCCCCCTGCTTGTGTTCCCTCTGTCGCTGTGTCTCTCTCTGTCAAATAAATAAATAAAATCTTAAAAAAAAAAAAGTCAAAAATGAGACCAAATTATATAAAATGCATTATAAGTAATATTAATATTAGAAAATTTCAGAGACTAGCATCCTACATGCTGTAAAAGGCATTATTTCCTTAAAAGTCTCATGTGCTTCTTGTAAACTATCTTCCTTTCTAATAAACCCAGCATGAATTTAGCTAGAGTATGCTTGTGGTGCATGAGACCTGAGAATTCTGAATGATGGAATTGTGATTCTTTTTTCTGCTTGTCTCTATTTTGTCAAATTTTCTATAATGAGTGTTTTCTGTTTTTATAATGGGAAAAATATTATGATTTAAAATGTTAATACCTAAGAAATAAAACATATATAATAAAAGTATATTAGTATAGCATTTTGGGTTTTTTTGTTTTGTTTTGTTTTTAAGATTTTATTTATTTATTTGACAGAGAGAGACAGTGAGAGAGGGAACACAAGCAGGGGGAGTGGGAGAGGGAGAAGCAGGCTCCCTGCCGAGCAGGGAGCCCGGTGTGGGGCTCGATCCCAGGACCCTGGGATCATGACCTGAGCCGAAGGCAGACGCTTAACGACTGAGCCACCCAGGTGCCCCATTAGTATAGCATTTTGATAAGATTTCTTATATAGTGAACTTGCCTAAATATAATAGTATGTAAAATAAGGTGATAGACATGATTTTCTAAGAATACATGTATGTATAACAGTAATAGCATCATTATTTTTAATCCATCTTTGGGTTAACTACTGTTTATATCTTCATCATTTGTATTATCATGTATTTTTTTAAAATCTAGATGAGAAATATTCGATTATCTGACTTCACTGAATCCTTGAAAAAGATAAAACGCAGCGTGAGCCCTCAAACCTTAGAAGCGTACATACGTTGGAACAAGGACTTTGGCGATACCACTGTTTAAGGAAAGACCTTTGTAAGCCTGCAGAACATTTTGCTTTCGAAGAGAGAAACACACCATCTTCACTGAATAGTTATCAGCTACAGAAATTGAGCCTAAGTTTACAGGACTTTTCAGAGTCTTACAATTAAGTCTTACTTGTGCACCCCAGCAGATGCACCATAAAACAAAATTTAAATAAAATATACAATGCAAATGGAGTATTTTGTTGAAGGCCTGTTCATGGTTATCCCGATGGGCACTGTAAGTTAGAGCACAACCAAAACTGATTCTGGTCTTCTTTACCAATATAATCATAATGTAAATAATAATTTGTATATTGTGTTGCAGATGAAAGTATTCCAGAGACAGTGAATGGTAGAAGACACAAGCGCCTTTGGTTGTTTGTCTTCTGATGTCTTTTCTTAAAATAATAATTTTTTCTATTTTCCTTTCCTACTGTTATCTTTACTACAGATGATTAGAATGCCAAACACTCTGAGTTTCTTTTTTTTCTTTTCTTTTACAAGTCCAGTGTGCCAAATGAAACTTCTTCCTATGTAACAGTAATAGGAATAAGTATTTTGAAGGTTTTTTCTTTTTCATAAATCTACACATTAAATACTGCATTTCACTTTTCATTTTTCTGTTACCTTGTTACCAATTTAGAAAGCAATTTGTTGATAGCCACAAAGCAAATCTAGTAAAATAGAAAAAGAGACGGTTAGAAGGTTTGAGTCAGTCTGTCATTACAACATGTAGATCAATCCTCATGTGACCTGCAGTATTTTTTTCTAATATATTTGTCAGAAATCTATTGTAGACTGTTAATTTATTCCTAATGGAGTTTATTTTCTGCTAGAATTATTCTAATATTTAAGGAGGCCAATTTTAACTGCTGTAAAAGTGGTTTCTGTGTGAGAGAAGGGAAGAACTGAGAGCTAAGACATTTCTAATTTATTGCTTATTGCTTTCTTACTGTTTACAGGATAATTATAAGCCAGTGGATCTACCGTCTTTTATTCTTAATAATTATTAATCCCTTCAATGAAACTTTAAAAAATTACTGAATTTTTATACATTGCATACATTTTATAGGTTTCTTGTGCTCACTTTGTTAACTAAAAAGTTAGTCTGTTAATCTGTCTTTTGTTCCCCAAAAATGTACAGTAATTGTTTCTCGTTTGTATAAGTATGCCTGGATTTTATTATAAAACTGTCATTGTAGGAAGTAGAGACTCATATCATGGCTTTTTAAATATTGTAATAAAGGCAAATGGATATTTGCCCTTAGTTTACTGGTTAAAAGTTTGTTTACAGAAATTTTCTTTGGTGCTTTTATGTAAAATGTTATGGGCGGAAAGAATAATTTTATAGTAGTAACAGATTTTTTTCATTTAGGAAAAATATCTTTGGTTTTGGTTTTGAGAGAATACATTAAAATTAAAAACTTGCCCCATCTATATAGGAATTTTATAATGAAGACATACATTCGTCTTAATTTTAATCTTCTTGTTCCTGTTAAAGATTTACCTACATATAGAAGATGTATGGTTTAAGATAATGTGCTATTTATAGCTGTAACTTAAATGTCTCCTCTAATCATGACCTTAGAAGTCCCTGGATAACAGAAATGAGGGTTGAGATAAATAGAAAAAAAAAATTTAAGCCAGAACCATGCCCATTTTCAGTCATATGTTGTATCTTTTTAAGGTCTCAAACATTAAAGCATCAATTATAAAATACTGATAATGAAAGATGATGCAGTATACATGATGACAAGAATTGGGAATATCCAAAGTTAAAACATTTTCAATAAAGCTCATAAAATTTCACTTTGTATTTTCATTTAGAGAAGGATTAACATTGTTGATACTTGAATAACTGATCAGTCATATTAAAGGTCTATGCTTCATGTTCAACTTTTAAAATATAATCTTTAAATTTATCATGATTCTGCAGTAATGTAGTTCACTATTTTTATTGGAATAGTTTTTAGATAACAGATTTCAGATGTTAAAAGATAGAAAAGTCGGGGCGCCTGGGTGGCTCAGTCGTTAGGCGTTTGCCTTCGGCTCAGGTCATGATCCCAGGGTCCTGGGATCGAGCCCCGCATCGGGCTCCCTGCTCGGCGGGGAGCCTGCTTCTCTCTCTCCCACTCCCCCTGCTTGTGTTCCCTCTCTCACTGTCTCTCTCTCTGTCAAATAAATAAATAAAATCTTAAAAAAAAAAAAAAGTCAAGCTAATATTGTCATAAACACTGAGTCAGAATTATATTAGTGAATGAATAACCTTCCATACAGCATAGAAGTTATTTTACTTCTCTGACCAAAGTCTGAAGTTGAGCTTAGAGCTAGAGAACTATTTTCTGTAACTTTTTATTTTATTTTATTTTTCGTTTAAGCTGGGCTTTTTTCCTCCTCAAAGAATGACCATGAAAATAAGATAATGATACAATAGGAGGTGAAAGGGATTGGTCTGGTCTTCTCAATAAAGATAGAAGTTGCAGAGTCTTTCTGAATATTAGACTTAGGTTGTGACCTTTTGGATTCTGCATTGAGCTCTCTGTCATTAACTTCTTAAAAGATAATGCTTAAACATGAAAGGTTAATGTGCTCATGTTAATATGATAGTGTTTTGTAAACTATATTAAAACTTACTGATGTACCGGACATTGAGCCAAGGGAAGTCAGTACTGTCTTTCCCAGATATCTTAACAGTAAAAGTTTATTCTAAGACAGTCTGCCTATTGAGGTTATTAGATCTCTGACTATGCGTTGTGCTTAGGAAGAAGTGGAGGAAAAACAGGTATTAGAATTATAATTTAAATATACAGCAGTCTTTATAGGGTAAAATTCTTTATGTTTTGTACAAAAACTAATTGTTTTGGTAGAATGAACCATTAACAGTTTGGCTTTGGACTCTTGAGTCAGAGGATTTACTTTAAATGCTTTTCTCAAATTTTAATCTGGTCTTTTGTATTTTTCTTCAGAAAAAAAAATGAAAAGGTTCAGCTGCATAAAGTGGGGTTTTATCCTAATGGATTGGAAATAAATGATAAATTTTATTTTGCCTTTAATTTTTTTATTTGAAACTTTTTGAGGTTTCAGAGGTTGCAGTCTAGCAGTGAAGGAGTAGCTTGTATTGGACTAACTCTTGCCAATAATTATAAACTGAACAAAATATAAAAAGCAAAGATTAGAAGACTCTAGAGAGCAAGCAAAAACAGGCAGAAACTGTACAAAATCATGTACAAGAAGAGATCCACATTAACTAGCTTTTACCCTGAGGGCAATTTCCAGTTTGTGCAATGTGCTGAGAAATAGACTTCAAGCAGAATGTAACTGTCGTTCTGGGCTGAGGAGTCATTTGGGACTTGTAAAACAGCTGGAAATTAGGAGGGAAATCTTAGAGTTTCAGATATAAACTCCAGGATATGCCTATAAATATTTCTTTCAAATCTTTGGTGGACTCCAAAATTGTGCCTGTGCAGTGTAATATTCAAAGGAACCTACCAGAAAGCAATAGTTGAAATCTAGTGAACTGTAGAGGAACTGTATTCCAGGGGAATACAGAGTTTGAAATTTAAATTCCACTAAAAGGGGTTTAGTAAATACTTTTGGTTTTCCATTGAGACCCAAAAGGACCATAATAAGGAGGAAGGACAGCATCCTAGACCTAAGGGCCATACTGTAGTTAGGACTATGGGCAAAATGATAAACTCACTGTAACAAAGCTTAAAATCAAACTTTCACAGCA
Organism: Mirounga leonina; assembly: GCF_011800145.1. NCBI lineage: Eukaryota > Metazoa > Chordata > Mammalia > Carnivora > Phocidae > Mirounga > Mirounga leonina. The sequence goes on from NW_023270305.1 coordinate 18,545,954, forward strand.
TCAAGATTATCTACTGTAATTTAACAGCTAGCCAGAAGAAAACACACTTTTTAGAAGAAAACAGAATCCAGAGTTTTCACAACACATCCACACCAGTACACAATAAAAAAATTACTAAACATACAACGAAAAATTATATCCATAAACAATAGAAAATATGTAGAAGCAAATGCAGAGATTGCTCACAGGTTGGAATTAACAAAATTATTTTAAATCAGCTTTAAAACTTATTAAAGAATTAATAGGGAAAAAATGAACAGATTAGGATTTTTGGTGGAGAAATAGATACTAAAAACCAAATGGAAAGTCTGGTAATGAAAAAAGAATTTGAAATGAAATCTAGTATCTGAAATAAATTTCACTGGATGGGCTTCAGCATGAACTGGACAGCAGAGGAAAGACAGCTGACAGAGAGAAAGAAAAATATAGCAAAGTTTGATACCTGTGGGACAGTATCAATCTAATTTACCTCTGATTTGAAATCCAAAAGGAGAGGAGAAGAAGAGAATGGGGCAAAAGAAACATTTGATGCAGTAATGCCTAAAGTTTTCTTCAAATTGTTGAAAGACATCAACTTACAGATCCAAAAAGTTCAGTGAAGCTCAAGCAGAATAAATACAACAAAGACTATGTTTGGATACATCACATTGCCAAAAAATAAAAAAACAAAATTATAAGCAGTCAGGGAGGGGAAATGCCATTACATTCAAACAATCATTGACCCCAGAATATGGATTAATCAAAATGGCCAATGGACAAGACAGGGAATGTCCTCATGGAGGCCTAGGATAACCAAAGCAAAGTTTGACCAATCACTTTTTCAACAATTGTTGCCAGTCTAATGGAACTTGCAACTGTTAGACCTTAGAGCTGGCTTGGATTGAATTGAAGGTTTGTCAGGTTTATACTTAACATCTGTTTCCTTTGGAATGTTCCTTTATACATTAAATAGAAATAATACAATAAAAACAACAGAACTAGACTTTATAATAGAGGTAAAGAACAGCAAAAGCAGCTGGAAGAATAAACAGGTTAATGGCAAAAATATTTTCAAAATAAAAAGTCTAATGATTTTACACAAAGATCTAGATCTAATTAGAAAATAGTATACCTCCAAACTAAAAGGGCTAATTATTCAACATAACCCATTTCTGTGGTTTTATTCCTACTTTGTTGAGTTTTTTGTTTTTCAAATGGGGGTGTTGGATTTGTCAAATGCTTTTTCTGCATCTACTGAGATGATCATGTGATTTTTTCCTTTATTAATATGGTGAATTGCATTGCTTGATTTTCATATGTTAAATGAACTTTTCATTCCTGTGATAATTCTCACACATCCATGGTGTATGATTCTTTTTATATATTGGATTCATTTTGCTATTTTGTTGAGTTTTTTTGCATCTATATTCATATGGGATGTTGGTCTGTAGTTTTCTTGTCTTTCTCTAGTTTTGGCATCAGGGTAATTCTTTGTAGAATGAATTGGAAAGTCTTCCCTCCTATTTTGAAATGTTTGGTAGAATTCACCAGTAAAGCCATCTTTGAGCTTTTCTTTGTGGAAAATTTTTTATTATAAATTCAATCTTTTGTTAAACAGTCAGATTTTCTATTTATTCTTGAGTCAGTTTCAGTAGTTTGTGTCTTTACAGAAATTAGTCCACTTCATCTATGCTGTCTACTTTGTTGGCATACAATTGTTTATAATATTCCCTTATTATCCTCCTTATGTCTGTAAGACCAGTAGTAACTTGTCCCCTTCTTCCTTTCCTGATTTTAGTAATTTCAGTCTTCTTTTTCATGTGGTCAGTCTAGGTAAATCTTTGTCAATTTTGTTGATCTTTTCAAAGATCAAAGGTTTTGTGAATTTTTCTCTATTGTTTTTCTATTCTCTACTTCATTTATTTCCTCTCCAAGCTTTATTACTTACTTTGCTTGCTTTAGTTTGCTCTTTTCTCTATTATGATGGAAGGTTAGATTATTAACTTGAGATCTTTCTTCTTTTTAAAATATGGGCATTTATAGCTATAAATTTCTGCCTACAACTTTTGCTGTATCCAGTAAGTTTTAGTATACTGAGTTTTCATTTTCATTCATCTTAATATATTTTCAAAGTTCTCTTGTGATTTCTTCTTTGACCCACTATTAAAGACTATGTTTTTTAATTTCCACAAGATGTGAAAATCTCAAATTTCCTCTAGTTATGGATTTCTAATTTCATTCCAGTATGTTTGGAGAACATACTGTTATTTTAATCCTTTCAAATTTACTGAAGATTGTTTTATGGCCTAACATATGTACTATCCTGGAAAATGCTTTATATGTACCTGAGAAGAATGTGTATTCTGCTGTTTTTAGATGGTATACTCTAGAGATATGTTAGGTCTAATAGGTATATAGTATTGTTCAAGTCTTCTATTTAATTGTTGATCTCCTCTATAGTTGTTGTAGTATATTTTTTTTCTTAAAATAGCTTGAGAGATTTCTTTTTGCTATGTCTAAACCCTGTTATACTCATCAATAAGGAATTATGTAAAGGCACATACCTGTGATTGAATTGTTTAAGGTCATTAAAACAAACATTCTAGGAAAATTAAGACACGGAAAAGTCAGAATACATCCTTACATGAAGTAGACAGACTACAATATATACTGTTTGAATCCAATTTTGTTTTAAAAAAGACTGTAAAGAAACTTCAAAAAATCATGAATGATTTACTCTGGGTAAATAAGGCAATAATGTCCTAACCTGTCTTCCTGCTTCTAATCTTGTCCAGGAGTAGTAAGCACACAGTAGCAGGTAAGGCTTTAGAATTAGGTTCTGTAGCACAGAATTCCAGATCTGCCATTAAGTAAGTATGTGACCTTGGCATACAATTTTCCAAGCAGGGGCTCATAATAGTACCTATACCAAATGCCAGATAGGATTAAATGAGCTAATACTAAACTCATGAAATGGTGCCTACCACGTTAAGTGCTTAGTAAATGTTCACTATTACTATCCACCTACAATCCATTCTCCATTCCACAATGTAAAGGTCACTCCCTTGTTAAAACCCTCCACAGGCTTCCTGTCTCACTTAGAAAACAAAACAAAATGAAACCAGTCTCCTTACCCCTCCATTAGAAATTCCTGCTTGATCTGACCCATTTACCATTTAGATCTCTTCATTTCTTCCCCTCAAGCACAAAGCTCCAGACACACTGCCTTCTTTCAGACCTTGAAACACTTCTGCTTGTTTTTGACTTAGGTATTTGTGTTGTTTATCCTGCCTGGAATAATCTTCTCAGGAAGACTTTGTCATTTAGAAGTCAAATTTCATTTCCTTAGAGAACTTTCTTGGACTACTATAAATTAGCCACTCAGTCACTCTCTGTAGCAAAGCTCTATTTTCTACATGACACTATCAATATATTAAACATTTTTTCCTCCCTATTTGTTTTCTGTCTCTTCTTACTGGGACATAATTTTATGAGACCAGTACCTGATACACACATGTGTTGCATATTCTGTATCGCATTATTTTATTTCCTGTATTCTTTATTACTTCCATAATAAAATTAATTTCACGAGAATTTAAGTAGTGTTTTAGGAAACAGAACACAGTATCCTGTAATTGGTCTGAGTTCAAGTTCAGCTTCTGTGGAGAACTAGCTGTATGTCTCTGGGCAAGTTTCTTATTCTTCTTGCTTCCTCAAACGGGAATACTATTTATTTCACAAAGTATTGCAAAAAATTACATCACACAACATAGGTAAAAGCGCTTCAGCACTAAATGAAATTTTCCTAACATTACAAATAAACCCTAACCAAACACAAATCAATACCACAACGAGATACCACCTCACAACAGAATGGCTAAAATTAACAAGTCAGAAAACGACAGATGTTGGCAAGGATGTGGAGAAAGGGAAACCCTCCTACACTGCTGGTGGGGATGCAAACTGATGCAGCCACTCTGGAAGACAGTATGGAGGTTCCTCAAAAAGCTGAAAATAGAGCTACCCTACCACCCAGCAATTGCACTACTGAGTATTTACCACAAAGATACAAATGTAGTGATCCAAAGGGGCATCTGCACCCCAATGTTTAAAGCAGCAATGTCCACAATAGCCAAACTATGGAAAGAACCCAGATGTCCATCAGCAGATGAATGGATAAAGAAGTGTGTGTGTGTGTGTGTGTGTGTGTGTGTATGCCATTTGCAACAAGGTGGATGGAACTAGAGGGTATTCGGCTAAGCAAAATAAGTCAATCAGAGAAAGACAATTATGATCTCGTATGCTGATTTTAAGAAACAAAACGGGATCCTAGGGGAAGGAAGGGGGAAAAACAAGATGAAATCAGAGGAGACAAACCATAAGAGACTCTTAATCATAGGAAACAAACTGAGGGCTGTTGGGTAGGGGAAGGGAGCAGGGGAGGAGGTAACTGGGTGATGGACATTAAGGAGGGCATGTGATGTAATGAGCACTACAAACGCAGGAAAAGACCTACATGTGCAACTAATGAATCACTGACCTCTACCTTTGAAACCAATAATACATTATATGTTAACTGAATTTAAATGAAAAATACATTATACATTTTAAAAAATACAAAACAAAACAAAACCAAAAAACCCTAACCGATCCTTGACAGGGTCTCTAGCTCTCTACTCCACCTACCCCTCATCAGCCTCGGTAGGGTCACTCTAGCCTCTGCCTTCCCCTCTAGAGAACGCAGTGACAGCCGGGGAGAAGGCGGGAACAAGAGACTTTGCACGCACTTCCGCCCCCGCGACTCTCTCCGCCAATCGGCCTCCGATGCCCCACCCCTTCCGGTCTAGGGAAAAAACCAGCTCCCAGAGCGTCTTCCGGCGGGAGCTGTGCTGCTCCTTATCATGGTGAGTTGGCTGGGGGAATGAGGGTTTCTGTGGTAGATGAGTCCTCTTACCGTCTTTCATCCCAAAGCGGCCTTCACATGCCTCAGCTGCCCAGAGAAGGGGTCCTCGGAGTCGTGCTCGGCTCCCCCCACTCCGCAGGAGAAGGGGCTGACGTCCGAAGCATTCCCCGCAAAGCTCTGATCCCCTCGTTCTCCTTCACCCAGTTGGTTAGACCTCAGGATCCCGGCCCTGCTGCAGCCCGAGCTTTCAGTTCAGCGAGCTTATGACTTTCCCCTGCCGAGGTTTACTTGGTATAGAAATAAAAGTCTTTGGCGGCGTCAGCGTCTACAACCAGCGAAAGCTCTGAAAACAAGTTCACAGCAACAGCGACCGTAACTAGTAATGCTTACACCAGTGACAATACCGTTGGCGTTAATAAAGAGGGTTATGAGCAGGATATTGAGGTGAACGCCCCACTCTGCAACTTGGCTTTATGGAGTGCCAGATAGCCTGATACAGCAGCAACTTTAAGAAGGCCAGTGACTGGAGGAGGTCCAGGTGTTGGTAGAGCATCCTTCTTGTACGTTTTTTCCTGCGTTTGTAGAGCCCAGTATACCTTACGGTTTGGGGGATGTGATGTTTAACCTGATTTTTTTTTTTTTTTAGAGAAATTAGTCTTTATGCTTCTAGAGATCAAATGTATAGCTCTCTGAATTTTATCAAAAGATAAGTTGATTGTAATTTCAGCGTCAAAAGAGGTATCATTTTATCAGAGAAATTAATGGATCTCTTATTGATAGCCTACATATGAGAAAAGGACCACGTTTCAGTGCCTAAGCCATTGTCACTCTAGTAAGTTTTTTCCTTGAGGGGATTTGGCCAAGAAAAATGTCTTATGCATACTTCCTTTTCTTTTGTAAGTCTTCTGTAATCCCTCTTTTGCACACAGAAATTGGGTAAAAGTTTACTTTTGGGGGGCTGACCAAATAGCCTTCCAGCCACTTTCTTCAAAATACTCACCACTGTGTAGCCAGAATTAAATTTCTAAAATTGGACCATGCCACTCCCTTGCTCCCTTGCTTAATATCCGCCCCCCCCCCAATAATCCTCAAGATAAAGTCCTGTTTGGCATGGCATACAAAGCTGTCTTGTCAAGCTGCTGCTGCAACTGCTTTTTTTTTTTTTTTTTTTTTGGTCAAGCTTTATAGCCTCTTTTTTCACATACATACATTCATATTCCAGTCACAGTGAGCAGCTTGCAGATGATGCTCTAAGGATAAGGCCTTTGCACCTAATTTGTATATGCTGTTCTGTCTGCTGGAATCAATCATCTCCTACCCCTCATCCTTATCAGTATAACCCTTACATGCCCTCTAGTCTCTTTCATGAGCCTTTCTGCTGTGTCTCAAGATCCTGTTAGGTGCCTCCTTTGTGCTCCTGTGATATCTTGGTGCTATTTACCAATAACATCTGTAGCCCTTACCAGACTATGTTAAAATTGTGTATCTCCTTGTCTTTCTCACTTCCTAGACTGTAAGCTCTTTGAGAGCAGGACCTCTGTATTCACTCTGGTATACCCAGAGCCTTGTAACAGTTCCTGGCTCAGAGGAGGTTTTCAATAAATACCTGTTTTATAAAACACCAAATAAATAACTATGGCACTAAATTTTTAGGCTTGAAACATTAGTAATACAGAAAAATAGTAGCATTTAAGGTTTATTTTAAAAGTTTTGGGGAAGAAAGGGTTTACGAGTCACTCTTATTTATTAAGGTGTTATATGCAAAGCACAGTGCTATCTTAGAAAACATAAAGGAAATATAGCCCTTGTCTTTAGTGAAGTTACTAAAAAACTAACTTAAAATGCAAGATGACAAGGTAAAGGCTATCCTCTGGTTAATTACAAAAAAAAAAAGCAAGTGACATAAAGAACAGTATAATTTCGGAAGGTGTCACATAGGTCAGCCATGAAACAGTACTTTCTTCCTTAGTCCATTACTCTTTTTTTTAAGATTTTATTTATTTGACAGAGAAAGAGACAGCAAGAGAGGGAACACAAGCAGGGGGAGTGGGAGAGGGAGAAGCAGACTCCCCACCTAGCAGGGAGCCCGATGTGGGACTCGATCCCAGAACCCTGGGACCATGACCTGAGTCGAAGGCAGGCGCTTAACTGACTGAGCCACCCAGGCACCCCATTTCTCCATTACTCTTAATCTGCTATTCATTACTCTCATTCACATGAGGAAACAGAGGTCAAGTAATTTGTTAAGTATTACAGGGCTTTTAGAGCTTGGGTTAGACAAGTCTGGCCTTTTCACTCTAGAGTGGTATGATTATGAAATGAGGGGTACACCAGTTTAGTTGGAGTTGATTCCCTATCCAGAGCAAGAGATAAAACTGGAAAGAAACAGGCTAAGTATTTGAAAGCATTGAATTTCAGATTGTAAAATTAGGAGTTTATCGTGATAGCAATGGAGGGCCAATATAATTTTGGAAAGAGTGACATGAACATTAGGATTTTTCTGGGTTTTTACTTCTTTTAACCAATATCAGAATGGCATCAGAAATGGCCTTCTACCTTTTAGAAACCTTATTTTCACAACCTGAAACTTAAAGTAAAATAATTTAAAGTGGGGTGAAGTTAGAAGATATGCAGGGTTAACAGTATTAAGCAGAATTTATCTTTGGGACCAAATATCCCACACATAATTCATTAAGAATGGGGTATATTCATTAACTGACCATTCATTAGCATCTCAAGTGAAAATAGCATATTGTTCCTTTTCAGCTGAATTAGCTTAGCAAAGCCTTAGAGTTACACACACACACACACACACTGGTCTTTATTTGGATAGCAAAATTAGTAACACTTTTTTCTAATGCTTTGTTTTTATACTTTAAAGTATGTTTTACTTAAAATTTTTTTATTATGGAAATTTTCAAACACAGGAAAGTAGAGTATAATATAATAAGCCCCCATGTAGCCATCACTTGGGCTCAACAATGATCAACATTCTGGTTTTAAATGCCAGATTTCTAGTGCTCAGCTTTATCTTCTGCCTTTTCTGAGTCTCAACCTAATGAAACTAATGACATGTCTGAGCTTTGAAGAAATGGGATATACCTTTTTTTATAACTACTGAGATGTTCCTACTAATTAGGAAAATCAGACCTGTGCTGGAGTTGGATCTGAAAGTTTTCCTCATTTGATATCTGTTAACACCCAGTTCCACTGCTTTCTGTGGAATTTCAGTGTTTAAGTCAAATTGGCCGGCGGTAGTGAGGTAGAAACGTTGTGTGGTTGTTATGGTGATTGTGGCCTTACTATCTAGGGAAGCATTTTGCTAAAATTAAAATCCAAATAAGTATATTAAGTGCATGGCACTTAGCAATCAAATTATTATATATGACCCACTGAAAATTGTGCAAGATTTTTTTCCCCTAGAAACAATACTTTGCTTTTGGAATAACAATTAAAATTCTTTTTTTCCCAGTTTATCTTCCCTCTCTAGGATCGTCTTTGTTTTTGTTTGTTGTTGAGTATTATATTCCCAAGATAGTAAAATTGATCAATTTTTCCCTTTACAGCTTCTTGGTTTTATATCCTATTATGAAAAGTCTTCTCCAACTCCAAGATTATAAAATTGTACATCCATAAATTTCTTCAAGTACTCTATAGTTTTATATTTTAATTTTAATATAGTAAAAAATTAGAGTAAGAAATATAGTAAGGATCCAATGTTACCTTTTCCAAAAACCATTTATTGGATAACTCATATTTTCTCCTGCTGATGTTGGATACTGCCTTAATCATAAGCTGATTTCCCATATGTGCCTAAACTCTGTTTTATGCTAAGGTTTCCTATACTTGAGTGGCAAATTCCTCTCTAGTCTCCACTTAGGTTTCTTCTCCTGTTGGTAACCCCACTGTCATCCTTTCTCTGCTGGTCCCATACAGTGTACTAGCAAGGACTATAGAGACTAGCCAGAATGTCAGATACTTTGAATGCCTAAGAGAGAACCTTAGAGATTTTACTATAATAGTAGTTTCCAAACTTTTCATATATAAAGCTTTTATTAAGTTAATTGTAATATTTTATTTCCAGTAGAGCTATCTGGCAAATGCTTTGCTTTTCTGGTTCAAAATTGCCTAAAATCCGTTGAAAAATAGAAGTGTGTAGTTTGGAGCTAAAATGCGTGGGTTTGGGGGCACCTAGGTGGCTCAGTCGGTTGGGCGTCTGCCTTTGGCTGGGGTCATGATCCCAGGGTCCTGGGATTGAGCCCCGCATCCGGCTCCCTGCTCAGCGGGGAGCCTGCTTCTGCCACTTCCTCTGCCGCTCCCCCAGCTTGTGCTCTCTCACTGTCACTCTCTCTCAACTAAATAAATAAATAAAATCTTTAAAAAAATAAAATGCCTGGGTTTGAATTTCTGCTCAGCCATTCGTTAGCATTGTGCCCTTGGACAATTTATTAAAAATTGTTTCCATCTCATAGATGATTGTGAGAATTAAATAGATAAATACTTGTAAAGTGTCTAGAATAATTGCTTGCCACATATTGAGCATTCAGTAAATGTTAGTGGTTGCTATTATATCACATCACAGGATATGAAAAAGATTAGATGCTTCAATGTTGATTTGTTTATTTTTTGTTTATTTTAAAGGGGACAATTCATCTCTTTAGAAAACCGCAAAGATCTTTTTTTGGCAAGTTATTACAGGAATTTAGACTTGTAGCAGCTGACCGAAGGGTAAGTTATCTTTATTAACTCTAATTTTAATCATTGTACAGACAACATTATGACACTGAAAAAGATAATTTTTAAGGCATATAGAAATTACTCGTGATCCCACCATACACTTTTTGTTTTTAAGTAAACTCTCGCCCAACATGGGGCTTGAATTCACGGTCCCGAGGTTAATAGTCACATGCTGTACCAACTGAGCCAGCCAGGTGCTCCACACCATACTGTTTTCATTTTTTTATGTTGGATAAGCAGGGTTTTTTTTGTTTTTTTTTAAGTAATCTATGCCCAACGTGGGGCTCAAACTCATTACGCCAACATCAAGTCACATGCTCTGCTGACAGTGAGCCAGGCACCCACCCCTGGCTAAGCAGAATTTCAATATAAAATTAAATTACTTTGTAATTTAATGTAAATTGTAATGTAAAAATCAGTTACTTTGGTACACAGTTGTTTTGCTTGGGAGGAAGCTAGGCTTTGGTTAAGGTTTTTATTCTAACGAGTTTTAAAGAAAAATTATTTTATGATTGCCTTTTGTTACTTTTTTTTACAAATTTAATGGATGTAGTTTAAAGCCATGTTTTCTCATTTTTAGTGTGAGGAAGGAAAAATAAGTTATGCTTTGAGGTCGTGAATTCAAGCTCCACCCATGTTGGGCGTAGAGCTTATATTTAAAAAAAAAGATAATTGGTACCTTTTTTGGTCACCAATATAGACCTAGTTATTGTTCTGTTTTCATTGTTCTCATTATTGTCTAAATTATATCCTAAGCTCCCTGAAGACAGTGACTATGTCTGTTTTGTTCACTTTTTAATAAAAGTACAAAATAAGCACCCGATAAATAGGTGATGAATTTTAAATAAACCTAGCTTCAGTGGAACATAAGTGTACCTATGATATCGGCCATGTATTATGATACTAGACTAGAGGCTTCTATTCTTTGTTTCTTATCACTGTATCTCCTGTTGCTAAAACCTTGGAATATAGTAAGAACTCAGTATTTGAAAATAGTATCATGTCCTGGATGTTAAAGAGCCAAGGGTGGGAAATTCATCTGCTACTTGTGTATCTAGTCCATTTAAGATGATCTCTTGAGTACAGATAGATAGAACTTTATAATGTTGGTAGAAAGCAGCTACATTACAGACGTAAACAGGAAACTCTTGAGCCATATGCTTTGTTAAAGCACAGTAGACCGCAGAACAGGTAGTAGGAACAAGACCAGTATAAGAACACCCGAGGTGTGCAGATACTCTCCATCATAATTTAAATCTTAAAAGATGTGCCTGGCTTCACCTCTCTTTACTACTACTCCTGTTTTGGTTCTTGGTAATTTCTTAGATCATGAGGAAGACCCCTACTTCTCAGTTCCTTACTTCCTTACCCCAAATAATCTTGTCCTGCATCCCTTCCAGCTGTCTACTCCAGTGATCATACCACAGACATTATCATTTATAATAACTATATTTTCCCATTGTCTCAGTTTCAAGCATTTCACTCATAGTCACCATCTCTTGTTATTCCAGTTCATTCCTTGTATTATCCCAATTCCAGTAATTCTTCAATCTTACTAGGATCTCCAATCCATTGACATGCCATATTTTCACTATTTTTCTTCTCCCTTATGCTCATTTGCTTACTTATCCAATTTAGATTCTTTGGTCCATCATTACTGACTTCTCGCATATGTTTTCAGCTCCTCTGTGCCCTCCCTTCGTCTGTCACTCTTCCTCTGATACTTCCCTGGCAAATCCTTAACATCATTAAGTCTATATTCCTGCTATTCTGTACCTGCACTCAAGCAACTGAAGGTAGCCTGAGAGAAACACAAAACCATGGTGACTGGTCTCACTTTAAATTCAAGATCAAGTGTGCCATCAGTGCTGCCCATACTATATCTTTAGTTCATTCAGTTTTCCATTTTTCTAGATAGCCGTTTCGTGCCATAGTCTCTCACTTCTGTCCTCAAACTTCCAAAACCTTCTTCATCCTCTCTCTGACCTGTTGACCTTGCTTCCTGTTTCACTGAAGGCAGAGAAGTAATCAAAAAACACTTCCACATCCTGTCACCTCCCAACATTCTGCCTTTCCTCCTGTTTCTATGAATGAACCCTCTGAACTTCTACTTGTTGCCTACTCAAAGACAAACTTCCTACAGTTGTTCCTTCCTGCATCATGAGCACATGCCACATCTTCCACTTTCAGCTACTGCCTCATTTCTCTGCTTCCTCATATAGCAAAACTACCTAAACTAATTGTCTCTACTCTCTGTGCACTTTCTTTTCTCCCTGTCTCCATTAAACACATACCAGTCTGGCTGTAGCCCCCACCAGTCCACTGGAGCAGCTTTAACAAAATAACTGGTAAGCTCTGTCTTGCCAAAATCAATGGTCATCCTCGTTTCCCATCTTACTTAACCTTCAAAAGCATCTGACAATGCTTAAAGCACTTTTTTCATTTGGACTCTGAAATAATCACTCTTGGTTTTCCTCCTACTTACCTGGCCATTGTTCATCACTTTCCTCTCATCTTTCTGATCTCTGAGTTTTGGAGTGTCCCAGCACTTAGAGCTCCAGCCTCTGTTGTTTATGTTCATTACATCTAGGTGACACTTTAAGTACCTTATGTTGATGACCCAATATTTATATCTCAATCCATAACTTCTCCCCTACTTCTAGATTCCTATATATCATGGCCCTCTCAATATTTCCACTTGGATATCTAATAGGCATCTCAAATTTCATATGGTCAAACCTGAACTTTGATTTTCTGTCCCTTCCTCACTAAATGGCCACTCTGTTCTTCCAGTGCACAGGCCAGAAACCTTGGAGTCATTCTTCTCCCTCTCTTTCTCTCATTCCTCATCCATTTTGTAAGTAAATCTTGCTGCTCTGTCTTCAGTGTAACACTCAGAATCTGACTCTTCTAACACTTTCTTACCAATTTCAAAGTCATCATTTCTCACTTGGATTACTGCAGTCACATTCTAAACGGTCTTCCTACTTCTATCCTTGCCCCTATGCAGTATATTCTTTTTTATTTATTTATTTTTTTTTTTTAAAGATTTTATTTATTTATTTGACAGAGAGATACACAGTGAGAGAGGGAACACAAGCAGGGGGAGTGGAAGAGGGAGAAGCAGGCTCCCCACAGAGCAGGGAGCCCAATGCGGGGCTCGATCCCAGGACCCTGGGACCATGACCTGAGCCAAAGGCAGACACTTAACGACTGAGCCACCCAGGTGCCCCAACTATGCAGTATATTCTACATAGAGAAGCCAGAATGATCTTTTAATCTTTTTTTTTAAGATTTTATTTATTTATTTGACAGAGAGATAGAGACAGCGAGAGGGAACATAAACAGGGGGAGTGGGAGAGGGAGAAGTAGGCTCCCCGCTGAGCAGGGGGCCAGATGCGGGACTCGAACCCAGGGTTCTGGGATCATGACCTGAGCCGAAGGGAGATGCTTAATGACTGAGCCACCCAGGCGCCCTGCCAGAATGATTTTTTAAAAATGAAAGTTAAGCCGCTTTCCATCTCATTTGGAATAAATCCCAATTCTTTTGCTGGCATACAAGACACTACTTGATGGAGCCCCAGACTTCCTCTCACCTCTCATCTGTCCGTCCTTGGCCAGGTCCTCTTCTCTCTCAGGGCATTTGCACTGTGGTTCCCATTTTTTTTCCCAGATATCTGCATGCTTAGCACCTTTGCCTCTGTAAGATTTCTGGTCACATGTTACCTTACCAAGGGGGTCTTTTTGACCACCTTGTCTGGCAGAACACCCTTTCCACATTTCCCATTACCGTACTTTATTTTTCCTTTGTAGCACTCACCACCACCTGACCTTGTGTATTTGCTAATTGTCTGTCACCCCCGCTGGAATATAAGGTCCATATTTTATTCACTGCTGTATCTCTAGTGCCTAGAAAAGTGTCTGTTACAAAATAGGTACTCAGGTATTTGTTGATGAATAGCTTGATTCGTCAGTAGAGCTGCAGAGAATGTCATTTTCAGATTACATGCCTTATCCTCCTTTTCTGACTGTTCTTGAATCCCTGTCCTGACTAGAGCCCATGTCCAGTCGTTTCATTAATATCCTCGCTGTAAGAGTCCCTTGTCCCATTAACCTATCATATCAGCTCTCAGTCTCTGACATCCCTACCTCACCTGCTTCTCTGGTTTTGCTCCTGGGGGTAGAGGAAGTGGCAGAATGCTGTCTACCCTAAATTCATGATGTCATTCTTGTTCTCCTCTGAGGATTCAGAAGTATACTCACTAGAACTGCTGTTGTGCAAATTCTCCTCTGGATGTAAGTTCCAGTCCTATTCTACTACATCCCTTTATTTTAGAAAATGGCCTTGTTTCTTCTTTTCTAGAGATGTAGAGGTTGTTAGCCCTGTGCTGCTTCACTGTCACTTCTCTCTAGTTCACAGTTTTTCTGTCCCTTCAGTCATCTCTTGCCCTTCTCACCTTTCTCAGAGAAGGTGTTCTTCATCCTAAACCTACACTTTGCATCTGTGTTCTAAAGCCATCCTATCCCACACTTGACCTTTGCAATTATATCTGTTTAACACCTCCAGATAACTCCCTTATCACTAATTTCTTTCACTTCTACTTTCACACAATTATAGGTCTCCCTTCTTTGTAGGGAGTGGAGTGGAACAAAAATTAAAAAGCACTTCACTTGACCTCTTCTTTTATTCTTAGAAAGCACTTTCTGCTTCTTCTGATGAAATCCTAGCTACTTTCAAGGCATATCTCAGGTCTATGAACTTCTAACCCATGGTAATCTTTCCTTCTCTTGCAGTCCTATTTCATATGACTTATTTGGTAAATAAGTAAGTGTAGACCTTTTTTGGGGGAGGGGAAGAATAACTTTATTTTGATATAATTTCAAACTTACGGAAAAGTCACAAGATTAGTTCAAGGAACTCCCCTAAGCCCTTTACTCACATTCACCAGTTGCTTTATATTTTGCCCCATATGCTATCGTTGTCTCTGTGTACATAGAGACAAAATGATATTAAAGTATATGCCTATTTTTCTCAACTGTTTGAGAGTTTATATGGCAGAATGTTCTTTTCTCTTGGAGAATGCCTCCTCTAGAACTGTTTTTTAGACTAATAAATAATAACTTGGTTGATGGTCATTTTCGTAGATGTAGGAAATGTGACACTGACTTTTTGAAGGAAGTTGTGCTTATTCCTCTGTAGAGTGGGAATTGCAGCAACTTGAACAGACCCAGTGAAGTTTATCAGCATTATCCAAATAAGAATGATTTTCTTTTTCACAGTCCTGGAAGATACTGCTCTTTGGTGCAATAAACTTAACATGTACTGGCTTCCTGCTTATGTGGTGCAGTTCCACTAACAGTATAGGTATGTCACCGTTCCTATTTTTGTGGAGTTAATCATTAGTTGCACATTTATTGTTCTGGTTTTAAATAAAGATATATCTTTCTTTATGTGGAATATATTATTCTGAAATATAACTCAAGATTTAAATAAGAGAAGCTATGTGAAAAGTGCCTTGTTGGGGCGCCAGGGTGGCTCAGTCGTTAAGCGTCTGCCTTCGGCTCAGGTCGTGATCCCAGGGTCCTGGGATCGAGCCCCGCATCGGGCTCCCTGCTCCGCGGGAAGCCTGCTTCTCCCTCTCCCACTCCCCCTGCTTGTGTTTCCTCTCTCGCTGTGTCTCTCTCTGTCAAATAAATTAATAAAATCTTTAAAAAAAAAAAAAGTGCCTTGTAAACTGTAAAGTTTGGTTCAGTTGCTAAGCATTATCATTTTAAATTTTTTTAAAAAATAGCTTTAAATCTGTTTGAAAGACTGTGATTCCTTTTTATGTAATAGATTAGCCCTTCAGTTATGCAGTCTCTAAGTAAGATTTTGAGATTTATGTTTCTTGGATTTTCCTTGAAAAGGGAAATCTATAATGTTTTTCTTGTTTCTTGACATCTTTTAAATTTTTTAATTTTTTATGTTATTTATTTATTTTTAGTTTTTGGAGAGAGAGAGAGAGAGAGAGAGAGAGTGCAAGTGGGAGGGGCAGAAGGAGAGGGAGAGAGAGAATCCCAAGTAGGCTCCATACTCAGTGCAGACCCTGACGTGGGGCTCCATCCTGACCGTGAGATCATGACCTGAGTGGAAATCAAGAGCCGGACACCTAACCGAGTCTTCCAGGTGCCTCGTTTCTTGACCTCTTACGTTTTTATGTATCATTCTTTTCATCCTGCTATTTAAAGACTGTATTTAAAATAGTACTCAGATGACAGAAGAAAGCAGAAAAAATGCCAAAATGATCGTAGCACTTTTGGGTATATGCTGCTTCCTTTGTCCTGATGGCAAAATCAGACTCTAGAGTAAGCTTTTGTACTTACCAACTTTTTTTTTTTTTTTTTTAATTAAGTAAGCTCCAATGCTGGGCTTGAACTTACAACCCTGAGATCGAGAGTCCCATGCTCTACCAGTTGAGCCAGTCAGACACCTCTGTATTCATCACGTTTGGCTACATATATTAATCTAGATAATTGCCAACATGTAAGGTTAATTAGTGACTCAAGGTTTTTTTGGTAATGGATACTTCTGGTATGAACAATCTTGGTGATTAGCTACATTTCCAAACAGTGGATTCAGCAACATTTTAATCAGTTGTTTTCTTGTTTTGCAGCTTTAACTGCCTATACTTACTTGACCATTTTTGATCTTTTTAGGTAAGTTTTTTGTTTTTTGTTTTATTTTATTATGTTATGTTAATCACCATACATCATTAGTTTTTTAGGTAAGTTTTAAAAAGTCTCGTTAGTGTTTTGAAACTAATAAGGAATTTCTTGCACTGAATTTGTTTTCTCTGCTTAAAGGAAAGTAATCTGTGAAATAAGTAAAATTATCAACACAGAACATATATACAAACAATAACTATTAGGAGATATACTGGAAGAAAATATCCCATTTATAGAGGAACAGAAAAAAATAATACCCAGGCATTAGATCATATGCCTGGGGTACCTATCTGTAGTTGAGTTAGCTGTGGCCAGGGAGCAGTGTCTCATAAGAACGTACCAGTTCCTTCCGTAACCGTGTAGATGGGCATTAGTAACTAAGAAGTGAGCAGTTGTGAGCTAGGGAGGCACCCTTTTGGCTCTCTGCTTCATGGGACCTTTGATATCGCCGTGTAAGGACTGCAAGATACTTGATGTCTTCAAGATCCATGCCATAGGAGTATAAGTATGTCTTTTCATCAGGCATGTAACTAAATCTACTTGACTCATCTAAAACATAGAGTTACCACCTGGATTTCACGCAGTAGTAAGTTGTTTTAGAGTGAATCTCCACTGTACTTGGAAAATGAATGTAATTTTATCCCATCCAGAGTGTCGTTGCTATTAATATTTCGTTTAACTTTTAACAAAGATTAAAGTTTATCAGAGTTAAAATTTATTCTCTGTGGCTAAAATAAAATATATTACTTTATTATTACTATGTTATTTTTGCATGCTCAGTTATGGAAACTATTTAGGGTGGATAACTTACTTGAGTAGAGAAAGTATGGGTGTAGGTTCAATTTACTGACTTGATGTATTGTGACTTTTTTCAGTTTCTCCACATGTTAAAACTCACATATTAGGATGCTCCTGGTGATTAGATTATAGCTTATTAGAATAGTTTATTAATTTAGTCTGCAAACACTGATAACTTTCAGCAAACTTAGGAATTCTGAAAACTTAATTTCTTTTTGTGTGTTCCCCTCTTGGTCTAGTTCTAAAGCTAAATTTATTTTCCTTTTTACTTAGTTTAATGACATGTTTGATAAGTTACTGGGTAATGATGAGGAAACCTAGCCCTGTCTATTCATTTGGGTAAGTTCAAGTTATTTTATTTTCTGCTAACTTACTGCTATTAAAATGGTAGTTGTGGGGCACCTGGGTGGCTCAGTCGTTAAGCGACTGCCTTCGGCTCAGGTCGTGATCCCAGGGTCCTGGGATTGAGCCCCGCATCGGGCTCCCTGCTCGGCGGGAAGCCTGCTTCTCCCTCTCCCACTCCCCCTGCTTGTGTTCCCTCTCTCACTGTGTCTCTCTCTGTCAAATAAATAAATAAAATCTTAAAAAAAAAACAAAAACAAAAACCATGCCCTTTAAAAAAAAAAAATGTAGTTGTTATCAGGCAGTAAAGAGGTAGCTAGAGTGTTTGTAGAGAATAAATGCTATCTGTGTAGTGGGATGGGGATCAAATATTGAAAGTAGATTTAAAAAGACATCTTCCAACAGGATTCTAGATAAGGAACATGTAAATCATATTAAAATAAAATGTTCACATTAAGTTCTTTGATATTTTGGTAATCCCTTAAATTTTAGTTAGAGAAAGTACAAAGGATTTTCCTATAGGTGTGTCCTATAAATGTTAGAGTAAATGTGATATATTTTAACATTAATGTAGTGGTAGAGATGTATTTTTATCATAAGACTGGATTTGTGATAGCAATGGACTATCAAAGAATTTGAGATTCTGTTTCTATAGTTTTAGAAATTATTAAAAGTTGAAAGTTGAAAGATAATCTTTTGTATTAGAGGTTTTTCTTAATGTATTAGAAAAAAATGAGTTCCTTTCAGATTCCAGGAAACAACTTGAAAGAAGAATTTCTTTTTAAGTTTGTGGGGGTTTTTACTATGATAAAGTGTACGTAACATAAAAGTTAACATTTTAACCATTTTCAAGTGTACAATTCAGTGGCATTAAGTACCTTTATATCTGTTGCCACTATCTATTTCCAGAAATATTTCCTCTTCCCAAAAAGAAACTCTGTACCCATTAAACAATAACTCTTTATTCCCCTATCTCTCAGCCCTTGGCAAGCGCCATTCTACTTTCTGTGTTTATGAATTTGCCTGTTCTGGGTACTCACATAAATGGAATCACACAATATTTGTCGTTTTGAGTATGGCTTATTTTACTAATGTTTGCAGATTTCATCTGTGTTTGTAGCATATGTCAGAATTTCATTACTTCCTAAAGTTGAATAATTTTCTATTGCATGTATATATGACATTTTGTTTATTCTTCCGTTGATGGGCATTTGGTTTGTATCCACCTTTGGGCTATTGTGAGTAATGCTTTTATAAACATTGGTGTACAAGTATCTGTTTGAATCCTTGCTTTCAGCTCTTTTGGGTGTATACTCATCCCTGGATCATATTCTGTGATTCCATGTTTAACTTTTTCAGGAACCACCATACACAGTGGCAGCGCCATTTTCCATTCCCACCAGCATGCTCACCAACACTTGTCATTTTTCTTTTTTTAATTTTTAAAAATCCCAATATAGTTAACATATAGTGTTATATTAGTTTCAGGGTGCAATGTAGTGACTCATAATTCTATACATTACTAAGTGCTCATCACAATAAGTATACTCTTAATCCCCTTCACCTATTTCACCCATCCCCCCTATCCCACCTCCCCTCTGGTAACTACCAGTTTTTTCTCTGTAGTTAAGAGTCTGTTTTTTGGTTTGTCTCTTTTTTTTTCTTTGTTTCTTAAATTCCACATATGAGTGAAATCACAGGGTACTTGTCTTTCTCTGACTGACTTACTTCATTTAGCATTACAGCCTCTAGATCCATCTATGTTGCTGCAAATGGCAAGATTTAATTCTTTTTTATGGCTGAGTAATATTACACACACACACACACACACACACATTGTCTTTATCCATTCATCTGTTGATGGGCATTTGGGCTGCTTCCATATTTTGACTATTATAAATAATGCTGCAGTAGTCATAAGGGGTGCATGTATCTTTTCAAATTAGTGTTTTTGTATTCTTTGAGTAAATACCCAGTAATGGGATTACTAGATCATATGGTAATTCTATTTTTAATTTTTTGAGGAACCTCCATACTGTTTTCCAGAGTGGCTGCACCAGTTTGCATTCCCACCAACAGTGAGAGGGTTCCTTTTTCTCCATATCCTCACCAATACTGGTTGTTTCTTGTATTTTTTATTTTAGCCATTCTGACAGGTGTTAGGTGATATCTTGTTGTGGTTTTGATTTGCATTGCCCTGATGATAAATGATGTTGAGCATCTTTTCATGTGTCTGTTGCCATCTGTATGTCTTCTTTGGAGAAATGTCTGTTCATGTCTTCTGCC
Source organism: Mirounga leonina (assembly GCF_011800145.1). Classification (NCBI taxonomy): domain Eukaryota; kingdom Metazoa; phylum Chordata; class Mammalia; order Carnivora; family Phocidae; genus Mirounga; species Mirounga leonina. The sequence continues at coordinate 18,565,704 of NW_023270305.1, forward strand.
CATTTTTAATTGGATTTTTTTTTTGGTGTTGAGTTGTATAAGTTCTTTATATATTGTGGATATTAACCCCTTGTCAGGTATATCATTTGCAAATATCTTCTCCCATTTAAAGAAGAATTTAACTTTGGCGAATAAACTTTTGGACCAAACTTAATCTTTTGAACAAAATCAGGTTTTTACTTGCTTAAACAAGGGGGCAAAGTAAACATGGAATCTTAATGCAAAGTGAAAATATTCATAAGTGTCACTGAGATTTGATAGACTATTACTATGATAATCGGTTATAAGGGACATATAAATACCAGTATATAGAAATCTGTGACTCTGAGTTAAAGCTTTTGGTTTTAAGTGACAAAAATCCAACTCAAGCTAGTATGGGGGAAAATGGGAATTTTTAAAATTAATGTAATCAAAATGTGGGAAGACTGAGGTAACTGGCATAGGAACTAGCAAACTCAGGACATTGTCTTTCTCTTATCTCTCAGGCCTGCTTTTCTCTGCATGTCCGGTTTAGTTTCTCAGACCACTTTTCCCCACCATCCTGGAATAACTCCTAGCAAGACCTTAACTGGAACCTTCTTACCTTCATCTTAGAGAAGGAAAGGCTTTTCCCCAACTCCAGTTAAGAAAATCATGAGAGGGCGTCTGGGTGGCTCAGATGGTTAAGCGTCTGCCTTCGGCTCAGGTCATGGTCCCAGGGTCCTGGGATCGAGTCCCGCATCGGGCTCCCTGCTCCTTGGGAGCCTGCCTCTCCCTCTGCCTCTCTCTCTCTCTCTCTCTCATGAATAAATAAATAAAATCTTTAAAAAAAGAAAATCATGAGAAAGAGGGGCGCCTGGGTGGCTCAGTCGGTTTAGCGTATGCCTTTGGCTTGGGTCATGATCCCGGGGTCCTGGGATCCAGCCCCACATAGGGCTCCCTGCTGCAGGGAGCCTGCTTCTCCCTCTGCTGTTACCCCTGCTTGTGTGCTCGCACTCTCTCCCAAATAAATAAATAAAATCTTAAAAAAAAAAAAAATCATGAGAGAGAACTACTGATTGGTCTAGCTTAGAACAGGTATTAGTCTTTAGATCAAATACTGTGGCCAGGAGACAAGGTTAAACAAGGACTTGATAACTTCCATTTTGGCCAACTTAGAGTGAACAAGAAAGGAGGGAGCAATTAAACAATAAAATTAACATCTGAATATCATTTCAATCAGTCACATAGCTTGAAATATCTGTATTTACAGACTCCAGTTCTTTAGCCCTGAGATCTATCTTGTTTCAGACTGCCTTCTGTACAGCGTCACATGGATATCTAATTGGTGTCTTAAATATTGGCTAGAATTCTTGTTTTCTTTCCCCAAAACCTATTCCTCTGCAGTTTTTCCCATCTCATTCCCCACATTTATCCATCAGCAGGTTACATCAGAGTAACCTACAAACACATCCAGAAATCTGCCCCTGCCCCCATTTCTATCTTGACTACTAACATCCTAATCAAGCTACCTTCATTTCTTGCCTTAATCCAGCCTCCTAACTTGTCCCCATGCCTCTGCTCCTACCCCCTTATAGACCATTCTCCGGATAGCAGCCAGAGTGTTTTCCTTTTTAAATCCAAGTCATACTACCAGTCTCCTCCTTGAAACCACTCAGTTGTTTGCTGTCATACTTAGAATAAAATCCTGAGTCCTTTCTCTAATTTACAAAATTCTTATATTAGCTGTTCTGTGCCTACTTCTCTTCAAGTTACCACTTTCATGCCCTCTATACCACACTTTCTTTCTGTAATTTGTATACAATTAATTTATTCCTGTCTTAGGTCCTTTGTACAAGCTGTTGTCTCTGTTTGAAATGTTCTTCACGTCATCTTTACAAGATACAGCACTCCATCTTGTTATTCCAATCCTAATATCACTAAATGCCGATGTCATCAAGTGACTGGGCCCAGTCTAAAATAGATTCTAAAATGAATCCTAATTAGCCTCTTGTCACATCAGACTACTATAATTCTCTGTATAGAACTTACCAGAACTTATAAATCGTTACTCTGTCTCCCCCTTTAAAATATAAATTCCATGGCAGCAGGGACTATAATCTTGTTCTATCTTATATCCTTGTACAGTTTGGTGAATTTTAATAAATGAATATACCTGTATAACTACTATCTGGATCATGATATAAGACACTACAAGTCCCCCCAAAAAGCCTCCCTTTGTTTTGAGTCAGAGTCAAAACCCAACAAAAGTAATCAGTGTTCTGACCACTATTCCTTGCAGATTATTGTTGCCTGTTTTTGAAGGCACATAAATGGGATTCCAGTATATACTCTCCTATAGCAGTAGTTCACTCATACTGTATTTTATAAATATGCCATAATTTCTTTTTATGTTCAACTATTGAAGGGCATTTAGATGATTTTCAGCTTTTAGCTCTTATAAATAAAACTAGTTCCAAATATTCTTGTACACATGTCTTTTGGTGTACATGTGTATCCCTTTATGTAGGATACATATTTTTGAGTGAAGTTACTCAGTCATAGGATTTGCATATGTTCATTGTTAGAAGATAAGATAATACCAGTTTTCTAGAGTGATTTTACCAGTTTACTCTCCCACTGTCAATGTATGAGAGTTCTGATTGTTTCATGCTTGTACCAGTAGTTGATACTGCCTTTTTTTTTTTTAAGCCCTTCTGGGGTATGTAGTTGTCTTGTGGTTTTAAATTATTTTCCTGATGACTAGTTGAACAGATTTTCATACTTTTATTTACTTTTTCATATGTTTCTTAATCGTTCAGATTATCTCTTTTGTGAAATACTTGTTAAAGTGTTTTACCCATTTTTAAATTGGGTTACCTTTTTTCTTTTGTTATTGCTCTGTAAGAGTTCTTTATATATAAATATCTTTTCCCACAAATGAAAGTTTTTAATTTGAATGATAAATTCATTTATCAGTCTTTTATGGTTAGTCCTTTTTGTGTACTTGTCAGGAAATCTTGGCCACTCCTAGGTCATAAAGATATCCTGGTATTAGCTAGAGGTCTTGTTGTTTGATTTTTCACATTTAAGACCTACAGTCAAACTGGAATTCATTTTTGTGTATGGGTTGAGGTAGAGGTCAAAGCACATTTGTTTCTCTCTAGTTGTTCAATTGATAAAACATATATTGGAAAAAAATTAATCCTTTTTCTACTGCTTTTTATGTCTCTACCTTTTTCGTAAATTAGGTGATTATGAACGTGTAATTCTATTTCTGGATTTTCTTTTCTATTCAGTCTGGTACATTTGTCTATTTTTGCATTAGTACTATGCTGTGTTAACTATTATAGTTTTTTTTTTTTAAGATTTTATTTATTTATTTGACAGAGAGAGATACAGTGAAAGAGGGAACACAAGCAGGGGGAGTGGGAGAGGGAGAAGCAGGCTCTCCACCGAGCAGGGAGCCCAATGCAGGGCTCAATCCCAGGACACTGGGATCATGACCTGAGCCGAAGGCAGACGCTTAACGACTGAGCCACCCAGGCGCCCCTAACTATGATAGTTTTGAAATAAATCTTGACATCTGGCAGTGTAAATCTTCCAGCTTTGTTCTTCTTCAGATTATCTTTGCTTTCCTTCACTTTTTGCATTTCCATATGCACTTTAATATCAGTTTATCGATTTTCACAAATAACTGCTTCATTTACATACTGTTTTATATTCTTTTATAACTCACTCTTTTCACTTACATCTTTCCATGTCAATAAATACATTTCTGTTATATATTTTTTAAAGATTTATTTATTCATTTGAAAGAGAGAGAAAGAGCATGCACGCGAGTTGGGGAAGGGGCAGAGGGAATTTCCAAGCTGACTCTGCACTGAGCACAGAGCCCAGTGCAGAGCTCAGCCTCACAACCCATGAGATCATGACCTGAGCCAAAACCAGGAGTTGAAGGCTTACTGACTGACTACACCACCCAGGCACCCCAATTTCTGTTATATTTTTAATAATATGTTCTGTTGTTGATTCCAACCTTTTTTTCCCTTTACAAACAGCAATGTGATGAGCATCCTTAATTATTTTATTATCTTTTCTGAAGATATGTAATTCCTTGAGAAATTTCAAGCATTTATACATACCACAAATATTGAATGCCATTAAATTATGTGTTGTGGGAAAAACTAAGATGAATAAGGCTACAGCCCCTGGCCTCCAGCTGACAGTTTAGGATTATAAGACATAAACATTATTAACTACAGTTATGTGTAGCAGTGAGAGACAGTATAATAAGTGGTTAAAATCATGAACTCTGGAGCTAGAGTGCCTAAGTTTGGAAACGTGACACCTCCACTTGCTAGCTATATGACTCTAAACAGTTACTTTTCCTTTTTGTGTGTCAAGTTCCTTATCTATTCTTTTTTTAAAAAGTGGATAAAGTAACCTTCCTGAGGTGTTGGGAAGTTTAGAATAGATACTATAGGGGCGCCTGGGTGGCTAAGTTGGTTAAGCATCTGATTTAGGCTCAGGTCATGATCTCAGGGTCCTGGGATCAAGCCCTGCCTCAGGCTCCACGCTCTATCCTACTACCCCTCCCTCCGCTCATGCTCTCTCTCTCTCTCTCAAATAAAATCTTTAAAAAAGATAATATGTTAAGCACTTAGACCAATGTCTAACACAAGATGGGTCAATCAAGTGTTAGCTGTTATTATGATAACAATTATTTCTAGAAAAATAAAAGCCATAAGTGGGTCCTGGAATAGATGTTGTACAGATAGGCACTCTTTTTCTTAATCTGTGATGTTCTTTGTTTATCTTCATTCTAGAAAATCTGTAGTCTGTCTGAACAGTATTTGGCTTATGGTAGGCACATATGAAAATTGAGTGAGTAAGTGGGGCACCTGGGTGGCTCAGTCGTTAAGCATCTGCCTTCGGCTCAGGTCATGATCTCAGGGTCCTGGGATTGAGCCCCGCATCAGGGTCCCTGCTCTGCAGGAGGCCTTCTTCTCCCTCTCCCACTCCCCCTGCTTGTGTTCCCTCTCTTGCTGTGTCTCTGTCAAATAAATAAATAAAATCTTTAAAAAAAAAAAAAAAAGAAAAAATTGAGTGAGTAAATAAATGAATGAAAATGTGTTCTGGAGATACTGGTTTATGAATTGTGCTGATCTAATTTTCTGATTTCAGATTTGAAAGATTAGAAGTCTTAGCTGTATTTGCCTCCACAGTCTTGGCACAGTTGGGAGCCCTCTTTATATTAAAAGAAAGGTACGTTTGTCTACAATGTTCATGTCATTGTAAATTCCAGCTCTCCCACCTTCGGGGACATGAAAGAATCCACTGAGACACTGGATTGGTTTGAAGATGAAATCAAGGTGAATGGTGCTGGAGTTTTGATAGTATGGCTTCCTCATGTTTCAGACTTTTCTCCCTTCTTTTATTACTTTATTTTGATGCTACTAAATCCTGGGCAGGTATGAAAGAAAGGGCTTCAGTCAGACATGTTTTAATGCTGAGTTACAAACCCACTGAAACAGGTTTTGTAGAGAAGATTGGCATTACATATTAAGGATAATTTGTAAGTCTCCTTGCCTGATCACTGCTAATAATCAGCAGTTGGATATCACATTAAAAGATTTTGTTCAGGACTCCTGACTCGCTCGGTCAGAAGAGCGTGCAACTCTTGATCTTGGGGTCTTGAGTTTGAGCCCCGTGCTGGGTATGGAAGTTACTTAAATAAATTAACTAATTTAAAAAAAGAGTTTGTTCACTTATTGAATTAATTCTGTGTTTAATAAGGCGTTTTAATTTCGTAATTTGTAGAACTAATCTGGCACATTATTTCTTTCCTTTAGTGCAGAACGCTTCTTGGAGCAGCCCGAGATACACACGTGAGACTTTGCTTTTGACATAACATGTAATTTACGATTACGTTTGATTCCCAGTTATTAAGTGGCATTAGGAATAGTGGCTACTTTGGCCAATGTCAGAGTTCAGAGTGTGGCAATGTACATTTCACTGATAGTTCACAAACAAAATCCCCAAATCCCAAGACAGTTCTCACCCTTAATTATTCCCAAGCCCTTATGTTTTTATATTACATCAGAAGGCCTTTGTACTCTGGCTTTAGGTCCCTCGTTATTTCCAGGCCTTGGTCAACACACTAAACTAGCCCCGTTGATTGCCTATAACTTAAAATTTGATGCCCAAAATCTTTTAGTAGCACCTTTAGAAAAGATAGAATTGTTACTATCTACTACATATAGTTGCCAAATATATGGACTTTACCTATTTTGATCAGTTTAATTCAGGATATTCTGACCTGTCTAGTATACTATAAACCAAACACTGTTGCATTTATATGGATTTATAACAGCAGATACCTGTAAGAAGATACTGTTAATGCTAAGAGGCAGTTTTCGTCCTATGTAGGATGGAGCAGTAGACAGGCAATGGATTATGGAGCCTGAAAGCAAGTTCAGAGTGTGGCTCTGCAAATCCCAAACCCCTGAAGCAGACCACTCTGCCTTCCCGTCTCTTTGTCTGCATGCTGAAATTGCATATTGGTATTACCAAGAAAAATATAATGGTGAATGTTATTATTCTTTCTAGGGGAAGATTATTAGTTGGTACTTTTGTGGCTCTTTCCTTCAACTTGTTCACAATGCTTTCTATTCGGAATAAACCTTTTGCTTATGTCTCTGAAGGTATGATTTTTATTTACCATTAATAAAAAATCCAGTTAATCTCTCATAAAAACAAGTCTTGTGTTTATTTCATTAACTCATAAATCAACAAAGAAGCTTATTCTGAAGAGAAGAGAGAACTCTCCTAGAGGTTCTCAGATCTTCTCTAAGTAGAGAATCATAAAACAAAATCTAATTATTTCAAGCTTTAAAATAACATATTACTTAAAAACAGTCAGAACTGACTTACGTATTAAATTATATATGATGAAAAATTACATTTGCCAAATAACATGAATGGGATTTTAGATGTATAACCTACCTACAAAAAGTCTATTGCAGGCATTTTAGAAGCATCATTATACTTCAAATAGTTCATGTGCTCTTTGCAAATAATTATATTCTGTTAGATAAGTTCCCAGGAACTTCTCCCTGTCAGTGGTGGATGGGCATATATTTGTAAAGTAGCATATATGTTTTGAAATACTCACTTATTTTCAGGTCTTTAAAAATTCAGACTGATACTTCACTTCAGTGGTCAAAATTATTGTCATTTGTCAGTCATTTCCGTGTTCTGGAATCCCACTAACTCACAAAGTGTTAATCATTAATTGTTGGAGAAGTGAGATAAAAACAAAAGTGGACTGTGTGCACAGACCCACACTTTGAAGCAAAGATAGGAGAGGGTATTTTTAGGTCTCACTGACTTGAACACTAGGACAGTCAAGAGAAGAAAGCTCTCTGAATTGCCCATTCAAATTTAAACAACTTCATGAATATTATGAAGCATGAGTTGTATTTGTATGAATTAGAGTTTAAGAATTCCTGCATGAACTAGAAAATTAAATAGTGGTATTTGCAATGTCCAGAATTATTTTGAAAAAAATTATAAATTATTAAAATAATATAATGTTCACTCTAGAAATTTTAAGAAGGTATGTTTTAGAAATGATCAGGAAGATACAAGTTTTCCTTTTACAAATAATGCTACAATCTGCTTTTTTATATCAAGTGTTTTGTATGCATCCGAGTCTTCTTTAGGATAAATTCCCAGAGAAGAAATTGTAAATGGGTTGGAAATATAATATTTTTTAAGTCATTGATGTATATTGTGCCAGACTTATTTCCAGAAAGGTTATCTAGTTTGTGTTTTCATTAGCTGGATATTAAAGTTCCCAGAAGCATTAATATTTGTGACATTATTTGAAATTTGAGTGGAAAATAATTCTGAGCACTTTCTGTCTGCCAGGCACTGTGCTAAATTCTTTATGTAGATTAACCCATTTAATTCTCCCTAAACCATATGAGGTAAATAATTTTATTATTCTTATTTTATGCCGAGGCACCGAGATATAAAATCACTTGCCCCAGGCGACACATCTAGCTAAGGTAGAGCTGGGTTTTAAGCCAGGTATTCTGGCATCAGAGTCTGCTCTTAACTGCTGCTCTACTATATGGCTTTTGTATAAAGCTTGCCAATCTTTTTTACATCATGTTACACATTAAAAAGTGATAATATTTCTGTAACCTTGAGATCAGTGTAAGAGGATGCTTGAGCCTGGAGACTACTGGTTCAGAGATAGTAACTGGCAGATGTCTGCATATAGCCAAATCCCCACTTGTCCTTTCTGAGAGCTGAGGGAATTAATTGGTTTGCCCATAGCCCATTCTCAGCACACTGGTTAGGAAGTTCTGCTTTACATTTAAAGAGCCTTTAAAACTTAAAATTAATAGTAACAGTGGCATATGTAAGCTCACTAATTCCTTCAGGTCAGTGATATAAATAGTTGAAACTGCTTTTCCTTTATTATCTTGAAGGCATAAAAGAGGGAAAAGGTCTAGATTTGAATAGCATGTCATTTTGTAAAATGTGATACAGTCATGCCAAACTTATTTTTTTTTAATTAAGGAAATCAAGTATCTCTGGTAGTGCTTTATTTTTCTGTATAAGTAATTTAAGTGTTTTCTTCTTAAAGCTGCTAGTACGAGTTGGCTTCAAGAGCATGTTGCAGATCTTAGTCGAAGGTAAGATCTTATGTATGGGGTTTCATGATATACATAATTTCGGAGGAATGCACAAGAAATCCATCTGTCATGGGAACTTACAGTATTCATTGCTGAAGTTACTACATGAATCTTACAGATCAGACTCTTCTTCTCCTTTTACTTTTTCTTACTTTTAACTGATGATATAAGAAACCTTTATGAGTGAGAGAGCTTTGTTTCCAAATCCTCTTTGCTTTCTATAAAAGACATATGATGCTAAAATAACAAGTTATCGGGGTACGTGGGTGGCTCACTTGGTTAAGCGACTGCCTTCAGCTCGGGTCATGTTCCCAGGGTCCTGGGATCGAGCCCCACGTCCGGCTCCCTGCTCAGTGGAGAGCCTGCTTCTCCCTCTCTACCTGCTACTCCGCCTGCTTGTGCTCTCTCTCTGTCAAATAAATAAATAAAAATTCTTTTAAAAATTAAAAAATTAAAAAAAAAATAAAAGTTATCTTTTACAAGATTTTCATCAATATTACATTGAGTTCTGCTAATGAATACTCTTTGTTTCTTCATAGCTTATGTGGAATTATTCCAGGACTTAGCAGTATCTTCCTTCCCCGAATGAATCCATTTGTTTTGATTGATCTTGCTGGAGCATTTGCTCTTTGTATTACATATATGCTAATTGAAATTAAGTAAGTATTTTTTATTGCTGTCAAGTGGTTTCCATTTTTGGGGGCCTGACTTTTAAAAGCATCTGTGGGATGGATAAGGATTAAGCTTAGAGCATGTTTGCTTATGGCCTGTGCAACTTTGGTCAAGTCTTATCCTTAAGTGTCTTCATCTGAAAAATTAAGGAGGTTGGATTCAATACATATTTTTTGTCATAGTCTATAATTCAGACTGGAAAACTGTTCAAATTCCCTACTGCTGACCTGGGGAGTAAAACAGAGATGTCAGTAAAAGAGAGATAAGCCATGGCTGCTGTTGCTGAGAGAAGGCAGAGGAAGTAGGTGTGAAATAATTTTTTAAAAGGCAAACCTTTTAGGAAATATACTTTATAGCTGCTTTAAGCTTAGCATTTTATGACATACGATTCTTTCACTACCTACCCTTTAAACATTAGTGTTTACTAAGATCTGTCCTTAATTATTCTTTTTCCTCTTTTGCGTACTCCCCTGGGAGGTTACATTCAATTACTTGTTTTTATTTACCCCCTCTGGATTTCCCACGCCTTTATTTCTAGTCCGGATGTCTGTTGAAATCCAACAGGCGTATCTTCCTGACTTCTGTTCACGTCTTCAGCTGCTGAACCTATTTCCGCATCCCCAAAGCTGTTTGTTCTTGTATTTCCCATCTCAGGGGGTACTACTACCATCTATTCCGTTGCACTGTTGTTTTGAATTGTGTTCAAACATACATAACATAAAACTAAAATTTTAACCAATTTTAAGCACACGTTCAGTGACACTAAGTAACTTCACATCATTGTGTAACTATCACCATTGTCCACCTCCAGAACTTTTTTTATCTTCCCTACCTGAAACTCAGTACCCATTAAATAGTATCTCCCCCTCTTCCTTGCCCCAGCCTCTGGCAACCACTCTTCCTACTTTCTGTCCCTATGAATTTGACAAAGAAATTCCTATAAATGAAATCAGACAATATTTGTCCTTTGTGCCTGGTTTATTTCACTAAGCATAATGTTTTCAAGATTCGTCCATGTTGTAATACGTGTCAGAATTTTCTTCCTTTTTAAGGTTGAATAATATTCCATTGTACATATACAACACATTTTGCCGACTTATCCATTGATGGGTATTTGGATTTCCATCTTTTGGCCATTGTGAATAGTGCTGCTGTGAACATGAGTGTACAAGTATCTGTGTGAGTCCCTGCTTTCAGTTCTTGTGGGCATATACCCAGAAGTAGAATTGCTGGATTATATGATAATTCAGTGTTTAATTTTTTTTAGGAGCTCCAGTGCATTCTTAAATAAACTACTTCTCCCTCCTCCCCTCTTGCCCCTCCCAAAGCCAGTTCTAATTGGTCACCTAGTGTTGTGTTTGGTTTTTTTTAAGTTTTTATAGTCACCATGCTGTACATTGCATCCTCAGAACTTATGTATCTCATAACTGCAAGTTTATATCTTTTGACCAACTTCACCCATTTCTCCCCCCTCCTCACCCCCTGCATCTGACAGCCACCAAACTGTTCTGTTTCTCGTGAGTTTTGATTTTTAGATGGCACATATAAGGGAGCTCGTAAGAGTATTCATCTTTCTCCATCATGTTATTGTAAATGGCATGCTTTCCTTCCTGTTTTGGCTGAATAATATTCCAGTGTGTGTATGTCTGTGGGTGTGTGTATCTCACACTTTTTATCCCTTCATCTGTCAGTGGATACTTTGGTTGTTTCCATGTCTTGGCTATTGTAAGTAACAGTCTTGTCAGCTAGTCTGATTGCATCTTTCTTTTTAATTTGTCTCCTCCTTCCCATTCCCCTTGCTGCTGCCGATATTGAGGCCTTATCATTTCCTTGGTCTAATTAGAATAGTCTTCTGGTCTTCTATCATTCTCACACATCTCTAGTTACCTTCCATTTTGCTACTAGCCTCATCATTCAAAATTGCAAGTCTGACCATAATATTTTCCTGTTTCAAAATCTTCCTCTTTGCCTATTTAAGAAAATAAAAGTTGTTAGCATGATGAAGCCCCTGCCACCCTTACTGACCATCCAGCCACGTGTACTTACCTGCTCATGGTTTCAGTGCTGTATCAGGACTTTCATGCCCTTGTGCATGCTGCTTTCCCTAACTGTGATATCTTCCTCCCATTGGCTCACTCATCTTGGAAGAGTCAGCTCAGATGTCACCTTTTTATATTGAGCCCTTCTGGATTATCCCTTCCTCAGGAGGCTTGTCTCTCACTCCTCTGTGCATCCATGATACCCTGTAGGAATTCTCCTTTGTTCCCAAATTGATTTATTTTCTTTACATGGGTATCTCCTGCTATTTCAAAGGTAGGGACCATGTCTTACCTCATGTTTCTGTTCTCAGTGTGTGGGGAAAAAGTATAAAAAAAGAGGCATAAACAGCTTGTAAACATGGGCATTTTGGACTGTCTTCTTAATAGAACAGCCTGAACTGCTGATGAGTGTTGCACTTTAGTGGCCAGTGTTCCTCTAATGAACTCCTGTGGAATCTCACATTGTGTAATTCCTAGGGAATTTCAAAAATTCTTAGTAGTAATAATTGGAAAGTTGTTTACAGGAAAATTGCCAGAATCACTGATGAAGTACATTGGTCTTCTCTGTATCAGAAATTACTAGTTGAAGGTTTTTATTTGTTGCAACAAGTGAATATATGTGAAATCTTTCTACCTGGCAAGTAGATTGAGAGTACATAGTGGGAAAATAGTCACATTTTTTCCTTCACCATCTTAACATAATTATTTAACATACTGCTTAAAAAAATTATCATTTTCCACTAAGCTTTGGCAAGAAAGGATTCTGAAAATGTTTTGTTGTTGTTTTTTGTTTGTTTGGTTGGGTTTTTTTTCTTTTTTTCTTTTTTTTTTTTTTTGGAGACACTCCCGTTACCAGTAGTGGCCAGTATTGATAGAACAGTCCTGTTGCTTTAGATAATTAATTTTTTGGAAGACTGAATTGCAAGTAGCCCAGCGAGGCATACATTTAAGATTCAGAATTGTTTTTTCCTTTTAGTAATTTTTTTGCCGTAGACACTGCTTCTGCCATAGCCATTGCTCTGATGACGTTTGGCACTATGTATCCCATGAGCGTGTACAGTGGCAAAGTATTACTGCAGGTAAGGGTCTTCTTCCAATACGCATGCTTAGTATTAGCCATGGTTTTCTACCAGATTATAAAGTTATATGTGCTCTTCTACCAGATTGTGAAATTTTTAGCTACTGGAAGTTCCCATCAGAAATGAAGTTAAACAGTAGTCTCTGAAGTCTGTATGTAGTAAGAAGCAGATGAAATTCTGTTGGCCCATGAAATAGGCACAGATCTTCTCATATTTATAATATAAGACAAAATCATAAGCTAAAAATATCTTGCTTTTAATGTTTCAAGTGAAAACAGTGTTAATTAGTTTAAGTGTTAATTAGAAATTTTTTTTGCATATTGATTTTCCCCCAATAAATGTGCTTTGTCTATTTTGTAATCTGGTTGTGAATTGTTTTCTTATTTCCTGTCCTTGAATTAGTGAGACTTTTAAATTTCAAACTTAAAATTAAAAATGACAAATTACTATGTATTTCAACAGTAGGATAACACCTGTAGACAAGCACCTGAATACAAACGTAGCTTCCCAGGGATGAACGTGTTTGTAAACACTGCTTTTCCTTCTGTCTTACCCTCATGCCTTTTCTAAAACTTAGGGGTACTAGCTGCAGCTCCAGAAGCAGTAATAACAGTAAGATAATAATTGTATAGTGCTATGCCATATACAGAAGATTTTTACTTGGTGGTTCGATTCTTCAAGGGTTCTTTGGGTCTAGAGATAATGCTGCTTTGTGAGATGAAAAGTAATATGGGCTGATTCTTGATATTGCCCCACTAGTGGAGCCAACTGAAACCTCTCTTCCCTAAATCGTGATAGGGCACATGTTCTACAAAGCCAAGTCCGGTATAAGCCAACCTGTTAGTGTTAGGACCACTACGCAAAAAAAAAAAAAAAATTTTATCTCCCTGGGTTATTCATATTTTATTTTATTTTTTTCTCCAGACAACACCACCCCATGTTATTGGTCAGTTGGACAAACTTATCAGAGAGGTAAGGAGGAATAGTAAATAAAATAATTTTAATTTATAATTAGAGGATGGAAAGAGTGGGTGCAAGTAATATTTTATTCAGCCCTACCTAGATTTTATTTTAGGAGAGTTTGTGTTGTTTATAATAACACAGTAGGAGATACAACACAGTGACAGAAGTACAAAAATTTGAGGAATTGCTCAGTCTGGAAGCTTGAAGTAAATGTGGAAGGCAAGGTCATGGTCTAGAGACCATACTACTAGCTATGTAAATGCTACGGTTTTTATGAGTCTGTATTCAAACCCAGGATTTTGATTAAGTCAAAGGCCACTTACATATTGATTGATTGCTTCACCATGTAACATACTGATCTGTGAGTTTAGATTTTGTTTTTTATAAATATCCACCTCTTTACTAATGAAGGAATAGATAATCAAATTACTTGGATTGAGAGTATTTCAAACTATTGGCTGTTGGTATCACAAAGGACACTTTTACCAACAGAGCTGGCTGCTTTCTCCGCTAGTGAGCCTCTGTCGTTGTACCAGTGGGCCATACACGATATATCTGGTCTTGGAATTTCCTTTTGGCCCACATTCAAATAACAGCCTGTGTTGTGCAGAAACTTGGTAAAAGGGAATACAGAGAAAGCAATGACAGAGGAGACCCCTCAAAAGGGAGAAAAATCTTAATACCACAAGTGCTGGATATAAATATATGACATACTGACAAAATGAAAAGGACCATACACTGCTGAACAAGGTGGTGCTGGGGGTAGGCGGTAAAGACCTGATTTTGAAGGGATTGGGCCAGACAAGAAACCGAATACAAGGTCTTGGCTCACTACCGAACAAGTAGAAATGATGTCTTGAGTGGTCTGGGACTTCTCTTGGCTAATGAGTGTCCTAATGCAGGGTTTGGCCATGTCATTTCTAGGCTTAGATCAAGTCCATAATGTGACTGTGTTGGATATGTCAAATACAAACCCTATTTCTTTGTTTTTGATTAGGTATCTACCCTGGATGGAGTTTTAGAAGTTCGAAATGAGCATTTTTGGACCCTAGGTTTTGGCTCACTGGTATGTTTTCCATATTAATTTAGATAATTTACAACATAATTTATAGTTTTTAAAACTAAAAAAAAGCATTTCTTTAAATTTTTTATAGAGTCTTTGATTACCACTTCTGTTCAGTAGAGTCTAAAATGTAGATGGATTCAGTAACTTAATTGAGATTAATTGAAGGATATTTTTCTTTTTTTTTTTCCTTTCAAACTGCTGTTAATGATCTTAATACTGGGTTGTCCAGATAAGACAAATTTATAGTCACACATTTCTAAATATGAAAATATCCAAAAAGTAAATAGTACAATTTTTTTTTAATTGCAGTTCTGCTTTTGGAGATTTTGCTGAATATGTTCAAGAGTTACAATAACACAACTTGCTTCAGCATAAAATTCCATATTTTTTATATTAACCTTAAAAATAAAACCAGTTATTTTACTAGCAAAAATGGGTTTATTTGGGAATAGCAGAGAATTGCAATTTGGGACAAGCAAGCTACAGCAAAACCATAGGCAAGTCTGGAGAACAAAAGAGGGGAATGCTTTTTTATAAAGGAAAGGGGGAAGTGGAAAGGACTGTTATAACTGAAAAATCCAGTGGAGGAAACGGGGAGTTCAAGTGTAGTGGCTCTCATTGCTGAGCTGTGACAGTCTCTAATTGGCTGGGCTGTTGTGGGGGAGGAAGGAAAGTCTCCTTTCTCCTGCTGATGTGATAAAAGAAGTAGCTAAAGTAGTATGGACTCGACCTCTCTTCCTGTTGAGTGTGCAGTTGACTAGGGGCAGTAGGGCCTCAAAGGCCCTCCCTTGGCCTCCCGACTCCCATTTTAGTAAGGTTTCCTTTTATTAATTTTCACAAATCTACTTTGGACCTATTACCAGAGAGACTGTTATGGCATGGTTTCATTCCTGTGTCAGGAATGATGAGGAAAACACAGAAAAGTACTCAGAAAAAAACTTTTTTTAATCACCATAATCCTTTCATGTAGAGAAACCTGCCATGACATTTTCTTATTTATACTCATATATTTACTCTCCTTAGAAAATGAGATCATGCTGTTTATAATTTGCTCTTTTCACATAATATATCATGAACAGTTTTTCTATGTCACTAAATATTACTGTTCTGGTCAGTTTTTTTTTTTCTCTTAAATGTGACTTGAGTTTTGCCTAAATGCCCAAAGGTTTTTGTTTTGTTTTTTTTTTAGTCCGTAATTTCACTAGACTATGTCTTGGTGTTGGTCTTTCTGGGTTAGTTACTCCAGGTATGCAGTATATGCTTTCAGTAATTTTATTTTTTAAAAAAAAATTAACTTTCAGGGAAGTTTTCTTTAATTATTAAGATTTCTTTTGTTCTCTTTCTTTATTGTCTTCTCTGGGAACTCCTATTATAAGCATGTTGGATCTTTGCCTTTCTTTCATATTTGTTACTTTCTTTCAGTTTCTTACTCTTCATTTCCTTTGATTTTTAAAACTTTCCTTCTCTTCACCTTTTATTTCTCTTATAATAGACCTGTATATTTGCTTTTGTATTCCTTCTAGTTTGGTCTTCATTTCTGAAGTGATTGTTTTTTCTTATATTTCTCATTGTCATCTCATTTCTGAGGTTTTCTTTATTTTTTTTTTTAAGTAGGTGCCACGCTCAGAGTGGAGCCCAATGCAGGGCTTGAACTCACAACCCTGAGATCAAGACCTGAACTGAAATCAAGAGTTGTACGCTTAACTGACTGAGCTACCCAGGCACACTCATTTCTGAGGTCTTCTAGTGCTGATTTATGTTATTCTCGTTTCATGTCTTTCAGCTTGTTTTGAAAAAGTAGGTTATAGTTCTTACTCATTTTGTAGGTAAATCTTTCTGGCAATCTTTTATAATCTGTTCTCTTTTTTTCTTATACTAACTTTGTGTGCGATTTGGATTCAGTTCTTTTCTGTTGCTCCTTTTTATGCAAAATTGTATTCCTGAACTTTATTTTTTTATTTAAATTCAATTAGCCAACATATACTACATCATTAGTTTAAGATGTAGTGTTCAGTGATTCCTCAGTTGCATATAACACCCAGTGCTCATCACCACACATGCCCTCCTCAATGTCCATCACCTAGTTACCCCATCCCCCCACCCACCTCCCCTTTCTGCAACCCTCAGTTTGTTTCCCAGAGTCAAGAGTCTCTCATGGTTTGTCTCCCTCTCTGATTTCTCCCTGTTCAGCTTTCCCTCCCTTCCCCTATGATCCTCTGAGCTATTTCTTATGTTCCATGTATGAGTGAAACCATATGATGATTGTCTTTCTCTGACTGACTTATTTCACTTAGCATAGTACCCTCCATTCCATCCATGTCAATGTAAATGGTAGGTATTCATCCTTTCTGATGGCTGAACTTTAAAATAAGGAGTGGTTTAGGGTAGTGTGTTTGAATTTATGGTTCTAAAGCTCCCTCTTCTGATGAGTCTGTGAAGTGAAAATACTTTCTCCTGGTTCTTTTCCTCCCATTTGTATTTGAACTTCTTTATCTTTTGTTTCTACTATGTTGCTTAGTTTGGATTCTTTATCTTTTGTTTCTGCTATGTTGCTCAATTTGGGTTCATAGACTCGGACACAATTGTTCTTAATGTGGTGCTTTATAATGGAAGGGAGCTTTGCTTGGTTACTTTGGGGGTCTCACAGGGCTTAGGCTGCTCCATCTCTTCTTATTGCAGACTCAGTGTACTCATCCACTATTGAAACGTGTAGAACCCCTCCCAGTTTCCCAGCTACCTTTCTCAAATTTGTTGTCCTGGATTTCCATTAAGTACAGGTTAGCTGCTTTGAGGTTTTTAGGTCAGTTGGATATCCTGTCTCTTCCTCCTCCACAGATGCTGATACCTTGCAGGTCTTACACCTTGTGATTAGGGTTCCTTAGGGAACCATGTTATCTAGTTTTTTTATAGATGTTGTCCATAGGTTTTTGGACTTAATATCTTAGTTTCTCTGTTTTTCTGGAGATATTTGGGGCATTTCAAAAAAGTGCCACTACCACTGCTATCTTTCAGGAATCCCAAAATAATTTTTAATGACTGCAATTTTACATTATATGAATATGCCATCATTTATTTAATCAGTCCCCAATGAACAAAGTGGTATTCCATTTTTCCTGTATAAAAATTGCTGGGATGGGACGCTTGGGTTGCTCAGTCATTAAGGGTCTACCTTCAGCTCAAGTCATGGTCCCAGGGTCCTGGGATTGAGCCCCGTGTTGGGCTCCCAGCTCAGCGGGAAGCCTGCTTCTCCCTCTCCCACTCCCCCTGCTTGTGTTCCCTCTCTCGCTGTGTCTCTGCCAAATAAATAAATAAAATTTTTTTAAAAAAACTAAAATTAAAAAAAGCTGGGATGAACATTTTTGTGGAATAATCTTTGCACAAACTTGTGATTATTCCTTAAGATTAATTTTTAGAAGTTCTTTTTGTGAGTCAAAGGATATTCATATTGGGGTACCTGGCTGGCTCACTCGGTAGAGCATGCAACTCTTGATCTCGGGGTTGTGGGTGTGAGCCCCAGTTTGTGTGTAGAGATTACTTAAAAAGAAAATCTTTTTTATTTTATTTTATTTTATTTATTTATTTTTTAAAGATTTTATTTATTTATTTGAGACAGAATGAGAGAGAGCACATGAGAGGGGGAGGGTCGATCCAGGGACTCCAGGATCATGACCTGAGCCAAAGGCAGTCGCTTAACCAACTGAGCCACCCAGGCGCCCCGAAAATCTTTTTTAAAAAGGGGACATTCACATTTTTTTTATAGTTTTTGATATAGCCAATCACTTTCCAAAAATGGCTATACCAATTTACATTCCTTCAGGAATGTAGTTCATTTTCTAAAAGATTTATTTATTTATTTGAGAGAGAGGTAGTAGCCCTGACACGGAGCTTGCTCTCACAATTCTGAGATCACAACCTGATCCAAAACCAAGAATCAGAGGCTCAACTAACTGCACCACTCAGGCACCCCCGAATGTAGTTCATTTTCTTTTTTTTTTTTTTTTTTTTAAGATTTTATTTATTTGAGAGAGAGAATGAGAGACAGAGAGCACGAGAGGGAAGAGGGTCAGAGGGAGAAGCAGACCCCCACTGAGCAGGGAGCCCAATGTGGGACTCGATCCCGGGACTCCAGGATCATGACCTGAGCCGAAGGCAGTCGCTTAACCAACTGAGCCACCCAGGCACCCCTGTAGTTCATTTTCAATTATTCTTTTCATTTTACTAATCTTAATAAAATAGTAGATGAGTGTTTCTTTAGTTGGGTAGCTTATAAACACAAAGAATGCAGTCACCCAGCTGTTCAGAACGTGGCCATCTAACCCTGCACCCATGTAGTGCCTAATTAAGACCAAGGACAAAATAAAACAAGCTTTTGAGATGCCAAGAATAGTTGTCACAAAAGCCATAAATTAATGCGAACACCATAGTCACAGCAGACTTTGTTCAAGCTCCTGCACAGAAATGGTTTTCACTTATTTTAATTGCTTTAATTTCCATAGCCGACTGAAAGAGGTTACAGTGTCGGGGCGCCTGGGTGGCTCAGTCGTTAAGCATCTGCCTTCGGCTCAGGTCATGATCCCAGGGTCCTGGGATCGAGCCCCGCATCGGGCTCCCTGCTCGGCGGGAGGTCTGCTTCTCCCTCTCCCACTCCCCCCTGCTGTGTTCCCTCTCTTACTGTGTCTCTCGCTGTCAAATAAATAAATAAAATCTTTAAAAAAAGAAAAGAAAGAAAGAGGTTACAGTGTCTTTTATAGTTTTGTCTAGTGATGACTGTGAGATGGTAGTGGCCAAGAAAAGGGAGAAATCAAAGATGACTTCATTTCGGGCGTCTGGGTGGCTCAGTTGGTTAAGCAACTGCCTTCGGCTCAGGTCATGATCCTGGAGTCCCTGGATCGAGTCCCGCATCGGGCTCCCTGCTCAGCGGGGAGCCTGCTTCTCCCTCTGACCCTCTCCTCTCTCATGCTGTTTCTCTCTCGCTCGCTCTCCAATAAATAAATAAATAAAATCTTTAAAAAAAAAAAAAAGATGACTTCATTTCTAGACATGGCTTGTCTTACATAAAAATAATAGACTAGAAGTCAACTTCAAGCATTATATTTTCTCCATCTTATGATTGACAATAATTCACTACTACTAAAGTCTTGGATTCAGACACATTGCAACTAAACCAACTACTTGGCAAGTTTATGTGCAGTTTATTCTTTGGTATAATTTTTTCTCGTTTGAAAATCTGAGTTTATCTAGAAATCAACATTACATATCTGCTGGATTTTTTTTTTTTTTTAAGAGAAAGTGGGGAGGGGAGGGACAGAGGGAGAAGGAGAGAAGCCTAAGCAGGTTCCATGCTCAGCACAGAGCCTGATGCGGGTTTCGATCTCATGGCCCTGAGATCATGACCTGAGCCAAAACCAAGAGTTGGACACTTAACTGACTGAGCCACCCAGTTGCCTGTCTGCTGGGCATTTTATTTAATTTTATTTACTATATATTTTTACTTAAGTTTTATTATTATGCAAATAGTACCTGATTCTTAGAAAAATTAAAACTTACAACTAAGTCCAAGAGAAGAGAATAAAAACCTTTAATAATTCTACCCTGTAGAGATAAGTGCTATTACTCTTGGCTATTTTTCTGTCTCTGTGTGTTTTAAACAAAATAGGATCACTGTTGTACCTACTGTTTTATTATCTACTTTAAAAACATAATGTAGGGCGCCTGGGTGGCTCAGTTGGTTAAGCGACTGCCTTCAGCTCAGTCATGATCCTGGAGTCCTGGGATCGAGTCCCGCATCGGGCTCCCTGCTCAGCAGGGAGTCTGCTTCTCCCTCTGACCCTCCCCCCTCTCATGCTCTCTCTATCTCATTCTCTCTCTCAAATAAATAAATAAAATCTTTTAAAAAAAAAAAAACATAATGTAGGGGGCACCTGAGTGGCTCAGTTGGCTAAGCCTCTGCCTTCGGCTCAGGTCATGATCCCAGGGTCCTAGGATCAAGCCCCACATTGGGCTCCCTGCTCAGCGGGAAGTCTGCTTCTCCCTCTACCCTTCCCTCCTGCTCATGCTTTCTCTCTCTCAAATAAATAAAATCTAAAAAATAGATGTAAAAATAAAAATGTATGATAAATGTCTTTTCACTAAAGGGACTTCTAGCCATCATTGTAATGCCTGGGGTTCTCTGTCCTCCTAGTATCCCAGGCTAGAAACCTTGAGATCATCTTGGATTAGTCGGTCCATCTCCCTCATCCACTACATCCAGTTGGGTATCAAGTCCCCACACATCTAACCCATGGGATATTATCAACCCATCTGTCCCTCTCTGATCCCACTATATTTGTCCTGTCTCAGCCCTCTTCATTTCTAACCTAGACTTGCAATCATTTCCTACCTAATTACCAGTCATTCATACCTATAATTTTTCTGAACTTTGATTATTTTACTTCTGCTTGATTCTTGCTATTCAAACTCATCATGATTTTTAGAGTCCTCTGCTAGCCTTTCTTTAACCTTACTGCCTGCTTATCTTTCTTTCCTTCTGTAGTCTTTCTTTCCTCTTTCCTTCTTTCTTGTTTTTCTCTTTCATTCTATTTCTGCCCCCTGTAATATTTGTACTTTTTTATTCGTAGTAATATTGCTTATTCTTACCCATATATGCCATGCATTTTAATTGCTCTTCCCTCAGCTTAGAATGCCTGTCTCCACCTTTTGAAATTACATTTAACCATCAACCCTAGATCAAATGCCATCTTCTTTTGAAGTCTTCCTCAATTTGAATTAGTAGCTACCTTTTCTATCCTTCCACTGCATTTTCTATATACTTTATATTCTGCCTTAGGTTATAACATGCCTGTCTTCCTCCTGTATGTATTTCTCTTTTTTATATATTTTTAAAAGTTCCATTTTATTTAAAGAGTCATAAAGAACTTCATTAGCTCTTCACACTGATAATCACTACTGAGTAATCTTTAAGGAATATCGAGACATTATACTTTCTCTTGTTTTAAGGAAAATATCAAGGGGTGCCTGGGTGGCTCAGTCGGTTAGGTGTCTGCCTTTAGCTTGGGTCATGATCCCAGGTCCCTGGATCGAGCCCTGCATCGGGCTCCCTCCTTGGCAGGGAGTCTGCTTCTCCCTCTGCCCCTCACCCCGCTCGTGCTCACTCACTCGCTCACTCTCTCAAATAAATAAATAAAATCTCTTTTAAAAAATTAAAAATAAAGAAAAATACCAAGTACAGTTACAGCCAAATCATAAATGTTTATTTCTAATGGAATTTTCAGTGGTATAATTTTAAGGATCTCTTTCCTATGATTTTGCCCATTTTAGGCTGGATCAGTTCATGTAAGAATTCGACGAGATGCAAACGAACAAATGGTTCTTGCTCATGTGACCAACAGGCTGTACACTCTAGTGTCTACCTTGACTGTTCAGATTTTCAAGGATGATTGGATTAGACCTGCCTTACTGTCTGGGCCTGTTGCAGCCAATGTCCTAAACTTTTCAGATCATCACATAATTCCAATGCCTCCTTTAAAGGGTACTGATGATTCAAAC
The DNA here is from genome assembly GCF_011800145.1 of Mirounga leonina. Taxonomy (NCBI): domain Eukaryota; kingdom Metazoa; phylum Chordata; class Mammalia; order Carnivora; family Phocidae; genus Mirounga; species Mirounga leonina. The sequence goes on from NW_023270305.1 coordinate 18,587,737, forward strand.
CCTGTCACATCAACTCCAGCTAAACCTAGTAGTCCACCTCCAGAATTTTCATTTAACACCCCTGGGAAAAACGTGAACCCAGTTATTCTGCTAACCACCCAAACAAGACCTTATGGTTTGGGTCTTAATCATGGACACACACCTTATAGTAGCATGCTTAATCAAGGACTTGGAGTTCCAGGAATTGGAGCAACCCAAGGATTCAGGACTGGTTTTACAAATATGCCAAGTAGATATGGAACTAACAATAGACAACCAAGACCATGATGTACTGTAAATTAATTTATTTTTATGAGGAATATTGACTTCTTGACTTCCAATTTATTTAGTAATCCAACTGTGCATTGACTGTTCAATCATTTACTCTAAATGTTAGAGAATAGTGGGTTTGTTCACATTACATGAAACTGATGAAGCTATATTTTTATAAAATGTATTTGGGGCTGTTGAGAACCTTCTAAATGTCGTAAGGTTTAAATAGGCTTCCTATAGAAAGTGTGTTTCTCTAAATTTGAATTTTGCTATTTTTGGTTTCGTAGTTGACTGCAGTGTGATAGACATCATCTTTACAATAAGAGAACCACTCAATGGAGCAGATCTGTCACATTATTAAAAGTATAGTATTTTCTTCAGTGAAATTTATAAACATATGCTTCTTGAATAATGGTATACATTTTAGGAAAGGAAAAAAATGTCCATTTCAAAAGTAAAAGTCTCTTTTATAATAAGCTTTTCCAAACTTAATTGCTACATTTTTCTTTGAGGTCCTCTTGATTTATGTCTTGCAAAAGGAAAGCAGAATTTTTTATCAGAAATTTTAGAACATATTCTCCTATCTAGCATAATTTGAAATTTTTAATTATTCGTTTTTTATAGTTTTTCTCATTAAAAGATTTCAGTACATTTATAAAGAGTCCGTGGTCCTCAAAGTGTTTTATTTTGCTTAAATGAATACCAAATCCTTTGGTAATGTGAAATGAAGGAATCCCAGTTTTCTCTCTTACATTTAATCAAATACTGACATAATAAAACAAACAAACAAAAAACACCAAGAACCCAAATACTGACATAATGATGGAACTTATCTTTTTCATCACCTTTTCATTAGTTGACTTTTTAATCTCTCATTTTATTAACAAAATATATCAAATATATTACAAAATCTAAAATATATTACAAAATATATGGAATTCCATGCGTACTATGGGATTTGATAGTTGCATAAACAATTTGAGTTTATATTATATAATTTTACCAAAACATAATAGACCCTAGATTATAAATACAGTATTGTTAGATGTGTAACAGGCAATTTCTAACTTATTTTGTTTTGCTTTGTTGAAATCATAAATTGTTAACTGTGATGAAGTATGAGAATCATGGATTATTTTATTTTTTTATTATTTTCCAAATGCAAATGTTAAGGACCTGCCAACATAGCCAGTATTACATATAAAAAGTATCACAAGCAGCAAATGACAAAAATTACCTGAGGTGTTTTTTGTTTTTTGTTTTTATCAAGAGTTTTACAATTAGAGTTTTAAAAAGGTATTTTGAAAGTGGATTCAACTTTTCTGGAATCTAATACTCCTGGAGATTTAGGTCTTTTCCAGCCATCAGCCAGCTATGTAGAAAAGATTTTTGTTTTTGAAGAATTTGCAAGTTTCTTCAGTCAACTCATCCTTTTTAAAATATGAGCAACACTTCCAAATCGGATTTCACAGTGGAATCACAAACATCCAAGAAGCCACCTCTGTCAAGCAGAACTGTCGTCATCCTGTAATAAATAAGTGACCATGTCCCAGCTTTTGCATGGTGAGGAGTTGGTCATTGTCTTTAACATCTGCAACCCTGTTCAGGCATTTGACCTGCTGAAGAAATAGAGCGCACACTACCTTGACTGCTGGGGAAAATGAAACTTCATAAAATGTACTAAGGCAACCAATTCCTTGTCCTTTGTCTTACGTCCTCCAACTATTAGTATGCCTATTATTGGTCCACTATTACAGGGTGATTTTTCCTCCATTGACCTCATCCAAGTGGGTCGACTGCCCATGAAATCTGAAGAACTGCCATGTACTGAGTGATGATTAAGAGGTCTGCGCTGCCACCCTTTGCATGTCTTTTCCATTCTCATGGGATTTTTAAAGTGTGCAGGTACTGAACACAATTCTGCATGATGTTAAATGCCTATTTCCTCAACACCTCTTCAGAGGCAACACTTGTGTAGTTGTCCCAACAAAGGTGCTTTGATACCCACCTACACTATTTAAGAAATTTCCTGTGGGTTCTAAAGGAATTAGCTCTACTTGCTGAAATTCACCGATGCCAACTGCTGCAGGTGACATTGGTCCATGCATTATTATATAACGATGTGTTATTTGCCGAGCTCTGGCCAGCATCTGGATATAAAAACAAGAAACTTGGCCAACATAGGCCTAGAGGCAGTATTCTTACTAGTAAATCTTGCCAGTGTCACATCAAGCTAAACAAAGAAAGAAGTTTGAATTGACTACTTGGCCCATGGCTTGTGATTAAGAGCAAGTTCCATGGAGTGTAATTAACCCTGTCTGAGAAAATACCATACTGTAACATACTGTAACAGAAAAAATGCTGGGCTAGAAGTCAAGAGATTTGGATTCTGAGCCTGATGCTGCCACTATGTAAGTAGTTTGGTTACCATGGGCAAGTCATTTAACTTCTCTAAGCTTTATCATCTGTAAAGTTAGGGTGGGGAATGAATTAGTTGATCTGTAAACTATCAGCTCTAAAATTTTATGACTAAATCTACAGATTATGCCCACTTGCTAAACAATATTGTGCCCAGAATGTCCTTCCAGTGACTACCTCAGCATACAGGCCAAGTGTTACTGATACCAACACCCAAGCCATTAATTTGAGGTGCCATGAGAATAGAAGGTGAACTGCAGGCTAACAGCATTTAGGTTCTTGTTTATCTCAGACTGGCCTTGACTTAAATCTGTTAAGATCAAACAGATTTTTCTTAGACTTCTTTCTTTGTGGGGAAGGATTATTTTGGGGGGTGTTGGAGAAATGTTTAGGACAGGGTACCCTTAGATTCGTAGGATACAAAAGAATGGGCTACATTTTTCTTTCTTCCTTAATCTCTGAAGATACAGTTAGAATTACATATGTGTATCAGCAAATGGAGAGGTCCTGAATTTCAAGCCTCTGATTTAGCTGCTCGTAAACTGCCAATTTTTTGCTTGACTAAAGTATGCTGATCTTTTTGGGAGTCTATCTGCTTCTTATATAAGGAAATGCTTTTTACATTCCAAATTGTTTGAACCACACTGTTTGAATAAAGAACATACATGGAGTTTTCTCTCTGATCTTAAATAATTTTGGCTTGTTTCCTTATTCAATAGCTATCTATTGGTCATTTAATTTAATTCAGCAAATACTTATTGAGCATCCAGTACATGCCATGCACTGTACTAAGTAAATGTGCACACAGTATATCAATTTTTGTCACCTATTCTTGAGACCAAAGGGAACACAAGGATAAACAAAAGATCCCTTCAAGTACCAGGTAATCATACCTGTGATAAGACACAGAACTTCTGCACATGTTATCAGATGAAACTCCCTCTCACTTCCTCCTCTTCTTTGGTCTCATTTTCCTGGCATCCTCCTCCTTTTTTTTTTGAATGATGAAACTAAGGAAGTAAATTTCCATGGAAGAGACCAGCTAGAGGTCAAGGTGTCACACATCATGCAGATATCAGGAAAGGAAGAGAAAGTTTGGAAAGGGCAAGTTAGGCAGACACTCTTGAGAAAAAGGATAATTTTTAGGTTATATAATGGATTGCCACATACTTTCAGACTCTTGCACTGGATGAGCAAAGATTATTAAGTCACCACACTGAAAGTAATGGAGTCCCCAGAGCATTCATGGGCTCAGGGTGGCCTTTATTTAAGTTACTAGTTTAAAAGCACCTTTAATAACACTAATATCATCATCATCAAACTGCCACCCAACAAGCCTAGCTTCTTGCACAAAAGTTAACTTTGATAACACATGGCTAATTTTCCTGACAAATGCTGCATCAGGCAAAAATCTTGTAGTACTGAAGTCAAAAGAGCCTAATTGCTTAAGATTCTGAAATACATTCATGAAGGCAAGCCATTAGTCACTGCTCACACAATTTCCCACCAAATTCAACTGCTGGAAGGTTTTTAGAGGGTTCTTTTAAAAAAATGCACCTGGGTGAAAAAATAGAAGTATGTGGGGTGAAAAAATAGAAGTATGTGAGTTGGAAGTGAAACAGTTTTTTAAGAGAAATGCCTATGTTTGGACCAGTGCTTTGCTTCAGAAAGAAATTAGAATTCTCTATAGGTAGGGCAATGATTGTGAATCTGCTCCCTTATTTTTACAAGTTATATTTTGTGTATATAACTGTAAGGCATATATATTTGTGTATATAAGTGTAAGGCAGTCTGACAGATAGTAATTAGTAGCAGTATAGCAAACCCAATACAAATGAATACTGTATTTTTTTCACTTTTCCTGATTCTTCCAGGAAATGGAAGATTGCTTTAAAATTGAGGTGTAAGAGATGCTATTAAATATTTGTCACGGTTTTTCAAAACTAGAGTCAGACTTCATCAAGCTTAGGTCATTTCCTCTTCTTTTTTTTTTTTTTTAAAGATTTTATTTATTTATTTGACAGAGACACAGCAAGAGAGGGAACACAAGCAGGGGGAGTGGGAGAGGGAGAAGCAAACTCCCCGCTGGGCAGGGAGCCCGATGCGGGGCTCAATCCCAGGACACTGGGATCATGACCTGAGCCAAAGGCAGACGCCCAACGACCAAGCAACCCAGGTGCCCCAGTCATTTCCTCTTTTTTTTTTTAATTTTTTTTTTTTAAGATTTTTATTTATTTATTTGACAGAGAGAGACACAGCGAGAGAGAGAGCACAAGCAGGGAGGAGTGGGAGAGGGAGAAGCAGACCCTCCGCTGAACAGGGAGCCCGATGCAGGGCTCAATCCCAGGACCCTGGGATCATGACCTGAGCCAAAGGCAGATGCTTAATGACTGAGCCACCCAGGCGCCCCTCATTTCCTCTTCTTGAGAAGCAAACACTAACTATTATTTCTTGGGTATGGAATGTTCCCTACTGTAAACTTGAGTAAGTGAGACTCTTTCAGTATCTCAAGACTTGGGTTTTGGGGGTTGTCTTTTTTTTAATGCTCCCTAATGGAACTTCTCCATTCCTTACAGAATAGGGCACTCCTGCAAAGGGAAGGTGGATATCCTAGCCATGAAGTCCAAGACAATAGCCTAAGGAATGGAAGGGTCCAAAAAGTAGGTTTCTGGGTGTGAAAGCTTGCACAGAACAACACCCACCTGCTTGGACTGCTCATTTCTGGACTGTTACAGAAGAGGAAAATAAAGTTCTGTTTTCTGTATGGTATGGGGGGGGTCTCCTGTTATACCAGCTTAAGCCTGTGCCCAGCCTAACTCATACCTAGGGCCTCACTTTCTCCTCTCTTCCTCCTTCCCATAAGGAGCCCATCTTTATTCCTTGTAAGCAGCTTTCTCCCTGCTCTCTCGGACCTCATGTTCACATCCTTTCAGCTTCCGCCTCTTTTCCATGTGCTTCCTAGCATTGCATGCACTCAGCCACTTCTCCTGTCTCTATGTAAGACTCCTTCATGGGGCACTTGGGTGGCTCAGTCGGTTGGGCATCTGCCTTTGGCTTGGGTCATGATCTCAGGGCCCTAGGATTGAGTCCTGCATCAGGCTCCCTGCTCAGTGGGGAGCCTGCTTCTCCCTCTCCTCCCTGCTTGTGCTCTCTCTCGCTATCTCTGTCTTTCTCCCAAATAAACAAATAAAAAGTCTTAAAAAAAAAAAAAAGACTCCTTCCCTAAAGGGCAGCTTTTCTCTTTCTCTATTAGAAGCAGGTTTTACCACCTCAAAGGAATTTAACAAAGAATTTAAAGCTGCAATCTTTTTTTAAGCGCTGCATTATTTTATACTCCAACCACCAGGATATGAGGGTTCTAATTTGTCCAAGCCCTTGTTAACACTTGTTATTATCTGTCCTTTTTATTATAAACATCCCTAGTGGTTGGGAAGAGGGGTTTCATCATGGCTTTGATTTGCATTTCCATGATAGCTAATGATTTTGAGCATCCTTTCTGGCTTATTGACGGTTTATATATATTTACATAAGTATATATATATAAATAAATATATATATTTGCAGGTGATTTTTATTTTTATTTTTTATTTAAATTCAATTAATTAACATATAATATATTATTAGTTTCAGAGGTAGAGTTCAGTGATTCATCAGTCTTATATAACACCCAGTGCTCATTACATCACATGCCCTCCTTAATGTCCATCAATCCCACCACCTCTCTCCCCTCCAGCAACCCTCAGTTTGTTTCCTATGATTAAGAGTCTTATGGTTTATATATATTCTCTGGAGAAATATCTATTCAGATCCTTTGCCTGTTTAAAAAATTGAATTATTTATCTTTATATCAGTGAGTTGTAAGAGTTCTTTATTCTAGACAGTAGTCTTTTATCAGATACATGACTTGCCATAATGTAAAGTTGTTCTGCCATTCTCTGGGTTCTTTTTTCACTTTCTTGATGATGCCCTTTAAAGTACAACAGTTTGTAATCTTGATGAAGTCCAACTTATTTCTTATTTGTGTTTGCTTGTCATATCTAAGATTTTGCCTAACCTGAAGTCATGAAGAGTTACTCCTAGATTTTCTTCAAAATTTTTATAGTTTCAGCTGTTAATGTTTATATCTTTGATGCATTTAAAAAAAATTTTTTTTAAGATTATTTATTTATTTATTTAACAGAGAGAGAGACAGCGAAAGAGGGAACACAGCAGGGGGAGTGGAAGAGGGAGAAGCAGGCTCCCCACCAAGCAGGGAGCCCGACGCGGGGCTCGATCCCAGGACCCTGGGATCATGACCTGAGCCAAAGGCAGATGCTTAACGACTGAGCCACCCAGGCACCCCTTAATTTTTTTTTTTTTTTTTTTTTAGAGAGAGAGAGCATGAACAGGGGGAGGAGCAGAGAGAAAGGGAGAGAAGCAGACTCCCCACTGAACAGGGAGCCCAAAGCAGGGCTCCATCCCAGGACCCTGAGATCATGACCTGAGCCGAAGGCAGATGCGTAATTGACTGAGCCATCCAGGTGCCCCAGTTTTCTCCTAATTCTTGAATCAGTTTGGGAAATGACATTTTTCTAAAAACATGTCTTCTTTGTCTATTTCAAATTTGTTGGTATCACAGTTGAAGGATTTCCATATCTTTTAAATTTCTGATTAATCTATAAAAGACTCCTTTTTGCCTTTGATTTTTGTAAAAAGATTTATTTATTTACTTTAGAGAGAGCAGGTGGGAGAGGCAGGGAGGAGAAAGTCTCAAGCAGACTCCATGCTGAGCTCAGAGCCTGATGCAGGGCTCCATCCCTAAGATCCCTAACTTTAAGATCCTGACCTGAGCCAAAACCAAGAATCAGATGATTAACCCAATTGCACGACCCAGGCACCCTTGCCTTTGATGTTTTAAACACTTTATTTTCTTAGAACCGTTTTAGATTTATAGGAAAAATTGCAAACATAGTACACAGAGTTGCCATACAGTCCACACTTAGCTTCTCCTATTATTAACATCTTACATTAGCATGGCATGTTCATTGCAATTAATAAACCAGTATTAATACCTTATTAAGTCTATAGTGTTTTGAGATTTCTTTAGTTTTTACCAGTATCCCTTTTTTGTTCCAGGATCCCATCCAAGATATCACATTACATTTAATCATCATGTCTCCTTACGTTCCTCACAGAACCTCTTGTCTTGTGACAATTTCTCAGATTCTCCTTGTTTTTGATTCCCTTGACAGTTTTGAGGAGTACTGGTCAGGTATTTTGTAGGACTTGTCTGATGTTTTTCTCATGATTAGATTGGGGGTTTGCAGTAGTGAGAGGAAGATTACAGAAGTGTAAAGTATCATTTTCCTTATATGTCCAGGGTACATACTGTCAACACGATCTATCGCTGCTAATGTTGACCTTGATCACCTGGCTAAGGTGGTGTTCCATTTATCCTCTGTGAAGCTACTCTTCTCCCCTTTCTATACTACCACTGAGGAAGTCACTATGTGCAGTCTACACTTAGGTAGTCGGAGTTAGGCTCCACTTTTTGTGGGCAAAGTTATCTACGTAATTATTTGCAGCTTTGCATGGGAGATTTATCTCCCCCGTTTACTCATTTATTTAATAATTTATTTATATCAGTATGGATTCATGGATATTTATTTTATGCTTTGGGATATAATCCAATGCTACTTTATTTTATTGTTCCAGTTGCTCAGCTTTACTGTGAGCTCTTTTAGTTTGTTTCTGTGTCACTTTGACTTCCTCCTATTACCGTGGGTGTCTTTTGTTTCTTTGTTTTGAGCTCTTCCTTACTTTGCTGGCACTACACGATGCTCTAGGCTTATACATTTCCTGCCCTAGTCCTAGAATTAGACATTTTGTCAAAATGCCTTGGTTCCCTTTATTGGAGAATGGTATTAGAATCCAAGATCTGGGTATCGTGAGTGCTTATTTCTTCCAAGGTGTCATTGCTTCTAGTCCCTCTCAGCTGACAGAGCAAAGAATATGTGTATGTACACGTGTAAGAAAAACTCCATTCAGGGCGCCTGGGTGGCTCAGTTGGTTGAGCGACTGCCTTCAGCTCAGGTCATGATCCTGCAGTCCTGGGATCGAGTCCCGCATCGGGCTCCCTGCTCAGCGAGGAGCCTGCTTCTCCCTCTGACCCTCCCCCCTCTCATGTACTCTCTCTCATTCTCACTCTCTCAAATGAATAAATAAATCTTTAAAAAAAAAAAAAGAAAAGAAAGAAAAACTCCATTCATTCTAGCTCCCATTCCCCTCCCGTGTGTCTCCTTTACTGAGCATACAGAACACTTCATACACTTCTGGTCATCAGGTGTGTGGAGGTTACTCCCCACACCGTGCAATTCTGTGCAACACCAGGTGTGTGTCCTACAAGTTAACTCAATTCTAACACTGCCTACCTGGAAATCTTGTCCGATCCCACAGGCTAAGGCCTCAGGCCTGCAAGACTGCTTCTATCCCACTTCAGGTGCCAATCACAAGTGGTAGGTCCCCGGGTTATCCACAACTTCTGTCTGATTAAGCTACAAATTGGAGGTTCCCATGTGTCCCTCCTCAGGTTTGATTAATTTGCTAGAGCAGCTACAGAACTCCCAGAAACACATTTGCCAGTTTATTGAAGAATACAGATGAACAGCCAGATGAAGAGTTACCTAGGGCGAGGTCTGGGAGGATCCCTAGCACAGGAGCGTCTGTCCCCATGGAGTTTGGGGTGTGCCACCCTCCCTGCGTGGATTTGTCTGCCAACCTGGAATCTCCCTTAACCCTGTGCTGTTGGGATTTTGTGGAGGCTTCGTCACATAGGCATGATTAATTGTTAACTCAGTTTCTAGCCCCTCTCTATTCTTTGGAGGATGACGGGTGGGAATGAAAATTTTTTTATAATCTCTACACCCAATGTGGGCCTCAAACTCATGACCCTGAGATCAAGAGTCACATGCTCTTCCGACTGAGCCAGCCCAGCACCCCCTAAATGATTGTTTACATACACTAAGGTTCACTCTTTGCACTATAAAGTTCTGTGGGGTTCAACAAATGAATAGTGTCATGTCTGCACAGTTACAGTATCATGCAGAATATTTGAACTGTCCTAAAAAAATACCCTATGCTGTACCTGTTCAACCCTTCCTCCCTTCTTCCTGAGCTCCTGAGCTTTTTTCTAAATTGAAGTATAGCTGACATATTATATTGGCTTCAGGTGTACAACATGGTGATTTGACAACTATATACATTATGCAGTGTTCATCGTGATGAGAGTGGTTACTGTTTTTCACCTGTAACTGACTGTATTCCCTATGCTGTACTTTTCATCCCCATGACTTACTTATTTTATAACTGGAAGTTTGTTCCTCTAAATCCCCGTCACCCGTTTCACCCATCCTCCCACCCTCCTCCCCTCTCGTAAGAACCACCAGTTCTCTAGATTCATGACCGTGTTTCTATTTTTGTTGTTGTTTGTTCATTTGTTTTATTTTTCAGATTTTCGATCATACAGTATTTGTCTTTCTCAGACTTATTTCAGTTAGCATACTGCAAATGGCAAGATGTCATTCTTTTTTATAGCCGAGTAATATTCTACTGTGTATATATACACCACATCTTTATTCATTCATCTATCAGTAGACACTTAGGTTGCTTCCATATCTTGGCTATTGTAAATAATGCTGGAATAGACATAGAGGTGCATTTATCTGTCCAAATTAGTGTTTTTGTTTTCTTTGGGTACAGTCACTGAACTTTTTACTGTCTCAACAGTTTTACCTTTTCCAAAATGTCGTATAATTGGATTCAGACATTATGTCACCTTTTCAGACTTGCTTCTTTCACTTAGCAATATGTATTTAAGTTTCTTCTATGGCTTTTCATGGCTTCATAGCTCATCTCTTTTTACCACTGAATACTATTTATGGCTGTACCACAGTTAGTTTATCCATTCACCTATTGAAGGACACCTCCATTGCTTCCAGGTTTTGGTGATAATGAATAAAGCTACTACAGACATTCATGTGCCTGTCTCCATTTTGACTAATGAAATTATTTATGTCACTCTATCTTTTCTTGAGCAGTCTTGCTTGACTTTTTTTTTTTTTTTTAAAGAAAGCTCTACGTGTGACTTCAACTCACTACCCCAAGGTCAAGAATCACATGCTCTACAGACTGAGCCAGCCAAGTATCCCAGTCTTCCTTGGCTTTTATTTATCTTATTACTCTTTTTAAAGAACCAACTTCAAGCTTTATTACTCTCGTTTAGTGTATTTTTATTTTCTGTGTCATTGACTTATCTTCTTACGTTTACTATCCTGGGGTTTACTCTGATGTTTTTCTGGCTTCTTAAATTAGAAACTTATTAATCTTCAGGCTTCTCTAATATAAATACTTCAGGCTGTGAGAATTTTATTCAAGCCCTGCTTTGGCTGCATGCCACAAATTTCAGTACATAGCATTTTCTTACCATTCAGTTCTAAATATTTTTGTTGAAATTTGTCACTATGAATTTGTAGCATACCTACCTGCCAAATTGTGTGATGTTCCCCAGTATCCTGAGTATGGGCACAGAAAAAGTGGAAATTTAAGGACAACCCAGGGTTACTTTCACCTGGAAAGTATATCCCACCTACTGTATCTAATTTCACACCTCACATCCACATCTCATTTTCTCCCTGCATCTCATCAGGTAGTCTTTCTTTAATTAGAGAATCTGTCTCTCATCACCCTTTCTTCAATTCACTGTGGCGTCTATCACACATGTCCATCATTGAATGTCAATGCCTTACGTTGGCTCCTGGTACTGGGGACCATGAGAGTGTCACAGAGGACTATAAGAGATGGAGATGGAGAGGGCAAGGCGACTGATGGGCAGCTGTAGCCTAAACTGGCAAAAACCGTTCAGCTTCTCTTCAAGAGCATGGAAGTGCCAATATTACCTTTTACTAATCTGCTGCTCAGAACTATCACAATTATCCTTCACTATTACCCACAAGCACTCGGTATCCTTGCTATATCCACAATTATACGGGGCCTTCTTGTAAAAATTGACAAGTGACTGTTCTCCCCATCCAAATCACTTGGAAGAGAGGGAAAGGAACCACTGCAGAAGGCAAGGAGACCCAAATCCAGAACATGGGAGCAGAGAGTCAAACCCAGAAATGACCATGGAAACAAGCCCTGGATCTAGGCTGACATCCTGGGCAGGATGTGGATTAGTGTTTTTTCTAAGCTGCAGGGTATCCCCTCATTTAGAGGAACATGAAACAAATTTAATGGATTGCAATCAGCATCTGTTTTAAGTGAAATAGGACAGAAAGAATAGAAAATAACAGATTGTGTCACACATAGCATAAGATACTTTCTGTGAAATTTTTTAATGTGTATGTATGTGTTAATGTTAAATCATGAGATAAAATGTATTTTTAACTGAGGGTCAGAGTCAAAAAGAGTTTAAAGCACCTAGACGAGAGGCTTAAAGCAGACATCTAAGTTACATATGGGGGTACAGGGGAGAGAGCATATGGAGAATATGTGACCTGGAGGAGATATTTAAGTTAGGTCTTAAAGGGACTGTAAGAGAAGGTAAAGGACATTCTAGAGGAAGTGCACATACAAAGGCATTTTTGGGAAACGGCAAGAAGTCCATGAGGTGGAACCTCATGTAGGGAGAGAGGCATGGCAGAAGATGAAGGTGGAAAGGAAGGTAAATTGAGGATCCGTTGTGAAGGGTCTTATACACGAAGTGAGCTGGTTTTATTTTTATAAATTTTACTTATTTTGCAAGCTGAGGAAGCTTTTTTTCAAAAGGAAGATAAATTTATTATCTGGTTCCCTTGGAAATCCACAGAGGAAAACAAAGGTACCATTCATTGAGCACATACATTAGGTCAATGTTGAACTTCTTACTTTATATGCATTAGTTTAATTACTGATTAGCACAGTAACTGCTCATATGGTTGGTATTATAGTGACTCTCATTTGACAGATGAGCAGACTGAGGCTCAGAGATTTTAAGTTGCTCAGGTCATCCATCTATCAAGTGGAAAGGGTGGGCAGGTGTGACTCCAAAACTAGTGCACTGGACCACTTATAAAGATGGGAGACTCTAGAGAGCAGTCTCATCACCTGATAGAGAATAAGGCAGAGAACGTTTGGATCTCACTCATCAGCTCTCATCACTCAAGCACAAGTAGACTGCTTTTTATACCTCTTCCAGGTGGAGGAACAGCTGGAGGGGGCAGTGCCAACATCTACACTCTCTCCCCACATCATCAACTCCTCCTCTTCTGTCTCCAACCCTTTCGCTGCTTTACTACGACAACCTTATATATCTGCTGCTTTATAAAACAGGGATAATGTTATCTTTTATTAGGGATGTAATGATTATTCCATAAATTCTTCTTAAAAACACTTTGAGAATAAAGTAGTTACTCCTATTGAGTTGTTCATTTTGTAATATCTTTTTTACTTGCATTGGAAGGTACATTGTTACAGCTAAATTTCCAAGAGTCAGCTCCCTTCTCTTACGCTTATTTTTCTCATTTACATGTAGAGGCTATAAGGCACTAGGCAACTCAAGGGGCGCCTGGGTGGCTCAGTCGGTTAAGCGTCTGCCTTTGGCTCAGGTCATGATCCCGGGGTTCTGGGATCGAGCCCCACGTCAGGCTCCCTGCTCAGCGGGGAGCCTGCTTCTCCCTCTCCCCTTCTCCCCTGCTTACGATCTCTCTCAAATAAATAAAATCTTAAAAAAAAAAAAAAAAGGCACTAGGCAACTCAAGTCAAATGGCAAATTACTGCCTAGCTCAGGTCTTTCTTCATTAAATATCCCATCTCCTTCTCTGCTCTCATTGGCCAGCCTGAGAAGTGGGCAAATCAGACAGCTACCTACTTAAAGATTTGAAAGATGCTAAAAGGCCTCTACCTTAAAAAATGTCTCCCCAACATCTGATTCTAATTCTACACACTCTCTGGTGGCCTCATTGAAAAGACACACCCTGGAGCGCCTGGGTGGCTCAGTCGGTTAAGCGTCTGCCTTCGGCTCAGGTCATGATCCCAGGGTCCTGGGATCGAGCCCCACATCGGGCTCCCTGCTCCGCGGGAAGCCTGCTTCTCCCTCTCCCACTCCCCCTACTTGTGTTCCCTCTCTCGCTGTGTCTCTCTCTGTCAAATAAATAAATAAAATCTTTAAAAAAAAAAAGAAAGAAAAGAAAAGACACACCCTTTCCAACTCATTTAAGGTATGAAGTTACCTGACAGGGATTATTTATTAGCTAACTAATTAGCCTGTCACAGAAGCCACCTGCTTCCAACATCACCCAGAATAGAGGAGGGACCTGTAAGAATGACACTCAGAATTATATGATTTGATGGGTTAAGGGTGTGGGTAAAGGAGATGGAGGTGGAGTTAGGAATTAAAGAAAAGATCCAGAACTTGAAGGCAAAAACCCTTCAGCAGTCTAAGCACTTAGAGACATATACATGTCTAAGAAAAGGTTTTAGAGAAGTAGGTGGGGAGCTAGTTTTTAATGGGTACAGACTTTCAGTCAAGGAAGATAAGTTCTGGAGGTGGATGGTGATGGTGGTTGTTCAAGAACGTGAATGTACTTAATACCACAGAACTGTACAGTTAAAATTGGTTAAAATTTTAAGTTTCATGATATGTATACTACAGATATATTCTAGAGAGGGGTGCCCGGGTGGCTCAGTTGTTAAGCGTCTGCCTTCGATTCTGGTCATGGTCCCAGGGTCCTGGGATCGAGCCCTGCATCGGGCTCCCTGCTCTGCCGGAAGCCTGCTTCTCCCTCTCCCACTCCCCCTGCTTGTGTTCCCTCTCTCTCTGTCTCTCTCTCTCTCTGTCAAATAAATAAATAAAAATCTTTAAAAATATATATATTCTAGACAATCTGTGAGGGAAATGAAGTCAAAGCTGTTTTCACCAATCCTTTGCCTTAGAAAATATGTTAGTCACCCTTCAAGATGGCACCAATGATCCGCACCTCCTAGTATATACTCCCATGTATTGTATCCCCCACCCCACCCCCCAACAGTGGATAGGGCTGACCTGGGTAACCAATAGGAGGAAGCAGAAATGACCCTCCAAGGCTAGGTTCTAAAAGACGTTGCAGAGGCGCCTGGGTGGCTCAGATGTTTAAGTGTCTGCCTTCGGCTCAGGTCATGATCCCAGGGTCCTGGGGTTAGGCGCTGCAGCACATCGGGCTCCCTGCTCAGTCGGGAGCTGCTTCTCCCTCTCCCCCTGCCATTCCCTCCACTTGTGCTCTCTGGCTCTATCTCTCTGTCAAATAAATAAAAATCTTTAAAAAAAATTAAAAAATAGGGCGCCTGGGTGGCTCAGTCGGTTGAGTGACTGCCTTCGGCTCGGGTCATGATCCCGGAGTCCCGGGATCGAGTCCCGCATCGGGCTCCCTGCTTGGCGGGGAGTCTGCTTCTCCCTCTGACCTTCCCCCCTCTCATATGCTCTCTCTCTCTCATTCTCTCTGTCAAATAATAAATAAAATCTTAAAAAAAAAATTAAAAAATAAAAATAAAAGACGTTGCAGCTTCCAACTGGTTCTCTCTTAGATCTCTTGCTCTGAGCGAAGTGAGCTGCCATATTGCGAGGACATTCAAGCAGCCTATGGAGAGGTCCAGGGATGAGAAACTGAGGCCTTCAGCCAACAGCCAGCATTAACCTGCCAACCCACTGAGGAGCTGCCTTGAAAGCAGATCCTCCAGCAGTCCCATCCAACATCTGGACTGCAACCTCATGACTGAGCCTAAGCCAGAACCACCTAGTTCCCACATTCCTCACCCACAGAAATTGTGAGATAATATTTGCAGTTATTTTAAGCCACTATTTGGGGGTGGGGGGTAATCTGTTCTATAGAAATCGATGACTAATACAGGTAGCATGAAGATCCCCCATCAACTGCCTGAGGCTGATGGAATCTTCCGTCATTTATAGATCTCTCTTTGTTCCAAGATTATTTCACAGTTGCTTAAAGATATTCAGTGATCCCATTTAGATAAAGTTGTACTTACTTTTACAGGTTTTGAATACCTAAGAGGTAGTCCTTAAAAACATTTCCCAAGGGCGCCTGGGTGGCTCAGTCGTTAAGTGTCTGCCTTCGGCTCAGGTCATGATCCCAGGGTCCTGGGATCGAGTCCCACATCAGGCTCCCTGCTAGGCAGGAAGCCTGCTTCTCCCTCTCCCACTCCCCCTGCTTGTTATTATTTTCTAGTCCAATTCCACTATATTTGGAGAACATGCTTTTAGCTAAAGAAGACAGCCATCTCTGACCAAAAAAACAAAAACAAAACATTCTTGTGTCCCCATGCTGCCCCTGTGAATTCAGCCTGTATTCCTCCTAAGATTTTTGAGATTAAAGGGAGAGTGCTCATTTAGAAGACTTCATCCTACGAAAAGAAGTTATGGCTCTCGCTATCTCTCTCTCTGTCAAATAAATAAATAAAATCTTTAAAAAAAAAAAAAATTTCCCAAAATTGGAGAGGCATTGCAGAATTTCAAACAGTTAAGGTTAGCAAGAGCAATTCCTAACATACCTTGTCAGGTGATGGGAATGTTTTTCCTTTAATACTACAGATGGAATGCTTAAATACCTAAAGGCAGGCCAGTATTTTATTTTATATTATTTTATTTTTTCTTTCTTTTTTAAAATTTAAATTCAATTAATTAACATATAATGTATTGTTGGTTTCAGGGGTACAGGTCTGTGATTCATCAGTCTTATATAATACCCAGTACTCATTACAACACATACCCTCCCCAATGTCCATCACCCAGGTACCCCATCCCTTCACCCCCCTCCCATCCAGCAGCCCTCAGTTTGTTTCCTATGATCAAGTCTCTCTTTTTTTTTTAAGATTTTATTTATTTATTTGACAGAGAGAGACACAGCGAGAGAGGGAACACAAGCAGGGGGAGTGGGGGAGGGAGAAGCAGGCTTCCTGCAGAGCAGGGAGCCTGATGTGGGGCTCGATCCCAGGACCCTGAGATCATGACCTGAGCTGAAGGCAGACGCTTAACTGACTGAGCCACCCAGGCGCCCATATCAGTGAGATCATATGATAATTGTCTTTCTCTGATTGACATATTTCGCTAAGCATAATACCCTCTAGTTCCATCCACGTCATTGCAAATGGCAAGATTTCATCTTTTTGATGGCTGCGTAATATTCCCGTGTGTGTGTGTGTGTGTGTGTGTGTGTGTGTGTGTGTGTGTACCACATCTTTTTTATCCATTCATCTGTTGATGGACATCTGAGCTCTTTCCACAGTTTGGCTATTGTGGACATTGCTGCTATAAACATTGGGGTGCAGGTGCCCCTTTGGATCACTACATTTGTATCTTTGGGGTAAATACCCAGTAGTACAATTGCTGGGTCTTAGGGTTGCTCCTATTTTCAACTTTTTGAGGAATCTCTATACTGTTTTCCAGACTGGCTGCACGAGCGTGCATTCCCACCAGCAGTGTAGGAGGGTTTCCCTTTCTCCCATCCTCGCCAGCATCTGTTGTGTCCTGATTTGTGAATTTTAGCCATTCTGATTGGTGTGAGGTGGTATCTCACTGTAGTTTTGATTTGTATTTCCCTAATGCTGAGTGATGTTGAGCACTTTTTTCATGTGTCTGTTGGCCATTTGGATGTCTTCTTTGGAGAAATGTCTGTTCATGTCTTCTGCCCATTTCTTGATTGGATTATTTGTTCTTTGGGTGTTGAGTTTGATAAGTTCTTTATAGATTTTGGATACTAGTCCTTTATCTGATATGTCATTTGCAAATATCTTCTCCCATTCTGTCGGTTGTCTTTTGGTTTTGACGACTATTGCCTTTGCTGTGCAAAAGCTTTTATCTTGATGAAGTCCCAATAGTTCATTTTTGCCTTTGTTTCCCTTGCCTTTGGAGAGGTGTCTAGCAAGAAGTTGCTGTGGCCGAGGTCAAGAGGTTGCTCCCTGTGTTCTAAATCTGTCTCTCCCCAGGGTCAGGTAGAGAAGGCGTGTACTTATCCTTGTGTTCCTAGTGGAGGCTAGACAGCTTCTTCTAATGATGGGTTTCTCTAGCTTTTGGGTTATATTAGCATACAAATGATTTCCTTAGTAATCTTTACAGAATTCCAGAAGTTTAAGATCCTGTTTTTTAGAGGGCAAGACCATCTTTTCCTCAAAATCTAAATTTAAAAAACATGAATTGAACATACCCAGTTTATCTAGATACATGCAGTGGTTTCTCAGTACTTGGTATGCACACCCTCTGGGAATTCAAAAGACTCAACTCTTATGTTAATACACACTAACTCCATCTTAACAGGGCAATGGGTAAGAACTGGATGGCCTGAGAACATTTAAGGAAATTCTTCTTTCTCTGCTTCTCAATCATTTATTTATCCAGTCATCCAAATATTTATTAGGCAGTTATTATATAACAGAACATGTGTCAAGTTTCAAGCATCTATTTCTTGTTTTCTTTCTCTTCACCATCTCTTAAAATTATAATATCTTCAATTTTTCTGAAATTTTCTCCTAATTCTCCATTTTATAATAAATTTTCATTTCAGTCATGGGGAAGATCATTAAAAACAGGCTAGATACTACCTGGAAGTCTTTATTATCTTTTCCAGTTTCCCTAAAAATTAAATTTCATTTTGAGAGACTTAGCATGCGTTAGCACGAAAGTATAATAGTTCTCTTACACTGTGCTCATTCAGTTAATGCAGGCAACAGTTACCTAGGGTTTTCATGGCATTTGCCAACAGGCAGCAGGAGACTAATTGGATTTCTTCAAGGTCACAGGGTTCAGCTGACAGAGACTTTACTATGTAATTCAATTCCTTCCCAATGTCAGACAAGTGGGTCGTATGAAGTAAACTCATCTTCTTCAGGTTTGTCAGGCCTTCAGCTGCAAAAAGTTGGAAGGGAAATTACATTAGGATTAACATCAAGTTAATTTGATTTAAACATAGATTAATGGACAGAAAAGAAGACAAAGAACAATTGCACAGAGATCTTGCCATGCTCTTTCTGTAGAGACCTTGAATTATAAAAAGCCAAAGAGAGTTGTTCTTCTTTCAACTCCCTCTCCCATCTCCTGGACCATACAAAGGTCACCTATGTGAAGGTCATTCTCTCAGCAGCATGAGAAAAAGTATAATAAATGTGTAGTATTTTAATGGGTATCAATGTATACCTTGCCATAACTTCTTTTCGTAGGATGAAGTCTTCTAAATGAGCATTCTCCCTTTAATCTCAAAAATCTTAGGAAGAATACAGGCTGAATTCACAGGGGCAGCATGGGGACGCGAGAATGTTTTGTTTTTGTTTTTTTGGTCAGAGATGGCTGTCTTCTTTAGCTAAAAGCATGTTCTCCAAATATAGTGGAATTGGACTAGAAAATAATAACAAAGATAACAAGGAAATCTCCAAACACTCGGAAATTTAACGGTAGACTTCTAAATAAGCATGAATTAAGGAAAACTAGACAGTATTTTGAAAAATATAGAAATAAAAATAAAATATATCAAAATCTGCAGCTAACACAGTGCTTAAAGGAAATTGAATTTATAGCTTAAAATTTTTCAAAAAAGAAATCTGCAGGCACAGATAATTTAACTTGCAAATCCTACCAAACATTCAAAGAAGAAATAATACCAGTTCTACAAAATCACTTCCAGAAAATAGAAGTGAAAAGAACACTTCCCAGCTTTTTCATGATGTTATCATTAAATGCTACAAAACCCAGAACAAGAGAATAAAACAAAACTTCAGACCAATATACCACTTATGAACATAGAAGCAAAAGTCCTCAACAAAATATTACTAAGGATTCCAGCCATATATAAAAAGAATGTTATACTACCACCAAGTGGGCTTCCTACAGGGAATGCAGAGCTGTTTCAGTATTTGACAATCAATCCATATAATTCACTATATTAACAGACTAAGAAAAACTGCATGATCAGATATATTGAAGCAGAAAAAACATTGAAATCATCTGACATTCATCCATAATAAGAATTCTTAGCAACCTAGGAATAGAAGGGAACTCCCTCAATCTGATAAAAGCCATCTACAAAAAAACTAGGGTTGACATCGTATTTAGTGGTGAAAGTCTAAATGCTTTGTTCCGGAACAAGGGAGGATGTTCACTCTCACCCCTCCTATGCAACACTCTACTGCAAGTCATAATCAGTGCAATAAGGCAAGAAAATAAAATAACTACAAATTGGAAAGGAAGAAATAAACCTGTTCTTTTTGGAGATGGCATGAAGTGAGTATAGCAAAGGTGTAGAGTATAAGATCAACAGACAAAAATCAATTGCATTTCTATATAATAGCAATAAATGAATGGAAACCAATTTTTTAGAATTCTATTTACAATAGCTCCAAAAGAATGAAAAAGTTAGATATAAATCTGATAAAACATATACAGGATCAACATGATGAAAACTACAAAATGATGATAAAAGAAATAAAAGGAAATCTAAATTTAAGACAAACCATGCTCATGGATTGAAAGATTCAACAAAATAAAGATGTCAATTCTCCCTAAATTGGTCTATAGATTTAATGTAATTCCAACCAAGATCCCAGGTAAGAGTTTTTGATAATATAAACAATGTGAAAGACAAAGGAACTAGAATATAAAAAAACAATTTTGAAAAAGAATAAAGTTGGAGAAACAACACTACTCAATTTTATGACTGAATATAAAACTACAGTTACTAAGACAATATGACATTACCAAAGGATAGATAAGGGTGTTGGCAGATGATCAATCAATAAGAGCCTAGAGTCCAGAAATACACCCACATAATTACAGCCAAATGATTTTGGACAAAAGTACAAAGGCAATTCAAACATGAAAGAATAGTCATTTTTTTAAAAGATTTTATTTATTTATTTGACAGAGAGAGACACAGTGAGAGAGGGAACACAAGCAGGGGGAGTGGAAGAGGGAGAAGCAGGCTTCCCGCTGAGCAGGGAGCCCGATGCGGGGCTCGATCCCAGGACCCTGGGACCATGACCTGAGCCAAAGGCAGATGCTTAATGACTGAGCCACCCAGGTGCCCCAAGAATAGTCATTTCAATAAATAGAACACCTGGATATCCGTATGCAAGAAAAATGAACCTTGATCTAAACATCATATTTTATATAAATGTTAACTCAAATGGATCATAAATCTAAATGTAAAATGTAAAACTGGGGCGACTGGGTGGCTCAGTGATTAAGCATCTGCCTTCGGCTCAGGTCATGGTCCCAGGGTCCTGGGATCAAGTCCCGCGTCGGGCTCCCTGCTCAGCGGGGAGTCTGCTTCTCCCTCTTCCACTCCCCCTGCTTGTGTTCTCTCTCTTGCTGTGTCCCTCTCTGTCAAATAAATAAATAAAATCTTTAAAAATAAGTAAATAAAATGTAAAACTTTAAGAAGAAAAGATAGGAGGAAATCTTCATCACCTGGGGTTAAGCGAAAAATTCTTAGAAATCACACCAAAATTTTGATTCATACAAGCAAAAACGTCCTGCAACTAAATCTAAAATTTTTGTTCTATGAAAGATACCATTAGGAGAGTGAAAAGACTAGCTACAGATTAGGAGAAAATATTTTCTTTTTTCTTTTTTAAGATTTTATTTATTGGGGCGCCTGGGTGGCTCAGTTGTCGTTAAGATTTTATTTATTTATTTGAGAGAGAGACAGAGTGAGAACATGAGAGGGGTGAGGGACAGACTCCCTACTGAGCAGGGAGCCCCACACAGGGCTCAATCCTGGGACTCTAGGATCAATGACCTGAGCCGAAGGCAGATGCTTAACTGACTGAGCCACCCAGGTGCCCCAGGAGAAAATATTTTCAAATCACTTATCTGACAAAGGAACTGTATCCAAAATATTTAAAGACCACTCAAAACTCAACACTAAGAAGATAAATTGCCCAATTAAAAAATGGGTGAAAACTTAAACACTTTGCCAAAGAGGTATATAGTTGGCAAACAAACCCATGAAAAGTTTTCAAATTATTATCAGCTAAGTATGATGAAATAACACTACATCCAGAGTTCCAGTTGTTCCATATCCTCATCAGCACTTGGTGTTGTCTGTTTTATTTTTTTCTTATTGTAGGGCAATTGTAGAATAAAAAAAACCACAAAGGATATTAAGTGCTAGTGAGAATGCAGAGCAGCTAAACCTCTCATATATAGCTATTGGAAATGTAAAATTGTACAAACTGGAAAATAGCTTGGAAGTTTCTTAAGAAGTTAAACAAACACTTGTCCTATGGCTTAGCAGTCCCACTCCTGATATTTACCTAAGTGAATTCAAAGCTTATTTTCAGGGGTGCCTGGGTGGCTCAGTCAGTTAAGTGTTCAACTCCTGATTTCAGCTCAGGTTATGATCGATCTCAGGTCATGATCTCAGGGCCATGAGATGGAGCCCCTCGTGGGGCTCCTTGCTAAGTATGAAGCCTGCCTAAGATTCTCTGTTTCCCTCTCCCTCCCTTTTTGCCCCTCCCTCCCACCCCCAGAGGGCAGGTGCACTCTCTCTCTAAGAAAAAAGGAAAACTTGTTTTCACATAAAACCTTGCATACGAACATTTATAGAAGCTCTATTTATAATCACCCAAGCTGGAAATAACCTACATGTCTTTCAGAGGTGATGAGATAAACTGTGGCACAACCATATAATGCAACACTATTCAGCAAAGAAAGGGATAAACTAGGAAGATTCTGAAGATATGTGGAGGGCAGAAACAGAAACCAGCCTTGGGTAGAAATGACAGGGCACTGGAGTTTAGCTATAAGAAGGAATGAGCACTGATTACAAACTAAAATGTCAACAAGGGCCAGGGAGATAGTGTTATTACATGAGGTAGAACAGGTGGGTGCTGTGCCCACACGGAGATTATGTATCTTGTCCACAGAACATAGCAACATCTCAAGAAGCTCTAGCTGATTGTTACCAAGTGAAGATGTGGGCATGCAGTTGCCAGACCTACAATTATCAAGAGAAATGAGTAACCTGTAGTTTCACACTGCAATCTCCCAATTGCAAAATGTTGCCAACGCCAGGGAAAAGAATCGTGACTAGGGGATGGGAAAGGGAAGGAGACTTCATTGTAGATTGTTTTATAATTTGGATCATGTGAATATATTACTCAAAAAATAAATTTTAAAAATTAAGGACAAAATATTGGCAAACCTTGAAAAGACAATTCTATACAATATGTAGGCCAAATTCAGCACATAGGTGACCAGTTTGCAAGATCAAAGGAATAGCCGTCAAGAGGAAATGGTGAGCTTCCTGACACAGAAGGTAGTCTAATGAAGTTGCGGTGACTATGCAGAATCTTATGGAAGGGATTCCTGCATTAAGAAGGTTGCAAAAATTATCTGTACAAAAGATTCTAGATTTTTTTAAATGATATGAAATTTTCCCTACAGGATGAAAAGTGAGGCAGAGCCTGATGGAAATCTATTGTGAATGAAAAGTAATCTTGGATCACAGTCAAGAAGAACAAGGCTCCTGCCAGCCCATAGCTTCACACCACAAGCAGCCCCTGTCCCAGGCAGTGGGCCTGATCTACTTGGTAAAGCTGGTTGACACATGTAAGGCTGACAGACATTCACCTTTAATACTATTTTGAACTTAGGGAAAACTCCCCTTTACCCAGAAAGATTGGCCCCACATGTATGTGTCTGAGATCTGAAATTATTTCATGTTAGACAAAATCTGTTCCCAAAATCTTCTTTCAAAATGAACGATACGTGGGGTGGGGTGGGGCTGGGTATGTTCTGCAGTTTCCTGGATGAGAATCCAGTAACACAATTAGCTACTAGCTCCCTCAGGTGATTAGTTTACAGGCTGGATTTCCTCTCAGACTTGAAGCGGGCAGGGCTGTCCTTTGGCAGGGAAGCAGTGGGTGTTGGGTAGAGATGGAGATGCTGAGAAGGGGGAGAGGTCAGTGAAGACAAGCTTAACCTACCCCCCCCACACACAAAACCATAGAAACTATAGTGCCATTCCGTCAGACTGTACAGCTTCAGCTCTGGGAATCCTCCCTGGTGCCTCCCAACATGGCAGCCTTCCCCCCTTATGGACCTCTCTCTCAGTCCTGCTGCCTCCCTTCCAAGTCCTGACACCTGGTTGAAACCATTAGAGCATTTAAAGCAAAACTGTATGATATCTAATATTTCCACGGTAACCCAAACAGGGTTGATTATAAGCTTAAACTGCTGATGTTTACAATACCCGGCAGCCGTGAAGTCTGGAGGTCTTGAATACTCAAGTTTTTCAGGTTTGTCACGGGTGTGATGTGTTGCTCATATTCTATGGTGAGGGCACTGGCTTCCATGGTGAGAGAATGAATGTTCTCACGGGTGCTGAGGATGGAACTAAAGCTTCTGGCCACGCCAGCACACCTCTTCATGCACAATCTGAGGCTTATAGCAGAGCTGAGTATCTTTCCCAGATATCTGATATCTTTCTTATTCAACTTGCTGAAGTCCCAGAATATGACCTCCAGAGTCTTGAATTCCTGCTTCCAGTTGAAGAACAAAGACAGGGCCCTGCTGGGAATGTAGGTTTCTGAGGACTCTTCTCGACGCCTGCTCGTGTCTTCTGTGGTCTTGTCCCATGAGGCTGTAGCTTCTCCATAGAAGTCGAGTTTAATGAAGTCCAGAGCACTGGCACAATTAGGCAAGCGTTCAAAGAAGTCAAATAGGTAATCAGGATGTTCTCTGAGTTGATATATAAGCTTTTACCACAAAAGAAAGCTTCAAATTCTTTAGTCAGGTCTGACTCAGCTATACTCTCATGGAATAAATGAACATCACACTCTGTAAAGGAATGGTGTTTATGGCTTTCAGAGTTGCTTGCACAGTGGTGTTTTTCACATTTTGCATGGATTCTTGCCTCCAGAGAGGCTTCTTGGTGTTGGAGAGCCCGAGGAGGCTGCCATGTTGATACACTCCTGCAAGGTGTTTCCAAACAGTCCTGGTGGCTTCCATAGCTGATCCACCCGTGTACAGAAGCAGGTTGCTATACTTGGATGTAATGTCTGAAACAAAAATCATTTTCTGCAAGTGACCCTTCCCCTTGGTCACCTCCTCTGGCTCTTGAGACTTTAGTAAATTGCTGAGCCTACGTCCTGCTATGTACTCCTGGGATGAGTTATGAAAGAATTGATACTTTGGCTGGAACCGTTGAGCTGTGTATTTACAGAGGAGTCCAGCTGTCAGTAGGGTATCCTCATTCACATGGGACATGTCTTCCAGTTGGAAATCAAACCTGTGGGAGAACATGCCCCCCAGAGCTAGGTCTCCACAGTGGACCAGGCTCTGAGTGAAGTCACCTGCAGCCACCCCTTTAAGTCTGTGCTTGTTTTTCTGTATCAGCAGATTGTAGAAGGTATGGAACCGTGTTGTTTGTGTGTTAGAGTAGAACGCACTTTCCCCCATCTGGATGACACAAGTGATGACCACAAAGAGAGGGGTCTTCATCAGATTCCTCAATCACCTGGATTTCTGAATTTGGAGCAATAAGCCTTCAGCATGCTCCTTCATCAGCACTTTCCAGATGAGAGTCTGGGCACTGTCCTCTGTCATATCCCCCACCTCCGCAGTCAGGGCACCAAACGGCCTGATGTGCCTCAGGCACTCACTGGTGGTGGTGACAACCTCCATATTCTTGAGGCGGTGGTTTTCCTTTATGAGGGCTTTGATCTCTGGGCAGTTCTGGGCCCTGAATTCATTGTAGCCATCGAGGAGAAAAAGAACTCTGCCGTAGCTTCAGCAGCATGGCCATGAAAGTCTGCTTCCTGATCATGTCAGGTGTATGCACGAGTTGATCACACACAGTGGCAAAGAGCCCACCCTGGGCCTTGCTCAGAGGGAGAAAGAAGACTAATTTGGACTTGGTCAGAGCCCCACACTCTCCCGAGGCCCAGAGCATGGCAATTTGCTGTAGCAGAGCGGACTTCCCTTTGCCCGGTTCCCCTTTGATGATGCAGGGGCTCTCAAGAGTGTCTGGTGGACCATTCAGGGTCAGCTGCTCCAATCTGTGATGGTGATGGTCCTTCCTCCATAGAACACGTTCTGTGAAGGTGCTTTTCAAATTAAAAATAATATCAATATCTTCACTCAGGGGAGAGAAGTTCAGAAAAGATGGGATATGGTATAAATCCTTTAGATCCTGAGACAAATCATCTAGGTCTTCTTTTGATATCTGCTAAAAAAGACCTGTAAGAGAAGAGGTGAGGTTAGAGGATCCGATTCTGTGTCTCCCCAGAACGTAGAGTTCAGGAGGATTTTAAGAGGCAGTTATGCTGAGGATCTTCCCCATTGGCGACTTGACTTTCCTTCCCCAGTATGAGCTGGCAGAAAGGATTCCAAATATTTACTCTTCCCCCTTTGCCTTCTGTTTCCTCCTTTCCACCACAGGATCTTTGTTGAAGCCGAAGGGAAATGGGAGGAGCCTGTGTTGGGCTAGGAAAGTGCGTGAGAATAGTAGGGATATGGCTGAGAGGGATGGTTAGGGGTAACTTCCCCAGATCAAGCCTCAACCTTGATTAAAATCTATCATGAAACAAAATAAGTTATTATTTAGTGATAATATGATTTTTTAAAAGATTTTATTTATTTATTTGGCAGAGAGAGACAGCAAGAGAGGGAACACAAGCAGAGGGAGTAGGAGAGGGAGAAGCAGGCTCCCCGGACACGGGGCTCGATCCCAGGACCCTGGGATCATGACCTGAGCCGAAGGCAGACACTTAACGACTGAGCCACCCAGGCGCCCCTAGTGATAATATTATTAAAAATAGTAATTCCTCATTGGACTAAAGAATTTCAAGAACCACGACTTCTTGAGTGCCTTCATTATCCAGTTTGATTTTGAAGTGAGACTATACTAAATCATTAATCCCTGACCCTGGAGTGACTTATTTGGCTTCAAGGACAAGTAATCTAATGGGAGTTTTTGCTGAGAGTGTCTGAGCTTTTCCTCTGCAGAACCAAAACCCAACTACCCAGTGATATAAAGAGAGAGGAGAGCAGAGGCTCTCTCATGGGGAGTATGGATTTTCTTCATGGTTTATTCTATTTGTAGAACACAAGAAAATTGATACTTTGTCCATTCAAATCCTGAAACAGAGGATAGTTCCACTTTTCAAGGGATTTGAGAAAGAGGTTATAGGATTCGGGACCCTTCTTCAAAGTCAGGGGAATGATCCTTCAGCCTCCTGCTTGACCTTCTCATAGTAAATGATGTTTACTTCTTTGTGATTCAGAACGTTCCACACAAATAGCTCATCCACAATTTGCTTTACAACAGTCATTCCCAACCTTTGAATGAGGACTTGACTATTCTCCTTTATGAAATACACTGAGGAGATGGGGGGAAATAGATACATTTATTTATTTATATAAAATGTGCTTCTCAGCATCCTGTTGCCAGAGCAGTAGGGTCATGCACTCCCCACCCCCACCCCGACCCATCTGGAGTTACGGAAATGCCAAATCCTTGAATTCCAGGCCCTCAAGAAAAGCTCTACAAAGCCCTGCATCCTTAATCCGAGAGTCTTTGTTGAGCAACATGGCTTTTCTTTGGTAATGAAGTCAGGGGAGCAGTCTTGTGCCCCAATATAAAAGGGTCTCTCGTAAGAGTAATGAAACTGGCCTGAGATCTGCCAGTTGCTACCATCTGTGCAACCTTGGCAAGTTGCTAAACCTCTCTGAGCCTATTTCAGTGCTGTGCTGCTAAATATTGAACACACTTGTTCTCTGGGGGTAAAGGCCCTGATTTGTAGAATTCACCAATCTCCACATTAGAAATATTTTCACCGTGGCTGATCTCAAGCTAACAACATATGTCAACTGGCTAACAAAAATCATGAGAATTCAACAATCAGGTCTGACTAAACAGTAAGAACCAGCGCCAATACACACTGGTTGCTCATCTGTACCATGGGGTTGAGAACAGTATTTAACTTATGAAGTTATGAGAATTCCTGTATAATATCTCATACAAAGAGAGAGCTCAATACATGTTAGAGACTATTTTTAGCCATTATTCTGCTGTCACCAATCAAAGGAGTAGTGCATTTCACCTCCCATAGAATTTGTTCTTTTCTAGAGTATCACTGCAAAACAGTTGTCAGTACCAGGGGTAAGTCTGACACCTCTCCAAGTCCCTGGAGAAGCCGTGTCACTTCTATTTCTGGCTCACCATGATCTAACTCTCAAACGCAGACCACACTGCACCCCAGCAGCCCTTCATAGCTTGGAGAAATGTCTCCCTGGTGTTTTCACTCATAGACACTCATCTGTACTAGTTCTCGTCCTGGGCTAGGCTGCTCCTGGTTTTCAAATCTTAAGCTTGACTCATACAAATGGATGTGCTCCTCCTGAAGGCCCCAAGACCTCTCTGGTCTGAAAGGCACCATCTGGCACTCAACTGTTTCATCTTTTTCTTATTTATTTTTATTTACTTATTTATTTATTTTAGTAATCTCTACATCCAATGTGGGGCTCTAACTCGCAACCCTGAGATCAAGGGTCATAGGCTCTTCTTCTTTTTTTTTTTTTTTAAGGATTTTATTTATTTATTTGAGACAGAATGAGAGAGAGAGAGAGCACATGAGAGGGGGGAGGGTCAGAGGGAGAAGCAGGCTCCCTGCCAAGCAGGGAGCCTGATGCGGGACTCCATCCAGGGACTCCAGGATCATGACCTGAGCCGAAGGCAGTTGCTTAACCAACTGAGCCACCCAGGCGCCCCGGTCATAGGCTCTTCTAACTGAGCCAGACAGACACCCCTTAACCTGCTTCATTTAAAAAATCAACCTCATTAAGGTATAATTACATACAATATATGCATAAATATGGTATATTTGTGTTTATGTATTATATTATGTGTTTGTGTGTATGTGTTATGTTTATTATTATATATTATATATTAGTAATTATTATATATAATACATTTTGTATTTATGTATTATTATATTATATTGCATTATTACATTATTATATTAAGGTATAATTACATACAATACATAAACTGCATACAATAAAATGCAAGGAGATTTGACCAATGTACACACCCATGTCAGTAACACCCAAGTCAAGATTTAGAATATTTCCATCATTGCAGAAAGTTTCCTTGTATAATCCATCCCTCCTACTCCCCACCAAAGCAACCACTGATCAGATTTCTTTAACTATAAAATTAGTTCTGCCTGTTCTAGAGAGTCCTATGAATGGAAAACCTAATATGTACTCTTGTATCTGGCTCCTTTCACTTACCATCATATTTTTGAGATTTGCCTTGTTGTTTGCATGTATTGGTAGTTAAGTCCTTTTATGACTGAGCAGTATTCCATTGTATGACCAAATCAGTTGACTTATCAATTCTATTGATTGACATTTGGTTTGTTTCCAGTTTGTGGCTATAATGAATGAAGCTACTATGAACATTCATGTACAAGTATCTTTGTGGACATATGTTTTCATTTCTCTTGGGTAAATACTTAGAAGTAATATTTCTGGGTCATATATATGGTAAGTGTATATTAATTTTATAGAAGGTGCCAAACTTTTTTAAAGTGGTCGTACCATTTTACATGCCTACCAACATGTAAAACCAACAGTTCCAATGGTTCTCACCAACACTTGGCATTATTCATCTTTTAATTTTAGCCATACCTATGAATGGGTAGTGGTATCTCATTATGTAGGGTTTTTGTTTTGTTTTGTTTTTTAAAGGATTTTATTTTTTTATTAGAGAGAGAGAGCACAGGGGAGGGAGAGAGGGACAGAGAATCTGAAGCAGACTCCATGCTCAGCAAGGAGCCCAATGCTGTGCTCAATCCCATGACCTCAAGATCACAACCTGAGCCAAAACCAAGAATTAGATGCTTAACTGACTGAGTCACCCAGGCACCCCTCTCATTATGTAGTTTTAATTTTCATTTAATGATGCTGAGGATCTTTTCATGTACTTTATTGTTCATTCATAAATCGTCTGTGAAGTATCTGTACAGATCTTTTGCCCATTTTACAAATTGGGTTGTCCTCTTATTACCGACTCTCAAGAGTTCTTCATAGGGGCACCTGGATGGCTCAGTCAGTTAAGCGTCTGCCTTCGGCTTGGGTCATGATCCCAGTGTCCTGGGATTGAGCCCCGCTTCGGGTTCCCTGCTCACTGGGGAGCCTGCTTCTCCCTCTTCCTCTGCCTGCCACTCCCCTTGCTAGTGTTCTCTCTCTCTTTCAAATGAATAAATAAAATCTTAAAAAAAAAAAAAGTTCTTCATAGATTCTGGATGTAAGTTGCTTGCCAGATATATGTACTATGAGTGTTTTCTCCTAATCTGTAGTTGTTTTGATTGTATGCAGGAGTTAATTCATAAAGATAACTGAGTGACAACATAGAGAGGTCAATGCCAATAAAAGAAATTTTATTGCTTAATATTCCCAGTAGAAGGAATGTATGCCATATCATACAGGGCTTGATCAGGAGGCAGAGAAGTAAAGGAGAAAAGGAGAAAGCTTAGCCCAGAGCATGCATTATAGTTTTCACAGGAAGAAATGAGTGAGGCAGGGTAGGCAAGTTTGAGCAAGTTTAGGATTGGATAGTTTGAATAATTTTGGCAGACTCTAGGCTCTAAGAGTGACTCTGGAGTGATTTAAGGCAAGGGAAATATTGTCTTGGTGCGTGAGTTTGTAAAGTTGGTGGTTGGGGATATTGTCTTTGGGTTGGTTGTTTTGCATAAGAAAGGCACACTCACAGACAAGTTTTTTGCTTTTCCTATGAATTAGCTAGCCTTGATAGGGGCAGCCTCTCCCACCTAGCAAAACCCCCAAAAGAGCAAAGCACCATAAAGTATAAAAAATTGAAAACATGATTAATACAAGGTTTGCCTTTTATTCTCTGACATCTTTTGAAAAACAAAACATTTTCCTTTTTATGAATTCGAACTTATTAATTTTTCTTCTTTGATTCATGCTATTTGTGTCCTATCTACAAAGTCATTGCTATCCCAAGCCACAGAGATTTTCACCTAAGTTTTCTTCTAGAGGTTTTATAATTTTAGCTTTTACATTTAGGTCACTCATCCTTTTGGGGATAGTTTTTGTTCATGAAGTGGGATGAGGAGTTGTAGTTCATTTTTTTCCCCTATAGAGATATCTAATTTTTCCAGCATGATTGGTTGAAAAGAATATCCATTACCCATTGAATTTATGATGCTGCTTCTGGATTCTCTTCTGTTCCATAGATTTATATGTCTGTTCTTATGCCAATATCATACTGTCTTGAATATTGTATCCTTATAATAAGTCTTGAAATCAGGTAGTATAAATCCTTCCATTTTGTTTTTTTTTAAAGAATTATTTGCATTTCCACATAAATTTAAAAATTAGTTTATTGATAAATATTTTTAAAAGAAGCCTTTTTGACTTCTACTTTCTGGTCTGGCATGTAAAGAAATTATTACCTCCATCCTAAAATCAAGTAAAAAGTAAACTGAATAAACTGAACATCAACAACTCTTTTTATATCTGTCAGAGAATTGGAGCAAACAGGTGTCCCCAAACTGGAGACAGTCAGGCAGATAGAGAGAATCACACTTACTGGAGCAGAAACCCACAAGGAGCAGTAACCTCTAAGAAACCAGCATCAGAAAAGAACGGGGCCCGGGGCGCCTGGGTGGCTCAGTCGGTTAAGCGGCTGCCTTCGGCTCGGGTCATGATCCCAGGGTCCCCGGGATCGAGCCCCACATCGGGCTCCCTGCTCGGCGGGGAGCCTGCCTCTCCCTCTCCCTCTGCCTGCCTCTCTGCCTACCTGTTCTCTCTCTCTCTCTGTCAAAGTAATAAATAAAATCTTAAAAAAAAAAAAAAGAGAGAAAGAAAAGAATGGGGCCCCAGAGCATTTGTATGAGGAGCCAGAGGATCTGAGGCTTTCAGAGATGAGAGAAGCAAGAAAAGCTGTCAAAACTAGAAAGAGTATCTTCTAGGGCAGTTTTTCAAATTGGCCAACTCATTAGCAGGTCATGATAGCAACTTAAGTGGGTTATAATTAGTATATGTGTATATATATATTTAAAGTTTATTTATTTATTTTGGGGAACCCTCCTACACTGTTGGTGGGAACGCAAGCTGGTGCAACCACTCTGGAAAACAGTACGGAGGTTCCTCAAAAAGTTGAAAATATAGCTACCATACGATCCAGCAATTGCACTACTGGGTATTTACCCCAAAGATACAAAGGTAGGGATCCGAAGGGGTGCGTGCACCCCGATGTTTATAGCAGCAATGTCCACAATAGCCAAACTGTGGAAAGAGCCAAGATGTCCATCGACAGATGAATGGATAAAGAAGAGGTGGTATATATGTACAATGGAATATTATGCAGCCATCAAAAGGAATGAGATCTTGCCATTTGCAATGACATGGATGGAACTGGAGGGTGTTATGCTGAGCGAAATAAGTCAATCAGAGAAAGATATGTATCATATGACCTCACTGAGATGAGGAATTCTTAATCTCAGGAAACAAACTGAGGGTTGCTGGAGTGGTGGGGGGGTGGGAGGGATGGGGGGGTGGGTGATAGACATTGGGGAGGGTATGTGCTATGGTGAGCGCTGTGAATCGTGCAAGACTGTTGAATCACAGATCTGTACCTCTGAAACAAATAATACAATATATGTTAAAAAAAAAAAAAAGATAGCAGGAGGGGAAGAATGAAGGGGGGGAATCGGAGGGGGAGATGAACCATGAGAGACAATGGACTCTGAAAAACAAACTGAGGTTTCTAGAGGGGAGGGGGGTGGGAGGATGGGTTAGTTTGGTGATGGGTATTAAAGAGGGCACGCGCTGCATGGAGCACTGGGTGTTATACACAAACAATGAATCATGGAACACTACATCAAAAACTAATGATGTAATGTATGGTGACTAACATAACAATAAAAAATTTTAAAAATTAAAAAATAGCAAAAAAAAGTTTATTTATTTAAGTAATCTGTACAGCCAATGTGGGGCTCAAACTCATGACTCAGAGATCAAGAGTTCCGTGTTCCTCTGGCTGAGTCAGCCATGTGCCCCAGTATATATATTTTTAGTGAAATAGGATTAAAACTATCAGAATGCACTATATTTTTTCATGAAAGTTTTATTTCAATTATTTATGTATCCTGGCACTGGGTAGTGATGTAAGATGTATTTCTTTTTTTTTTTTTTTAAGATTTTATTTATTTGTCAGAGAGGGAGAGATAGAGAGAGAGAGAGCGAGCGAGCGAGCACAAGCAGGGGGAGGGGCAGGCAGAGGGAGAAGCAGGCTTCCCACTGAACAGGGAGTCCGATGCGGGGCTTGATCCCAGGACCCTGGGATCATGACCTGAGCCAAAATCAAGAGTCTGACGATTAACCAACTGAGCCACCCAGGTGCCCCTTAAGATTTTATTTTTAATGGTTGTTATTAATAAAGCTACTATGCACATTTCTGTACAGGCCTTTGTGTAGACACAGATTTTCCTTAGATAAATGCTTAGGATCGGAAATGATGGGTCACATGGTAAATATATGTTTAACTTTCTAAAAAAACTGCCAAATAGTTGTCTTTATGTGTTAGAGTTCCAGTTGGTCCACATTCTCTCCAATGCTTAGTATTATCAGTCCTCTTAAATGTAGTTATTCTAATGAGTCTGCAGCAGTATCTTGTGGTTATAAATTTCCATTTCCATTATGACTAATGATGTTGGGCACCCTTAATGTGCTTATTGGCCAAATGAAGATCTTCTTTCAGGAAATATATCTTTGAATCCTTTGTCCATGTTTTAATGATAATGAGTTATAAAAATTCTCTACGTACTCTAGAGACAAATCATTTGTCAGATATATGGATTGTGAATATTTTTTCCCAGTCTGAGGTTGGTCTTTTCAGTGACTTAATTTCTTCAGCCGTTCTGAAATGTTGTGAAGCTCTTTCACCACTTATTTCTTTTATGATTTGTGCTTTTTGTATCATATTTAAGACCTCTGTTAATCCAAGATAGCAAAGAATCCATCTTCAATTTTAATCCTCCTTTGCCATGTAACATAATATAGTCAGAGGTTCTGAGTATTAGGAGTGGACATCTTTGGGGGGGCCATTATTCTGCCTACCACATAAGTCCACTGTAAGAATGAGGAACTGCTCTTCTGTTCCTACTTTGTTGACTTTTTTTTTCCTTGTAGACATTTTTATTTATTTTATTAAAATATTTTTTTCTTATTTGATTATAGTTGACACACGATGTTACATTAGTTTCAGGTGTACAACATAGTGATTCAAGATCTCTGTATGTTATGCCATGCTCACAAGTGTAGTTACCATCTGTTGCCATATAACACTATTATAATATCATTGAATATATTCTCTATGCTGCACCTTTTATTCCAGTGATTTATTTATTCTATAACTGGGAGACTATATCCCCCCCTCCCCTTCACCCATTTGCTGAGTGTATTTTATCAAGACACATACTATTTACTATTTTCTAACCACTCTGTGAAATGTTTTACACTTATTATGTCATTTAATCCTTACCTATGACATGATTATCATCCTCAATTTACAGAGGAGTAACTGAGGCTTAGAAAAATAAAATTACCTCCCCAGAGTAATATAACTAATACTTAGGATTAGAATTGATGGGCCATATGGTAAGTATATGTTTAACTTTAGGCAGAAGTAAAATTTGAACAGAAATATATTAAAACTAAAATCCAGTGTTTTAGTAACCACCAAAATAAACTTGAGTTTGAGTGTTCTTCATTTTCTGCATAAGATCATCCACTTATCTTTTTATTTTTATTTTAAGATTTTATTTATTTATTTATTTGACACAGAGAGAGAGAGCACAAGCAGGGGGAGCAGGAGAGGGAGAAGCAGGCTCCCTGCTGAGCTGGGAGCCCGAAGCAGGACTCGATTCCAGGACTCGGGATCATGACCTGAGCTGAAGGCAGACGCTTAACTGACTGAGCCACCTAGGCGCCCCATCCACTTATCCTTTTAAACAGCTTTATTGAGACATAAATCCCGTATCTTACAAGTCACTAATTCAAAGTGTATAATTCAATAGCTTTTAGGATATTCTCAGAGTTGTGTATCCATCGTTACAATTTTAGAACATTTTCATTACCCCCAAAAGAGAATCTGTAGTCCTTAGCTATTACCCCTAGCCTCAATGCCCCCCACCCCTAGGCAACCACTAATCTGTCTCCACAGACTTGCCTATTCTGAATATTTCATATAAATGGAATTATAATATGTGGTTGTTTGTAACTGGCTTCTTTCACTTATATTAATATTTTCAAGATTTATCCATTTTGGAGTGCCTGGGTGGCTCAGTTGGTTAAGCAACTGCCTTCAGCTCAGGTCATGATCCTGGAGTCCGTGGATCAAGTCCCGCATCAGGCTCCCTGCTTGGCAGGGAGTCTGCTTCTCCCTCTGACCCTCCCCCCTCTCATGTACTCGCTCTCTCTCATTCTCTCTCTCAAATAAATAAATAAAATCTTAAAAAGATTTATCCATTTTGTAGCATATATCTGCCCTTCATTAGTTTTTATTGCCAAATAATATTCCATTATATGGATGTACCAAATTTTACTTGTTACTATGGATTAGAATTTCTTCATTTTTTGGCTATTATGAATAATGCTGCTATGAACATTAGTGTAGAAGCTTTTGTGTGGACATATACTTCATTGCCCTTAGGTATATATGTGGGAGTAAAACTGATAGATCCATTCCTTTAAGTGTGCAAAATATCTGCTTCCTTGGCTATAAATTTAATGACAGTTGCCTGGGGTCTGGGATTTATTAACCTTTACACTACAATTTTTGCATTATATTCTTCTCTCACTAGGATTAATTAAAAATTGAAAACATTTCCTTTCATTCCCATTCAGATGTCTCTTCCATCCACTATTTAGATTCTGCCCACTTTTCAAGTACTTTCAAGTATCATAAGTTAATTGAAATCAATGAAATGAAAACTGAAACAACAAAATATGCATCACTCATCAAATTAGCATGTTTAAAAAAATGATTATAGCCAGTGTTGATAATGGAGACAGAGTAGGGGAAAAAAGTACTCTTACATTATGCCAGTGGAGGTACAACCTGTTGCTACCTCTAACAGGACAAGTTAGCAGTATGTATTTAAATACTTTAAATATTTGCGCTCTCTTTGACCTCAGTCATTTCTCTTTGAAGATCTTCTACTAAGGAAACATTCATGAATATGTACAAAGGTACAGCTAAAAGGTTGTTTATCATGGTACTGTTTATAATTATGAAAATTTGGAAAGAAATCCAAAGTCCAAAGATAGCGAATTGGCTTTAATAATTATAACATCTTCATTAAATGAAATAAAAGGCAGCATTAAAAATGTAGAAAAATATATGGTGACATTGAAAGTGTTAATGTTATAAAACAATGTGTGTGAAATAATGTATTTTATACCCAAAATTCTTAGAAAAAGGATTGTAAAGGTTTACATGAAGATGTTAATGGTGTTTACCTCTATAGAGAATATAAGTTTTTTTTTAAAGATTTTATTTATTTATTTGAGAGAGAGAATGAGAGAGAGAGAGAGAGAGAGAGCGAGCATGAGAGGGGGAGGGGCAGAGGGAGAAGCAGTCTCCCCGCCAAGCAGGGAGCCCGATGCAGGACTCGATCCAGGGACTCCAGGATCATGACCTGAGCTGAAGGCAGTCGCTTAACCAACTGAGCCACCCAGGCGCCCTGTAGATAATATAATAGGGTGGTTTTTCCTTTCCGTTTTCTCTAATAAGTACGCATTAATTTTAACATAAGAAAAAAAAGTTATAAAAACAACCAAAAAACAAGCCACGGGTTTCCCACTTGAGTTTGAAGTAGTCTCAATGAATATCATAGTTAAAGTTCCTTAGTGTGACTAAACTAGCCCTCCTAAACAATATTTAAAACATGAAAGTCAAATTAGCAAATTAAACATAGCATTTGTACCACTCCTAGAAGGTCAACAAAGCCATTATCTAAAGAACCAAAACAGGACATGAATTCCTGAAACAAGATTCCAGAAACAAGAATCACAGTCTGGAAATATCCTGACCTTAGCTGCCCAAAGTCTAGATTGGAGGAATGGATGTCTACAATTTACTAAGACTATATGACAACCCAGTGACTGAGGGTAGCAGCCCTTGAGCAGCGACATCAAAACTACTCTTTTAAATTCTGTTGTTGCTACTGCAAGTTGAATGCAAGGTGTCACATTTAGTGAACAACCAGAGCTGTGTGAAGTGACCCATTAACTTGATCAGAGCCAAAAACAAAACAAAACAAAACACCACCACCAAAAAACTTAAGCATCAAAGGGGGAATAATGAACTCTGAAAAGTAGCAAAACGCAATGAGGTTTCAGAGCATTGTGGTCAGAACTCTGGAGTCAGATTACCAGGGTCCACATCCTGATTTTGCCAATTAGTATTTCTGTGATCTTTGGTAAGTGATTAACTTTTATTTATTTATTTATTTATTTATTTATTTATTTATTTATTTATTTATTTATTTTTTAAGATTTTATTTATTTGACAGAGACAGAAACAGTGAGAAAGGGAACACAAGCAGGGAGAGGGTCAGAGGGAGAAGCAGGCTCCTCACTGAGTAAGGAGCCTGATGTGGGACTCAATCCCAACACCCTGGGATCACGACCTGAGCCGAAGGCAGATGCTTAACGACTGAGCCACCCAGGTGCCCGTGATTAACTTTTATATGCCTCATATTCCTTATTTGTGAGATGGGGAAAGTAAGAATACCTACTTCATGAGGTTGTAATGAGGATTAAATGAATTAACGTAAAACATTTACAGTAGTGGGGCAGGAATGGCACAGTCGGTTGGGCATCTGACTCTTGGTTTCGGCTCAAGTCGTGGCCTTGGGGTCATGGGATTGAGCCCCATGTGGGGCTCCGTGCTCAGTGCAGAGTCTGCTTGAGATTCTCTCTCCCTCTGCTCATCCCCCACCCGCTCTCTCTTTTTCTGGAATAAATAAATCTTAAAAAAAAAAAAAGAACACTTAGAGTAGTACTTGGCACATAGTAAGTGCCATGGAACTGTTAGCTAAAAGTATCCTGGAAGTGTTACTATTACTGTTATATATCTAATTGGAGTTTCAGAAGGAGAGGAGAGAGAGAAGAGTAGTGACACTATTGGAAGAGATAATAACTAAAATTTTCAGGAACTGAAGAAAGACAACAACCTTGAGGTTCAGGTTACCCAATAAATTCCAAGCAGTTTTCCCAAAAAGAAATCCATACCACTTACTCATTTCCGTTTCCATTCTCTGCATACAGAAAGGCAAACACATATTAAAACAACCAAAGAAAACAGAAAAATCGTCTTCAGTGAAATGAAGCTCATTTCTCAACAGCAACTAGAAAACAAAAGACAATGGAATATCTTCAATGTGCTGAAAATATTTTTTAAGATTTATTTATTTATTTGAGAATCTTCCTTCCAAAGAAGGGGAAAAAAGAATGAAGAAAGGTGATCAGAGCATAAGGGGCTTGTGAGACACCATCAAGTGGACCAAATACATATTAAGGAAATCCCTGAACAAGGAGAAAGAGAGAAAGGGATAGAGAAATTATCTGAAGATATAATGGCTGGGAATATGCAGGTTTAGAAGAGGGAGTTGAAGAACCAGAGAAGGAGTCACCAACTGATTTGAGAAGCTAAGCACATCCAACTCCTGAGGTGAGCCTGACAAAATCAGTTGATCTGGGTAGCTACACCTCTGTGGGGGTCACAGCTAATTGTCTAGTGGCCTCTGTTGGTTGACAGGGTTTGCAAATAGCAAGAACAGTTGAATGCAAACCATAGGACCATCAGGAGAAGCTGGAACCCTCTGCACTTGTCCATCACCACATCTAAGAAGAGGCTCACAGTGCAATGGCTACTGCTTCACTTCTACCTTACAAATCTTATGCAAACTCTTCTTTTGAGAAACTCTAATCTGAAGGCATATAGGAATATGAATTCTACAAATCATAGTTCCAACTTAATTGAGTGGATCCAGTACAAATGATCACATCCTTCAAATCTTCGCTCAACTGTCACTTTCCCAATTTTGCCTATTCTGACCATCCTATTTTAAATTGCAACTCATCTCACCTCCTTTGCAGGCCAACCGTTCCTACATGGCCTTTAAATGGTGGTGTTCCGGAGAGTATTATTCTTGGCACTCTACCCTCACTCACCACACTCTTCCTGGGAAATCTCATCTGTACTCATAGATCCAATTACCAACCATACACTGATGATTACAACGCTTTATCTCCAGATCAGAACTCTGTGCACTGGGTCCTTATTACCAAAGAATAACTAGACAGCTCAGCCTGCGTATTTGTAAACTCATGGTGTTCAAAACTTTCCCCTCTCCCCACACGAGGTCCTCTTCTTCATCTTCTTCTGTTTCCACACTTGACGAATAACACTTCCAACCACTTAAGCAAGAAACATGAAGTCACACTAGGCTCTTTCGTCTTCTTTACTCCAATCTCTTCCCATTGACCACTAAGTCCTGTGGATTCTTAAACTTAATATATCTCAAGTATGTTTCCTCTTTTCCATCTCCAATGCTGCAACCCTAGTCCAGGACTTACTTATATTTCTGCAAAAGTCTCATACAAGTCTTTGCTCTTCAAGTCAAAATACCCACTACTGTGGATATTTTAAGTAATAATTCTAACAGGGATATCTGATATGTCATTCCTTTGCTCTAATTCCTTTAATGGTTCCTCCAACACTTTCAGAAAAAAAAAAAAGCTAATCCTTTGAACAGCATGCAAGATTATTAATGATCTCTTTTTTTAAGATTTTATTTATTTATTTGACAGAGAGAGAGAGACAGTGAAGGAGGGAACACAAGCAAGGGGAGTGGGAGAAGGAGAAGCAGGTTTCCTGTGGAGCAGGGAGCCCAATGCGGGGCTCAATCCCAGGACTCTGGGATCATGACCTGAGCCGAAGGCAGATGCTTAATGACTGAGCCACCCAGGCACCCCAATCTCTTCTTTTTTAAAAAACATTTTGTTTGCCAGAGAGAGAGAGAGTGAGAGCAAGCGCACAAGCAGGGGGAGCAGCAGGCAGAGGGAGAAGCAGGTTCCCCGCTGAGCTGGTAGCCTGATGCAGGACTGGATCCCAGAACCCTGGGATCATGACCTGAGCCGATGGCAGACCCTTAACCCACTGACCCAGCCAGGCGTCCCTAATGATCTCTTCTTTACCTATTCATGCATTCTCATCTGTAGCCATTTTCTCCCATGAGACTTAAGCTCCAAGAAAACTAATGACTTCGTTTCCCAAGTCCATTAAATGATCTCTAGAATGTTACCACCCAAGCTGACAGCCCCCCACACCTCTTTGCCCGGAAATTTTTACCCATCCTTTAGGTACCAAATTAATTGTTACCTCCTATGCAAAAAATTTCAATATTCCCTTTTACTCATTGATGGCCATGCCAGGCCTTCCCATTGCTCTACTGCTTATGCATCTCTCCAAGTCTGTCTCATGTTTTACCCTCAAGCCCTCTCCCTCCAGATTGAAAGCCAGTCATGTAGCTTGGATATTAAATTTAAGTATATTTATTTAAACATTTAAAAACGTAGATGGGTCTGTAAACTTGGTTAAGTTTATCAACAGACAGGGCCTTGTAGTGAAAAGAACATTGGACTAGTAGTCAGAGTACCATCCTTCTCGGCCTTTTGGCTAAGATCAAGTGCAGAGTACCATCCTAATTCTGTTCCTTCCTTACCTTTTCTGATCTCAGTTGTCTCCCTCATAATGGCTAGACTACAGCCCTAGTTCTGGGTGGCAATTTACAACTTATCTGCTTTTTTATTATCCAATCCAACCTCATTCCTTTCACAGGTGACTCTCGGAGCCGCTATAGAATTTACTCAAAATCCCATTACAATTAGTCAATGACTAAAAGCAAAGCAATCTTGGTATCCTAGACCAGAGCTGACCTCTAGGAACATTCCTAGTTCTAAAATTCTGTAACCCATCCAGTTAACAAAAACGCTGGAAACAAGTAAAGACAAGCCACAAGCGAAGAGCCGTAGAGTAAACAATAGCAGCCAAGAAGTCAGAAGCCTAGAGGTTCCAAGAATTAGCAGTGAACTTCCCGTCCTTGGGTCAACTTCCGGAATCAACAACAGGGAGATCCAATCGGAACCTTTCTGCCGGGAGCCAATGGGAGAGCACATTACAAAGAGCCAATCCAAGGGCCGCTGTCACTGTTATGGTGCTGTCAGGGCGCCGGCGTCGTGGTGCTTGGGCGGTCGCCACCTAAAGGACTTCGGCGGGGCAGTCTCGGGGGCAGCTCGTCTCCGGCCTCGCTCCCAGCCTGCTCCTCCCGGCTCGCGGGCCTCACCGGAAGGCGCGCGTGCGGGCCGGTGCCGCGGCCGCCTTGGGGCCTAGGCCCAGCCGCAGAGGGGCCGCGAGATGCAGCCGCCGGGCCCGCCCCCGGCGTATTCCCCTACGAACGGGGACTTCACCTTTGTCTCTTCGGCAGACGCGGAAGGTGAGGCTGAGCCCCGGGAGGGCCCGTGCCCCCGAAGGACGCGGGGTCCGACGCGGCGGGCTCTTTGTCCGCTGAGGCGGTTGCGGCCGGGTGGGGACCGGCGGGAAGCTGACTGGGGACCGGAGCCCTCTGCGCCTGCCCGGCCTTCCGAGAGGGCCTGAGTGGCCGGCGGAGGGCTGTGGGGGGCGTCCCAAATTACTCGTTTGGCTCCCGGCTCGCCCCGCACCTCAAGTGGGCCCACGAAACAGTAAGATTTTACTTCTGCAGGGACTTGTTGTTACTCAAAAAAGGGGTGGTTAGATTGGCCAGGGTAGGTGTCAGAGAATGAAAACAAGGTAAGGGAGCTGTGTTCCTCTTTTATTTATCGATAACTATGCTGGAATTAGATTGGGTACTGCGAACACACGCTTTCCTCCGGGAGTTCGTGGGTTTTTTGTTTTGTTTTGTTTTTATGGTCTCTGATTCTTGAGGACGTCCCAGTTTTCCTCCTGTCTTACAGTGTTTGACCTCAATATTCAGAGAAGTGGGCCCAAGTATGTTTGAAACTTCTTGTAATACAGATGGATTGTTCCCAAAGGCTTGTACTTATTTCCTCGTCCTGTTGTGAGGGAGCAGTTCTGCCGGAGAGAGTTTTCTTTTTCTCTGTCACAGGAAAGTTTGTTTTCCTCCTTGTCTCTGTTCCTCACCAGACACTTTGTAACCCGAATCTTTCTCTGCTAGTCAGTTTCAAATTTTACTTTCATTAGACTATGTACACCGGATTTACTCCCCGAAAATAAAAAAAATAAATTATGCCGGGGGCTCCTGGGTGGCTCAGTCGTTAAGCGTCTGCCTTCGGCTCAGGTCATGATCCCAGGGTCCTGGGATCGAGCCCCGCATGGGCTCCCTGCTCAGGGGGAAGCCTGCTTATCCCTCTCCTGTTCCCTCTGCTTGTGTTCCTGCTCTCACTATCTCTCTCTCTCTGTCAAATAAATAAATAAAATCTTCTTAAAAAATAAATTATGCCTAAAGCTGTAGAAATTTCAGTCTAGAGAAGAACAACCTAGCGTTTGCCCAGAAATCTGGTTTTAGAGTGCATCAGTTAGTATAGCTTGTTTTCCTTTGTTTTGTTTTCCTTGTTTTGATTTCTGAGTGGCATTGTTTAAAAAAACCAATATTGCACTGTATGTTAACTACCTAAAATTTAAATTTAAAATAAGATAAAAAAATAGTACAGTTTTGGTTATAATTTAAAACGGAAAATAAAATTTTTATTTATCATAGAGAACATAGCGGATACTCTTATTTTACTTCTTTTTTCTAAACTTTTTAAGAAGATTTCATTTATTTGAGAGAGAGCGAGCGTGCACAAGCAGGGGGAGAGGGAGAAGCAGACTTCCCACTGAGCAGGGAGCCCAGTGAGGGGCTGGATCCCAGGACCCTGGGATCATGACCTGGGCCAAAGGCAGGCGCTTAGCCCACTGAACCATTCAGGCTCCCCTGATATGTTTATTTTAAACTTAATATGAATATTTGGTGAACTATAGCAACCCAAAGTATTTCAATTTGTTTAATCTAAACTTGGTAGCATAGTGTTTTGGGAGGAATATAAACTTTAATTTACCAGACTTTTAAAAAAATTGTCTTATCATTGTTCAAACGCAGGTATCTATGTGTATATGTTTCTTATCCACCACCTCAGTCCCCTCCCAAATAACCTTTCTTAAGTACACCTAAGAAACCTAACAGAATGGTACAACAAGCTAACCCATTGATTCCGTATACTAAACCAAGAAACCTGGAATAAGTAAACCTAACCCAACAGACATAAGGTTTATTCAAACTTCTCCATTTAGCTTCTAAATGCACAAGCAAGGGAAGCTTCTAATACAGACTCCCTGTATATCCGAAGAGGTATAGACAAAGATAGATTATATGTATAACAATACCCTCAAGTGTATGACATTGTACTTTTTAAATTTACAGAGTATTTTAAGTAAACGGCTTGTTTGGTCTTTATAAGAATTCTGCTGAGCGGGGCCCTGGGAGGCTCAGTCATGGGATCGAGCCCCGCATCGGGCTCCCTGCTCAGCGGGAAGCCTGCTTCTCCCTCTCCCGCTCCCCCTGCCTGTGTTCCTGCTCCCGCTGTCTCTCTCTCTGTCAAATAAATAAAATCTTTTTAAAATAATAAAAAAAAAAAGAATTCTGAGCATCATTTTTCTTGTATTTTATAATGAAAATGAGGCTTCGAGAAGTTCATTAACCTCCACGTGAAGGATCTGAGTTAAGAGCTAATCAGAATTATTGCCATGAAATTGTGATGATTCTTATATTTTTGCAGATTGAATAGTGTATCTGAAGTACAGTGTTAAGAGTCCTGGGTTTGCATCCTGGCTTTGCCAGTTACCATCTATGTGATATTGCCCAAATTACTTAGCCTCTCATCTTCAGTTTTCTCATATACGAAATGGGAATGAATACACAAGTGCTTAAATATCTTGCAAAT
This sequence comes from Mirounga leonina, assembly GCF_011800145.1. Taxonomy (NCBI): domain Eukaryota; kingdom Metazoa; phylum Chordata; class Mammalia; order Carnivora; family Phocidae; genus Mirounga; species Mirounga leonina. Next base: position 18,631,487 of record NW_023270305.1, read on the forward strand.
GCAGAGTACTTAGTACTTCTTCTGGCAGAATTAAGAGCTTGGTACAGGTTAGCATGCTGCTGCTCTCAGTTTTCACTGTTAACTGGCTCCACGCTTAGGTTTTATGGTTCTCTACCATGAGAATTTGACTGTGCAACTCTGAGTCTTTTCTCTGATTCCTAAGCATGTCATGTAAATTCTTTCCTCTCCCTTTTGCGGTTTTACCCTAACCATGAGTGTTTTCAGTGTATATTTTCCTTCTAGGTTCTGTCCAGGTCTCACTTAATGATACCTATCTGTACTGTTTGTACATACACATCCTTTGTTCTAAAATGTGCCTTGGTGTCTTGTCTCCACACCTATGTATATCCTGGTCCTCATGCTTAGAATGCCTTTCTCCTCCTCACCTGGAGTTGAGACTTAAGACTGAACTGGAATGCTCCTTCCTTGGTGAAACCTTGCTTAACTGTCCCTTAGGAACAGAATTTCCTGATCTTTTCTATACCCCAGCACTTACACAGAACCCAGTATATAAACATCACAAAGTAATTGTTGAAGGAATAAATGATTTCTGCTTTTATTTCTTATGACATTGATATTTGGGACTATAAAACAGCACATGGGTATAACTAAAAAATTAACTGGATGTAGAGCCAGCAGACTTCATTTAAAGTCCTGAGTCTTATAGTAGCTATGTGATATCAGGCAGGTTACACAGCTTCTATAATCTTCTGTTTTGTCACCTATAAAATGGAAAGCAGGGGCGCCTGACTGCCTTAGTTCATAGAGCATGCAACTCTTGATCTTGGGGTTGTGAGTTTGAGTTCCATGTTGGGTATAGAGATTACTTATTTAAAAAAGAATGTTAAAAGTGGGGTGCCTGGGTGGCTCAGCTGGTTGTGTCTGACTTTTGATTTTGGTCCGGATCGTGATCTCAGGGTCTTGGGATTGTTGGGCTGTGTGCTTGCGCATGCTGTCATGCTTGCTGTCTCTCTAAAATAAATAAATAAATCTTAAAAAATTTTTAAAATGAAAAAAAAATTTTTTAGAGATTTTCTTTATTTGACAGAGCACAAGCAAGGGAAGCAGCAGAGGGAGAGGGAAAAGCAGGGGGCTCAGCAGGGAGCCCGATGTGGGGCTTAATCCCAGTACCCTAAGATCATGACCTGAGGCGAAGGCAGACGCTCAACGAGCTGAGCCACCCAGGTGCCCCAAAAATGAAAAAAAAATTTTTTAAATGAAAAGTGCACATAATATTATGAGGTATTTAAGATAATGTGTATAGGGGCACCTGGGTGGTTGGCTCAATCTGTTAAGCATCTGCCTTTGGCTCAGGTCATGTGGAAGGAACCCCACATTGGGCTCCCCTGCTCAGCGGGAAGCCTGCTTCTCCCTCTCTCACTCCCCCTGTTTGTGTTTCCTCTCTGGCTGTCTCTCTGTCAAATGAATAAATAAAATCTTAAAAAAAAAATGATAATTTATATAAAATCAAGTTCCATAAGTACAAGTTAAAAGAACATGAGCTATGTGTGACTAAGCCAATAAATGAATAAATAAATGAATAGTGAAATCCAGGCTGAATATTCAAGTCGATAGTGTAAAACTATATCCGAAAGCAGAAATGAAATGCATGTATGTAAATGCAAGAATGTAATGACATATATATGTAAAGTGTAGTATAGAAGTCTTCAAGGATCCTTTGACTTTATTTTGTATCAGATAAGTAAGTAATTCTTTGCCTGGTTTATGTCCTGGGCACTTAGTAATAGAGAATCTGCCTTAATCATAATTTGCATTTTAACAAGATCCCGCTGTGATTCATATGCATATTAAAGCTTGAGAAGCACTGATTTAGGATGTTATATAAATGATTAGAAGAGGAGGAAATTTTTTCTAGCTGTAAGATCAGGGACGGTTTAGTGGAGCTATCTTGCCAAACTTTCAAGGATAGATAATGTTTTATATATAGGATGGACTAAGTACCTCCATGTACAAGGGTCTGCATATGAAGAAGCCGCTGACCCCAAGAAATGGTCTAATAAGAGAGATACATTTCATTGTACATAATAAATGGTATAAAAAGTATGGTTCAAAGGAGGAAGTGATTAACTGCAGGAAGGATGAAGGAGGTCTTTAGGAACAGACGAGATATATTTTGAAGGATAAGTAGGAGTTTTCCAGTTGAAAAGGGGGAAGAACATTCACTTAAGAACTGTGCAAGTACAATACTGGTGGAGGCTGTCCCTTGGTTGTACAATCACCACCACTGTCTAACCCTAGAACATTTCATCACTCCAAAAAAAGCAACCCTATACCTATTTTTAGTAATTCTTCATTGCCTCCCAGCCACTGGCAAGCACTAATTTTCTTTCTGTCTCTATAGGTTTGCCTGTTCTGGACATTTCATATACGTGGGGTAATATGTGACTTTTTGTGTCCGGTGTCTTTTTCTCAGCATAATGTTTTCAAGTTTCATCCGTGATGCAGCTTGAATTATTAACTATTCCTTTTTCTGTTTGGATATACATTACTATCAATTAGATTTTAAACTCCTTAAAGTATCTCACTTCTTTATATCACTCTCAGGGCATCAAAGAAATAACTAAATATTAACTGATAGATTAATTGATCAATATTGAAAAAAGGAAGGTACTAAAGTAAAAATGACTTAATGTTTGTGATATAGTTCCTCTTTCCTAGGGCCAGAAACTTGTCTGTAGTCTCTCTCTCACTTTCTAATATTTAGTTGGTCATCAAATTATTTCATACCACCTCCAGAATATATATATATATATATATATATATATATAAAATGAATCTATTCTTCCTTCTCTACTGACACTGCCTTGAGTCTATACCATTTCTCATCTATACTGTAGCCACCTGACCATACTCCCTGTTCAGATCTCTCCCCTCTTAAATCAGTCTTCCATCGTGCAGCTAAGATTGTTTCCAAAATACAAATCTAATTTTGTATATATGCTTTATTAAAAGCCTTTAATGTCACTTATTGATTTAAGCTATATGGAGCTATTTGCCCTTCCATTCATTCATTAATTCAACCAGTACACATTTGTTGGTTTTGCCTGCTATGGGCCAGGCACTGTTATAAGTATTGGGGAGATATGTTCAAAACAAAACTACAACAAAAACACTTAGTTCTTTCCATCATAGAACTTATAGACATTAACCAAATAATCACACAAATATCTTATTATAAATAGTGATAAATGCTCTGCAGGAAAAGTCCAGGGGACTATGAAAGGAATCTAATCTAGTCTGGGAGATCAAGGAGAATTTCCTTAAGCAAGTACATATGAGAACTGAAGAATGGATGGCATTTAATTATCTGAAGTTGGAGAAAACAGCCTGGTATTCATAACAGGTAAAAGGGATCCTAGTTTCATTTGAAGAACTTGAGAGGCCTCGTGTGGCTAGAGCACAGATGGGAGGATGGTGCAGAAAATTGTTCTGGAGAAGTAGGTGGGGTGCATAGAGATTGTTGGACCTGAGCTGAAAAAGCCGTGGAAGGCCACTGAAGGATTTTAAACAGGAGAGTGAAGGAATTGCATTTTAGAAAGATTCTTCTAGCTAAAATTCAGAGAATGGATTGGAAGGAGACAAGAATGATTAGGGAGAAAGCAGTCTTATAGTCATGCAGGCACGAGATACAGTTTGCTCTAGCTTGTGCTGGGGGTAGAAATGGAGAAAAGTGGACAGGTTAAAAAATACTTAGAGGTGTAAGTGACAGAATTTAGTGGTGGATTGGATGGAGCAGGGAGCATGTGAATGAAGGAAATTGTCAAGGATAATCAAGCTTCCAGTTTATAATGCTGAATGAATAATGGTACCATTCACTGAAAGAAGAAACTGGAGGAAGACCTTAGTTATCAAGAATTCAGTTTTGGAATATTGAAATTTTAGGTTTTTGTTTTTTTTTTTTTTAAGATTTTATTTATTTATTTGACAGAGCAGGAGAGCACAAGCAGTGGGAGTGGCAGAGGGAAAGGGAGAAGCAGGCCCCCCTGCTGAGCAGGGAGCCTGATGCAGGGCTCGATCCCAGGACCCTGGGATCATGACCCAAGCCGAAGGCAGTCGCTTAACTGACTGAGCCACCCAGGTGCCCGAATTTTAGGTGCCTTTGACATAGTTAAAAGGAAATGTTAAGCTGACAATTGATTATATAAGTCTATAGAAGTAGACTGGGCTCAACATACTGCTTTTTGAGCTCAGCCTTCTTCAGTCTTCTTCCCTGTTCTGGTGTGAAGTTTGGGTCCCCTCCGAAATTGATTATGTTGAAATCCTAATGCCCAGTGTGATGGTGTTAGGAGGTGGGGAGCTTTGGGGAGGTACTTAGGTTATAAGGGTGGAGCCCTCATAAACGGGAATAATGTTCTTGTAAAAAAGACTCTTCAGAGTTTCCTATCCGCTACTCCTGTGTTAGGGTACAAGGAAAAATCTGTAAGCCAGAAGAGGGCTCTTCCTGACCCTGCTGGCACCCTGATCTTAGACTTCTAGCCTCTAGAACTGTGAGAAATGAATTTCTATTGTTATAAGGCACCCTGTCCATGGTCTTTTGTTATAGCAGCCTGAACAGACTAAGACACTTCTATATAGAAATGATAGTATCGGGCGCCTGGGTGGCTCAGTTGGTTGGGCGACTGCCTTCGGCTCAGGTCATGATCCTGGAGTCCCGGGATCGAGTCCCGCATCGGGCTCCCTGTTCAGCAGGGAGTCTGCTTCTCCCTCTGATCCTCCCCCCTCTCATGCTCTCTCTATCTCATTCTCTCTCTCAAATAAATAAATAAAATCTTTAAAAAAAAGAAAGAAATGATAGTATCTACAACTCATAGTACATTATTGTAATCAGTAAGTTGTAGACATAATAATCCAATAATTATTATCAGTGCTCTTTTGAATAAGTGATAATTTTCTGTTAAGGTGGCCAAACATTTAGCCTACTCTTGGTCTGAATTTCTCCCTCCCCAGAAAGGACATTATCTCTAATACAGGTTAGTAGTGTAGACAAAGGAATTGTTAGGTTGTTGTTTTTTTATAAAAATTTCCTACTTGATTTTTAAAAAAATTATATCCATGTAGGGGCACCTGTGTGGCTCAGTCAATTAAGTATCCAACTCTTGATCTCAGCTCAGGTCTTGATCTCAGGGTTGTGAGTTCAAGCCCTGTGCTGGACTCTGCACTGGGCATAGAGCCTACTTTAAAAAAATATGTATGTCCATGTAGATATTATCACAAATACCTTCTATACAATAGGCTAATGAAGTATGATATGTGGTGTATAATGGGTGCAAGAGTAGCTTTTCTTCCCTGTTTGAAAGTTGAAAATGACTTTTTAGGCAGCCTCTTGGGGAGAGGAAAGGTAGTTAAGCAAGGTTTACCATTTTAAAAAATTAAACTATTTTCATAAATTTTAAATCCATAAGGCATTATGTAAATCTATAAAAGTGATAAAATTGCACAGAATTGTATACACATACACACACAAATAAGTGCATGTAAAACTGGTAAAATCTCAATAAGGTCTGCAAACTCTATCAATGTTAGTGTCCTGGTTTTGGTGGTTATGTAACATGGTACCATTGGAGGAAGCTGGGTGAAGGGTACATGTAACCTTTCTGTACTATTTTTGCAACTTCCTGTGAATCTATAATTATTTCAAAATAAAAAGTTCAGTTAAAAGATTCATAAGACAAACAAGAAATTTCTGTTAAATAACATTTATGCCAAGATGAGATTTAATTTTTCCAAAGATAGGCTCAAGACATTTAATTGACTTTTTTTAAGTTTATTTTTTTTCGAGTCTTTTCTACATCCAGCATGGGGCTAGAACTCATGATCCTGAGATCAGGAGTCACATGTTCTCCAACTGAGCCAGCTGGGCACCCTGATTTAATTGATTTTAATTGATATATACAATATAAAAATTTACTGACAATATTGAATAGTAAAGGTACTAAAACAATAAATCAAAATAGTACGAATAAAAATATAACCTAAGACACAATTTTATATGAGGCTTTAAAATTTTTTCTTATGGGGTGAATAATAAAAATTATTATTCATGGGTGGCTCAGTCGGTTAAGTGTCTGCCTTCGGCTTGGGTCATGATCCCAGGGTTTTGGGTCTGCTTCTCCTTCTCCCTCTGCCTCTCCCTCTCCCCCTCCCCCTGCTCATGTTCTCACTCTCTCTCTCTCAAATAAATAAAATCTTTAAAAAAATTTTTTTCTTACAGTATAACATCAAACTCCAATGTAAGCCTAGCAATTATAAGATCATTATTTACTTCCATTGGCTTCTTGATCTCTTTACATTGTCCTATGCAAACATTAAAATGTTTTTATCTCTAAAATGGAACAATAGAATTTATCCTTTCAGTGTGAGACATGTGCTTGTTTTGTTTTGCTGCACAAATACTCAATTCTGTTTTAGATTAAGTACACATGGATTTCATTTTCACATGAAATGAGAATTTTTATCCTTGCCCTTGTTGCTCATTAAATAAGAAAAAGCTTCTTCACATATATAAGAAGTTAACAAGTATCAACAAAATGTTGTTTATTGCAGGACACTTCTTTCTCAGAAAACTAGAACTAGGAGCAGATCAGTAAATCTTATCCTGAGTATAGTGTCCTGTAGCACTGACCGAGTTCTTCCTCATCTTTCCAAGTGAGGTTCTCAGGCTGAGAGGATTCACAGAAAAGATCCCTCATCTAGTAATACATTTGAGTTTAAGGGAAGAGAAAATTACTATTAAATCTTATCCTGCAGTTTTTCCAGGTGGCCTTCAGTAAAACTTGAAACTTACTGATATTCTTCCTTACTCTGAGGCAAACAAGTGGAAACATTTTTAAGATTTCCTTTTGCAGTAGATCTTTTCAAAGATTATTTTCTTTTAAATCCACTTATAGGGACGCCTGGGTAGTTCAGTTGGTTAAGTGTCGCCTTCAGCTCAGGTCCTGATCCAGCATCCTGGAATCAAGCTCTGCATCGGGTCCCTGCTCAGCAGCAAGTCCTGCTTCTCCCTCTCCCTCTGCCTGCCACTCCCCCTGCTTGGGCTCTCTCCCTCTCTCTCTCTGTAAAATAAATAAAATAAAAATCTAAAAAAAAAATCCACTTATATTGTGGCACCTGGGTGGCTCAGTTGGTTAGGTGTCTGCCTTCAGCTCAGGTCATGATCTCAGGGTCTTGGGATCAAGCCTCACATTGGGCTCTCTGCTCAACAGCAAGTCGGCTTCTCCCTCTGCCTCTGTGATACCTCTCGCTTTCGTTCTCTCAAATAAATAAAATCTTTTTAAAAAACCAAATATATATTAAAAAAATAAGTCCACTTATATTTATTATCTTTACATTGTTTTTACTTAGCAAATGACAAGAATATAAATAGGGGCGCCTAGGTGGCTAAGTCGTTAAGCATCTGCCACCGAGGTGCCCCTGAAACATATAATTCTTTATCACAGCATTCTTGGCACTATAATTTATATATCCTTTTTTGTTTAGATTAAGGACTGTTAAGTGCAGTCCTTTCTAGAGACCAGGAAACAGTTAAGGTCCTTTCCTGCCTCATAATTCTAAAGCCTTTACTGTTATTGCCATGCTAATGACTTCCTGATCTAAATCTTCCTCTTGTCAGATCAAGAAAAGCACTCTTTGTACCTATTGGAAATGGAATTTGTTACATTTCACCTCTTTTATTTATTTTTCAACTTAGATTAAAACAAGCAGAAAGTCATTTCAGAGAATAGTCCCAAGATTCTATGATAGCTATTTTTAAACTAAATAGGGAAGGACAGCGAATTCAAAAGTACTTGCATTTTATTTCTAGGTGAGTCAACTCCCTTATAAAAACTTTTTAGAACCATATACTGTTAAACCTGGAAAGAATTTTGAATAGGAAACTGAAGACAGAAGACATTAATGATTTGCAGTATTAGTAGCTAAACTAGGACTTATCCTCAGAATGCAAACTTTTTTTTTAAAGACTTTATTTATTTGACAGACACAGCAAGAGAAGGAACATAAACGGGGAGAGGGAGAAGCAGGCTTCCCGCAGAGCAGGGAGTCTGATGTGGGGCTCCGTCCCAGGACCCTGGGATCACGACCCGAGCTGAGGGCAGATGCTTAACCAACTGAGCCACCCAAGCGTCCCAGAATACAAACTTTATTACAATTAATTGCAAGAGTTGTCACAACCAGAATACGATGTGACTCATAATTGAGCCACTCATTAATTGAAGTTTAAGCCAAAATTTTAATAGCAATTCTCAAAAACTAACCTAGAATTTAGAGTAATGTGCAAATTAAGTTCTTCTTTATATTGTGTATGATCTCCAGGGAAGGAGAGTCTGTGTTAAAGAGTGTTCTGGTTTGTCCTTGCCAAGATTATTTTCTAAATTACCACTCCAGTCATGTGGCTTCTAGTTAACAGCAGTGATGGTTGTTTAATAGTGCATATTGTCTGGTCCTACAGATTTTTTTTTTCTTAATTCCTGTATGACCTCAGTTCTTTACTATTCCCATTTTTTTCAACCAGAAAATGTGGCATTTGTACTATTTTTTTATTATTATGTTATGTTAATCACCCCTATTACATCATCAGTTTTTGATGTAGTGTTCCATGATTCATTGTTTGCGTGTAACACCCAGTGCTCCATGCAGAACGTGCCCTCTTTAATACCTATCTGTAACCTTTGAGGCACTGTTGAGACTGTGAATGGAATTTATTTTGTAATGTGGATAACTGAATCTCTTTACTTCTTTTTAGAGCTGCCCTAAAAAACAAAACAAAAACCGCAGAACACCTTTATTTTTGTCCAAACTAAAGGTGAATGATGTAATTATATAAAGAGCTGAAATAGCAGGGAACTCTTACTAGTCAAATTTATCCAGAACCAAGCATTAGTATACAAAGCACTTAGCATAGATATTTGGTGATTTAAATGAAAGAATGTGTAAATAAATACATGAAAATGTAGGGGAAAATCATCTGCAGTTTTTCTTTAGCAAATTCTATCTAATGGCTTATATATATACACGTATAATGCCTTTAGAAAGAATTTGTACAGTCACTTTGTTCTGAAGCACATAGTGTACGTAATAATGAAGGGAATCCAAAGTGATATCATGTAATATATTTTATATCTATCTTCCATATAAAGTTGCTTTTGTAAGTCTAGATTGTTTTACCAGTTTAGCTAATTATCTGAAATCTTTTCAATGTCTTCACTTCCCTCATCTTTCATTTTCTTGTTGTAAAATAAAAGATGTCTTTTAGATGTTTATCAGCTATAAAATATGAGGATTATGTGCAATAGCAGATATTCATAGTTAGAGATCTTCAAATGATAATTATTTTACTTGAATATTATGCTCATGTTGGTTAAGATCCACACATTTTTATCTTGATTTATAGTTTTGTCCTCTCTTCTCCTAAGATCTCAGTGGTTCAATAGCATCCCCAGATGTCAAATTAAACCTTGGTGGAGATTTTATTAAAGAATCTACAGCTACTACATTTCTGAGACAAAGAGGATATGGCTGGCTTTTGGAAGTTGAAGATGATGATCCTGAAGATAACAAGCCACTCTTGTATGTAAAAATAGTAATATATATTTTTAGTTTTTTAGAACTAGTCTATGAGATGATTATATTCTTTCATGTTATTTAAAGACAAGTATGGCAGATCTTAACCTTTTTGGTTAAACTTCTAGGTATTTTTCAATTTTATTAGTAATTAGAAAAATTAAAATAATGAGAGAATATTTTTAGCCTTCTGAATGGCAAAAATTGAAAGAATCATAATTCTGTTTACCTCTCTCACTTGCGCTTGCTCAAACACACACACATACACACGCACACGCACACACGTTCCAGACTGTTAGGGCTTACTTGGGCCTATAACTATCTCAAGTAAACATTCAATCTAAGTGAAAAAGCAGAGTGCTTGTTGTAGAAATTAAGTTTAAGGCAAATTAAAACTTCAAAAAAGATTAGCACTCCAAAATCTCTCCCATATAGAAATTCTAGAGCTACTGCTGGCGGGACTATAGGGAGTCTTTCATTTTCTTCATAGTACTTGAAATTTTTTGAGTGATTATCATTTGGGAAAAAAAAGTAAAGAATTTAACAACTTGGGAAAGAACCTATAGCTCTGTAAAATCAAGACATTATCAGGTTAATCTCTGTGGTAATTATTGGTAGATTAAGGGCTAAAATGTTTCTTAATATACCATATTTCATCAAATTTAAAACTGAATTATAAGATGCAGTTATTTTATGTTTACCAATAAGGAGGAAACAGTATGTAAGGCAGCATAAAGCTAAGACATCAAAGGCTGTCTCCTTCGTGTAAGGATAAATGAGAAATAACCCACCATACAAAAAGAGACGGCAAGGATGTTTGCTTATCTCAATTTGCCAGTGGGTGGGGTGTTGGAAGAAAAATTGGAGAATGGAAACCCCATACCAGTTTTCCTATAGGATTGCAGTCTGAATTATCAGTATGGTCAAGAAGGGCTCAAGCAGAGGACTTTATTTAAAGTTGTCCCAAAGTAGTAGTGCCTCCAGGAGACTGGAAAATGGAAAGGCAGATATTGGAAGCAGTTGGCTTCACTTCAGGCTGACAAGATAAGACACCAACAGTTGTGACAAGCATCCTGATTTTAGAGAGGTTAAAATGTTGAAAATACCATGGAATCAGTGAAATACTGTACTTCAAATGCAATGCTTTGTTGACCAGTGGAGATGGCACGGTCATATTTAAACTTTTCTTAAATTTTATTGCAGCTGTTTCAGTATTCAGAAATGTATGCTTTTTAAGAATTTTTATTTTATATTATAGGGAGGAATTGGATATCGATCTAAAGGATATTTACTACAAAATCCGGTGTGTTTTGATGCCAATGCCATCACTTGGTTTTAATAGACAAGTGGTGAGGGACAATCCTGACTTTTGGGGTCCTCTGGCTATTGTTCTTTTCTTTTCCATGATATCATTATATGGACAGTTTAGGGTAAGTATATGTTACTTTATACAAATTTGAAATATTTTAAGAGTTTTAAAATTAAAAATAGCCAAACATTAACTGTAATGCTACATATGTTTAAGAAATGCTTTACTTTTACCTATTATTTCTAACTTGTTCATCTCTAGAACTTTTTTTTTTTTTTTGAAGATTTTATTTATTTATTTGACAGAGAGAGACACACAGAGAGAGGGAACACAAGCAGGGGGAGTGGGAGAGGGAGAAGCAGGCTGCCCGTGGAGCAGGGAGCCCGATGAGGGGCTCGATCCCAGGATCCTGGGATCATGACCTGAGCCAAAGGCAGTCACTTAATGACTGAGCCACCCAGGTGCCCCTGGAACTCTTTTTAATTAAATAAGTGGGGAGTACTTTAATGCTTTCCAAACTTTTACATCATTATTCACATAGAAAGTATTTATAACGGTATTGCAACTGGAGTAAACAGAGTAAACAGGGACTACTCTCAGCTGAGTGGAAGTGACCAGTGACTAGAAGTGACCAAAAGGGCTGCCCTTGCCCTTTATGATTTCCCTAAAGGGATGAAGAGTTTGAAACACAATACTCATAACATGTTCTTACCTTTTAATTCATTTTTAAAATAAATATTTTAGGGGCTCCTCGCTGGCTCGGTCAGTGGAGGACGTGACTCTTGGTCACGGCATTGTGAGTTTGAGCCCCACGTTGGGCCTAGAGCTTACTTTTAAAAATAATAGTAAATAAATATTTTAATAAATAATGACAAGGATTCCATCAGAATTTGTTTTTATGTAATACTTTGTTCTTCTCTCAGGGGCTTTATTATCAAAACACAACATACACACATTACTCCTTAATCCCTAGTTTAGGGAAGTAAAAAATAACTATCACTGAATGATTTGGAAATGAATTCATTTCTTGTTGCTTCTGTAACAAATTTCCACAAGTTTTGTGACTTAAAACAGTGAAAATTTATTCTTTTACAGTTATGAAAGTCAGAAACTCAAAATGAGCTTGAAGGAGCTAAGATCAAAATGTCAGCAGGGCTGGTTCCTCTGTAGGCTCCAGCACAGATTTTATTGATCACCTCTACCCACTTCTAGAGGCTGTCAGCATTCCTTGGTTTCTGGCGGCATTACTACAACCTCTGTTAACCATGGTCACATTACCTTCTCTACTGTAGTCAAAACTCCCTCTGCTTCCTTTTTTTAAGGACAGTTGTGATTACATTTAGTGCTCATTTGGATAATCCAGAATAAACTCCCAATAGCAAGATCCTTAAGGTAATATAACAGTAGTCTTATTAATATTTACCTTAGATCAGTAGTTTATATCAGGTATTCTCTTGTAAATATGAGATGACTTGAAGTAAAATGGGGATTCTGGTCTACTACTCACCACTAATCCTTCATCTAGAGCATCTCTAATTTTATCTATTTTGCATAATCTTTGATTTGAACAAAGGGTTGTAAGGCTAAAAACAGATTACTACCTCCATAGAACGTCGCTCAGTTTGGTTTTACTTGATGTTTTCTATGACTAGATTGGGGTCATGAATTTTTGGCAATGATACTATTTTGTGTCCACCTCAGTATACCATCAAGGAGTATGTGATATTGATATATCTTTTACTGGTGCTGAGGTGGTATCTTCCCAATTCCTCCACTATGAAGTTGCTATTTTTCCCTTTTTAATTAATAAATAAATATCTTATGGAGATACTTTATGCAGATATTGTGTTTGTCATCAAACTTTAGCTCACTATTGGTGGATCTCGAGTTCAATAGTTATTACTATAATGTTTACTGAATGGCGGTTTTCTGTTTTCCTTATTCCTTCCACATGTATTGATTGGTATTCTCTATGGAACAGCTATCCATTCTTTGCCATTGCTTAATTATTTTTTTATTTATTTATGTCAGTATGGAATCATGAATATTTATTTTACTTTCTGGATTATAACCCAGTGCTGTCATCATTTATTTTCTTGCTGAGATTATTCCAGCTTTAGCCACTGGGAACTCCGTCAGGTTAGCTTCTGTGTCCTTTTGACATCTTCCCATTAGTTTTTTGAGCATTTCCTTTCCTTCTAACTCCAGTGTTCTGGGCTCATCTTTTATCTTCCCTGCCCCAACCCTGGAATCAATTATTTATCAAAAGAATCCTAGTTCCTTTTATCAGCGAATGATGTTTAGAAACTAGGATCTGGGCAATAAGTATGCTTATTTTGCTATTGGGGCTTTATTATTTCTAGACCCTCCAAGCAGACAAAACTTGGAAACAGAGGCATATATCATTATCACACTAAGTCTTAGGAGTTAAAATTGTCTGAAACATATCCCATATTCTATCACTTAGATACATATGTAATTAATGTAAATTTTAAAGACCTCGGAAGAAGACCTATACCTTCTTTCAGGGATGAATTTTCCTTTCATGATGTTGTAAACCAGAGGTTTGGAAGTAAATACTTTGTTCTTTTTTTACAGTAATATTTGATCATAGATCTTGAAATACTGAGATTTCCTTAGGCAATTGATCATTGCTAACTTTTCATTTTGGATGTAAAATTGTATTAATACATTGCATTCTTACTAGGTTTTGGAAAGATACTGGGAACTCAAACTATAACCTGCAATTGGATATACCAAACTATCTTATATTAGCAGAGAATTGACTTCAGGGAAATTATCAGCTTATTTGGTACAAAGATATTAACTGCATGAATTTTTTTTTTCCCTTAAGGTGGTCTCATGGATTATAACCATTTGGATATTTGGTTCCCTAACAATTTTCTTACTGGCCAGAGTTCTTGGTGGAGAAGTAAGTAGTTGATTGTGAAAATAGCCTTTGTTTCTTATCATAAACTTTATTTTTGGTATTGTAGATATTATCAATAGCTATATTCATCATAACTGTTTCTTGTCCCAGAATTGGTTTTAAGTTACACTACTTCCCCTAAGTGATAACATACTAGTATTGTGCATACTCAATAAACATTACAAGGAAGGAAGAAGAAAGAAAAGATCCCATACCACTCATAAGTAATTTAAAGCTTTTTAGGGAAGCATATAATTTATTTTCTAGTATAGCAGTTCTCAAACTTTTGATCTTAGGTCCCCAAGGAGATTTCTTTGTGTGGGTTTTATTTATCAATACTTAATCATATTTGAAATTAAAATAAAAATTTTAAATATATATTTATTCATTTAAAGATAAAACCAAATATATTTTAACATAAGTAATACTTTTTTTTTTTAAGATTTATTTATTTATTTGAGAGAGAGAGTGTGATGGGGAGGGGCAGAGGGAGAGGGAAATCTAGAATCTTAAGCAGGCTCTGCACTCAGTGCAGAGATCAAGCCAATACGAGCTTGATCTGACAACCTGAGCCAAAACCAAGAGTCGGACACTTAACTGACTGTGCCACTAGGTGCCCTGTAAATAATACATTTTAAAGAAAACAACTTTTTCAAAACAAAGTGGTGAGAGTGGCATTGTTTTACATTTTTGCAAGTAGCTTTAATGTCTGGCTTAGTGGAAGCTGGTTTCTAATACCTGCTTTCTGCATTCAGTCTGTTATGATACATTGTTTTGGTTAAAGTATATGAAAAAAAGGAGGCATTAAGCCTATGTAATTGGAAAAGGAACAGTTTTTTTTTTTAAGATTTTATTTATTTATTTGAGAGAGAGAGAGCGCACGCACACAAGCAGGGGGAGGAGTAGAGGAAGAAGCAGACTCCCCGCTGAGCCCATCTGGTCTCAGTTCCAGCACCCTGTGATCATGACCTGAGCCAAAAGTAAACGCTTAATTGACTGAGCCACCCAGGTGCCCGGGAGGAAGAGTATTTTAATAGTTTTTTAAGACGATTGTGGATATTCTTCTCTGAAACTACACTTACATTCAACAAGTAATAGTTTCTTAAAGGTTTGTTGTAGTAAGGAATCTCAAAAAATATTAATGAACTTTTCACACTCTGTTTCATTAAAATTTACTTTGGGTGGATCTTTTTACCCATGCATGGTCATTTGGAAAACACTAGTTCATTGAGTTTTGTGTAAATCTTTCAAATGTTGACACGTACAGTATCAGAAAATCTCATTCATTAATATCACCACCCATCTTTAAGTAGATCAGACTAAAGTTTATTTATTTACTTTTTTTAAAGATTTTATTTTAAAATCTTCAAAAAAAGAACATGCTTACAGATACCCAACTCCGAATAACCATAGTTTGTCTTTCATTTGTTCTTTCAAGTAAAAATGGTGTTCCATGGTAAACACATCTAATTAAACTCTTCACTCAAACAGTTTTATAAGTGCTTTTCCTTGGGATAACCATTGAACCAGAATACAACAGAAATGCTTTCTATAGGAATACCTGAGTGGCTCAGTCAGTTGAGCATCTGCCTTTGGCTCAGGTCATGATCCCGGGGTCCTGGAATCGAGTCCCGTGTCAGGCTCCTTGCTGAGGAGCTTCTCCCTCTGCCTACCGCTCCCCCTGCTTGTGCTCTCTCTCTGACAAATAAATAAAATCGTAAAAAAAAAAGAAATGTTTTCTATGTACTTCACATTTGTTGTACAGAATATTGAAAAGACATACTCAAAAGTTGAGATTTAATAAAGTTAATCATTTTAACTGTTTCATTAAGGACATTCTTAAGTGAAACTAGCTTTTTTTCTTCTGTTTCTGTGATTGTGTAGTAGTGAAGAGTACAGAAACTACTAGTATAGGGCGCCTGGGTGGCTCAGTTGGTTAAGCGACTGCCTTCGGCTCAGGTCATGATCCTGGAGTCCCTGGATCAAGTCCCGCATCGGGCTTCCTGCTCGGCAGGGAGTCTGCTTCGTCCTCTGACCCTATTCCCTCTCAGGTGTTCTCTCTCTCTCATTCTCTCTCTCTCAAATAAATAAATAAAATCTTTAAAAAAAAAAAAAAAGAAACTACTAGTATAGTTTGTGCTACCTTGAAAAGTAAAGTAGTACATTTTACCCACTGTTGATTTTCCCTGTTAGTACCAATATGAACCCAATGAGAAAAGGCAAATAATGTTTTATTATTTTTATAGAAAATAGTTTTGACCTTCCACTCTTCTGGAAGAGTCTCTGGGACGCTCGGTGGCCATGAACCACACCTTCAGAACTGCTGCCCCATTAAAAAAGACTTTGTGAATTACTGTAAATTGTGAATTACTCTAAACCTAGGAATTCTAGTGTTTTGTGTTTTTTTTTTCCCTAGTGGTTTATTCTGTGAAGAGAGTAGAACAGAGGGTTGCCAGGCAGAGTTACCTTGTGGGTGCTGACTCTGTGAACATTGATTGCTAAATGCAGAGACTTTGAGCCCTTTTCTCATATTTGGTAGAAAGATCTGCCAAGTCTGTTACTTAGCTCTCGTTCATCTGCTTTCCAGCTTCCAAAATTATGTGTTGCTGTCCCATCTTCTGTTCTTCTGTTTAAGCCTCTTTTTTAAAAGAAAATTATGTCATTTATTAATATAATAAAACACATAATTTTATTTTGTGATACAGAATATATAATTATACACCAGGAAAAATGCAAAGAATGATATGAAAATACCATCATTCATAAAGTGTCACAACTGAAAATTACTATAAAAGATGAGGAAATAGCTTTCATCAAACTATTTTCTCCAAAGCAATGCAGTTACCTTATACAGAGTAACACTTTGATTCTTATAAATGGCTTTTCTTTCATTATACTCATTCTTTTTATTTCATGTGTCTGATTTATTAGAGTTTAGGATCAGACTTTTGTTCCTGGTCCTTTTGATGGTGTTATTTTTTTTCCATTTTATTCATGATTTCATACATACTTTGGGGCTTACATTATCATGAATAGTCTAAGGTATATGAGCAATGAGAATGAACGCGATCTGCATTATCTATATTCTGAGAGTGCTCAGGGGTTTCATCCATAGCCCAGTGAGCCTTTAGTTATTACTTCTTGTGGTGAGTGCTGAGGTGTGCCTTCAGGTTTATACATTTTTAATGTATCCGTTAGGAACCAGTTCTCCTTTATACAGTGACCAACCTATATGGCCTCTATGAATTTTTCTGTTACTTTGTTTCTCCCAGGTGTATACAATGTTTTCAAATCCCATGATTATTTTATGGTTTTGTTTCCATTGTTTATGCCTCTTTAAAAAAAAAAGTTTTTGGGGTGCCTGACTGGCGCAGTTTCTTGAGCGTCCAACTCTGGATTTCGCTCCAATTGAGACCAAGCCCCACATCAGGCTCCCTGCTCAGCATGGACCCCCCACCCCCGCAAACAAACAAATAAACAAATAAATAAATAAAGAGGGTTTTTCCCCCCTTCCCTTTTAGTATAGTTTCAGGAGGGAATGATATTAGATAATGTGTTCAGTCCATCATCCTAACCTAAAAACTGTTGAATAAATTTAGAATAACATTTATCTATGAAACTTTTTCACTCTGCATATATCTGCATATAAAAATTTAAAATAATTCTAATGGAGACTTAAAATTACATTTGTTCACATATTGTTATATCTTTGACACAACCCTGTGTAATATTTATACGAAAATAGGTATCGCTAAATGTCTTGGTAATTTAGGACTGTTGAGATAAGAGTTAAGAGACTTAGATCTTAGGGGCGCCTGGGTGGCTCAGTCAGTTAAGCGTCTGACTTTGGCTCAGGTCTTGATCTCAGGATCCTGGCAGGCTCCACACTCAGCAGGGAGTCTGCTTCTCCTTTTCCCCCTCCCTCTGTCCTTCTCCCCCCAACATCCTCCACCCGCCTCCCCCTAATCGCGCATGTGCACATGCTCTCTCCCTTTCTTTCTCAAATAAATAAAATCTTTAAAAAAAAGGAGAGAGATCTAGATCTTAATTTGAACTCTTCCTCCTACCAGTTTTGCTTTCCTGAACAAAGCCTCTCTAAAATTCAGTTTCTTCATAATGGAAGGCAGTAATACCTACTTCATAGGATTGTTGCTGCATTTGATCTGTCTTGATCTGTCACAGGGCTTGGCACACGGTAGTCACTAAATATTTTTTCCTTCAGTCTCTCCTGCCTGCCCTCCCTTCCCTTTTAGTCTGCATTTGTCACACATAGCTTCTTTAGACCTTGTATTTTTTGTTTGAATAAGATGGTTGTGGTCCCTTTAAATAATCCTTCTACAACTTTAAGGGAAGTAGTAAGAGAATATACTGTAGGTATAGTGAAGGTAACTGAATATATAGGTCTCAAAAGGGAGAGAGGGCTGGAAATGTAGATTTTGGGTATCATCAGAAAGTTGATGATAATTGAAACTATGGTGGGCTGATGAGACTGTCCAGGAACAAAGCAGATAACATGATAATTTGAAATATAAAGCATAGGATACTTGATGATTTCTTCTTGTCATATTTATGTAAGTACAACCAAGAATATGTGATGTTCAGTAGTGATTAAAATAATTATCTTGATTTCTGTGATATTTATTTAAAACTTTAAAATTCACAGGTTGCATATGGCCAAGTTCTTGGAGTTATAGGATATTCACTACTTCCTCTCATTGTAATAGCCCCTATACTTTTGGTGGTTGGATCATTTGAAGTGGTATCTACACTTATAAAAGTAAGTAGTGTATATTATAAAAAGTAATTAACGGTTTTCCAGGAACAAAAGTATACTAGTTATCTGCCTAAGAAGATTGTAATCTGTAACAATCAAACATTTTTAAGGGTTTTGGAATAGTGATCTCACTCACTGATTTTACCAATTGTATATCTTTTATTTTCCCATTTTGATCGCCAAAAATTATAATGTATGTATAGGGGTGAGTAAAGAACAAAGAGCAAATAAGGCTACAGGATACTACACTCAGATAATTTTTTTAGTGATGAATTTTTCTTCTCTGTGTTTATAATACAACTTCATGTGACTTAGATTTTGTGGAAGATATTTATTTAAAATTTTACCGGACAGGGCGCCTGGGTGGCTCAGTTGGTTAAGCGACTGCCTTTGGCTCAGGTCATGATCCTGGAGTCCCTGGATCGAGTCCCGCATCGGGCTCGGCAGGGGGTCTGCTTCTCCCTCTGACCCTCCCCCCTCTCATGTCCTCTCTCTCATTCTCTCTCTCTCTCAAATAAATAAATAAAATCTTAAAAAAAAAAAAATTTTACCAGACATTAATAACTTTACTCCTATTTGAATAATAACTACCTTATCAAATATGATAGACATGATTGTAATAAGTTGGCTTTTCTGTATTGTAGAGATCAGGATTTCTTTATGCTGTGTTAAATTTAATACATTAACATATAGATCCATATTAAATATTTAATGATAATATTAAGTATTAAAAAGTAGTAAAATAACTTAAATTTTGGTATTTATTAGTTTTGAACTCTCAGAAATAAATGACTGCTTTAGCGTATGTATGTATATTATACAATGAATGTAATTTTTTTCTTTATGAAAAATTATAGAACTTCTTAAGGCTACCACTTTCAGAACTGCCATTATGTAGCCTTCACATTAAAGTATTTGTTTTTAAGTAGAGCCACTTAATTTTTTATGACATACGGTTTTATTTAAAGTTGATTACTAATTCAAATATAAAAGAAATGATTCCTTTTAGAATTGAGTAACTACAGGCTAATACTGACATATAAGCACTGGGTATTAAAAAGTGTGGATTTTGGAACCATTCAGTTCTAAATTCAAATTCTGGTTCTTCCACTTACCTACTGCCTCCCTTGGGGGATATCTTCTCTTACCCTCCTCTGCAAACTGGGAATCTTGACAACTAATTTTTAGGGTCTGTTATCTAGATGGTAAAGGATATATGCTTGATACAGAGTAGGCACTCAAGCAGTAGCTGTTGTCATTACAAATGTTATGAAAGAATATTTTGAGAACATCTTTGTATGTTAGAATTGCATGAACATTTTAGAGACCAAGTAGAATATCATTCTTTTCTCTCCATTCTAATCTTAATTTTTTTTTTTTTTTTGATTGGCATTATTAGCACTTAGCTTACAAGTCTTGCAGTGCAGAAGCTAGCCCCATTGCTGGCATTTAATTATCTAGCTTTAGTGAACATACCATTTTACTGAATCATTCGGGATCCTTCCTGTTTGTGTGTTGTTTTAACTTGGATTAAAGTCTGTTTGAATACTTCTGAGACTACTCCCCAAATTGATAAAACTGTGTGTCCTCTGGTCACTTAATAATTGAGTTCAGCTAAAAGTTGGTCTTTAATATTCTTTATGCAACTTATGAACGTATTATTACAAAGTGGCAAAGTCTTTTATATCGTTAAAAATTTAGGATATGATTGTTTTAAACTTCAGATTTTTCTTTGCCAAAATTTTTTCCTAGTTGTTTAATCTTCTTTTTATAGTGAGCTATTGTATGTTTGTTTCAGTCCAAGATTTTTTGAGAAATATGTTGCAAAACTCTTGTCATTTAAATCTAGCATTAGAATACAGATTAATCTACCAGCACTATTTTTTAACATTAAATCTCTATAACTCTTACTAATCTTTAACCATTTATTTATAACAAAAAATGTTTGACATACAAAGGCAATTTGATCATCATCTTACATATTTCCCTATACTTTCCTGAAAGTTTAAAATATTTTATAGTTTTTTTGTTTTAATTTAAAAAACACAATAGAAAATTGGACCATCTCAAATACATTTTCAGTCTGCCAATATTTATTTTTGACCTCTCTACCAGTGGTTCTCAAGGGCAGTTTTGCCTCCCAAGGACATTTGGCCATGTCTGGAGACATTTTTGGGTGTCACAAATGAGTTAGGAGTGGAATCTTACTAGTGGTATGTGGTGGGTAGAGGCCAGGGATACTGCCACAAATCCTACAATGCACAGGACAGCTTCCAAGAGCAATTATCCAGCCCCAAAATGTCAATAGGGCGAGGCTGAGAAATCCTGCCCTGTACCATGTCTTTTTCTATCATAGTTTCCCTGATTTCTACCCTTGAAGTTCTTCCTTTCATTTTAGTCTATAAAATGTCTTAGTGACTACTTTAATAAGTACTATATAAATTTCTGGTGGAAATAATTTAAGATTAGGTATGTGTATAATCAGAAAACCATGGTACATTTTATTTAAACTCTTGACCAAAATGTTATTTTTTTCTTCCTTTTTATTTAACCCTATACTTTTACCTATTCCTGGGAAAATGCTGTTATACTTAATAAACATTGTGTAAAATTTTCACTTAGTCTGTTTTCCTACTTCTTAGAAGAAGAAACAGGAAAAGGTTAACTTTGTAATAATCAGTTCATTTTTCTTTCAGCAACCAAATTTCTTGAAGCAGTTGGCCAAAAGCTGCCTTATCTTAAATCACCAGGGACACTGTTAAAAAGACTGATACTAAGACCCTTCCCTTAGTGATTTTGATTCAGCAGAGCTAGAGTGAATCCCAAGATTCTTTTTTTTTTTTTTAAGATTTTATTTTTAAGTGATCTCCACACCCAATGTGGGGCTCGAACTCACAACCCCGAGATCAAGAGTCTCATGCTCCACCAAGTGAGCCAGCCAGGCACCCCTTAGGATGCTCTTTTTAATAGGCACCCCAAGTGATTCCTATGATGAAACAAGTTTGATAACAAAAGATTTCATTTGCATAAGACAAGGAACATAGCAAGGACAAACATTCTTAATAATTTTAAACATTCTCAGTAAGTTTTACTATTTATCACAGTTGGTTGTCAGGGTTGTTTTAAGAAAATACCGTAAATGTGACTTTACTCTCTGATACCCAAAATGTTAATTGAATTGCTAATATACTGCCTTTTGTCTTTTTTGTTTGTTTTTTAAAGCTGTTTGGTGTGTTTTGGGCTGCCTACAGTGCTGCTTCATTGTTAGTGGGTGAAGAATTCAAGACCAAAAAGCCTCTCCTGATTTATCCAATCTTTTTACTATACATTTATTTTTTGTCCTTATATACTGGGGTGTGATCTAAGTCATATATGAGTAGAAAAAGACAATGTTACATTTGTGTGTAGTCTGGGAATTCTTGCTGAGGTGATTGCAGAAAACCTGTTGCTGATAAAATTTTACATGCTCTACATGTAAAGGCAGGTTTGAGGTCTTTTTAAAACCATATTTTTGGTATTTAATTAAGCATTTGCAGTTATCTGGATTTTTTTTTTTTTTTTTTTTTGGTCAGAATTCCAAATTCTGTTTGATTCTTCATATTCCAGTGAATAAAGTATAAAAACATTGTGTTTTTAAGATTGTGTCAATATTCACCTAAAAACTTGTGCCAAAAGCATCTGGAACGGTAATTATATTTCATTCAAAGGGTAAATATGGCAGCACCCTGATAATCTAAAAGTGCAATTTTTTTTCTTTAAAAGGTTTTCTCCTGCATCACAGATCCTGTAGATATATATTTATATTTATACATATATATTTATGAAATAATTCTTATTATTCACCAAATATATTTCTGAATAGCCTAAAAGTTAAGATATTTTAAATCTCATGCTTAACCATTCTTTAATTTGGCCATTAATTTTTTTATTTATCAATTCAAATTTGTTTTTTAAATTGTGTATAATTTAAAAAGTCTCATACATGCTTCAGTATGTCCTTATTAAGAAGTCCAACTAAAACTAATTTTAACAGTTGCTGATGTAGGTTTGCTTGGGTGTGCTCTGAAAAACCTTTTTTGAATGCCTAAATATCTGATTTCAGTTTCTGTTTATCTTTCTGACCAAAGGAACAGAGGTATAGTGGATATGGCATTATTATCATTGTTAATATGTAGAAAAAATAGTAATATTTATAGCATCAGTAAATATTTTTAAGTGGTACTCCTAAGTCATAAAAGCCGAAAAGAGACCTTTAAAATCTTGTGGTCCTGAACAATGTTAAACGAAGTAGAAAAAAATAAAATGCTTCCCAGCTGTGTGTTTTGTTTTATAACACCTTGTCCTGTATTACTAACAAGTATCAGGTACTCTTTAACAAATGTACATTATTTGCTAAGCCCTAAGAAATTTTAACTAGTAAAATTTTTGTTGCAAATTATTTCATAGACTCTAGGTGTACTTTAGTTAATATTCCTTTGTAAAGTAGATAAAATATTTTATTTATGTCCATAAAATAGCAAGTGCCTGATAACTGTTAGCAAATTATTATATTATCCTTTCTGGTCTCAGCTGGAAGAGTTAACTGCTGTCCTCAGTGTGCTAACATGGCCGTGGCCATCTCTTAGGATGTATTCCTTTAGCAACCAACGTGTCAGGAAATACCCAGCAATTCTGAAGCAGGTCTTCAAATTAGCAAAGTACCAAGCCCATCTCCTCTTTTCACCCCTCTCTCCCGCTAAAAAAAAGAAAAAGAAAAAACTTATTTTAAGCTGCAGGAAAAGTATGAAGCTATCTTTGAGGCAGAATAATGTGAAAATTACATATACTAATTTTTTTAAATAAGCTTAGGGCAACAGAAGCACCAGAGGGATAGAATTTTGAGAACCTGAAATAATAGGAAATTGTGAAGAAGGATCAGTAACTACAGAAGCAGCAACTGTAAAATAAATATTTGTCACGCCTAAGAAATTTCTGAGGTCAGTACTTTCTTATAGTGGATTATTATAGTTGATGTTCATAGTGTTGACCCTGGAATCTTCCCTAAGAAGCTGGGGATTTGGTCCCAGGGGGTAGTATTTTACTAAGCAATAAGTCAAAGCATTTTGGGACCCATTCTATCAAAAAATGGTTTAATTTTTTTAAGTTATCATTTCTATAAATGTGAGTGAAAAGTTTATGTATGTGGATCATGTTTATTACCTAATAATGTAAAATAAGGTATTTGTGTTCTAAAAAGACATTTAAAAATATTAGCATTTAATCATGAGAACTACCCTATTTAGGGTCTATATAGATACAGTTTATAATGTTTCATGTTCAGCCAACATCTTCAAGTGCTAATGAGCAAAATAGTTAAAACAGATTGTCAGTTTGGAAACAATTTGTAAATTTGTACAAGACACAGTACTGCTAACGATAAGCTGACCATGACAATGTCCTTTCCTTGAATTTTTATATAATAATATTTTCTAAGTCATACTGATTTTAAATCATGATTCCAACCTAATTATTAGTTCAGTAGTATTTTTAAGACAGAACTAGCCAGATAGTCTTTTCTAGTTGTGTGTGTATGTGTGTGTGTGTGTATGTGTGTGTTTTAAGTGTTATCAGTTGTAGCAATCATGATGTTAATCCTCAAAAGGAGAATTATGAGAAATATTTACTTGTTTCAAATTGTAAAATAATTGAAATTTTGATTAAAAATCAAAATCTATATAATTATCATTGTATTAATAAACAAGTTAGGAATATTTGTAAAGTTTTATGAACCATTATTAAACTTGCTTATTTCTAAGGTCTATTATAAGACAGTTTTAGATATAATAATATGTTTCCCAAAACTCCCCAAATATTAAAATGCTAATATAGAGTTTTAAATTAGTGAAAATTTGCATTGACTTAAAATAATGAGGTAGGTATTTTTATTGTTTCAAATTTAGTCAAATTTACTTTTTAAAATTCCAATGTAATTAAACATTGAATAAAATAGTGCTTCTACAAACTTAATAAAAACAGAATATTTTTCATATTCAGCAAAAGTAGTTGAATATTTTAAGATGATTGTTATTTACTTATCTTTTACATTTTTATGCATATTTTAGCCAGTTTTAGGCTCTAAGGGATGGTGACACATTTTTAAGTTTTGTTATAATATCTTCCATACAACTCTTTTTTTTTTTTTTTAAGGTTTTATTTTTAATAATCTCTACACCCAACATGGGGTTCGAACTCACAACCCCGAGACCCGGAGTTGCATGCTCTACCCACTGAGCCAACCAGGTGCCCCTCATACAAGTCTTTTTTTATTTTTCTTTGTAGTTGAACAAGTTGGGTTTGTTGTGTTGTTCTTTGCGACAAATGAGAACAACACACATCAGAGGCTTGTGTTAATACAATTCTTTCTGGTTGCATGGTATGGCAGTCTGAAGTAAGCCTAATAGAGCTAAAAATCACTCCCTGCTATTCTCTGCTCTGATAACATAAAATAATGTTTTATCATCCTCTTTCACAAATGGTTTCTTTAATGGAACCCTTGTGTTACATCTTACCTTAAACTACTTTTTGATTTTCCTTTATTTTTTTTAAAGATTTTATTTATTTATTTGAGAGGCAGAGTGAGCAAGAGAGAGTGAGTTACAGGAGCAGGGGCAGAGGGAGAGAGAGAG
The DNA here is from genome assembly GCF_011800145.1 of Mirounga leonina. Taxonomy (NCBI): domain Eukaryota; kingdom Metazoa; phylum Chordata; class Mammalia; order Carnivora; family Phocidae; genus Mirounga; species Mirounga leonina. The sequence continues at coordinate 18,656,743 of NW_023270305.1, forward strand.
AAGCAGACTCTCCTGCTGGGCAGGGAGACCGACACGGGGCTTGATCCCAGGACTCTGGGATCATGACCTGAGCTGAAGGCAGATGCTTAACCAGCTGAGCCACCCAGGCACCCTTTAATTTCCCTTTAAAAACTGAATTACAGTTTCTGTTTATTTCTCATTTGAATGATTTCCTGGAAGTAGTTTGTATGTTTGAGAATCTGTTGCCACTTTTTAAATAAATAAATAAATAAATAAATAAATCCCAAAATAAGATTTTGACATCAGTAAAAGCTGGACGTTCTTACATCTTTGAACTTCAAATCATAGCAATATTTTCTGAAGAAAGTTCCACTTGTGAATATATTTTCTTTGTAACAAACTGGTATAAATTTTAGACACTACTGTGTCTCTATGGAGTGCAGTGATCTGAAAGGATTCCCTGTACAAAGTATATTATTAAACATGAAGCTTAAGGTTAGGTTTCTCATTTGAAATTCTTTTGATATGCTGAGGTTGCAGCATGGTTGGAGGTTAATTAAAGGAAAGAGCGTCAAGATGATTAAGATGGCATTAGTAAGGGGCACCTGTGTGGCTCAGTGGGTTAAGCATCCAACTCTCAATTTTGGCTCAGGTGATGATCTTGAGCCTGCATCAGGCTCCAAGCTCAGCTGTGAATCTGCTTGAGATTCTCTCTCTCCCTCTGTCCCTTTCCCCCACGCACATGCGCACTCTCTTTCCCAAATAAAATCCTTTTTTTTTCAAATGGTATTAGTAAAATAATTCCCAATTTTACATTGTGTGTTGGTAGTAACCCTGGTTTGAACTTCTCTTAGTTTCAGTTTCAATTATTTTCAACTTACTTTCAGTTTCAATATCCATAAGTTTTTACTTTGAAGATATTTATAGTATGCAAGTGCTTGAAAAAAATTTCTTAAACATCCCTTCTGGATAGTTTAGTGGTATACTAATGGTGTCACTGAGATTTTTTTGAAGTTAGATATTAATAGGAAAATATTTTTTATAAAATTTTTGCATTTAACTTGTAATTAGAGCATGTGAAGGTTATTAATATAGTGGGGAAGTAAACTTTGCTACCTGTAATAATTTTGTTAACACTCGGAGTATAAGTAAATTAGGTGTATAGAGAACAGAAACCTTGTTTTTTCTATAATAGTTGCCACTGAGCGATTTTTATTAAAAACCGAACAAGTAAAAAAGCTTACCAAAGTATTTATACAGGATCAGTTACACAGAATGACTGACTATGGGAGAAATTTGTCATTTGGTGATAAAAAAAAAGATAATGTAAAAGTGGATTGCTGCTGTTCACATTAATAAGCACTCATTGTTGAAGGTAAATGGTTGAAATTGCATATTTTTGCTTGATTTTATAATGACCTACTCACTTTTGTAGAATTAATCAGTTGCTATATGAAGTACCACTTAAATAGTATGCACCATTTGATAATGAAGCACTCCATGTTTTGTAATCCTTATGCAGAATTATTCTTTATGATGATGGGCCTAGGTGCTAAGTCCCTCATATTCAATCTTCTTTGCCCCATGGGACTTAGGACAATCTTTGCATAATGAAAATTAATTTTCAAAGGATGGTATTGGTGGTGGCCCCAAGAACAAAACATTCAGAAGAAACAGCATTTGAATTGGGTACCCTGAATGTGAAGAGATGATAGATATTCATCAAGTGTTTATTGACCTCTTTGTATGTGCTGGGTACTGTGCTAGGTGCAAGGATACAGTGATATGCAAAAACCATACATGCATACCCCAACTTTAATGGGCCAGTATTGTTGGAGAGATAGGCAGTTCATTTCACAAATTGTAAAACAATTGCAACAAATGGAGAAATAAGACGTATAGGTCTGAGGTAGCAAGGGAATGTATAATTGAAGAATTAGATGAAAAAAGCCTTCCCTTTGGCAAAGATGCTTAAGCTAAAATCTTAGGGAAAAGTAAAAGTTAACTAGGCAGAGATGGGAGGGAAGACTATCTAGACAGAGGAAATAGTGGGTATGTAGAAGGAAATGAAAACCCATCTGGCTGAAGTTTAGTAGTTCATGAAACTGAACAGGTTAAAATGGCAGCAGTCCATACCTGACATTCTAAGACATGTTTTCTTTGTCAGGGCTTTTGTTTAGAAGTATCAGAAACGTGCTTTTAATATTAAAAGCTAAGATACACAATTCTATTCTTGATATATACCCAGAAATACATGTACAGATGCCACAAGGGATATGTGCATAGTAACATGATTCATAATAGCCAAAAATTGGAAACAGAATGTCCATCAACATAGAGTGGATAAATAAGTATAATAACGCAGTGGAATGTTATGCAATGAAAATGAATGACTAAAACCACATGTAAAAACATGGAGAATTTCACGAGCATTATGAGTGAACAAAGCAGAAGCCAAAGAACTTATACTGTATTACTCCATTTATATGAAGTCTGAACACAGGCAAAATTCAGTGATAGTGTTTAGAGATACATAGTGAGGTGCAAAGTCTTTTTTAAACAGTTTTAATGAGGTATATTGCACACCACAAAGTTCATCCATCATAAGTATACAGCCTGATAATTTTTAGTAAGTTTGTATAGTTGTACAACTTCTACCACAATCCCATTGGCAAAGTCGTTTTTATAAAAAAATAAGAAAGTGACCACCGTAAAAGGTTAGTGGTTACCCTTAATGGGGAAGGAGAAGGTTTTTATTTGGAAAGAGTCATGAGAAGGGCTTCTTTCATGGGTGTTTGGTTTTTATCATATCATTAAGCTGTATGTTTTATGTCTTTTCTGCATGTGTGTTATAATGCAGTCTTAAACTTTTTGTAATTATTTTAGACAGGTTACACATTTAACATAGGTAAATGATCACTTCCCCTCTTTTTTGTTATTATTACTCTCTACTATAATGCAAGCTCCACTGGGATAGCGACATTTTCTGACATGTTCATCAGTTTATCCCTAGTACTTTTTGAATGAATACATAAACCTGATCATTGAATCCTGAATTCAAATCCACATCCAGTGAATTTCAAAACCTTAATCATTAGTCTTTAAGAGTGTTAAAATTAGGCAAAGCCTTAGAGATCATCTAATGAGTATAATCATTTCTCATTATACAGATGAGGAAAATAGGCCTAAGGGAGGATTGTCTAAAACAACACTGTTGACCTACCAGTTAAGAGTTTGTCTCCAAACCCCAAATCCTAGTGTTCTTTTCATTACAACATGAAATAGCAGTGTTGCCACTTAGCAACATAAGTATAGTTGCCTTTTACCATAGCCCATCATATAAATAACAAACATCTTTGCTTTCCTTTTTAATTCTTTCTATTCCACTTTTTAAAGTCCATGGTTAGTTTTAGGCTTTCAAGTACTACACATTAATATTAAATAATTAAGGCTCAAGGGGTTGTTCTTTGAATTGTCCTAGTATTCAGTAAACATTAGCTAATATGTTAGCTGTCAATAATACTGAAGTCATTTAGATCAATGAAACAGGAGAGTTTCCAGAAATATACCCAATTATATATGGGAAATTAGTGTATGATAATAGCATGTCAAATTGATATTAAAAGAAGAATTATTAGGGTGCCTGGCTGGCCCAGTCAGAAGAGCATGCAACTCTTGAACTTGGGTTGTGAGTTTGTTTTTGTTTGTTTGTTTTAAGATTTTTATTTATTTACTTGAGAAACAGAAAGTGAGACAGAGAATGCGAGCTGGGGGAGGGGGAGGAGCAGAGGGAGAGGGACAAGCAGACTCCATGCTGAGCACAGAGCCTGACTCGGGCCTGATCCCAGGACTCCGAGATCATGACGTGAGCCGACACCAAGAGTCAGATGCTTAACCAACTGAGCCACCCAGGCACCCTTGGGGTTGTGAGTTTGAGCCCCATGTTGGGTGTAGAGATTACTAAAAAGAGAGATGAATTATTAAATAAGTGGCAGTACTACATCAGATAAGAAAATACATGGTTACAAGAAGCAACCCTATGATCAATGGCTTCACTAAATAGGAGCTTATATTTCTCACATAAGAAATCCAAGGATATATAATTCAGGACTAATATGGCAACTTAATGTCATTAAGGACTCAGGCTCGTTTTATCTTCTTACTCTGCCATCTTGGGTGGGTGGCTCTCATTTTCATTGTATTAAGGTAGCTGCTTCACCTCTAGGTATTACATCTAGATTCCTAGCAGAAAGGTGAAAGAGGCCAAAATGATCATGTCAGTCAAAGTTGCCCTTATTTAGAAATTGCACTCTGTGACTTTCCCCTATATTTTGGGACAGAACTACATCACTTGGCCACCCTTGCTGCAAGAGTCTGGGGAAGTATTTTAAGCTGGGCATATTACTGCCCTAAACAAAGTCACAGTTCTGTTAGTAAGGGAGAATGGATGCCAGGTAGGTAACTAGCAGTGTCTTAGAAAGACATGGCAGGCCACTTGGAAAAATATAAAGCTGGATCTGCACCTCACTTTTTATGCCAAAGTAAATTACAGGTATATCAAATATTTTAAAAACAAAAGCCAGAAAAAAACAGGAATTAATTTTTCATATATTCCTTGAGAAATTAGGGCTTTCAAAACATGGCAGAAAACACAAGAAAAGGAAGAGATTTAAAAAGTTGACTACATGTCATTTGAAATGATACTATAAGAAAGGATAGGGGTGCCTGGGTGGCTCAGTTGGTTAAGTGTCTGCCTTTGGCTCAGGTCATGATCCCACCTCAGGTCATGATCCTGGGGTCCTGGGATCAAGCTGCTTCCCAGCTTCCTGCTCAGTGGGGAGCCTGCTTCTCCCACTCCCTCTGCCGCTCCGCTCCCCCTGCTTGTGTGTGTGCTCTTTCTCTAAGTAAATAAATAAAATCTTAAAAAAAAGAAAGGATAAACTACAAGTTGAGGAGAAATATTTGTAAGACTTATATAGACAACTAATTTCCTTAATAAAAAAGAATATAAGTAATTTAAAATGGTCAAAGGACATACATGGGCAATCATGTATTATGTAATATATGATAGTAAAAGAATATAATTAAAATGGGCAAGGGATATAAATGAGCAATCCACAAGGGGAGAAATGATTTTCAAAAAAGACCAATGAGGGGCGCCTGTGTGGCTCAGTCATTAAGCATATGCCTTTGGCTCATGTCATGATCTCAGGGTCCTGGGATCGAGTCCCACATCAGGCTCCCTGCTCCGTGGGAAGCCTGCTTCTCCCTCTCCCACTCCCCCTGCTTGTGTTCCCTCTCTCGCTGTGTCTCTGTCAAATAAATAAAATCTTAAAAAAAAGACCAATGAGTATGTACAGATGCACAGATTCATTTGTGATTAAATGCAGTTTAAACAGCGACAGCACTGGCCCCTCAGATTGCCAAACCTTAAAAAGATTGGTAATATCTAGTGTTAGTTCAGATTATGAGCAGATCTGATTTAACTGATAAACATGAGCATGGCTATCTCAATTGTTATAATATTGAAATGCATCCTACCATTGGTAAATAGTATTACTGTTACTGCATTAACACAAGTTAATTATGTAAATTCTGATAGAGATTTGTTAGTTCTGTTGTGACATTGATAGTGGATCTTTTGTTGTAATGGCATAGGAGAAACATTTGCAACATCTGTTAGCTTGTCCTGTGTCATGGTAAATAATGTTGCTACATTGTGCTTTACCTGTGAAACGTTTCATGCCCTAACAGTTGCTACTTCTATTTGGTTTTACTTTTTTTTTTTTAAGATTTTATTTTTTGACAGAGAGACACAGCGAGAGAGGGAACACAAGCAGGGGGAGTGGGAGAGGGAGAAGCAGGCTTCCCGCCGTGCAGGGAGCCCGATGCGGAACTTGATCCCAGGACTCTGGGATCTTGACCTGAGCTGAAGGCAGTTGCTTAACCGAATGAGCCACCCAGGCATCCCTGGTTTTACTTGTAGTGCATTGTAATTCTTAGGTGAAAAGTAAATACATTGTTTTAGTATTTTAAAATAGAATTTATAATAAAATATTAATAATGGATACCCCAAAACTGTATGACACTGTCTGCTGTTAATGCAGAACATGTGCGTACCCTGTGACCCAGCAATTCCATACGCACATCAACACAAATTCAGTACTGTGCAATGGAACTTTCTGCAATGATGGAAGTCTGTATTCTGTGTTGTCTGTACAGCAGCTATGTGGCTTTTGAGTACTTGGAATGTGATTAATGCAACTGAGAAAGTGATTTTTTTTTTTTAAGTACTGTGCGCACCATGGGCCTTGAACTCACGACCCCTAGATCAAGAGTCCCATGCTCTACCGACTGAACCAGCCAGAAGCCCCTGATTTTTAATTTAATTTTATTTAAACTTAAGGAGTCACCTGTGGTTATTAGGTACTGTATTGGTCAGAGTGAATATTCATAATGGCACCATTAATAATACACAAAACGGGAACCAACCCAAATAGACAAGTTATGGCACTCTCATACAATAGAATATAATTAGATTGAAAGATCTATAACTACATAAAATTATGGATGATCTCAAAAACCGAATGCTTAGCAAAAGAAGCCAGACACAAAATAATATATACTTTATGGTTCTATTTATGTAAAGTACAAAAACAGGATGTTGGTTACTCTTCAGTGGGAAGGAAGTAATTGAAAGAGGGTTCGGGATTGGGGCGTCTAGGATGCTGTTATGTTCTGTTTCTTAATCGGTGCTAATTATATGGGTGTGTTCAGTTTGTGAAAATTTATCAAGCTGTACACTTGTAACATGCATACTTTCTATAAGGATATTGTGTTTGAATTAAACCTTGTAAATTGGAAAGGGAAGGGGAAAAAAAAAAAAACACCCAGAAAGAAGTGTCAGCAAAATGTTGGTAAGCTTCTTAACATTCCTTTTAAATGTTATAAATGTTCATGTTCTAAAACTGTGGAAAAATATGATACTGAACTCTAGCTTAGAACATTTCTTGAAACATCCTGAAATGTCTTTTGATACCGTGCAAGAATTAATATAAAATAAAACAAGTGATTTTCATTTCTGAAATGAAAACATGACTTATGGCAGGTGATATGAATGATGAATGCAAACAGTGATCAAAATGTAGTGCTGAAGATTGGAAGTGCTAAACTCATATTTCATCCAAAAAGCAGTCACGTTCACTTAAAGCTCATAGTTCAAAGATTTGCAGTCATCAATGAGAAGGTTAAAAAGATCATATATCATTTTCAACAATAAAGAATTTGAAAGTGTCTTCTATAAATTTCACCTGAGAGTTTCAATTGATCAAAGAAAAAATATTTTATAAGTACCATTCACATTGTTAACACAAACTGCTGTCGTGTTAATGTTAAGTACAAAGAAAGATTTTTAGGCATGAAATGTTTAATAAAACTTATTAATACAGACTTTGCAATTAAATTTATGGTCTCACTTATAAAACATATCTGACAAAAACAACGTAAATTTCAATCATTACTGCAAAGCTTCAATTGTTACACATAAAAGTGTTTTAATAATTTACTTAAAAGGTAAAATATTACAATTTTTAAAATAGTTTAATGACTTTCATTGTTGCTGTGGAGCTGAAGGTAACACCTGGGGGGAAATATCAAACTTTATTGTAGGCGTTCCAAGGAAAAGGATTCCAATAAGAACTACATGGAAACTTTAATCTCAGGAAACAAACTGAGGGTTGCTGGAGTGGGGGGTGGGGTGGGAGGGATGGGGTGGCTGGGTTGAGTATGTGCTCTGGTAAGCGCTGTGAATTGTGCAAGTGTTGAATCACAGATCTGTACCTCTGAAACAAATAATGCAATATATGTTAAGAAAAAAAAAAAAAGAGGACGCCTGGGTGGCTCAGTTGGTTGGGCGACTGCCTTCGGCTCGGGTCATGATCCTGGAGTCCCTGGATCGAGTCCCGCATCGGGCTCCCTGCTCGGCAGAGAGCCTGCTTCTGCCTCTGACCCTCCCCCCTCTCATGTGCTCTCTCTCTCTCTCTCATTCTCTCTGTCTCAAATAAATAAATAAAATCTTTAAAAAAAAAAGATAGGAGGGGAAGAATGAAGGGGGGGAAATCGGAGGGGGAGATGAACCATGAGAGACGATGGACTCAGAAAGACAAACTGAGGGTTCTAGAGGGGAGGGGGGGTGGGAGGATGGGTTAGCCTGGTGATGGGTATTAAAGAGGGCATGTTCTGCATGGAGCACTGGGTGTTGTGCACAAACAATGAATCATGGAACACTACATCAAAAACTAATGATGTATGGTGATTAACATAACAATAAAAAATTTAAAAAAAACTACATGGAAACTTCATTACATCTTGAACAGACAGTACTATGAAATGCTAGGGAAGAAATCTGGAATTATAGCCAAAATTTAGAAAGATTTCCAGATGTTTTAATTTGGCACAAAGTCACTACACTTGAGTATCTCTAAATGATGCAATCAAGATATAAATAAATGAATCTTTTTTTTTTTTTGAAGATTTTACTTATTTGACAGAGAGCGAGAGAGGGAACACAAGCAGGGGGAGTGGGAGAAGGAGAAGCAGGCTTCCCGCTGAGCAGGGAGCCTGAGGCGGGGCTCGATCCCAGGACCCTGAGATCATGACCTGAGCCGAAGGCAGTCACTTAACCAACTGAGCCACCCAGGTGCCCCTAAATGAATCACTGTAAAGTATTTTCCCAATAAACTGTATATTTGCTGTCATAAATTTATGATCGCAAACAAAGGTAAAATTTTCTGAGAAAGTTAATATCTGAAGAGCTCAGAATTCTGATAATAATGGTAATTGAAATTACATTTTGGCTTCAATGGCAGGCTATAGTTTCAGAACTACAAAGGTAATTTGAAAATCATATCAAGCCTTGCTTGGTTTCTTCATTAGAAATTTGGAAATCAGAGCAAACATTTAGAATATGAAAATATTTTTAGAAATTTGGCCTGGGGTGCCTGGGTGGCTCAGTCGTTAAGCGTCATGATCTCAGGGTCCTGGGATCGAGCCCCACATCGGGCTCCCTGCTCGGCGGGAAGCCTGCTTTTCCCTCTCCCTCACCTGTATTCCCTCTCTCGCTGTGTCTCTCTCTGTCAAATAAATAAAATCTAAAAAAAAAAAAAAAAAAATTGGCCTTACTAAGATATTTGATCAAACATTATTTGGGGTTTTTATATGAGTGTTTTGGATGAGATTAATATTTAAATAAGTAGACTGAGTAAAACAGATTGCCCTCCATAATGTGGGTGGACGTCAACCTGAAGGCCTGAATAGAACAAAAAGGCTGACCCTCCTTCCTTCCCACCCCGCCCTCCCAACCCTCCACCCCCCAAAGAGTGAATTCCTCCTGGCTTACATCCTTCACGCTGGGACATCTTGGTTTTTTTCTTGCCTCCGGACTGAATTCTTCACCTGGGTTTCAAGCCTGCCTGCCTTTGGACTGGAACTAAACCATTGGTTCTCCTGGGTCTCCAGCTTGCCTACTTACCCTGCATATCTTTGGACTTGTCAGCCTCTGTAATCTTGTGAACTAATTCCTTATAATAAACCTCTGTATATATATTTATACATTTATATATTTACTATTGGTTCTGTTTCTCTGGAGAACCCTAATACACTTTTTTTTCCTATGCATAGTCTTAAAACATGGACATTTTATATAACTAACTTTTGTACAGTTTTATTTTAAGTATACTTTAGTGTTCATTGATTTTCAGAAACTTATATAAGAGAAAATAGTTATATAACATTTACCTTTTTTAAAGCATAGGGAATGCAAATCTTTTTTGTAAGTGTGTCGTCATACTTGTGAACAGCTCGTCACAGAATATGGTTACCTGAAAGCTCCACTCACTCCTGAGTACTTTTTGGCCAGTCACTGTTCCTCAAACCTGGATGTGGTCTAAGTGGCACCCAGTGGGATTTCTGTCTCTCTATCTGACCCTGTAAGTCTGGCAGTGCAGTCGGCTATAGGGTTTATTTTCTTGGAGGCTGAATCACAGCGATGCCCAGATGATAGTTTCATCTAACACTTTGGTTATACAAGGTCTCTTATTATGAACGTAAGTTTTCTTGTTTTACTATTGGTCTGGCCTGGTGCTTTGGAGGTTATTTTCAAGAAGATAGGAAAAGAGACTCCAGATGCCAAGGATCGGGTGGACTCGATGCCAGAGACGAACTATGAACTAAATTTTAACCAATTTAAACCAATGAACTAAATTTTCATTGAGTTTTCCATTGTTCCCATTGCTTCTTTTAGAGAATGCTATTGCTGGGGGGTGGTCCTTCATCAGGCCCTGTTGCTCTGGAAAGGTCATCAAAATGCCCTCACTGCCATCTCCCCACTGACCACAGGCTGGCACAGCACAGAGACTTCTGCTTTGCTCTCAGGGCCCCCGCACTTAGGCAGCCTTGACCACTCTGGACACAGACGCATTAAAGAGACACATCCAAACCTCTTTTTCTTCTTCTTCCTTTTTTGGAGGTGGAAAGGGGCAGAGGGAGAAGGAGAGAGAATCTTAAGCAGGTTCCACACCCAGGGTGGTGCTCAATGCAGGGCTCGATCTCACAACCCTGAGATCATGACCTGAGCCAAAATCAAGAGTCAGATACTTAACCGACGGAGCCACCCAGATGCCCCGACACATCCATACCTCTTAAGAAAACTCCCCCAAACCCAATCCCCTTCCCAGTCCCTGGGACTCCTTTTTCGTTAACCAGGCTACTCCTTTTTCCATCCCAAGCACCAGTATCTTCCACATCCCTGTTCCATCCTCAGCACCAGGTTAATTCCTTTTCAATAAAGTACTAGAAGAATTTTTTTCCATGACAGCCCCTGAAATACAAAGGAGCTGCAGCCCACCCCACCCCACCTGCACACAACCAGTGGAGAAGAACTCAAATTCTAGAACATAAAGTCTTGATTGGAAAATAGGTGATACTTCTCTATCATAATGAGGAAATACATTTCTATCATGATGAATCTACAGTCAGGAAAATAAGACAAAGGTGACATTTTAAATATACTAGGAGACATTTCAGACTTACAAAAAGGTGTGCACATTAATGTAATCAGCACCTGTGTTAAAAAATAGGGGCACCTGCATGTTTCAGATGATTAAGCATCTGCCTTCGCCTCAGGTCATGATCTTGAGGTCCTGGGATCGAGCCTGCATCCAGCTCCCTGCTCAGTGGAGAGCCTGCTTCTCCCTCTCCCACTGCTGCTCCCCCTGCTTGTGCTCTCTCTCACTCTCTCTCCCGCTCTGTCAAATAAAAAATCTTTAAAAAAATAAAAAATAGGGGTGCCTGGGTGGCTCAGTCGTTAAGTGTCTGCCTTCAGCTCAGATCATGATCCCGAGGTCCTGGGATCAAGCCCAGCATTGGGTTCCCTGCTCAGCAGGAAGCCTGCTTCTCCCTCTCCCACTCCCCCTGCTTGTGTTCCCTCTCTCAATGTGTCTCTCTGTCAAATAAATAAAAAGTAAAATCTTAAAAAAAGTAAAGCATTACTAATAGTTTGTATTCCATAATCATATTTTCCTTATTTCTCCTCCCAACAAAAATGAAGACTCTCCTAAATTTTGTGGTTCTCATTTCCATGCATTTTGTTACAATTTTATTACATATGTATATATCCTTAAGCAATATATGTATGGTTATTTTGTATATTTTAAGTTTGTATGTCAATAGTATCTTCCTGTGTGTATTCCTCTGCATCCAGCTTCATCTGTGGGGAGACAGCTGCAGATTTACATTTCACTGCTGTAGAGAATTTCCTTGAACCAATATACCACATCCTACTTATCCTTTCTCCAGTAGATGGGGTAGGTTGTTACCAAGTATGTATTACCCAGTATTACATACAATGTAGCTATGAACATTCTTTTTCATAATGCCTTGTTGACTCAAGTTAACATTTCTCTAAAGGAAACTTTACCTAGGAGTAGAATTGCTGGGTCCTAGGGCATGAACATCTTCTACTTCAATATCAATTGCAAATTGGTCTCCAAAGTTGAGACACCAATATACCCGCTTACCTTTTGCTTCACATCTTTACCAATGCTTAACATGCTCAGAATTCTTCACTTTTGCCAGTGTAATTTGGTATTTCATTGCGGTTTTAACGTCCCTGATTACCAATGAAGTGGAGCATTTTTCATATGTTTGTTAGCTATTCAGGTTTCCTTTTCTGTAAAGGGCTCTTGTGATTGTTCATACCCTCTGTCATCATCATTATTATTATTTTGCAATATTGGGTTGTCTTTTTTGTACTGATTTATAGGAGTTCTTTCTGTGCTCAAGAAATTAATTCCTTGTCATTGATTTGCATTTGCAAATATATTCTTCCAGTCTGCAGCTTGTCTTTTTATTTTGTTTATGGTATTTTTGGATGTACAGAATTTTAAAACCTTAATATAGTCAAATGGCAGTTTTCTTTCATGTGTGCTTTAATTTTGTTTTAAAAAACAACTCTCTTCGAGGCGCCTGGGGGGCTCAGTCGGTTGGGCATCTGCCTTCTGCTTGGGTCATGATCTCAGGGTCCTGGGATTGAGCCCCACATCATGCTCCCTGCTCAGCGGAGAGTCTGCTTCTCCCTCTCTCTCTGACCCTCCTCCCTGCTTGTGCCCTCTCTCTCTCTCTCTTTCTCTCTCTCTCTGTCAAATAAATAAAATCTTCCAAAAAAAATAAAAATAAAATTTTTATGATATCACTCCCAAAGTTAAGGGTATTATGTTTAATGTATGTTCAACATTCTTCTTTTTGCTATTACAATATCTTCCAAGGATAAATTCACACTGGTGTCATGATATAAGTCTATCTTTCTGGTCAGAATTCAACTTGGCTTACAAGTCATTCTTAATATATTTACTCCCTTTAGAGCAACATAATCATGAGCAAGGCAAATGTTCTCTGGATAAATATTAAAAACTTCCCCATATCCCACCATGAAGTATTTCCTGATTAATTTTAAAGTAATAAGTTTCTTTTGACCTTATCTAAAAATCCATGATCCTCTTCATCCTCCACTTTAAAAAATACACTAATTTTCTTGCTTTTCCTGAGTACTTTTTTTAAAGATTTTTTTTTTTTTATTTGAGACAGAACGAGAGAGAGAGAGCACATGAGAGGGGGGAGGGTCAGAGGCAGAAGCAGGCTCCCCACCGACAGGGAGCCCGATGCGGGACTCGATCCCAGGACTCCACGATCATGACCTGAGCCGAAGGCAGTCGCTTAACCAACTGAGCCACCCAGGCGCCCTTCCTGAGTACTTTGAAGTGTGAATAAGCAGCAGGAGATGGAGCCTCAGCTTAGCCTGGGATGAAGTCTGAGCACATCTACAGGATTGCTCGGCAGGCTCACCAGAAGCCTATTTCCATGAGGGCCTGAAAATCCTTGAAGGACTGAACTTATCCTTGGGGAAGAGGGAACCAGGCATAGTGCAGTTGCAAACCTTTACTTTTCTGAGGGAAGAGGAAATTCTGTATCAAGTCTGAAACTTAGATTTGATTCACAGGTCAATAGTACATTCCCTACTCCCTTCTTCCCCTGATGGAAAACAGATATGACATTAAAGTCAACTCAATAAGAATTTTAGATTATATAGTATAAACTTTCTTCTGAACTCTAAGAATACTTTTGTCTTCAAATATTTATGCTAAAATATTTGACCACCAGACCACCCAGGTTCCAATCTCAGCCTTATCACTTATCTGGGGGATGTTCAGCAAGTTATTTAACTTCCGTGCCTTGGTTTCTTGAACTGTAAAATGAAAATAATAAAAGTAGTAGCTACTTCATAGGATTATAGTTGATGATTAAATGTTAATGTATGTGTATGTATGCATGTGTGTATATAAATATGTGTATTTCCAATTTGTCTGCTCATACAGCCCAGTAGCATTGAGCACACAAAGTATCTGGATTTTGGCATCTAAATTCCATTCTCCACTAAAAAGAACCAAGACTACTTGAAGAAATGGTTGATTCCAGGTCTGAGGCAGGGAAAATACAAGATGAACCTGGAACATCTTTTTGTGCTATGTCAGAGTCACAGGAACCTGTTTGAAGGTGCTCTCATCGACCAAATCTGTAACAATTTGAACATTAAAAAAAAAAAAAAAGCAAAGGGATATAACCTATTGAGTAAAGAACAGGGCCATGGGGCGCCTGGGCTCAGTCGGTTAAGTATCCTACTCTTGATTTCAGCTCAGGTCATGATCTCAGGGTTGTGAGATCAAGCAAGCCCCATGTCGTGTTGGCTCCACACTCAGCAGAAGTCTGCTTCTCCCCTTTTCCCTCTGCCCCTCCCCCCACTTGTGCATTCTCTTTCTCTCTCTCTCTCTCTAATAAATAAATCTAAAAAAAAAAAAGATTCTCTCCCTCCTCCCCTCACCTCCTTGTTCTCTCTCTCTCTTAAAAAAAAGAACAGGACCACAATAGTATATCTATAGATAGATAAAGGTCATTTTTAAAAAAAATTTTATTTATTTTATTTGAGAGAGAGAATGAGATAGAGCATGAGAGGGGGAAGGGTCAGAGGGAGAAGCAGAACCCCCGCTGAGCAGGGAGCCCGATGTGGGACTCGATCCCAGGACTCCAGGATCATGACCTGAGCTGAAGGCAGTCGCCTAACCAACTGAGCCACCCAGGTGGCCAGATAAAGGTCATTTTTAAAGTAGAAAGTCATGTGGAAGAACTGAGGGAATTAGAAAAGCATCATTTGACAACCATAATATAATTATGGATGCTAAAACTAGTGGATGAAAGTTTGAGGAATAACAGAATATTTCCATAGGCTCAGAATATCTTTCCACAAGATACCTATTAAGTACAAAGAGTAAACTAATAACTTGACAGTGGAGAAATCTGGTTGATACCACCTTAACCAATATTAAAGATAATATCACTAATAGTGGGACAAACCAATATTATATGCCTTCTGAAGCACTGACGAGAACTCAGCATTGGGGAAAAAAAAAAAGCAACAAAAAACAACTCAGCATCACTTCTGTGGTATTCTTGCCAAATCACTTAGTCTGAATCTAATCATGAGGGGCTATCAGACGAATCCAAACTGAGGGACTGTCTACAACACAACTGACCTGTGCTCTTCAAAAATATCAATGTCCTTTAACTATGAAGAAAGACTGCCAGATTAAAGGATGCTAAGGAGGCATGACAATTGAATGCACATATAGTCTTGTATTTTCTTCTAATTTAGAAGACATTTTTAGGACAAACGGTGAAAACTGAATGTAGATTAGATAATAGTATTACATTAATTACAGTTCCAATGATTTTAGTAAAAACTCACTATTGAGGTATTTAGAGATGACATAATGTAACTCACTCTTAAATGGTTCATGAAAAAAATTACATATAGACACACACTTATGAAGGGGATAGGGAGAAGCAAATGCAAACTGTTAACAATTGGTGAATCTGGGTGAAAGATATTAAGGAGCTCTTTGTCTTATTTTTGCAACTTTTCTGTCTGAAATTCTGATTTGTTTATTACCTTGATTATGGTAATGGTTTCATGGTTGTATGCATATGTACAAACTCATCAAACTATACATTAAATATGTGCAGTTTTTTGTGTATCAATTATACATCAATAAAGTGGAAAAATTTTAAATGTATGTAAAAGAGCTTAGCATGGTGTTTGGCACATAATAAGTATATGTGTGTTTGCTATCATTATAAGGATAGATTAGAAACCTACGGTATGTGAAGATAAAAGAATGTGAGGGTAAAGATCATGAATGTAGGTGACATTTCCCCTAGAGTGTCACAAGTCCCAGGAATCCCAGGACTTGTAATAGTTTATTTTAGTGTCTAACATAGCCTATATTTTTTCACTTGGAAAGAATTGAAAAGCATCTGATCTTAAAGTGGAAAGTAAAAAATAGCTTTTTATTTGAAAAGAATGGAAAGATTTTGTAGGCAGATCATAAGCACACCATCTGGTTAACTCAAGAGAAATCCTAGAACTTAGATTCCACATTTTTTATCAGCCATGTATGGTTTAAGATAGACCTCTGTAAGCTAAAAATACCTAATCGTATTTGTCCTGCTATTCATAAGTTAATTGAAAATGCCATCAATTGCAATGCTAACAATTTCATTTATCCTACCGAAGAATCAGAGTCCATCATGGTTTGTATTTCTCAAGTTCGGGTGTTCAACTCCGTGCAAGACAAATTCATCATGTAAGAAGTAGGCAAAGTTGGCACAGTAGTGTCTAAAATAAATTTTAGTTTTTAAATACAATCACACTCAATGATCCCCAAGCAGGTATAATATTGCCTTCAGCAAATATTTTGCAAAGTCTGGAGACATTTTTGGTTGTCACTACTGGGTGGAAGGAGGGTGAGAAGGGGAGGGAATGTTACTGGCACCCAGTGTTAGAAATCAGGGATGCTACTGGGGCACCTGGGTGGCTCAGTCGTTAAGCGTCTGCCTTCGGCTTGGGTCATGATCTCAGGGTCCTGGGATCGAGCCCCGCATCGGACTCCCTGCTCAGCAGGAAGCCTGATTCTCCTCTCCCACTCCCCCTGCTTGTGTTCCCTCTCTCGCTGTCTCTCTCTGTCAAATAAATAAAATCTTAAAAAAAAAAAAATCAGGGATGCTACTAAATATCCTACAATGCACAGGACAGCCTCCTACAACAAAGACTTATCTGGTCCAAAATGTCAATATTGCCAAAAATGAGAAATCCTACACAAAATGAATGCATTTTCTAAAATGCCAACCAGTTAAAGTGCTACCAGGGATAGAATAATGCTTCTAGTCCTATCTCGATACAGAATTTTATCAGCTACTTTGTGCTTAGTATATAATAAATATTCAGTATTTATTTAATTATCAAAAATTTGTGCTGCTCTTATTCTATGAGTATTTTTTATGGTTTTCCCCTTATTTATGTATGAACTAAAACTGGACCAGAACTTCATTACTAGCTACCTTGTAAGTAGCCCACGCTTGTCTCAAAATATAGCAAGGGAGAGATTTTTATACAAGATTATAGATAAACTAGGTTACAGGAAAGTGGAGAACAGCTAATATACATTGGAGATAGAGTATGAAAGAAAATTTGTGTGGCTTCTAGAATAATGAAAGGATTTTCAATGACATTTTAGACATTTCTTAGGAAATCTCATTAAAAACAAAAAGTTAAATGATATTCAATACGGGGATAAGAATCCAGCCCTGAAAGAGTTCACATACTGTGCAAGTTTTTAAAGCTGTTCAAGCCACAGCTACTTGTCCCAACAAATGGGAGAGGATAAATCTCTCCCCGTCTTCTTTTGCTTATTTTGTGCTTGAGCAAAATGACATAGTAGGAAAGTACTTATCAATGCTCTACTCCTCAGGAGCATAGCTTGAAGGTGCCCCCATTAAAATGGAGAAGTTAGAAAGTGCTGAGAGTTCCTTTACCCCATCATTCGGTTTTATTTCTCACTAGGCAAGGAAATGTCCACAAAACCTTCATCAATCTGTAGCAAAACCTCAGGTCATCTGATATTTTTTTAAAAATTGTGCTTAATATTTTGTATTCCATGACTACCTCACATGTCTAGAAATCTTTGAAGTAAAAAATAAGTGATAATTACTTAAGGAATATAAGTATTAATATTCTTTTTTCAAAATAACATTTATTTGAGAGAGAGACAGAGATAGCGAGAACACGAGCGGGGAGGAGAGAGCAGGGAGCCCGACGCATGCGGGGTTAGACCCAGGACCCCGGGATCATGACCTGAGCTGAAGGCAGATGCTTAACCAACTGAGCCACCCAGGCGCCCCCACGTATTAATATCCTTTAGAAACTATTATCAAATTTCTTATTTAACTGCATTTATTTATGATATTTGTTTATTATTTTCTAAAATGTTCTAGATCTATTACCAGTTCTCCCCACATTTGATATGCTAAGAACAAAAATTATTATGCCCATTTGCAATTCAATGCATTTTAATTTTTATTAACTGTTTTAAGAATTAAATTAATATTTAGTAAAAAAAAAAAATTAACCAGTCCAGAGGACTTACAATGAAATACCACAGCCTCTTGGGGTGCCTGGATGGCTCAGTCGTTAAGTGTCTGCTTCGGCTTGGGTCATGATCCCAGGGTCCTGGGATCGAACCCCACATCAGGCTCCCTGCTAAAGTGGGGAGCCTGCCTCTCTCTCTCCCACTCCCTCTGCTTGTGTTCCCTCTCTCGCTGTCTCTCTCTCTGTCAAATAAATAAATAAAATCTTTAAAAAAAAATATTACAGCCCCTACTGCTTCTTCCCCACTCATTCCAGTACTGCTTCTCTGTGGCAACTCATTTGTTTTTGTTTTTCATATAGTCATCTTTATAACTAAATAATAGTCCTATGTTAATATTTCTTGATGTATCAATTGTAGACATTTACTCCTACCTTTGAAAGGTAAAGATTTTTTTTTTTTAAGATTTTATTTATTTATTTGATAGAGTCACAGCGAGAGAGGGAACACAAGCAGGGGGAGTGGGAGAGGGAGAAGCAGGCTTCCCTTGGAGCAGGGAGCCCGATGCGGGACTCGATCCCAGGACCCTGGGACCATGACCTGAGCCAAAGGCAGCCACTTAACGACTGAGCCACACAGGCGCCCCTAAAAAGTAAAGATTTAACTACTTAAGCTATTCTCTCTCCGCTCCAGTTATAGTACATTATCTTTACTTATTATATTGAAAGTCTTTATAACTTAAGCTGCTGTTTCTTGTTCATCAGCTTTTTTTTTTTTTTACAGTAGTTCTTGTCTCCCCAAGCCGTTACCATATCTTCCTTTCCTTCTCTCCTTCCAACCAACCTCTGTCAGCTTCAGTTTTGCTTTCTATCTTTTAATTTTATGACATCAAGGTTAATGACAACTACATTCTGTTCTGTAGCCATAGACAAATATTCAATGTTTTGTCCATAATCGATTCTAAACTTTGAATGGCTGTCAACAACATTTGCTCTGTTATCACAATGTAAACATTACTCAGTGCAGAAACAGGTGCTACCCCAGGACAACATTTCCTCTTTCATGAGTCCACTTTTTGACCCCTCCCTCTGCCACTTAAGAGAAAATGTCCCTTTCCTTGAATTCCATCATGTTCAAAATCAAGTCACATTTTAGTTTGCTTCATATCTGGGCCATGGCTATCTTGAGATTTTATTTGTTTTTCCTACAAATCCCAATTGCCTTTCTTTTTCCCTACTGAAGAGAAGACATATGTGCCTCTTTTATCCATCCATAGCATGAAATACTTCCGTTCTTTGAATACATGGAGCCCACTGACTTATGTCCTCGGGAGATAGATGCCTTCCAGATCTGCCACATCTTGGCATTGTTCTTTACTGGACTCTTGGTTAGTTACTGTGTTCTTGTATCCCATGTCTTCTTTTTCGATTTTTGCCCTTGTTTGCTGACACAGATTAATATATTTTCACAAGGATTTCTTGTCTTCTAATTTAGGATATGTCCTTGATTTTCCTTTCTGAAAAAGAAGGTAGTATGGGCCCATTTGAATTTCTTCTACTTTAAATGTTCTCCCCTTGTGAACTTATCTTGCAACCCCCTTCTTAGATTCCTTAGAAGAGAAGCACCAATATTCTTTAAAAGGTAGGTGTAGGAGCGCCTGGGTGGCTCAGTAGTTAAGTGTCTGCCTTTGGCTCAGGTCATGATCTCAGGGTCCTGGTATCGAGCCCCGCCAGGCTCTCTGCTCAGCGGGAAGCCTGCTTCTCCCTCTTGCACTCTCCCTGCTTGTGTTCCCTCTCTCGCTGTCTCTCTCTCTGTCAAATAAATAAATAAAATCTTAAAAATAAATAAATAAAAGGTAGGTGTATTATGAATTCTATAACTTCGAGCAACCATTGGTTCTCTATATGGTGGAATAATGATCCAAGTAATATGGAAAAACCTAATATGTGTTTTGCAGCATAAAAGTTGCCAGCTTTTATAGAGGTTGAGTGAATTTGACCAATTTTGTCAAATTGTCTTGATTTTAACAGTGTTTCCCAGTAACATAGATTAACTCAATATAGGGGTGTACAATTTAATTATTGTAGCTATTTAAAGAGAAGACCTAAATTATAACAAGAAATTTTATTTTTTAATAACGGACATGAGAGGGCGCCTGGGTGGCTCAGTTGGTTAAGCGACTGCCTTCGGCTCAGGTCATGATCCTGGAGTCCCTGGATTGAGTCCTGCATCGGGCTCCCTGCTCAGCAGGGAGCCTGCTTCTTCCTCTGACCCTCCCCCCTCTCATGTGCTCTCTCTCTCTCTCTCTCTCTCTCTCTCATTCTGTCTCAAATAAATAAATAAAATCTTTAAAAAATATATATATATATAATGGACATGAGATAAACTTTTCTTTAGCCTAAAGAATTTAAGCATATTTTAATGTTTAAAATGTTTTTTTTTAAAGATTTTATTTATTTATTTGACAGAGAGACACAGTGAGAGAGGGAACACAAGCAGGGGGAGTGGGAGAGGGAGGAGCAGGCTTCCCATGGAGCAGAGAGCCCGATGTGGGGCTCCATCCCAGGACCCTGGGATCATAACCTGAGCCGAAGGCAGACACGTAACAACTGAGCCACCCAGGCGCCCCGTTTAAAATGTTTTTAAAATACAGTTTTTAAAATATTAATTATTTCTTATAAATATAGCTTAGAATAGGATTGATTCAGAAGCCTGAGACTAAAGGCAGGTAAAAATTGAGGCTTTTAAAAGGTGTCCATAATCCCAGAGTCTTTTCTGCAATTATGAGTTAGGGAGGTTGATCAATCTTAAGAGATCTGTCAGAAGGATATGATAGATAATATAAAAATCCTGGACATCAGTAGAAACTGGAATCTAAAACCAAGAGTTGGATAATAATAGTCCCCAGAACTGAACAGTCAAGATTCATGGAATAAATGGAAGGCAAGTATCCCAGCTGCAAAGAAATAATAGAGGTAAAAAGGATTACCCAATCAGCAAAGACAAATACACAGGCTTGTATACAGAGATGCTCTTCAAAATATTTGACAACCAATCGGGAACAAAGACTAATCAAAATTGAAGTTGACCATGGCTATGGAACAGTGCCTAGAGGACCCTGCTGCACAGAGCATTAACTCTTGAGTGGATACATTGGAGGGAGGGCCTGGGTGGCCTCCAGGTGGGAGGGGAAGTGTGAGGAAACACTGGCGTGTCCAGCATAGTAGCTGTTTCAGTATTTAAACCACCTGTATAGCTACGCTGTTAGTCCTGGCTCCCTGAGGTGGTTTCCAGTCTGGAGAACTTGCAGTTCTGGAGATCCAGATAATTTTCTAATCATCTATGCAGGAACTCAGCTTCCAAGATACTAAACGAAAATCCAGTTCTCAGAAACTGAGTGACAACTGTAGAAACTCAGCTCCAGAGGGGAGCTTATGCCTGAGGCTGGAAAACCTGGAACAAAGATTAGAACAAGCAGCAAAGCCAGAGGGCTACTGAATTTGGGCTCTGCATGTCTTATTAGCCTGGGGTCAGGTTGGAATCACAGTGAAGGGCAGGCCAGGACCATGGCGGGAAGGGTGGGGGGGGGCGTAGTAATGAGAATAACCTGGATTAGAACTTGAGGGTCCAGGCACAACATTTCAATGTATTCTAAAATCTTACTGATTGTACGAGCTAGGGTTTAGTGCAGGAAACAGAAACCATTGGACTTACCTTAAGCACGAAGGGATATATTATATAGATTTATGTGCTTAGAAGATCTTGGAAAGGGCTGAAGAGCAGGTTCTAGGCTAGGATGTGAGGAATGACTTCTAGAGCAATATAGAACTGACTCACCAGGGGGCTGCCTTCTGAGGCCACTACTTGGGATGACTGAGTTCAAGACCACAATACCATGGAAGCAGAATCCATCGTTGCAGGGTTCAGGAGTCCAACATGGCTTTTGTTGCCACAGTAAGCGCACTCCAACCCCCAGAAAGCTGTAGAAGGAAAACTGAAGGTGCTGTTGTAAAACAATAAAATCTCACATGTCTGTGACCTCACCTGCAGCAGAAAAGTAAGTATGAAGAACAAGAAAAGAGCTCTCACCTGATTTCTGCCCTTCCAAATCTCACTTGAACGTGTCTAATTGACAGAAGCCAACTCACATCCAGAGTTGGACCTGTGAAGGAGCCAGGATTGCAGGTTTTGGTGTTCTAGCCTCTCCTATTACAGGAAGGCACCCTAGAGAAGGGTAGAATGCAGGTTGAGTAAGCCAATCGACATTATCCACTAAAATGATACACCCATTTTAAAGTACAAAGAAATACGCTGAGTGGGAACAGAAGGGACCCCTCAAGGTATCAGCTAAAGGCAAGATGCTGTGCAGGAGCTCCAAAGTCAAGATTAAACATTTTTCTGTGGTGTTTATAATCACTATGGCCTTGATTTGCTTTCAACAGTTAGTACCTAATGGGTCAATCTTCTTTCAGGAAACTTACTTGACAATTTTATTTTGCAAATGTGTAATGCATCCATATGGTTCAAAATTTGGAAGTTTCACAAAGCTTTGTAGTAACTGCCCTTCAGCTACTCAGTTATTCTCCTTAGAAGTAAACACTCATATCTTTTTTTTTTTAATTATTCTAGTACAATCTGCTCTGGATTTTTAAATTTTGTTTTTTATATTTTTCATTTTAATTTTTTTAAGTAGGCCCCATGCCCAATATGGGACTTAAACTCATGAACCTGGGATCAAGAGTCACATGCTCTACTGACTGAGGCAGCCAGGCAACCCCCAACAACCATAGCTTTTCTGTGTGTATTTTTCCAGAGCTATTTTATTCATATATATGTATATATGTGTATCATAGTCTCCTTTTCCCTTTTACACAATGATGACCTTTATGTGCATTGCTGTGCCCTGAATTTTTTAAAAAGATTTTTTTGTTTTTATTTGACAGAGAGAGACACAGCAAGAGAGGGAACACAAGCAGGGGGAGTGGGAGAGGGAGAAGCAGGCCTCCCACGGAGCAGGGAGCCCAACACGGGGCTCGATCCCAGGACCCCGGGATCATGACCTGAGCCCAAGGCAGACGCTTAACGACTAAACCACCCAGGCGCCCCTGTGCCCTAAATTTTTTTGAATCATTTCCCAGTAAATCTTAGACATTATGCCATATCACCACAAAAAGAACCTCTCCATTCTTATTTATACATGCTTAATCTTCTACTATATGATTAAATACCATAATTTATTTAACCAGTTCCCTATTGGTAGATGTTTAGGTTGCTTCTTTTGCCTTGAACAATAATCTTGTACACATGCCATTTCATAAGTCTGATGGCATAGTCATGGGATATTCCTAGATGTAGAATTGCTGGAATTTTCAGTATTTAAAAAAAGAATATGGACTAGAAATGATGAGGAACATCTGGAGGCATTAAGCTAGTTCTGGTCATTCTAATGTGCTTAGATTGGGGTCACCCTATGGTGAATCCTCTAGGATTTTTTTTTTAAGATTTTATTTATTTATTTGAGAGAGAGTGAAAGAGTGAGAGAGAGCACAAGTGGGGGAGAGAGAGAAGCGGGCTCCCTTCTGGTTAGGGAGCCCAATGAGGGGCTCAATCCCAGGATCCTGGGATCATGACCTGAGCCGAAGGCAGATGCTTAACCAATTGAGCCACCCAGGCACCCCCTCTAGGACTTTATTTAGGACCTTGTGATTTCACTTGACTGCTTTCCCCTTAATCCTCCAATTTACTATGATCAACTTGTCCTTAAAATTAAGTAAACTTGGGGGTGCCTGGGTGGCTCAGTCGTTAAGCATCTGCCTTTGGCTCAGGTCATGATTCCCAGGGTCCTGAGATCGAGCCCCACATTGGGCTCCCTGCTCAGCGGAAGCCTGCTTCTCCCTCCCCCACTTCCCCAGCTTGTGTTCCCTCTCTCACTGTGTCTCTCTCTGTCAAATAAATAAATGGAATCTTTAAAAAAAATAAATGAAATGAAATTAAGTAAACTTGGGGTGCCTGGGTGGCTCAGTCGGTTAAACATCTGCCTTTGGCTCATGTCATGATCCCAGGGTCCTGGGATTGAGCCCCACTTCAGGCTCCCTGCTTAGTGGGGAGACTGCTTCTCCCTCTCCCTCTGCCTGCCTCTCCCCCTGCTTGTGCTTGTGCTCTCTCTGTCAATTTTAAAAAATTAAGTAAACTTAACTATTGGGATTTCATCGAGATAAAAAGCTTCTGCACAGCGAAGGAAACAAAAAAACTAAAAGGCAGACTACAAAATGGGAGAAGATATTGGCAAATTATATATCTGACAATGGTTAGTATCCAAAATCTATAAAGAACTTACCAAACTCAATACCCCAAAAATAAATAATCCAGTTAAGAAATGGGCAGAAGACATGAATAGACACTTTTCCAAAGAAGACATCCAGATGGCTTATAGTCACATGAAAAGATGCTCAACATCACTTACCAAGAGGGAAATACGAATCAAAACCATGATGAGATACCACCTTACACCTGTCAGAATGGCTAAAATTAACAACACAAAAAACAACAGGTGTTGGCGAGGATGTGCAGAAAGGGGATCCCTCTTGTACTGTTGGTAGGAATGCAAACTGGTGCAACCACTCTGGAGAACAGTTTGGAGGTTCCTCAAAAAATTAAAAATAGAACTACCCTATGACCCAGCAATTGCACTACTAGGTATTTACCCAAAGGATACAAATATACAGATTTTAGGGGTGCCCGGGTGGCTGGCTAAGTGGGTTAAGTATCTGACTTTGGCTTGCGTCATGATCTTAGGGTCCTGGGATCAAGCCTCCCATCGGGCTCTGTGCTCAGTGGGGATTCTGCTTGTCCCTCTGCCCTTTCCCCCACTCATGCTTTCTCTCTCTCAAATAAATAAATAAATAATCCTTAAAAAAAGAAATTCAAAGGGTATACATGCACCTTGATGTTTATAGCAGTGTCATCAATAATACCAAAACTATGGAGAAAGCCCAAATACCCATCAACTGATGAATGGATAAAGATGTGATATATATACCATGGAATGTTACTCAGCCATCAAAAAGAATGAAATCTTGCCGTTTGCAATGACATGGATGGAGTTAGAGTGTATTATGCTAAGTGAAATAAGTTAGTCAGAAAAAGACGAATACCATATGATCTTACTCATATGTGGAATTTAAGGAAGAAAACAGATGAACGTATGGGAAGGGGGAAAAGAAAAGGAGAGGTGACACAAGCCGTAAGAGACTCTTAATGATAGAGAACAAACTAAGGGTTGATGGAGGGAGGTGGGTGGGGGATGGGCTAGATGAGTGATGGGTATTAAAGGGGGCACTTTTTGTGATGAGCTCTGGGTGTTGTATGTATGTGATGAATCACTGAATTCTACTCCTGAAACCATTATTGCACTGTATGTTCACTAACTAAAATTTAAATAAAAATAAAAAAAATAAATTTAATTAAATAAAATTCCTCTTCGCAGGACAATTTACCAATATCTATAAAAATAAATAATACCTGGGGGTGTCTGAGTGACTCAGTTGGTTGGGCATCCGACTCTTGGTTTCAGCTCAGGTCATAATTTTGGGGTCATGACATTGAGCCACACATCAGGCTCTGTGCTCAGCATGGAGTCTGCTTGAGATTCTTTCCCTCTCCCTCTCCCTCCCCCTCTGCCCCTCCCCCCACTCACTTTCTCTCTCTCTCAAATAAATAAAATCCTTAAAAAAAATAATGCATGTATACTTCACCCAACAATTCCACTGGAATCACCATAATATCTAGCAATAGGGTCTGTTTAAAAAAAAACATTACAGTACATAGAGTCAATGGCATACTGTTAGTTGTATAAAAGAACAAGGAAGCTGTTCATGAACTGATATGGAAAAATCTACTAGAAATATCATTAAGCACAAGAAGCAAGGTGCAGATAACTATGTAGAATATGCTAATTGTGTAATAATAAAGAGAAGGATGATATATATTCTTATTTGATTGTAAATGAATGTTTACAATTTCTAGAATGATACTTAGAAAACTAACAATTGTGGTTAACTGTTGGTGGGAGGGAAGGAAATCCAGGCAAATGGAAGACAGAAGGATGGGAGACGGGGGTGGCAGGGAGAGGAGGGGAAAAGAAGGAACAATTTTTTTAAAGACAAAGTATAAAATAACATAAACTTTAAGTAAAATAGTCCAGAAGCATAGTATACTGGGAAACCCCATGTTCCTTTGAAAACTCTGGAAATTCCTGTGGTACCCATATATTTTCTAGTTGCCTCTGTCTTTAAGTTCTGCTGACTTCTCTTCTTTTTTTTTTTTTTCTATTTTACCTCCCATGCAGTATTGTCCCTTTGCCATCCTGTGTCAGAGCTGTGCTGTCATCCTGATTCATTCAATCCCCAAAGCACCACACAAGGATGCTTGTAGCACATTATGGTCCACAAACAACCTCAACTTTTGGATCTTGTTTTTTTTTTTTTAATTAACATATAATGTATTATTTGTTTCAGAGGTACAGGTCTGTGATTCATCAGTCTTACACAATTCACAGGCTCACCATAGCACATACCCTCCCCAGTGTCCATCACCCAGCCACCCATCCCTCCCACCCCCCTCCACTCCAGCAACCCTCAGTTTGTTTCCTGAGATTAAGAGTTTCTTATGGTTTGTCTCCCTCTCTGGTTTCGTCTTCTTTCATTTTTTCCTCTCTTTGCCTATGTGGATCTTGTTCTTAAAATTCCCTCAGTCACTCCCTCTGCATGACTGCCTCTTCACAGAGCTCTGTAGCTGGGTCCTTGTCTCCTCTTTGCTCTTTGCCCCTATTCTCTAGTGTCCCTCCCCAAATTTCTGTGACTTTCTTAAGGCAAAGCAATTTGGCTCTCTCTTTGCCTCTCAGTCTGAGCTAAAAGGCCTCTCTGTCAGCCAACCAAAAGCATGTTGGTGTGTGGTGTGGGTGGTGTGTGTCTGTGTGTGGGGGGTGGGTGTGTTAGATTTTTATTTTGAAATAATTTTAGATTTAACAGTGAGGTTGCAAAAATAATACAGAAAGTTCCTGAATGCCTATCACCCAGTTTTCCCTAGTGTTAATATCTTAAATAACAATAGTACATTTACCATTTACTATTACTAATAGTACAAAAACACGAATTAACATGAGTACAACACTGTAAACTAATGACAGACTTTATTTGGATTTCTTCAGATTTTCCATTGACGTCCTTTTTCTGTTCCAGGATCCAATCCCAGATCCCACATTACGTTTAGATATCATGTCTCCTTAAGTCTTCTCTGACACTTTCTCAGTCATTCCTTGTCCTCAAGACCTTGAAACTTTTGGCATGCCTGGGTGGCTCAGTCGATTAAGCGTCTGCCTTCGGCTCAGGTCGTGGTCCCAGGGTCCTGGGATTGAGCCCTGCATCCAGCTCCCTGCTCAGCGGGAGCCTGCTTCCCCCTCTTCCTCTGCATCTCCCCCTGCTTGTGCTCTCTCTCTCTCTCTCTGTCAAATAAAATCTTAAAAAAAAAAAAAAAGACCTGGAAACTTTTGAAGAGTACTGAAACTTGTGAAGAGTACAGTCCTTTTGTAGCATGGCCTCTATTTCAGATCTGATATTTTTCTCATGATTAGATTGAGGCTATGCATTTTTAGCAAAAAAATTCAAGTAATGTACTTCCTTTGGAGGGCACATAATGTCAATGTACGGAATATTTTCAGAATTACTAACCCATATGTTTGTGAGAAACAAGTTTACTAACTAACCAGGGTATATAGGACCTGGTGCAGTTCTTTTTTCTTTAACTTTAAGTATACAATCAAAATACTGGTTTCCAAAGTTACTTGGATTAATTGTTTTCCACTGCACTCCCTGCAGCCTGCTTATGTTATTGATTCATAATACACTTAGGGTCATTTTTTATAATTTATATTCCATTTTGGATTTCCTTCACAGTCTGGTTGAAAATTTTTTAAAATTTACATTAAGATGTGTTTTTAGGGGCACCTGGGTGGCTCAGTCAGTTAAGAGTCTGCCTTTGGCTCAGGTCATGATCCTAAGGTCCTGGGACTGAGTCCTGCATCGGGCTCCTTGCTCAGCCAGGAGCCTGCTTCTCCCTCTGCCTCTCCCCCTGGTTGTGCTCACTCTCTCTCTCTGATTAAAAAAAAAAAGGGGGGGGGCGCCTGGGTGGCTCAGTTGGTTAAGCGACCGCCTTCGGCTCAGGTCATGATCCTGGAGTCCCGGGATCGAGTCCCACATTGGGCTCCCTGCTCAGCGAGGAGCCTGCTTCTCCCTCTAACCCTACCCCCCTCATGCTCTCTCTCTCATTCTCTCTCTCTCTCTCAAATAAATAAATAAAATCTTAAAAAAAAAAAAAAAGATGTGTTTTTAAACAAAGTACATTCTCTTCAGGAGAAAGACTCTATAGACAGCTCTCATAGCAGAGACCAAACTAGGTTAGGTCCAAGGATGTAATTTGTCCACACAGAGGGTTTTTTGTTGTTATTGTTGTTGTTTTAACAATTGTGAATTCCTTGCTACCATTGAAAAGTTGGAAACTTCACACAAAAAGTCCAAACTGACAGCTGTGTTTAAAAGAATCAGATCTATCTACACTGACCCTGCCTTCCTATAGGGCAAGAGTTCCAACTCAGAAGTCTCTGTAGGACAAGGAGGTTCCCCTAGAGGAGGTTAGGGATTCCTGCAATTGAGAAAGAGTGCGCTGGGGTCAGAGTGAGGGACACCGGGAAGAGGCAGGATTACAACCCAGGTCCGCTGACCTGAGCATTCCTCTCACTATACCACATTCCCTCCGGGCACTAACATCAAATTAATAAGGTTATACCCTTTTGGGGGAAGTTTAGTATGAATAGTGGCTGAAAATACAGGTTATGAAGTCCCTTGGGAGTTCAAAGTTCAAACCATGACTCCCCTACTTAACTAGTATATGATCTTCCTTATACCTGTAACTCCTTAGGACTTCAGTGGCACCATCCAAAAGCAGTAAGACAATATTTTGCACTTTAGGATTGTTGTAAGTCATAGTTAAACTAATGTTCCTCCCTTAGTCTTCTCAAACTGTATACTGCCCAAATGTTGACTTATGTATTGAAAAGTTCATTGCAGTTGCTTACAGGAGAGACTGCTCTTCAGAAGGGCAGTTCATTATCAGATCAGGGAACACCCAGAGTATTGACTATTCTGACACAGTGGGGCAGGTTAGAAATGAGAGGAAAGAGATAAGGGGTGAGTGTGATGTGAAGAGGACCCTCCACTTGGAGGAGATCACAGCCACAGAAAAATGTTAGGCACCCAGGACAGAGCTTGCTAGCCTAGAGAAGGATCCTGAGATGAACAGCACATCACTTCCTGACACGTCAGGTGGCTAGACTCTCCCCATATTATTTTTTATTCAGGAAAACTAGAGTGGGTCCCTTAGAGACATGGATCTGCTTTAAACCAGTGAGGCTGTGGGCATTTGAGCTGAGGCTTGTGCAGGGTGTCCAGGGCAAGTGGTCAGTAGCTAGGTTGATGTACTCATTCCTCTGACTTGTAAATTCTGCTGGACTAAAACATCATGACAGTCAAAGCCTTTACTGTCACATTTTTCCTTCATTCAGCCAACTGTAAGGTCAGGAAATGGGGAGTCTTTGGACATCTTTCTCTCACTCCAGGATTGTTGAACCAATGATGGATTCTACTTTTTATTTATTTATTTTTAAGATTTTATTTATTTATTTATTTGAGAGAGAGAGAGCACAAGAGGGGGTAGGGTCAGAGGGAGAAGGAGACTCCCTGCTGAGCAAGGAGCCCGATGCGGGACTTGATTCCGGGACTCCAGGATCATAACCCGAGCCAAAGGCAGTCGCTAAACCAACTGAGCCACCCAGGCGCCCTGGATTCTACTTTTTACAACATCTCACATCAGCCACGACTATTCGTTCCTTTGCTGCCATGCCAGTTCAGGTCACTATTCACTCTCCAGAATCCTACTCCAGGTTACGTTGACATTTCCTCTTCCTGGAACCCTCTTCTTTGGTTCTCACCATTCAGATTTTAGTCCTAATGGCCTTCCTGGCCACCTTCTCTTAAGCAGCCCCCTCCTGGTCACCAGATCAGGTTCTCTCTTTTACTTCCTTAATTGTACTTGACAAAATCTAAAGTTATCTTGGTTTTTTGTTTGTTTATATCACTCTAGTATATACATTCCATGAGAGTATAGAGACTATAATTGTCTTTTTCACTCTGCACCCCTACAGTGTAGAACAGTGTCTGGCATTTTTGAGTGAATAAATAGATGAATAATCTCCTAATTGGTCTTCCTGTTTCTGCCCTTGTAGAGTGAGGAACGTGAGGCATTTGCCTTGGGTGCAAAATTTTAAGAGGGTGCCCAAAACCTTAGTATTCAGGGTAAATCATAATTTAATGAAATGTTTTTTTAAAATCAGAATAAACGCAAAAAATGGTGGGAAAAAACATCAGAATTTTAACTAAGGGCAGCATCTGCCCTCCCACATGCTGTTGTACTTTTCTCAAGCTAATCCCCACCCTGGTTCCAATAAAACTTGGTTCACAAAAACAGGGAGGGGGAGTGTAGGCCATTGTTTGTAGATTTGCTTTTTTTCAAGTCTTGCTTTAAAATATGATTTATCTGGGGGCGCCTGGGTGATTCAGTCATTAAGCGTCTGCCTTCTGCCTTCGGCTCAGGTCATGATCCTGGGGTCCTGGGATCGGGCCCTGGATCGGACTCCCTGCTCCACGGGAAGCCTGCTTCTCCCTCTCCCACTCCCCCTGCTTGTGTTCCCTCTCTCGCTGTGTCTCTCTCTGTCAAATAAATAAATAAAATATTTTTTAAAAAATATGATTTATCTGGCTCGCTGAGTGTTTTGGCAGGTCTTTACATTTTGCATGGTAGGTGAGCGCCTTACTGTTTCTCCCTAGTCGGGGCCCTGATTGTGGCTTTTAAATTTTCTCCTCATACAACAGCCAGAGTGGTCTTTTTACAGGCAAATCAGATCATATCATTCCATTGCTAAAGGTTTTCCTTTGCACTTAATATAAAGTCCAAAATTCTTAGTGTGGCCTACACCTACCCGTCCCTACAAAGACTGGCCCCTGCCTTGCTCTTGAACCTCATTCCCATTGCCTTCCGAACTCCAGGGGCACTTGCTGGAATAAGCCAAATGCCCCACCACCTTCATACAGAATAGTCTCTACCCAGAATATTCTCTTTTCCAAGATACTCCTAAATACTGGCATTTCCTTTCCAGGTTTCAGGTGTTAGCTGGACTTTTTACTTCCATGGAAAAGCCTGGCTTGACTCTCCAGGCCTGTTACTTTCTCATAGTGCTAGGGTTTCTCCTTCATACACTTAGCACATTGGCAATCATGTGTTTAGTATGATGATGATTTGGTTAATGTCTGTCTGCTCACTTGATGGCAAATCCCCAGGAGCAGAGATTATGACTGTCTCTTTGTTCTGTTGTTTCTGTCATCTTTACTCTTATCACATGCCTTGTCTGTAGTATGTGCTTAATAAACACCTAACTCAGTGACTGGGCCATAATAAACTCTTAATAAATGTTTGCAAAGTTATGATTAGAAGGGTAACTCAGATAGTGTGCTTTCAGAAGCAAGAAGGAGAGCAAATGAATTTTCTAGGCACTTTAATGGACTTCCAATTCATTCCCACTGGTTTATTTATTTATTTATTTTAGTCTGTGACTTCTTTGATCTCAGACTGCAATCCTATGCTTACCCTTTTCATATCTATAGCTTCCAAGGTGTCTATCCTTACCCCCGAACAGCCTGGTGAATTTTTGTATGATTGCCTACAAGTGTCAAAGGTAAGCAGATCAGGTATCCTTTCAATTAATGCCATATTGAGCTTTTCTCCATAAACAATGGCTGCTCACACCAAAAAGGCACTATGCTTTCCTTTTTTTTTTTAAAGATTTTATTCATTTATTTGAGAGAGAGAGAGAGAGCACGAGCTGGAGGGAAGGGTGGAGGAAAAAGGAGAAGCAGACTCCCTGCTGAGCCTGGGATCATGACCTGAGCAGAAGGCAGATGCTTAACCAACTGACTGAGCCACCCAGGCACCCCTCCCAAGACTGAATTTTAATGATACACATACTAGCTGTTAATATCAGGCCAGATAGAAGTAATTTATAGATCAGCCTTTCCATTACAAATCATTAGAACTTCATCATTTCCTGCATTGGGATAAACCAAATCTGCATGTAAACTTCTGGGCATTAGGGTGATAATTTCTAATTTTTTTTTTTTTTTTTTTAGTTTAGAGATTCCTTTATTGTCATCAAACTGCTTTTTCCTCTAAATTTAGATTCCTTTATTACATTAGGCATTTTTTTGGGAAGATTTTATTCATTTATTTGACAGAGAGAGAGAACACAAGCAGGGGGAGGAGGCAGAGGGAGAGGGAGAAGCAGGCTTCAAGCCGAGCATGGAGCCGACGTGGGGCTCAATCCCAGGACCCTGGGATCACGACCTGGGCCGAAGGCAGACGCTCAACTGACTGAGCCACGCAGGTGCCCCAGGCATTTTTTTAATGCAACATTTGTATATGGCTCAATTGTGTGTGTCTGTGTGTGAGTGTGTGGTGAGTTTTACTAGAGTGTGTTATAAATGTGCCTAAATTCTAGCTCCCATGGCATGACCTCAGCCACCCATTCAGAGTCCCCCTAGTATTTACCAGGGAATCTTTAGAGTGTTTATTCTGTAAGCTCTAGAATCAGTTTTGCCTCTCTCTGCTCCTATGGAGCTGCAGACACAGGCTTCTGCTCAGCCAGTCACCACCTGCAGCTGTGGGCCAGTTGTCCCCTTTGAGGCCTTAGCTTCGACTCTTCTTCCTTAAGACTGGCCCCCACTACCAATGGCTGCATAAGGGAAACAGGGGTGCATCTGAGAAACTGCTCTCTCTCTATGCTTATTTCTTTTTCTTGCCTTGTTGCAGTGACTTCCGTTAAGTTCCAGAACTTCTAGTACTGCGTTGAAAAGGAGTAGTCAGAGTAGATGTCCTTGGCTTGTCCCTGATTTTAGAGGGAAATCATTCAGTCTTTTACTGTTAAGTATGCTGTTAGCTGTAGGTTTTGGGTTTTGTTTTGTTTTGGTAGATACGTTTTACAAGGTTGAGGAAATTTCCCTTTATTTTTAGTTGGCTGAGAGTTTTGTTTTTTTCTTCAAATAGATGTGGGTTTTGTCAAATGCTTTTTCCATGTCAGGCCCCCTTTCTGGGTCCACATTTCTGATTCCAACAAATTCCTCTTTCAAAATGATTGTTATTGGGAATTTCTACTTTCTTTAGGCAATCACCACCTATGACCAAAATGGTTTGGCTGGAGACCCTCAAAAGCTTCAAAATAGACTAGTCATGAAAATCAGTGTATTTTCAAAGTTAGAAGTATTCATTCTCAATTCCACATGCAGAAAGAAATCAACACAGTTGATATTGAACATCACCAAGTCTTGTCCAATTTCATTTTTATGATAACTTCAATTTAAGGAATCTTAACCTGGGTCCTGAAACACTTAACTGCAGTTTTTGAGGTCTCAATAAGTGCTCAAACAAAAATACATATTCACAAAAACAAGCAACAAGTTACACTAGAGTACTCTTTGAAACACTTGTTTTGCAGGAATCTATAGTCATAGGAGTTTGTGGAATGTTGGTTAAAGAAGGTTAAACAGGATTCTTTATCATAGGTCTCAGAGCTTTTGGTAGCCTAATGTGTATTATAAATCTTCCAAGAGGGGGCGCCTGGGTGGCTCAGTCGTTAAGCGTCTGCCTTCGGCTCAGGTCATGATCCCAGGGTCCTGGGATCGAGCCCCGTATCGGGCTCCCTGCTCCGCGGGAAGCCTGCTTCTCCCTCTTTTCAATATAGTATAACATGGAAGTACACTAACTTTAGTGTTCAGGTTATTAGTTTGTTTTCCCTATCAATAAGGGGGGGGCTCAATTTGCATTCAAGGCCTATTCAGGTACCCTTTCAGATTAATGAAAAAATTTGGCTCAAATGAGTTTTTTTTTTTTTTTAAGATGGCAGACTAGCTTAATGACTGAGCCACCAGGTGCCCCTCAAATGAGTCTTGACAGAAAACAACTTTGAAATGGCAGTTTTTAGTTTCTGCTTGTGTCCTGAGATGTAAAACACCTTTAGAATGACACCCCCAATTACATTTAAATTTATTTGCATACTTTATTTACCTCAAGGCACTCAAGTTTTGAACAGGAGGTTAAGTTAGGAGTCTGGGTTCTGGAGTCAAGCTGCCTGAGCTCAAACTCTAGCTTGCTGTTAACCCCTCCTCCTAAGCTGGGAGACTCTGGATAAGACTTCACCTCTGTGTTTTCATTTTTACAGTTTACAAGTACTTTGGTAAGTTTTACAATTTACAAGTCTTATTACAAACCTAAGTAGGGCAAATAATTTTAAGATTTCCAATTGATACTTGGTGGAACATTCTCAGAAGGTTTAAGTGACTTATCCAGGTTCATAGGTAGAACTGAAAAATGAAACCGCAGTGACTCAAAATCAGATATTCATTTAGACTTTAATACTTGGGTATTTTTCCACTTTATTATATGTTGCCGCCCAACATCAGATAAAAATGGCATATTTGCCATTCCAAAATGGAATGGATAGATTATATAAATACACCTTTGCATACAAATAAACAGGTTTAAGATGTAGGGATAATCTCTGAAGATTCCTGAAAGAAGTATGCAGGAATGTGGGAAGACAATTAACTTTTCATAACTTTTATTGAGCACCTACTGTATGTGAGATGCTGTTCTACACATTTTACATGACTCTTAATCTTCTCAACAGCACTTTAGGTTTTAAGGAAGAAGAATTTAGGCTTTCCAAGATAAAGAATGATCCCAAGAACATACAGTTCTGTATCCTGATTGTGGTACAGCAATCTACACATGATAAAATGACAGAGAATTATACACACAACATTTAAATGTCAAATCTCTGCTTTTGATATTGTATTAAACTTATGTAACATATAACTGTTGGGGAAACTGGGTAAATTGGACCTCTCTGTTCCAACTTTGAGGAATACTGGTCAGGTATTTTATAGAAGTCCCTAAATATGAGTTTGTCCAGTCTTTTGTTTTTGTTTTATTTTAAGATTTTACTTATTTATTTGACACAGAGAGAGCACAAGCACGGGGAGCGGCAGGCAGAGGGAGAAGCAGGCTCCCCGCTGAGCAGGGAGCCCAGCGATGCCCGGCCTGATCCCAGGACCTCGGGATCGTGACCTGAGCCAAAGGCAGACGCTTAACAGGCTGAGCCACCCAGGGGTCCCAACCCGTTTTTTTGAGAGTTAGATAGGGATTATGGTTTTTGGGGAGGCAAACCACAGAGGTTTGTATTATGTTTGCAAGTGTGAATCTAATAATTTTTTTTTTTGAAGATTTTATTTATTCATTTGACAGAGCACAAGCAGGGGGAGCGGCAGGCAGAGGGAGAGGGCGAAGCTCCCAACTGAACAAGGAGACTCATGTGGGGCTCCATCCCAGGACCCTGGGATCATGACCTGGGCAGAAGGCAGATGCTTAACGGACTGAGCCACCCAGGCGCCCCTAATAATTATAATAAAATAAAAATATGATCATAGTAAATTTACTTGGCTACAGTTCTTCCTGGCCCAACACCCCCACGCATCTATTAACAATTCACATTAACTGGAGTTGTTTGGGGTGTGGATAAAGACATTCAGCTAAATAATATACTTCCAGCACCTCCAATCTGGCACTTCTGTCCAACAAAAAGATCTGGGAATGGCGGCGTGCAATAGGCACGGGGTACTGAGGTCGTTTGGTTTCTCCCAATCCAGACCAGAGGTTTTTCAGACTGCTTACTTGTAGACTAGAGCCAAGCCCTGGGGTCTTCTTCCAGCCACAACCGAACAGCTACAACAGCGCCTGCAGGTAACCGTCCAGGTGCAGCTGGAACCGCGGCAAAAGGCTTCAGCGCATCTCAGACATGTCCCACCGGCCGGGGTCCCCGCCTAGCGGAAGCACACGGAGCCCAACCCCCACCGCCCACCGCCGGAGGCAAGGGAGCGGGGCGGGGCCCAGGCAGTGGCCACGCCCCAGGCTCGGGGTAAAAAAAACCCAAACCTGGGACATTGCGAACGCGGAGCTGGCTGGACCAGAGGCGCGTGGCACGCGCGAGCCCTCCCGCGCATGCTCCAGTCGCCCGCTGCCCGCCCCCTCCCCGGGTCCCGCCTCTTTCGCTCCCACTCCCCCTCCCCCGCCAACCTCCCTCCGAGCTTGGCCCCTCCGGGCGCGCGGCCGACGTCCCGCGTGCGTGCCGGCGCCTGACTTCACTTCCGGCTAACGCGCTCCACTTGCCCCCTGGCCCCGGATGGTGACTGGCGGTGGTGCTGCACCTCCCGGGACTGTCACTGAGCCGCTTCCCAGTGTGATTGTGCTGAGCGCAGGCCGGAAGATGGCGGCTGCGGCTGCGGCGGCCTCGGGCCCGGGCTGCTCCTCGGCGGCGGGGGCGGGAGCGGCCGGGGTCTCGGAGTGGCTGGTGCTGCGAGACGGCTGCATGCGCTGCGACGCCGATGGGCTGCACAGCCTTTCCTACCACCCGGCGCTCAACGCCATCCTGGCCGTCACTAGTCGCGGGACCATCAAAGTCATCGACGGCACCTCGGGGGCCACCCTGCAGGCCTCAGCGCTCAGCGGTGAGTGTGCGGCACGCCGGGCGGGGACCGGGCCCGCCGCGGGAGGAGCCGGGCCCGCGGGATGCCGGGGAAGGAAGCCGCCCAGCCCCGGTGCTCGGCCTCCGGCGGGGGGGGGAAGCGGCGTGACGGGAATGGGGTGGTGGAGGGCAAGGCTGGGGGTTCAGGCCTGCCTGTGAACCGAGGCCCGGAAGCTGGCGGAGGAGGACCGTGGGGCTTGGCTTTTTCAGAGGCTGCAGCTGGGAAGAAAAAAGACTGGCGAGTCGGGGAGTGGTGGGAGTTGCCTTTCGGGCCTTGAGCGTCCGGTGTAGGTTGGTCCTCTGGGAGAGGTGAGGAGGCCTCGGAGCTTGGCACCTGAGAAGGCCAGGCCCCCGGGTCGGTTCTGGAGAAGGTGTCGCTGCTGATCAGAGAGCGAACGAGTCGCCCGGTTGGTCCGACGTGAGAGCCTGGTGGCCGGAGGCGAGCGTCGGAGCCGGCATCTAAGCCATTCCCTCTGGTGGAGAGAAGCGGATACTCGGCTGTTCGTAGGACCCGCAGGTGCAGGGATGTACAGTGGGCTTCGCGCCGGGGGTGGGGGTGGGGTGCGCCTGGAGTGGGGGTGGGGAGGGAAGTAGGCGGGTCGGCTGCCTGAACTGTTAGTCGACGACTTTAGGACTCTGGCGGACGCCATGGAAGACCAGACCTTGTCCCCTAGATCGGGGCTTCCAACTTCTACCTCCTAGTGATGAGAAACTCAGGCCCTTTGGTGTGTGAAATACAGAGCCCGTGGGGTTCGTGATGAGATGCAACTTCATGCCCTCTCTCCTTGTTTTACCATAGCGAGCCGAAAGTTAGGATTCGGAGGTGTGTCTGAGTGTCGCCAGTGGAGGAGAGCACTTCTGGGTGGTGTAAACCTTGTTCCAGGAACGGGACTTTATGCATTAGGTGAACTCCCTGTATGCTGGAGTGGAGTGTTTCGGAATTGCCCTGGCTAAGTTGTGTTTGGCTGAGATGACCTTTCATTTGCGGTTAAATGATGTGTGGTTTAATTTAGAAGTTATAAGTTGAGATTGAAAAGTTAGTGCCTTTCATTTGCGGTTAAATGATGTGTGGTTTAATTTAGAAATTATAACTTGAGATTGAAAAGTTAGTATATGAGTGAGTTAGACTCGTGCATAGAGGTATATATGACTGCATTCAGACAAGTGAATTAGTTATGTGGCTTAACAATTCGCTTATATTTTAACATACACAAATAAGGAAAGGTCGTTATTCCAGTTTACTGTGTAATAAGGCACGTAAGAGTTAATAGCAATGTAGGGATAGAAGGATAAAATAAGAGGTTTAACTTTTGTCGATGTGAGAGTTGTGAAAGAAATGGATTGTATATAGCTACAGAATATAAACCTGGATCATATCTAAGATATATCTTAAGGGAAAGTTTTGGATTGTAGGCCTGTAATTTTTCGTTTCTTGGCTTAGGTAAAGGACAGGAGGGGTGTCCCGGATGTAACAATGAGTAGTAACTGCAATTTGGACGTAATAACAACTTGTCATTACATATGAGAAGGAGATTCTAATTAGTAATTGGGTATCTTTCTTCTTGAACTCACTTAAAATATTTCAAAAACAGAAAGGTATAAAGAATAAGATGAACAACCATGTATCCCTGATTCTGTTTATGAAATAAAACATTAGAAAGTTGAAGCCTCTTTTCTGTCTCTTGGATTGTATTCCTCCAATCCTCCCTCCCCCATGAGCATTCTCCTTAATTTGGTTTTATTGTTGTCACACGTTTTTATGTTTTTCAGTATATGCCTGTATCTTTAAACAACATCTAATACTCTTTCATGTTTTTGAACTTTGACCAATTGGTATCATAGTATATGTATTTGAATTTTTTATAAAAAGCCATATTAATGGAAGTTTTAAAATGTTTTTG
Organism: Mirounga leonina; assembly: GCF_011800145.1. Taxonomy (NCBI): domain Eukaryota; kingdom Metazoa; phylum Chordata; class Mammalia; order Carnivora; family Phocidae; genus Mirounga; species Mirounga leonina. Next base: position 18,695,373 of record NW_023270305.1, read on the forward strand.
ATAGAAGAGAGTCTAATGGGGTGTTTTTATGCTTGGAGCTTATGTTTGAGAAAAATAATGTGTGTTAGAGTTTGTTATAAATGGTTGAGGAAATTGGACATGTATTAATGTGTCATGAAAGGTGAGAAAATAGTCACTCTGGTGGTAGATTCCTAAAGGGGAGGGTTTTAGGATTTTAACACAAGATTAAAGGTACATGCATAGAACGTCATTGATTTCGGATAACTTAGCTGGGATATGTTGGGGAATTTGTTAATTAGAAAAGTGTGGGGGGCGCCTGGGTGGCTCAGTTGGTTAAGCGACTGTCTTCGGCTCAGGTCATGATCCTGGAGTCCCTGGATCGAGTCCCGCATCGGGCTCCCTGCTCGGCGGGGAGTCTGCTTCTCCCTCTGACCCTCCTCCCTCTCATGCTCTCTGTCTCTCATTCTCTCTCTCGCAAATAAATAAAATCTTAAGAAAAAAAAAAAATTAAAAAAAAATAATGCAAGCTGATCCATTGATTCAGCCTTATAAAAAAAAAAAAAAAAAAAAGAAAAGTGTGGGATTGAATACAGTTGCAGATGCCCACACATTGAAGTTTGAGTATGTGATTTAAAATACGTGGAATAGTTTATGGAAAACAAAAGGATTACAAAAAAGTTTGAAAGTCACAATGGACAAAATCTGAAATGTTTTCAATTATGAGAATTGCAGTTATTGATAATATTTACCAAAGGTTGTATAGAGTCTTAAGTATGTCATCTATCAGGTGATTGGGGAGGGAATGCTGCATTTTTTGTCTTGCCTGGAATATGTATGTATTTTACATATTTATTTAGGAGGTTTGCTTTTAATGATTAATAGAGGGTGACAGTCCTATAAATAGAATGAGGAGGAGGTGCCAATAGTGACCATGGTCCTAAGATGACCCCTCTTTCCAGTTAAAGGGGCAAGGAGCCACTTTGTTTTATACCCCAGAGGAGAGACATCTTTGGGTGAAGGGAAAAAGAGTGGTGTACCCATATAGAGTTTTATTGGGTGATAGAGTTGTGTGTCTTCTGAATGGGTTCAGGTTGTAGGGTTATGGGTAGCTTATTAGAGTAGATTGGAAATTGAAGGTTGGGAGCAGGACTTGTGTGTATATATATTCAATTGGGTAGCAAAGGTGGTGAATTTTTGACCATGTCTACTAGTATATATCTGTATCTGACATAAAATGTTTTTAAATACACTCATTAGATTAAGAGCTATCAGTATAACAGAGGTTAGGCAAGTATTTGCTCCCTTTTAGCATTTAAGAGTTAAGAATTCGGAGTCTCTAGGCTGGTTCCTTGGCCTGGCATTCTTTGACTTCCATGATTTGGCCTCTACCAATCTCTCTAGTCTTCTCTCCCTATTTAGTTTTGTGAACTGGTTCATTTGATTTCCTTTCCTAACTCGGTGGTTTTGCTCTTTCTTGGAATGCACCAATTCCCTCCAGACATATCTTAGACATTTTTCAGGACCTAGAGCAGATCTTAACTTCCTGGTTCTTTTAGTCTGAAGTGATCCACTGAACCCCTATTCACATATTGTCCTCTTAATGTCTATTTCAGTAATTTGGCAACTTACTGTTCGCAGTATGTTTTCTGTCTTGAACTATTTAAATTCCATTTTATTTAGCTTTTTGCAAATATACGACGTCCATTTAACTATATTTAAAACTCCCTGTGGCGGGGCGCCTGGGTGGCTCAGTCGTTAAGCGTCTGCCTTCGGCTCAGGTCATGCTCCCAGGGTCCTGGGATCGAGCCCCACATCGGGCTCCCTGCTCAGTGGGAAGCCTGCTTCTCCCTCTCTCACTCCCTCTGCTTGTGTTCCCTCTCTCGCTGTGTCTGTCAAATAAATAAAATCTTAAATCAATCAATCAATCAATCAATCAATCTATCTATCTCCCTGTGGGAAGGAACCTGTCCTCTTGTTTATATCCCCTCCTCAGGATGCCCAGTACAAAATACTAATAACTATTTTTCAGTTGTGTATATAGGCCTAATGAGTATGTTAAATGGATGCTTTCTTACATACTGCTAAATAAACACTTTTTTTTCCCTTTTTTTTTTTTTTTAAGATTTTATTTATTTATTTGACAGAGAGAGACACAGCGAGAGAGGGAACACAAGCAGGGGGAGTGAGGGAGAAGCAGGCTTCCCGTTGAGCAGGGAGCCCGTTGTGGGGCTCGATCCCAGGCCCCTGGGATCCTGATCTGAGCCCAAGGCAGACGCTTAACGACTGAGCCACCCGGGCGCCCCTTCCCTTTCTTTTCTTAAATAGATTTTATTTTTTAGAGCAGTTTCAGGTTTGTAGTAAAATTGAGCAGAAAGTCCAGAGTTCCTAGATACCTCCTGCTCCCTGTGCACACAAAACTTCCCTTCACTATCAATGTGTTTGTTACAATCAATGAACCTGCATTAACACATCATTATCACCCAAGTCTATGGTTGACATTGGTGTTCACTTTTGGTGTTGTACATTCTCTGGGTTCTGAAAAATGGATATATCATACAGAATGGTTGCATTTTCATAAAAATCCTCTCTGTTTTGCCTGTTCATCTGTCCCTCTCTCCTAACCCCCTGTCACTCCCTGATCATTTGACTGTCTCTATAGTTTTTCCTTTTCTGGAATGTCATGCAGTTGGAATTACATAGTAGGCTTTTGGTTGGGCTTCTTTCAGTTAGGAATATGCATTTAAGTTCTTCCATGTCTTTTCATGGTTTGGTAGCTCATTTGCTTTTTAGCATTGAATAATATTCCATTGTCTGGATGGACCACAGTTCATTTGCCCATTAACCTCCTGAAGGACATTCTTGGTTGCTTCCAGGTTGGGGCAGTTATGAATAAAGCTGCTATAAATATTTGTATGCAGGTTTTTGTGTGGACTTAAGTTTTTAGTTCAATTGGGTAAGTAGCAAGGAGCACGAATGTCAGATCGTGTGTTAGGATTATGTTTAGTTTTATAAGAAACTGCCAAACTGTTTTCCAAAGCAGCTGTGCTATTTTGTTTTCCCAGTGGTAGTGAATGAGAGTTCCTGTTGCTCCACATCCTTCTCACCATTTGATGTTTTTTGGTTTTGGACTGTGGCCATTCTAATAGGTGTGTAGTGGTATCTCATTGTTTTGATTTGCAGTTCCCTAATGACATACGAGCTGAACATCTTTTCTTAGGCTAATTTGTGCACTTTGGATTTTAAAAATCAAAATAGCTCTACATACACCACTTGATCATATTGTTTATATTACTAGGTATGTTCCTCTCTTTAGCTATAGTTTGTTCTTACAGTTTAGCATACTAGGAAGGAGCCTGGTTTTGGAGACACTTGGCTTACGTTAAGATCCCAATTTTCTGCTTTCCCTCACCTCCCAATTTAACTGTGTAACCTTGACTAAATTACTTAACATTTCTGTTCCAGTTTCCCCATTTACGAAATGGGGATGATAATTGTCTTAATTGTGAGGAGTGTTAATACACAGAAAGTTCTTAGAACAGTGTATTTACTGTTCAAAAATATTTTTTCTATTTACTTGTAAATCTTTGTAGATATTCTTTTTTTCTTTTTTACTTAAGCCTTTTTGATATTCTATGTTAAATCTTTTGAACTTCCCCCTAAATTTGAACTTAGGAATTTTTCCTATTTACCACCTTTTATCATCCAGCAAAATCCATCTAGTTTTTGCTTTGATGTAAGAGTAAGGTATTGTTAATTTCTTCAGTTTGTCCTTCTTTCCTCCTTCCTTCCTTCCTTTTTAATTTAAGTGATCTCTACACCCAACATGGGGCTTGAACTCATGGCCCTGAGATCAAGAGTCAGATGCTGTATTGACTGAGTCAGCCAGGTGCACCTGTTCAGTATTTTCTTGTTTAATTACTGATGGTGTTTTCTCTTGATTTCTGAAATAGTGCCTTCCTCCCCTAAATGTAGAACATTGTATATTGTTTGCTTTTTTAATAAACTTTTTTGAGGGCATGTGGAAAAGAATGGGTGTTTGTATTTTAGGTATTCCTGAATTTTGAATTTTAGCTCGCTTACTAACTCACTCTCTAAACTTCCTGAACTTCAGCTTCCTCATTTGTAAATTAAGATTAACATTTAATAGAATGGTTGTGTAGATTAAGTGGTAAACACGTTTAAAGTGCCTGATGCTGCTTGGCATATGTACACAGTGAATGTCAATTTTCTTAAGCCTCATGGATGCTTGCTATTGCCATGTTCCTCACTATTACTTTGAAAAATGTTCACTGACTTAGTGTTTATATACAGAGGACAGATAGATAGCATTGAAATGTACATGGAAATGTAAATGTTGCTGACAAATATTATCTCTATTCGGATAAATGTCTTTCAGCGTATTGGTGTGGCTAAATGTCAGAATGAAGTTAAGACTGTTGTATTACTAGTTTTGTGTATACACGGATTGTTCATGTAGTGTAGGTACATAAGTAACTGAAGATGTATGGGTGTGGGTATTAATCAGTAGATGTTGTAGCATATGTGTAAAAGGAAATCATGTCTCTTCGTTTCTGAAGTGGGTTCCAGATTTCTGTCACTGTGAGGAAACTCCAAAGCTGCTCAGTAGTTTTAGACAAATCTAGTTTCACATTTCTTTGTGAATATTTCCCCTTGACGTTGACTCTGATTTGATTTGAGAAATTTGCATGATGGTCATAAATGAGAAAAAGATCACTGTACTCCAGTTGCAGTGGAGTTCAGATTGGGTGAATTTTTACTTTATTTTTTGTTTGATTCAGACTTAAAGCCCAGAGCTGCTTGCTCCAAGAAGTCTTAGAGCACAGAAGACTAGTTAGGTTAGCCTGCATATTTCTCAAGAAATATTTTTTGGGATAAAACTCATACTTACTATCACTTTGTTAGCGGTGGAAAAAATTTGTTTACTACTTCCGAATTAGGCATGCATTAATTTGGATAAAATGTAAAATCTTCCTGTAGGTCTCAGTTTTGGAAGTTGTAAATGATTCAGACCACTTCTATTTCCTGACTTACCTTGGTTCAGGCAGCCTTCCTAGTCTCAGTTATTCTTTTTTATTTTTAATATTTTATTTATTTATTTGACAGAGAGAGACACAGCCAGAGAGGGAACACAAGCAGGGGGAGTGGCAGAGGGAGAAGCAGGCTTCCCGCTGAGCAGGGAGCCTGATGCGGGGCTCGATCCCAGGACCCTGGGATCATGACCTGAGCCGAAGGCAGACCTTAACGACTGAGCCACCCAGGCGCCCCTCAGTTATTCTTTTATGAAAGGTAATAAACACAGTATAGAGTTGGGATTTCAGTAGCACTAGAAGATAGTTGTCTCCTAAATGCTTCTGAGTTGTTTTTTTTTTTTAAGATTTTATTTATTTGACAGGGAGGGAGAGAGAGAGAGCGCGTGCGCACAAGCACGGGGAGTGGCAGGCAGAGGGAGAGGGAGAAGCAGGCTCCCTGCTCAGCAGGGATGTGGGGCTCCATTCCAGGACCCAGGGATCATGACCTGAGCCGAAGGCAGATGCTTAACCGACGGAGCCACCCAGGCGCCCCTGCATCTGAGCTCTTTATAAAAACTTAATTGGGCAAATCTCTTTGTGGGCTGAGTACAAACTTTATTTGTAGTTGACTGATTTTAGCAATGCTACATGATGACCTGCCTTATGTCAAAGACCTGCTGTTTTATTTTATTTATTTTTTAAGATTATTTATTTGAAGTGGGGGAGAAGGGGCAGAAGGAAAGGGAGAGAGAGTCTTTTTTTAAGATTTTTAAAAAATTTATTTATTGAGAGAGAGAATGATACAGAGAGAGCATGAGAGGGGGAGAGTCAGAGGGAGAAGCAGACTCCCTGATGAGCAGGGAGCCTGATGTGGGGTTCGATCCCGGGACTCCAGGATCATGACCTGAGCCGAAGGAGTCGCTTAAACAACTGAGCCACCCAGGCACCCGGGAGAGAGAGTCTTAAACAGACTGTGCGCTGAGCATGGAGCCTGGCTCTGTCTCATGACCCTGAGATCATGACCTGAGCTGAAACCAAGAGTTGAATGCTTAACCTAGGCGCCCCTTAAGATTTTATTTTTAAGTAATCTCTATACCCAGCATGGAGCTTGAACTCATAAACGTGAGATCAAGAGTCGCATGCTCTACCAACTGAGCTAGCCAGGTGCCCCAATTAGCTGTTTTATTAGCAAAACATTTTCCCACAATTAAGTAGAGTGAATTTATATTAAAATTAAAAATATTTTGCTCTGTTTTTAAGATCCTCCAGATTTATCCTTTTTTTTTTTACATTTACCTCCAAAGTTTTCCTGTTACCTGTTCAAAGATGGTTTTGCTCTAGCAAGAATTTGTCTTAGTCTTATAGTAGTTTTAGACTTACTGAGAGTCACTATAAGAGATCATCTTCTGGAGCCAAACAGTTTGGGCTTAAATCTTGGTTCTATTTGATCTTTTTTTTTTTTTTTTAAAGATTTTATCTATTTATTTGACAGAGAGAGAGACAGCGAGAGAGGGAACACAAGCAGGGGGAGCGAGAGGGGGAGAAGCAGGCTTCCCAGGGAGCAGGGAGCCTGATGCAGGGCTCGATCCCAGGCGCCTGGGATCATGACCTCAGCCGAAGGCAGACGCCCAATGACTGAGCCACCCAGGCGCCCCATTGGTTCTATTTGATCTTGAAGTTCATCCCATAAAATAAGGATAATAATAGTGTCTACCCCATAAGGTGGTTGTATATATATGTACTCTATAAGTATTTTTTATTGTGTTTTTATTCTTTTGGTAGCAGTGGCTATTTAAATATAGTAGACTTTCTGCTACAGATATTTTGTTGAAATGACAGTATTCTTCCAGTTTTCCATGTATGTGGAAATGTGACTGGGTGAAATCTAATGGACATAATTAAAATAACTTTTGTATTTTAGGAGAAATATAAACTCTGTAAGTTAATTGATTTTGGACTTGAAATTGTTAAAAGAGCATGGTAATATGAAGAGCTAGTTGATTCGTATCTAAACATTTATTGAACATATGCTAGATATGGGGGCACAAAATAATTAAGGCAACATTTTGGTCTTTGAATGCATGCTTGGTGATGTGTTCAGATAAATCATTTTAGCGTAATGTTATAAGTACTATAATATAGATACGCAGAATGCTGTGTGAGTACAGAGGAGGTAGTTTCTTCAACCTGAGGGAAATAGAGAAGACTTCTCGAAGGAAGTTGTTTTTATGATTCATTTTGAAAGATGAGATAGTGGGAGGGAATGTTACAGGGATCATCATCTTAAGCTAGGGTACTTGCTTGTGGAGACATTTTGATCTTTCAAAACATGGTGAATTCAAGGAACAGAGAGAAGTTTTTGAAGGAAACCAGTTGGAGTTTAGGATGTGTGAGGGGATGGTTATGAAGCTGAGAGAGAGGCAAAGACAAGATCATAATATGTTTTGTTAAGAAATCTGACTTGAGGGGGGCTTGGGTGGCTCAGTTACTTAAGTGTCTGCCTTCACCTCAGGTCATGGTTCCAGGGTCCTGGGATCAAGCCTGCATTGGGTTCCTGCTCAGCAGGGGGTGTGCTTCTCCCTCTCCCTCTGCTGCTCCCCCTGCTTGTGTGTGAGAGCTCCCTCCCTCCCTCTCTCTCTCTCTCAAATAAATAAATAAAATCTTAGAAAAAAATTTTGACTTGATATCAATGGTAGGGAGCCATTGTAGGTTATTACATGATCAAATTTGTTTTTAGAGAGGTTTGAAACTAATGCCCAGGTGTGAGAAGTGATGAGAGCTTTGTGTAAGTTAGTTTGAAAGGTAGGAACCATAATTTTTGGTGAACGTGGGGATGAGAGAGATGGATAAGGTGAAAAGTACTCATGTGTGGGTTCCCAATTTTGGTAACTGGGTGAATGGTATTTATTAACTGAAATAAGTAATACAAGAAGGTGTGGTGAGTGGTTTTTGTTGGAGAAGGTTGGGAGCAAGAGGGAGATAGTGACGTTGGTTGTGTTAATTTTGAGGTTCTTGAAGGACATCCAAGTAGAGATGTCCAGAAGGCTTGGGAATTCAGAGTTGAGCTTGAGGATTTGGGAACACGGATTAGGAAAACTGGCAATTAGAGAGAAAGCTGAGCCTAGTGATTAAGGATATTGGTTCTGGAGCCAGACTGCATTTCCGTCCATGATTCACCACTTATTATCTGTGCCCTTAGGTAAGATGCTTAATGTCTCTCTGCACACCTAACTCATTGGGTTATTGGAAAGATTAAATAAACTGATACATGTAGGTACTGCTTAATCCACCGTAAGTGTGCAATAAGTGTTACTTTTGGATTGGTGTTCTTAATAAATAGTTCAGTTCAACAAGTGTTTGTCTGCCATATGGGGATAGTAAGATGAATTTAAAATCCCCCCTGCCTCCCAATTTGGAAAGCTTTTAGAAGAGGTGACACCTTGGCTCTTGAAAGAATAGGAGTTAGTCAGGTAGAGGGAACAGCATGAGCAAGAGCAGAGGCATGAAGCAGGTAGTCTTTGTTACAAGCACGTTGGTATTGGAGTGCAGAGCACAAGGATGGGAGTGATGAGATAGCCTGAGGATTTGGTCCCTCTGACCTATGGCTACCATATTTTTCAATGCAAGAACTCCTAGTTTAAGGTAAAAAATTTAGGGACCTGTTATTACAGGAGCTGTGTTTTTAGTGTCAGTTGAAAAAATACTGCGAAAGGCTACTATTTTGAAGTAATTTTTATTTTAGACTTATTACTACATAATTTGAAAAATACTACGACACAGGGGCGCCTGGGTGGCTCAGTCAGTTAAGCATCTGACTCTTGGTTTTGGCTCAGGTTATGATCTCATGGGTTGTGAGATCAAGCCTCATGCCCTGCTCCCGCTGAGCGGGGAATGTGCTTGAAAATTCTCTCCCTCTGCCCCTCCCCCCACTTGCATGCCCACGTGGGATCTCTTACTCTTTGTCTAAAATAAATAAATACATCTTTAGAAAACCCACTACAACAAAGATACTTTGGCCTTTCCTCCCTGCTGGTTTAGCTTTGAGATTTTTCCACGGGGAATGATTCTGTTAAGGCTCTTCCATCTGCCCTCCAACTTCAAGATTTTTCTGTTATTATCTCCTAACTTGTTCTTTTTGTCTTTGTGGGTTTGTTTAATGCCCTCTTTATTTCTTTACTGTCTTTTTAGTGAGACTTGGAAGGGAGCAGAAGTAAACGTGCACCCATTATAACCTTGTTGTTTAACTAGCAATTTGTACTTGTAACCATACTTAAGTTGTTGAAAATTTGGTACTTTGTCTTTAGCAGTGTTGGCTGTAGCTACAGATAGACGACTATAAACAATAATAGATTTCTGTAATATAGTTTGTAAGAACAGTAGGGAGTGGGCAAGACGACCTTTGTGATATGTGCATTGTACTGCCCATGGCCTTATGCCTTTGACAAGATAAATTCTCAGAGTTACCATCTTTAAAATGGGCTGGTAATTCTTTTTTTTTAAAAAATATTTTTATTTACTTATTTATTTTACAATTTTTTTTTGTAAAGTAGGCTCCACGTCCACTGTGGGGTTTGAACTCACGACCCTGAGATCAAGAGATGAATGCTCTGGGGCGCCTGGGTGGCTCAGTCGGTTAAGTGTTTGCTTTCTGCTCAGGTCATGATCCCCGGGTCCTGGGATCCAGCCCTGAGTCAGGCTCCCTGTTCAGTGGGGAGTCTGCTTCTCCCTCTTCCTCTGCCCCTCTCTCTGGTTTGTGCTCTTTCTCTCCCTCAGATGAATAAATAAAATCTTAAAAAAAAAAAAAAAAAGAAAAAGAATGCTCTACTAAGTGGTAATTTTTGCCCAGACTACTTCACCATCTGATAATGAATGCAAAAATGTCTTTGTAAACTGTAGCACCTCAAATGTGAAGGAAACAAAAAAGTTAAAACTCCTTGGGGGGTGCCTGGGTGGCTCAGTCAATTAAGTGTCTGCCTTTGGCTCAGGTCATGATCCCAGGGTCCTGGGATCTGGGATCAAGTCCTATGTCAGGCTCCCTGCCCAGCCGGGGGTCTCTCTCTCCCCTTTCCTTCCGTTTGTGCTCGCTCTCTGTCAAGTAAATAAATAAAATCTTAAAAAAAAAAAAAAAAAGACAGGGCGCCTGGGTGGCTCAGTTGGTTAAGCCGCTGCCTTCGGCTCAGGTCATGATCCTGGAGTCCCGGGATCGAGTCCCGCATCAGGCTCCCTGCTTGGCAGGGAGTCTGCTTCTCCCTCTGACTCTCCTCCCTCTCTTGCTCTCTGTCTCTCATTCTCTCTGTCTCAAATAAATAAATAAAATCTTAAAAAAAAAAGACACACTCCTTGGGTATAAAAACGGAGATAACAGATATAAATAACAAAAAGAATAAAGTAATTGCTATATAAAATAGCTTGTGACAAGGGCGGTGCTCCTAAAAGGAAGTAATTGTGGTCTCATTTGAGTATTTAAATCAGGGATGTATTTTAGGGGAGATAAATATTATGCTTACTCTTTAGGGGAAATGGTAGAAGTGTTAGAATGGGGCAGATAGGAATGTTTTCTTTGAGATTTATTGTGGGTGCCAAGAATTTAAGTTATGATTTAAGTTCATGATTTGTTTCTGTACTTAGATTTATGAAGTAGGAGAGAAGTAGGACTGGGGAGATGCATAGAGCAGTGGGTTCTCAGCCTTGGTTGCTCATTAGAATCATCAGGGGAACTTTAAAAAAATATTCTGCTTGCGTCCCAGTATTTTTTCTTTTTTTTAGATTTTATTTATTTATTTGAGACAGAGAGAGAGAGAAAGCACCCACACACGCGTGGGGGGGGAGAAGAGCAGAGGTAGAGGGAGAGAGAGAATCTGAAGCAGACTCCATGTTGAGCAAGGAGCCTCACATGGTGGGGCTCTATCTCACGACCCTGAGATCATGATCTGAGCCAAAATCAAGAGTCACATGCTTAACTGACAGCCACCAGGCACTCCTTGGGTCCCAGAATTCTGACTTAAGTGGTCTGGAGTGGAGCCCAGGCCTGCTTTTTTTTTTTTTTTTTTTTAAGCAGAATGCCAGGTGTTCTAATGTGCACCTAGGTTTAGAGGTTCAAACTTCATGAGTAAGTTAGTTTGATAAGCCTGGGATAAATGAGAGACAGATTTCATTTGAATTGAATAGTATTCTATTTAGCCTTAATTTTTTGGTTAACTAAAACCTCCCAAGTTAGTTTGTCTGCTACTAAAATCTCCCTCATTGTGTTTTAAATTGTATTTAGTGACTATATAATGAAATATGCTTATAAGCAGCAGGGATGTATCAAGGACCAAATTTCTGTTGGTTTCTATTTTGTCTTTCTCTGCTGTAATTCAGTTTTGGTTGATTTTTGAACCTGCTAAGTGCTCTGATACTTTTTCACCAAAATACCACTCTAGCCAATGACAGTGACCTCATACTGGGGAAAATGGGGCTATGAAGGGTAGATGGGTGGGGTTATCTGTACCAGTTCAGCTAGTTTCATGCCTGAACTGTCTTTGTTTCATTGTTTCATGTTGTGTTAACAAACAAAACTGTGAGAATATTGTATTTTACCACATTATAGTTTAGTTTTAATATATTAAAAAGTTCTTCAAAACCATAGAAAATGATTCATTTATTCAAAAACATTTATTGTGTGTCAAGCACTGGTGATACACTAGTTAACAAAGTCCTTGCTTTGCTAGAGCTCATGGTTTAGTGGGAAGAGATGTATTTCACACGCACTGTACCAAGTGGTGATAAATGCCATAAGAAATTAGAGCTGGTACGAGATGGTAATGGGCAAATTTGTGCTATGAGGTGGTCTGGGAGGGTCTCTCTGAAGTGGCCCTTGAGCAAAGATCCCAGTGATGTGAGGAAGCAGCCGGGCAGATATCCAGGGAGGTTTTCTGTTGGCCTGTTACTGTAGTATGCAAAAACAGCTAGGCGGATTTTCATCATATTTGGATGGAATTTGACTTGGACTGACTTAAAATTTAGGCTATGTGAGGAATTATAAAGGGTCTGTGACTACTCGTCTGGGTATATGTGCCTTCTGTATTAGGCAGAGAACAGTAGTTTCAAATATGAGCTCCAAATAGAAATTCATGGGGTGTGTCCTCCATATTACAGAATTGTATTAATTTATAGCTGAGTTCCCTCTCACATGGACAACTTTGTGTAGCAACAGGAATTTGTATATAGATGGTTAGGGTTATCTTGAGCAATATTAGATAGGGAAGGCAGCTCCCAAATTTTGCTTAATTATAACCAGCTCAGAATTCTGAAGGAAGAATGGAACTATTGTATCCCAAGGTGATTGGGAGATTTAACTGTGACAAAGTGAATAATATATGTTGAAATAGTTCCCAAAATTTCTTGCAGGGAGTAGGTCTTTTAAGATTGAGTCCCATCCATGGAAACTTCAGTGATGATTATGTTCTTAAAACTTTCTCAGTTGATATCAGATACTTAAGATTATAGGAGAATAGGTGGTTTGGTGGAACTTTTGGATAAAGTGAGTAGAGAGAATTGGAACTTGGAACTCTTTCTCTCTCTCTCTTTTTTAAAGATTTTATTTTTTAAGTAATCTTTACACCCAGCGTGGGGCTTGAACTCACAACCCTGATATCAAGAGCCACATGCTCCACTAACTGAGCCAGCCAGGCACCCTGGAACTTGGAATTCTTAATTCCAGTAAGTCTGTATCTTTTGGAGACCCACTCTCATGCCTAGGCAGATGTTGATTCTCTTACTTGGAATAAGACTGTCACTGCATTGCATTTCGTCCATTTGTTATCCTTTTTTCATGGCCTAGTGCCTGAACTTTCCCAAACTTTCTTTGCTTTGCACTGACTTTAGTTTTACAGGAATACTCGCTTTGGGTTTGAATAATATAGTGTACTAACAACTTTTGTTAAGTGATTTTAATTTTGGTTACTTTAATTATATTTTAAAATCATTGTAAGAACACTAATTTTATACCCTCTTTATTGACTTTGATGTTTTTATATACTGTGTTTTAGTAGAGTATTTTAAGCATTGAACTCTGATGTTATCTCTATGGAAATGGAATTTTACAGTGTGTCCTGTCAGTTGGCAAAGATAATGTAATTCAGATAATATTTTTGCAAGTTTTGTAGGGTTGCACATGGATAGTGCCTTGATAAAGAATTGACTATTTCTTGAAGTGGGTATTAGGATTAAATGATTTTAAAAAACACAGTTTCCTACCTTTGTGAATTTCCATTTATTATAAGACATCAAATAGACTAAGGAAAAGAGTAGTCACCTATGATTTTGTTACCTAGGGATGGCCATTGTTAGCATTTTGGTGTGTAACAATTTCTTTTTGCTTTTTTCTGTTGTTTGATATATTTTTTAAGGACGTTTTTAAAGATTTTATTTATTTGAGAGAGAGCAGGGCTCCATCCCAGGACCTTGAGTTCATGACCTGAGCTGAAGGCAGACACCTAACCGACTGAGCCACCCAGGTGCCCCATTGTTTAATATATTTTTATAGAATTTGGATTGCAATGATATTTTATAAACTATTTCCCTTCCTTTACTTAGTTAATAGCATATTATAGATATTTTCCCATTTTTTCTTCTATAATATTTTAAAGTTTTATTTAATACTCTACAATAAGATAGCCTATTTTTTGTGTATTACCAGTACATGCATAGATTCATGTAACTGCCACTACAATTAGGATACATTTTCAACACCTGTGCTCTTTCCTTTATAGTCTAACCCTCCCCCCATCCTGTTCCCCTCCAACCTTTGGCAATCAAGTTTTCCATACTATTTGTCTTTTCTAGAATGTCCTAGAAATGGAATCCTACAGTATGTAACCTTTTGATAATGACTTTTTGCAGTTAGCATAATGTCTGAGATTCACGCAAGTTGTCACATGTATCAGTAGTTCTTTTTTTTTTTTTTTTAATACGTAAACAGTATTTCATTGTATGGATGTGTCACCATTTGTTTAGTCACTCACTCACTGAAGGACACTTGGGTGTTTTCAGCTTTGGTGATTATGGATAGAGCTACTATAAACATTTGAGTACAGGATTTTTGTGTGAATGTAAGATTTTATGTCTCTAGGGTAAATACATAGAAGTGGGATTACAGGACCATTTGATAAGTGTATGTTTAATCTTATAAGAAACTGTCAAACCAGGGCACCTGAGTGGCTCAGTCTAAGTGTCTGCCTTCAGCTCAGGTCATGGTCCTGGGGTCTTGGGATCAAGCCCCTCGTCAGGCTTCCTGCTCAGTGGAGAGTCTGCTTCTCCCTCTCCCTCTGTTCCTCCTCCCTGCTCATGTCTTCTCTCTCTCTCTCAAATAAATGAATAAAAAATAAATCATAGGGGCGCCTGGGTGGCTCAGTTGTTAAGCATCTGCCTTCGGCTCAGGTCATGATCCCAGGGTCCTGGGATCAAGTCCCACCTCGGGCTCCTTGCTCAGCGGGGAGCCTGCTTCTCCCTCTGCCGCTCCCTGCCACTCTGCCTACTTGTGATTCCTCTCTCTCTCTGTGTGTGTCAAATAAATAAATAAAATCTTTAAAAAAAAAAAAAATCTTAAAAAAGAAACTGTCAAACCTAGTGTGGCTGTGCCATTATGTATTTCCATTAAAAATATGAGTTCCACTTAACTCTGCATCCTTATAAGTGCTTCGCCTGTATATTGTTAAAAAGTCAGTACTACCCAAAGTGATTTACAGATTCAGTGCAATCTCTATCACAATCCCAATGATGTTTTTTGCAGAAATAGGAAAACCCACATAAAGTTCATGTAGAATCTCAAGGGATTCTACAAAGTGTTCTTGAAAAAGAAGAACAGTGTTGAAGGACTCACATTTCAAAACTTATTACAGTTTTACAGTAACCAAAACAATGTGGTACTGGTGTAGACAGACATAAAGACTAATGGAATAGAGAGCACAGAAATAACCCCTCATATATGTTGTGAATGATTTTTGACAAGAAGGCCAACACTATTCGGTGGGGGAAAGGACAATCTCTTCAAGAAATTGTGCTGAGAAACGTTGGATATCCACATTGCAAAAGAATGAAGTTGGAGCCTGGGTGGCTCAGTCATTAAGCGTCTGCCTTCGGCTCAGGTCATGATTCCAGGGTCCTGGGATTGAGCCCCGCATCGGGCTCCCTGCTTGGCGGAAAGCCTGCTTCTCCCTCTCCCACTCCCCCTGCTTGTGTTCCCTCTCTCACTGTGTCTCTCTTTGTCAAATAAATAAAATCTAAAAAAAAAAAAAAAGAATGAAGTTGGACCCTTAAACATAAGAGCTACAACTATAAAGCTCTTAGAAGAAAACAAAGGGGGAAGCTTCATGACATTGGATTTGGCAGTGATTTTTTGGATATGACATCAAAGGCACAGGGAACCAAAGAAAAAATAGACAAGTTGGACTTCATCAAAAGGAAAACCTTTGTGCATTGAAGGACACTATCAACAGTAAAACAGCAAACACATAACATGAGAAAATATTTGCAAATCACATATCTAGGTATATATAAAATTAATATTCAGAATGTATAGAGAACTTTAATGTCTCAACAACAACAAAATAACCCAATTAAAGAATGAGCAAAATATTTGAGTAAATATTTCTTCAGAGAAGAAATACAAATGGCCGAAAAGCACATGAAAAGATGTTCAACATCACTAATATTTTGGGAAATATAAATTAAAACCACAATGCAATACCACTTCCCACCCATTATAGTGACTGTCATTAAAAATAATAATAAGTGTTGGCAAGGATGTGGAGAATTGGAACCTTCGTATTGTACACTCTTGGTGGGAATATAAAATAGTGTATTGAAAACAATATAGTGTTTCCTCAAACAATTGAAAATAAAATTACCGTATGATATCACAATTCCACATCTCAGTATATACCCCAAAGAATTGAAAGCAGGGTCTTGAAAAAATATTTGTACACCATGTTCAAAGCAGCATTATTCCCAGTAGTCAAAAAGTAGAAGCTACCCAATGTCCATTGATGGCTATATGGATAAACAAAATATGGTGTATATATACAATGGAATATTAGCCTTAAAAAGTAAGGAAATTTTGACACTTGACTGCAGTGTGGATAAACTGAAGACAAAATGCTTATTGAAAAAAACCCATCACAAATGGACAAATACTGTATGACTCCACTTATAATGTGGTACTTAGAAGTAGTCAATTTCTTAGAGATAGAAAGTAGAATAGTGATTGCTGGGCACTGGGGGGTATGGAGTTGGGAAGGAGGAGTTAGTGCATGATGGTTATAGAGCTCAAGTTTTGCACCATCCATTCTGTGGATCGATGGTGGTGATGGTTGCACAACAGTGTGAATGAACTTAATGCCACTCGACTGTGCGCTTCAAAATGGTTAAAATGCTAAATTTTGCTGTGTTGATTTACCACAATTAAAAATAATTTAAAAGATCAAATGGCCATGTTTATGTGGGTCTATCTTTGGATTCTCTTCTGTTCCATAGATCTGTATGTCTAACCATTTGCCACTATTATATTTTCTTGTGGTACTATAAGTTTTATAGTAGGTCTTAAAATCATGTAATGTGATTTGTCCAACCTTATTCTTTATCAGAATTGCTTTAGTTATTCCAATTCTTTTGTCTTTTCAAATAAATTTTATTTTATTTTTTTAAAAAGATTTTATTTAAGAGCAAAAGGGAGGGAGAGGGAGCTTGAGCAGGTGGAGGGGCATAGGGAGAAGGAGAAGCAGACTCCCCACTGAGCAGGGAGCCCAACATGGGGTTCCATCCCAGGACTCCAGGATCATGACCTGAGCTGAAGGCAGATACTTCACCAACAGAGCCACACGGGAACGCTTATTTTATGTTTTTAAAGCTATCGTAAACTGGTTTTTGTAGATTTAAGCTTCAGATTTCTAGTATACTGAAGTACAGTTGGTTGATTTTTATGTACTTTGTTTACTCTAACCTTGCCAGACTCATTTATTAGCTCTAGGAGTTTTGTTTTTGGTTTTAGATCTTCTTTATAGGTTCATCATGTTGTCTATGGATAGGGACAGTTTCATTTGTTCCTTTCTAATCTGTATGGCGTTTAAATTCTTCTCATTTCTTATTGCAGTAGCTAGATCTTCCAATATGATATTGAATAGGAGTGGTGAGAGTGTGTCCTTGCATTGTTCCTGATTTTAGGGAGAAAATATTCATTGTTTTACTGTTAATTATGTTGATAGTGGTTGGATTTTTGTACATGTCCTTCATCAGGTTGAGCAAATTCCCTTTCATTTCTAATTTGCTGAGTTTTTTTTAATCATGAAAGGATGTTATATTTTGCCAAATGCATCTATCATGTAGCTTTTCCTCTTTAAGCTATAATATGGTAGCTTATATTGATTGATTCCTGAATATTGAACCAGTTTTGTTTTTTTTTAAGATTTTATTTATTTATTTGACAGAGAGAGACACAGCGAGAGAGGGAACACAAGCAGGGGGAGTGGGAGAGGGAGAAGCAGGTTTCCCGCCGTGCAGGGAGCCCGATGCGGGGCTCGATCCCAGGACCCTGGGGTCATGACCTGAGCCGAAGGCAGACGCTTAACGACTGAGCCACCCAGGTGCCCCTCTAGTTTTTTTAAATAGGAAGCTTAGATTATTGATTTGAGACCTTCTTCCCTACCCCAGTATAATAATTTAGTTCCTACATATTTCATTCGAAGCAATGCTTTATTTGCATATGACACATTTTGACAGATTTTCATTTTCATTCCAATTAAAAATATTTTCTGGATTATCTGAAACTTTTTGACCTGTGGATTATTTAGAAGTATGTTGTTTATTTTCCAAGTATTTCCTCTTATATTTCTGTTACTGATTTCTACTTAAATACATTGTGGTCAGAGAACATACTTCTAATTTCAATTCTTTTATATTTATTAAGGTCTCTTTTGTGACCCAGGATATGATGTATCTTGGTGAATGTTCTATGTACACTTGAAAAGAATGTGTATTCTACTTTTGATAGGTGGAATATTCTAAAAATCTTATTTGTTGATGGTGGTGTTCAGTTTCTCTGTATTGCTGCTTTTTTTTTTTTTTTTTTTTAAAGATTTTATTTATTTGACAGAGAGAGACACAGTGAGAGGGAACACAAGCAGGGGGAGTGGGAGAGGGAGAAGCAGGCCTCCCGCGGAGCAGGGAGCCCGATGCGGGGCTCGATCCCAGGACCCTGGGATCATGACCTGAGCCGAAGGCAGACGCTTAACGACTGAGCCACCCAGGCGGCGCCCATTGCTGCTGGTTTTTTATGTATTAGTTCTATTAATTAGAGAGGAGTGTTGAAATCTCCAGCTGTAATTTGGATGCCTATTTCTTCTCAGTTCCATTAATTTTTGCTGTATGTGTGTGTGTTTGTTTGTTTGTTTGTTTTTTTAATTTTAAGAGGGGGTAAGGACAAAGGGAGAGGAAGAAAGAGAATCTTAAGCAGGCTTCACAATTCGGGGCTTGATCTCAGGACCCTAAGATCATGACCTGAGCCAAAATTAAGAGTCAGAGGCTTACCCGACTGAGCCATCCAGGTGCCCTCCTGTATGTGTTTTAAAGTTCTGTTAGGTGTATACATGTTTAGTATTGCTTTTTCTTCTTTGTGAATTGGCCCTTTAATCACGTAATGACCTCATTTATCCCTGGTTATTTTCTTTGCTCTGATCTTTGTTTAATATAAATATAGCTACTTCATCTTTTCTTTAACGTTTGCCTGAAATATCTTTTTTCCATCCTTTTATTTTTATCCTTTTATTTTTATTTAAAATTTTAAAATTTTTATTGTTATTTATTTTTAAAAGATTTTATTTATTTTAGAGAGCGCTCACGTCTGTGTAGGTAAGAGCTGGGAGAGACGCAGAAGGAGAGGGAGAGAGAATCTGAAGCAGACTCCACACTGAGTGCGCAGCCCTTCATGGGGCTCAGTCACACAACCGTGAGATCATGACCTGAGCCGAAACCAAGAGTCAGATGCTCAACTGACTGAGCTACCCAGCCACCTCTAATTTTTTTTTTTTAGAGCCCAGTGTGGGGCTTGAACTCACGACCCTGAGATCATGACCCCAGCTAAAATGAAGAGTTGGACGCTGAGCCACCAGTCACCCCGTATTTTTTTTATTTTTGAGTAATCTTTACACCCAAGGTGGTGCTTGAATTTACAACCCTGAGATCAAGAGTCACATACTGAATGAGCTAGCCAGTGCTCCTTACTTTTATCCTCTTAGAAGGGTAAAAGTTTCTTATAGACATCATAGAATTGGATTGTATATGTGTTTTTCACTTCATTCTGACAATTGGTCTTGTAATTGGCATATATTTAGACGGTTTATATTTAATGTAATTGTTGACATTTTGAATTAGATATTCTATTTTGTTATTTACTTCCTCCCTTTTCCTCTGTTTCTTCTCCTTTTCTCTTTTTTTGGGGTAATATTTATTTATTTATTTATTTTTTTAAGTAAACTCTATGCCCAGCATGCATGGGGCTTGAACTCACTACCCCTTGATCAAGAGTTGAATGCTCCACTGACTGAGCTAGCCAGGTGCCCCTCGTTATTTGATATTTTAATTGTTTTAACTTTTTATTTTTTTACTATAATTATGTGTATATGTTTTTTGTAGTTACTTGAGGGATTGCAATATATGTACTTTTCACAGTGTATTTAGAATCAGTACTTTACCACTTTAAGCAGAACGTAGGAACCTTTTTACTATATTGTAGTCTCCCCTCTTTTAAAAGTTAATTTACGTGTTCATTACATCTACATCCATTAGAAACCCTCTCAGACAATATAATGTTTTGCTTTCAGTTTTCAAATATATTTTAAAGAACTGAGACAAAAAAATCATTGGTTATATATACCATTCCTGTTGGTCTTCCCTCATTTCTGGTACTGTTAAGTTTTCTGAAATGATTTTTCTTATATTTGATGAACTTCCTTTTGCAGTTCTTTCTGCGTAGCTTTGCTGGCAAAATTTCTCTATAGTATTCCTTCATCCAAGAATGTATTTCACCTTCATTTCTGATGGATTTTTTTTTTTTTTAAAGATTTTATTTATTTATTTGACAGAGAGAGACACAGCGAGAGAGGGAACACAAGCAGGGGGAGGGGGAGAGGGAGAAGCAGGCTTCCCCCCGAGGAGGGAGCCCGATGTGGGACTCCATCCCAGGACCCTGGGATCATGACCTGAGCCGAAGGCAGACGCTTAACAACTGAGCCACCCAGGCGCCCCTCTGATGGATATTTTTGTCGATATAGAATTTCTTTTTCTCTAGTACTTAAAAAACAATGGTCCACTTCCTAATGAACTTTATGGTTTTTAATGATACATGTTTTTATTGTATTATTACTTCCATGAAAATAACGTGTCCTTATTGTCTGTTTGCTTTCAAGATTTTTCTTTGTTAGTTTTCAGAAACTTACTGTGTCTGGCTGTGAATTTTAACCTGTTTTGTGAAGTTTTCCCTTCCCAGAAAGAATATGTGCATTAATACAAGTCATTAGTGTCAATTAGGGGTCTGCAAACCCTTGTAGTTCTCAGGCTATCTCCTAATTTTATAAATAAAGTGTTACTGGCACACATCCACACCCATTTACTTGCATGTGGGCTATGGCTGCCTTTGCAGTACAGTGGCAAGGTAATTGTGAGAGAGACCAGGTATCTTGTGAACCTTAAAATATTTAGTCTGACGCTTTTCACAAGAAGTGTGCTGATTTCTGTTGTACACGGAGGAATTTGAGTTTCCTGCTCATTTTTTTAACTTTATCCATGCAGGTTTAAAAGTCACTTAAAAAAAAAAAAAGATTTTTAAATGTATTTTAGAGAGAGAGAGTGCACATACAAGCAGGGGGAGGGGCAGAGAAAAAAGTCTCGAGCAGCCTCCCCACTCAGCATGGTGCCTGATATGGGGCTTGAGATTGTGACCTGAGCCAAAATCAAGAGTGGGCTGCTTACCTGAGCCATTCAGGCGTCCCTTACAGATTACTTCTGTACAAAGTTCTCAAAAGGTTCAGTATGTAGTACAGGGTATGTGCCATAGTTTTTTCCTTCTATTTAAAAGCCCAAAATAACTTTTTAGCTAACTCTTCTTGGAAAACATAACAAACATTAGTTAAGCATAGCTTACCTTTCTTTGAGAAATTTATTTTCAGATATTTTAAACTCATAAGGCAAATGGAATAATAAATGGTTCATGCCAAAATGGGATTTAAGTTTTTTAAAGGTAGTCTTGGGAGATAAAATTTAAGTATAGGTCGTAAGTTTATCAGTATTATTGGTAACATTAAAATATATTGAGTGTTGAATAGTAATACGACTAAAATCATGAATCAAAGCATCATGAATAAAAGTATAACTCAGTGTTCTACAAGACTTAGAAAACATGTTTTCTAGCTGAGTGACACAGTCAAGCTCTATTATAGTTTTCTTGATTTCTTCATCTTTTTTCTTTCTGTGCTTAAAATGGTTATTCTTATGACTAAAAATAAATGTTGAATTTACCTGTGTTTTTTTTTTTTCTTTGCTGTACAAACACTCAATTCTGGGTCAGACTTAAACATGCTTGGATTTCATTTTTAACTGAAATTAGAGGATTTCAGTCCTGTCTCGTTGCTTCCTAAATAAGAAAAGACTTGCTCAAACATGTAAGAAGTTAAAAAGTTCCAAAAATATTCTTTATTCATTGCAAGATACTTTTCTTGCGCAGAAATGTAGGATTTTTTTTTTAAGATTTTATTTTAAATAATCTCTGTACCCAATATGGGGCTCAAACTCACAACCCCAAGATCAAGAGTTGGATGCTCTACTACTGAGCCAACCAGGTGCCCCATCTAGGACTTTTCTAGGGGCAGAAGAGTAAATCTCATCTTGAGCATACTGTCAGGGTACATTAACAAAGCTGTCCT
Source organism: Mirounga leonina (assembly GCF_011800145.1). NCBI lineage: Eukaryota > Metazoa > Chordata > Mammalia > Carnivora > Phocidae > Mirounga > Mirounga leonina. Next base: position 18,717,316 of record NW_023270305.1, read on the forward strand.
CTGAAAAATAAAGTCTTCAGGCTGAGTAAAAGATTGAAAGAAAGGGTCGGTAGTGGGTTAAATAATCTTCCCTCAAAATTCATGTCTACATGGAACCTTAGACTGTGACCTTATTTGGAAATAAGATTTTTGCAGATGTAATTGAAATGAGGTCTATGAGCTCAGAAGATCCTTCAAGGGGGTATGGCTAATAATACCCTCCTTTCTTCTCCCTGTGCAGTACAGCCCTCTGCTTATGGATGACCTTCCCTAACTAAGGTCAAAAACTGGGAATGAACTCATCCTAATGAACACAGTCTTATTGCATGCTGCTGTACTGGCCTGAAGAAATTGTCAGCAAGACTGCTTGATCACTGTGCATTACTTTGAGTGCTAGTATTGTATAGTGTATAAGAAGTTGTAAAACCAGTGTTGACTTTTTTTCAGTCAAGATCTGTTGAGGAATCTCTAGTGGCATGATTTGGATGGAATTCTCTAGGGTTGCATGGAAACCCATTTGGAAATTGGTATAGAGTCTCGACATTTACATCTTGTACTTCTCTTGGGAACTTTTAACAAAATTATAATTTTTGGGACGCCTGGGTGGCTCAGTCAGTTAAGCATCTGCCTTCGGCTCAGGTCATGATCCCAGAGTCCTGGGATCGAGCCCCGCATCGCGCTCCCTGCTCCACGGGAAGCCTGCTTCTCCCTCTCTCACTCCCCCTGCTTGTGTTCCCTTTCTCGCTGTGTGTCTCTCTGTCAAATAAATAAATAAAAGCTTTAAAAAATTATAATTTTTATAATTTGTTACTTAAATGTACATACCTAAAACAGTAAAGCAGAATTTGCAGTTTGTTTTTCAAAATTTTATAGTTATGTGTGGGGGCAGGGCATATATTGGAAATCTAAGTGCCTTTTACTCAGTTTTGCTGGAAGCCTAAAATTGTTCTAAAAAAAGAATAGCTTTTTTTTTTTTTTAAAGATTTATTTGTTTGAGAGAGAGCGCACACATGAGCAAGAGTAGGGGGAGGGGTAGAAGGAGTGGGAGAGAGAATCTCAAGCAGACTCCCCACTGAGCTCTTAGCAGGATGTGGGGCTCTATCTCATGACCCCGAGATCATGACCTGAGCTGAAACCAAGAGTCAGATGCTCAACCATCTGAGCTACCCAGGCACCCCATAAAGAAGTCCTTAAAAATATTTATAGTTAATGAGTTTTGGAGTTTTGAAATGATCTTTGCAAGTTCTTACACAATTTTACTGAGTTTTTATAATTTGTGTTTCTTGTGGTTTTATCTAGGTATTAGAAGTGCTAGGTAAATATTCTTGTTTTGTATTACAGAGATTATTTTCCTTTTTTTTTTTTTAAGATTTTATTTATTTATTTGACAGAGAGAGAGATAGCGAGAGCAGGAACACAAGCAGGGAGAGTGGGAGAGGGAGAAGCAGGCTTCCCATGGAGCAGGGAGCCCGATGCAGGGCTCGATCCCAGGACACCGGGATCATGACCTGAGCCGAAGGCAGACGCTTAACGACTGAGCCACCCAGGCGCCCCAGATTATTTTCCTTTATGCTAACATATATTTCAAACCTCCAATTCTGAAACTGAACTATAGATTGTTTTGTTTTGTTTTATGTAGATAATGAATTAGTTCCTAATCAGTTTTGTAATGCCTCCAAGCTGTTAGAGTCCAAAGAGCTATAATAATCTGAGATTAAGAATACCAACCCCGGGGTTAAAAAAAAAGAAAATACTAATAAGAATACCAACCCAGGGGTCCCTGGGTAGCTCAGTCGTTAAGTGTCTGCCTTCAGCTCAGGTCATGATCCTAGGGTCCTGGGATCAAGTCCCGCACTGGGCTCCCTGCTTAGCTGGGAGTCTGCTTCTCCCTTTCCCACTCCCCCTGCTTGTGTTCCCTCTCTCACTGTGTCTCTCTCTGTCAAATAAATAAAATCTTTGGGGGAAAAAAAAAAGAATACCAACCCAATATTCATTGATTATAACATGTTTTATAGTTGACCTAGAGATTGAAAACTAGGACTCTGATTTATTTCTATTTTTCTGCTTTTGTCTCATTAGGTAGTAGCAGAACTTGTTACTGGGATGTTCTGTAGAGTTGTGGGAGTTTAGGATGAGGTATACTGGCAGCAGGATTACTTGCCCACAGGGAATTATCTTTTCTAATGGAATAAAATTTCACAATTGATCATTCTTTAAAGTCTTTTTACAGAGACTCTCTATTTGTGGCAGAAACACTTAACATTAATCACCTTATAAGTCTATAAATTTAAGTATAGAAACTGATGTTATCTTTAAAACATTTTTTTTTTGGTATTCAAAGTCTCTTGCCTGTTACTGTTTTTTTATAAGACTTCTGAAATTCCGCCCTGACTTATTCTGAGAAATTTTATGGGTCATGTATTCACTGACTTTCTCCATTAAAATACTCTTCTGATACTGACTCAGCAGAAACTTCAGGGAACGTTGATCTTCACCGGTAGTTGACTGTGTTTATTCAGTGGGGGGTGAACTAGAGGCTTTACTATTTCTCTAACCTAGGTTATAAACATTTTCCATAATTTTATCTCAGATGTAAAATCCCCCAAAAACTTTTGTGGTAATTACCTAGAGACTGGCCACACTGACTTTATGCTTATTGAATTTTTGCAAAAAATGACAAATACTGAATATTTAAAAATTTTGTTCTGAGTATTTTAATTATGAAATAGTATAGAACAAAGAACTTCCCTGTACCCTTTACCTAGTTCTACCAGTTTTAATTTTAAATACTTTACCACATTTCTTAACATTCACACACATATATACACAATACTTTTTCTTTTTTTTTTTTTTAAAGATTTTATTTATTTGAGAGAGAGAGAATGAGAGAGAGCACATGAGAGGGGGGAGGGTCAGAGGGAGAAGCAGACTCCCCGCCGAGCAGGGAGCCTGATGCAGGACTCGATCCAGGGACTCCAGGATCATGACCTGAGCCGAAGGCAGTCGCTTAACCAACTGAGCCACCCAGGCGCCCTACACAATACTTTTGCTCTGTTGAGAATAGGTTGCATAATACCATGCCCCTTTACCCTTTACTATTTCTATGTTTCTTTTTTTTTTTAAGTTTTATGTATTTAAGTAATCTCTACACCTAACATGGGGCTCAAACACCAGACCCTGAGATCAAGAGTCCCATGATCTTCCAACTGAGTCAACCAGGCACCCCTGTTTATTTCTAAGAACAATTATATTCTCTCTCTTTTTTAAAGATTTATTTATCTTTCTGAGAGAGAGAAAGAGAGCAGGGGAGGCGCAGAGGGAGAGAGAATCCTGAAGCAGACTCCCTGCTGAGCATGGAGCCTGACAAGGGCTTGATCCCAGGACCCTGAGATCATGATCTGAGCCGAAGCCAAGGGTTGGCCACTCAACTGACTGAGTCACCCAGGCGCCCCTATATTTTCTCTCTCTTTTTTAAAGATTTATTTATTTGAGAGAGAGAGAGAGAGAGAGAACACATGGAGGGGGGGTCAGAGGGAGAAGCAGACTCCCTGCTGAGCAGGGAGCCTGATGAGGGACTCGATCGTGGGACTCCAGGATCATGACCTGAGCCAAAGGCAGTTGCTTAACCAACTGAGCCACCCAGGCGCCCCCCACCCCATATTCTCTTTTATAATAGCTCTGTAGTTGTCAAGTTCTGACAGTTTCACAATGATACTTTGATCTAATCTATAGTACATATTACAAGTTTATTAGTTGTTCTAATAATGTCTTTTAGAGCAGTTTTTTCCAGTGCAAGATTAGATACTGTATTTAGCTTCCATGTAAACATTTATTTTTGATGGACTATTATTAGTCTTTAAATCTTAAGTGTCGAATTTTTGTTCTTTTAACAGCTAAACCAGGTGGACAGGTGAAATGTCAGTATATATCTGCGGTGGATAAAGTTATATTTGTGGATGATTATGCAGTAGGGTGTAGGAAGGACCTTAATGGAATCTTGTTGTTAGACACTGCTCTGCAAACTCCAGTTTCAAAGCAGGATGATGTGGTTCAGCTTGAATTACCTGTTACGGAGGTAAGTTGAAATAAATCAGTGTACTTTTCTACTTAATGTACTCTCAGACCTATTAGCTGTTAAATTAGGTTGTCTTTTGAGGACATTATATATGTATCCCTGTTTTTAACAAAGAATTGATTTACTGATCACATTTGTTTAATTCCTCTGTATAATTAATTGATGCTTATCAAAGTGGTAGTTAAGTGTGAACCATACAGGTTAAACTGTAACAGAGACACCAAAATACAGTGGCTTAGACAATATAGTTTTTTCAGTAACAGTACAGGGCTAAATGTAGGGTTAACTTTGCTTACCTCAGCACTTAGCTTCCATCCGTGAATTCATGACAGCTGTTCCAGGTCTCATTAGTATTTCCCAGTCGTAGCGAAAGGGAAAGCAAAAGTCCAGGGGAACACACTGGTATGATCCCTCCTTCCCTTTCTCCCTGTGTTTCTCTCTTGTCTCTTCTCCCCCTCTCCTTCCCTTCTGCTTTCTTTCTCACCTTCATTCTTTCTTGCTCTCTCTAACAAACTTTCTCATATACACCCTTTTCATGTTCATCCCATTGGCCAGAATTTAGTCACATGGTCACATCAAGCTGAGAAGAATGAGAAAGAGGTAGTTCTTCTTTTTTAAATATTAGATGGAAGGGAGGAATGAGTATTAGTGGACAACCAGTAATCTTCACTGTGTATCATGTCTTAACAATCCCAGTTTAAAATTTTAGTCATACATATGTTTCTGTAGTGTTAAATATTCATTACTTAATTTGTGGGTTCACCCTAATTTAAATTCTTTAAGTGTGTGTTGATGTTCATACGGTGTAATTTGAAAGTATGTTTTTCAAAGTTATTAGATTTTAAATCATCTTAAATAAAATATAAAAGATCTTAATGCTGTGTTCCCTAATAAAGTGAGATACCATTTTTGTCTTTATACCAAGTTGTTAATTATGAATTGTTTTGCATTTGGTGGTATGATTAGTTGATAAAAGCAATATAGCATATTGCCCATTTTTAGGACATGAAAATTGTCAATGTGTATATATAAAATGCAGTATAAATGTTTTTATTCTCTTTTTGGAAGGCTATTTAAAAAAAGATACTAACATATATCCACTTAGATTTCACATTTAGTGTAACACAGTTGTCTGTGATATGTTATTGTTGAAAGTATGTTGCTGAAAGTTTGAATCTGAAAAGAGAGTAGCCCTCTTTTTGTCATCAGAATATTTGGATCTGGGGTCATGTCTAAAATTTTTGGATAGAGAATTAATTAGTTTTAGTTGTATTGAACATTTTTTCCTCCTAATTTGAGGAATTTATACTAGATGATAACTTAATAAGGCTGATATCCTAATAAAGGATATATATATATTCTGCGATGAAAGATGGTATCAAACTATTCAGGTTTTAAAAAGAACTAGAGAATTACAATAAGATTGGAATATTTATGATGAAATAGACCCTCAAATCAGTATTTTTCATATTCTGTCTGAAGTGTTAGGTATTTACCTGACTTCTGTCACCTCCTCTATCTTGTTGGCCATTAACATCTGATGCTGATTTTCTATGTACCTAAGTAATTACAATTCTATTGTTTGCATAATACTGTTTGTAGACCTTCCACCATCCCAGACATCCTTTACTACAGCACATTAATTTGTCACTGTCTTCACTAAAGTATGGGGTCCTAGGTTTGGTTGGATCAGTGTGGATGTATTCTTTTCCATATGTTAACTGTGTATTTCTGTTAAAGTAGTTCTTTTTGAATATATGGGTAGCAATACAGAGGGCTTTTTTATATTACCTGTTGTCTTAGTGAATGTTCCCTCTTACGGTTTTGCATAGTTTGAGTATTTAAAACTCATTGAAGGATTTTACGTTTATCTCTTTAAACTTTTACCTTTCATTTTCGTTCATGGTATCAGCTTATCCATTTTTTTCTATCTTGCTTTGGTTTATAATGGCTTCCATGTATTGAAACTTCACTCTGGTACTACACTGAATACATTGCTTTATCTCATTTAATTTATAACAGCCCTTCAAATCAATATATGATTAATTATATGTGATTTTAGTTTGTGTAAAAAAGTAAAAGTAGTAAACCTTAGTAATAGTACCTGTCAGAATCATTACAAATTAAAGTATTTGAATAAGGATCTGAATGTAACATTTTTTTGTTGTGTTTAATTTTCTGTGGTCATCTTTTTTATTTAGGCACAACAGCTCTTATCAGCATGTTTAGAAAAGGTAGATATTTCTAGTACGGAGGGTTATGATTTGTTCATCACACAGCTCAAAGATGGTTTAAAAAATACATCCCATGAGACTGCAGCCAACCACAAAGTTGCTAAGGTAAGAAGTTTAAAAAAAAAAAAAATTAACTTGTTTGGATTGTAATAGAAAGAATACCTCCATACTTTCACTTTCTCTTTCTCCCACTCTCCACCACCCACCTACTGAAATATTCCAGTTCTAGATTTCTCTCTTTTAGAGAACAAAATATGTTTATAAATCATCTAAAAGTTGAAACTATTTCCTGAAGTCTAAATTCAGTTTGTGGGAATTATTTTGCTTACTTTGTTCCTAAAGCTTCTGTGCTTGGTAGCTCTATATTGGTCGAGAGGCTGATGAAAGAGACTTTCTTGTTAGGTGATAAGCTTCATTGGGAAATGGAATATGTTTTTGGAAATGGGGCCATTTGGGCTTTTGTTGAAATAATTTTTTGGTAGGCGTGACTAGAATGTCTGTGTGAGACTGTGCTTTGAATTAAATCCTTGGATATATTTTACTCATTTTTCTTTCTTTTCTAAGTTATAAGTGTAATACATATGAAATATTTGTACCAAAGGGTGTAAGGTAGAAGGTAAACACTGTTTTCCTAAAAATAATTTTTGCATTTGTAAGTATCTTTTTTCTTACGTAAAATTGTGACGATACTAAAATGTGATGTAATGTCATCTTTTCTGGCTGCTATTAACAGAATACCACTGACTGGGTAGCTTACATACAACAGAAATTTACTGTGCACAGTTCTGAAGGCAGGGAAATCCAAGATCAGGGTGCTAGCGTGGCTGCGTTCTGGTGAAGTCCTTCTTCCCGGTTCATACTTGGCTCCTTCTCACTGTGTCCTAACATGATGGAGAGGTCAGAGGATCTTTCTGGAGCCTCTTTTATAAAGGCATTCATTCCATTTAGAGGGCTCTATTCTCATGACTTAAGTACCTCCCAAAAGCCCTATTTACTAATATCGTCACCTTTGGGGGTTAGGATTTCAGCAGATGAATTTGGGGATCAGGGGGCACACACATTCAGACTATAGCATATACCTTGCTTTTTTTCACTTAAGAATGTATCTTTGAGTGTTTTTCCTATTAATTCTCAGTTCAGCTGCATCCTTCCTAATACTGAATTTTTTAATATAGATTTACCATAATATTATTAACTTTATCCCATTGATGGAACATTTTATTTAGTAAAACAGAAACCATACTATGCATTCCAACAAAGAGAATTTATCGTCAGGAATTGATTTTAACATGTGTTTGAGAACTGAAGAAGTGGAAAGGAAGCCCTGAGGAAGCATATGGATAGTAACCCCGGGAAGCCGCCGTCACCTAGGTCTGAAGGAACAGGAGCTTAGGGTGGTCAGCACCTACAGATTTAGAGAATAGGCTCTGTGGGTCTGGGATCCAGGCTTCTCAGGAGGAGCTGCTGTCCAGCTGGTACCTCAGGAGCTTGGAGATCAGAGCTTGAGGAGCTGAGACATGGATCTCTGAAGAGAGGTGCTGCTTGGCTCGTGTTATTACCTCTGAGGAGCTCTATGAGACTGGTTCTGGGAATGCTAAGTAAACAAAACACGGAAGACTAGAAGAATCAACTGCTGCCACCAGGTCCTGTGCTGAATCAGTGTTGACAGCAGTGACAAGTAATAGCCGGGGGAAGTCTTTTCCACCCTCATCATGCTTTCCAATTTCCATCCTGTATTCCTTTTGTCAGAACCTTACAGCCAGGAATCTGGCTGGGAAAGAAGAAATGCAGTTTGCAGAGTTCCAGCCTTAGGATGATAGGGAAGAGAAATAAAGGGTCAGGTCAGTTTGGAACTGAGAGATAATAGTTTCATAATTGGCACAGTGTACTCTTTGGCTACTCAGCATCTCCATACATACTTTCTGTGCATATTTGAACTTTTAATACAACAAAAATATTATGTTTTTACTTTTTACACATGAAGATTCCCTCTCCCCATCCCCAAAGTTGAGAGACACGAAGTTCCAATAGATATTTTACCTATCCCTAGGTGATACTAACTACTAAAATTTAGTTATTTTTAGGTCTCAACTGTTTAGGTAATAAAACTGTGCTACCTAAAGACTACATCCAGAATTCTTGCATAAAAGCGGTCTATATGTCTGTCTGCATCTGTGTATCTGGATGTGAATCTACATCCATCCATCATATGTAATAAGAAGGGGAGAAAATATTCATAGCTGCTATATCCCTCAGGTCTTTAATGGTCAAGAGGATATACTTGATAGTTACAACCTCCCTCTACTACCTATTTCATATTTGTCCTTAGCATTTCAGCTGTCAGTTGTCTTTGCATGGTGGAGTGACCCACCCAAGTCTTCACTTTTGCAAGATTTACACCCTCAGTGATGCTGTTTTAGTTTTTGTAATCACCTATTCACTTTTACTATTGGATATGGAAGGACTTAGAGGCACCCTAAAGGATCTCTTGGTTTCTTTCTTTCTTTTTTTTTTTTTAAGATTTTATTTATTTGAGAGAGAGAGCGCACGCACACAAGCAGGGAGGGGGGCAGAGGGAGAGGGAGAAGCAGATTATGACCTGAGCCGAAGGCAGACACTTAACCAATCGAGCCACCCAGTCGCCTTTCTTGGTTTCTAATTAAGTTCTCCTTGTCCCTATTAGTTAGCATCAATCCAGTTTCCCCTTGTCAGTTTTAATCATACCAATCAGCTGAATAACTGCCGCCTTTGCCTGATGATTCAGTGACAAGAGGAGCCCAATATTGCTGGGTAGCAGTCTCAACACATAATTCAATGGAACCATTGTACTCCTGGTGGAACACTCCTCCCTTGGGATGTAGGACCCCTAGAGCTTAAAGCTTGAAAAAAATCTTCAAATGGGGTATTAAGTGTAATAGCGACCCTATTAGGAGAAATTGTTAGGTGTTTTTTCTTGTTGTTTTGTTTTGATTCTAAGCATATTCATCATCCTATAAGGTAGAACCTCTCTTCCAATTAGTATTGAAAATGAGACTTCAGTAGGGCACTACACTTTTTTTTTTTGTCAGGCCAGCTCCTTCTGGATGATGACATGGTAAGACCAGTCAGTTTCATGGGCAGGAGCCCATTGCTGTGTTTTTCTTGTTTGTTTTGTTTAGTTTTGTTTTTTGCTTTGAAGTGCTTTCTTGGTCAGAAGCAAAGTTGTGTGGAATACCATGATAGTGCATAAGCCGTTCTCTTAGTCCATAGGCAGGGGTTTAATAGTATGGCAGAAGCATTTTAGGTAGAACAAGTAAATGCATATCTAGAACACATTTATTATAGTGAATACAAGTTGATGCCCAATCCATGGCTGAAGGAATCCAGTATAATCAACTTGTAATCAGATAGCTGGCTATTCCCCCTGGAAAATGGTGTGATATTGGTGGCTCAGCTTTGGTATCTGCTATTGGTAGATTAGGCAATCAGTAAAAGCTGTAGCCTAGTTAGTCTTAGTGAGGGGATGTTTGTGTTGTTGGACCTGTATTATCTCCATCTTTGTTGCCATGGCACTTTGCATACAGGTCCATTGAGCAAAGCGTTGGGAGTGGCTATGGAAAGAGGGTAAGTGACATTCATACAATGTGTATAATTTGTCCATTTCCTCTGAAGTAGATGTCTTTTGATGAGCATTTGTGTGACTCATGAATATTTTCCCAATCTGTTTATTTTGAGAGGTCTGTCCTTACACCTTTACCCTTGACTGCAGTCCTGATCTTTCCAAATGCCTGACCATCCAGCCAGAACATTAGCTACTGTCTGTTTATCATTGAGGATCTTTACTTATGGACAATTCTCAATCCAGACAAAGAGCACAGCCTCATATACTGGTTGAAGTTCTGCCCACTGAGATTTACCTTCCCCGCTGTCCTGATTGGGGTTGTAATGTTGCAGCCATCACTTTAGGGTGGTACCAGCCTGATGTGCAGAACCATCTGTACATCAGAGCCAAGGGTTTTCTTCCACAATTACCTCGTAAGGAGTTCTCTGTGAAGCCATCAATGTAGAATGAGAAGGAGGGATTATAACGAGAGTAAGTATTGTAGAAGTCTGAGTTACTTGCTTATTCAGCTTGTCCAAAACTGGCCTTTTGGACTTTCTCAAGACTGATCTCTTGTAAACCACTCAATGAAAAGAGACTTGTCTTTTGTTCCCAGTATTATGGTTTGGTGTGTCATACAACATATAGTTTACGATGGACAGCTCTGATCACACAGGCATTTTTTTTTTAAGATTTGTTTATTTTAGAGAGGGGGGAGGGGCAGAAGGAGAGAGAGAGTGCATCTCAAGCAGACTCCCTACTGAGTGCGGGGCCAAGGCGAGGCTCAGTCTCATGATCCTGAGGTCATGTGACCTGAGCCGAAATCAGGAGTTAGACGCTTAACCAACTGAGCCCCCCAGGTGCCTCTGATCGCACAATTATTTCATGGATTGGTATGAATTTCTGTCAGGGACTGAGAAGCCAGAAACTGTTCTGAAAAGAACAGTTATTTACAGGGGAGGTTGTGGCTTTACCCTAGCACTGTGCTAGTGATTGTCCCAGTTCAGCTTGCCAGACAGGCCTTTCAGCATCTTTACTTGCTGTACACACTTCCAGTGTCATTGTATATGCTCAGTGGTAAAAGTGGCAGGACGTCTTGTGGTTCAGCCAGGACCTGTTGCAGAGCTTCTTGTTCTGTGCCTATATTCTTTGATAATTGAGTTAGAGTAGCACATTCAGATATGTCGGATAGTGGGTCCAGAATCCAATTAGGCCCACCAAGCATTGTGCCTCTTTTTCACTATTTGCTTTTATAAGTTGTAGCAACTTGTCTTTCATGTTGGAGGAAATACCCTGACATGCTCAGACCACTGGACTTCCAGGAACTTAACAACGGTTGTAGTCTGAGTTTTTCTGGGCATTATTGATCCTCTCTGGCTTGCTGTGTCTTAGTAAGGCATGTAAGCTCCTTGCTACTTCCTCCTCATCTGGACCAGCCAGCGTGATGTTACAGTGTGTTACAGCATGATATAGTAGACCAGTGTGGTGAGCTGCGGATATTAAGTTGATTAAGATTTCTACAGACTAGATATGGTAAAGAACATGAGCAATAGTCCCAGGGTAGGACTGAAGATTGATTGTTACTGCCAGATAAAAGCAGTCTACTTTTGGATGGTTCTTAAAAATTAGTATAGAGGGGCACCTGGGTGGCTCAGTTGTTAAGCGTCTGCCTTCAGCTCAGGTCATGATCCCAGGGTCCTGGGGTCAAGCCCAGCGTCGGGCTCCCTGCTCCGCGGGAAGCCTGCTTCTCCCTCTCCCACTCCCCCTGCTTGTGTTCCCTCTCTCGCTGTGTCTCTCTCTCTCTCTCTCTGTCAAAATAAGTAAATAAAATCTTTTAAAAATTAAAATTAGTATAAAAAAAAGTATTTCACAGAACTGTAATTGCCTACCAGATATCAAGGGACTTGTTGATTTGCTTTAGTAAAGATACCTGGAATAGCAGCTGCAATTGAAGTCACGTGATAGTTTATAATCCAGTTTTTCTTTCAGATCCTTTTATGTTTTGCATAGGCCAAACAGGCCAGTTAAATGAAGGTGAGATAGTTTGAATTCTCCTGTATTTTTTAGATCTCTTATAGTGGTGTTAATCTCATAAATTTCCTCAGGAATTGTGGTTTTGCTCTGGTTTAGTAGGTTTGTAGAGAATGGAAATTCTAGGGGTTTCCGCTTGGCCCTTCTTCCTTTAATAGTTCTTAAAGAGGACTAGAGAAACAATGTGGAAATTTTTCTGGTTGCCTGTTTTATATCTCTTCCAGTTACGCTTTTGGGAACTGGACAAATAACTACAAGATAGGTACAGGGATCCACAGAGCTCACGGAAATAACTTTGGGCCAGAACTCTATTAACCATTTGACCATCATAAGTCCCTACTTTCACTAGTGGACCACAGTGATGTTTTACATCAGTTCAGTGCTGCTACTTTGTAAAGCCTGAAAGATCACAATATTTTCCATTTCCCAGTGGACAGTGACGCTAGTAGTGCATGTCTGCAGGGACCTTTGGGGAATGTTTGGAGTACGATTTACAGTGTATGATGGGGCATTATTGTAGTGCCCTTTCTCAAGGGGATTCAGGTAAGCGGCTCTGGATCTATGAATGGGTTAGTTCTAGGAACAAAATAAGAGGCTTTCATTTTCTTTGTCTCTATCACTCTCTCTCTCTCTAGCAATTCAAGTCGTGTTTCTGTCCAAAAGTTTTTCTAGTTAGATGGATGTTATAATTTAGTAGGCTGCCTAGAATGTACTAGACAGAATGGAAATCATAGGGTGAGCAGGGAAGGATATAGAAATGAAACTATTTTATAGACTTTATTTCTCCAGAAGAATAATACTTAGCATCTTTGCTTTCTAACTTTTAAAATAATTTTAATGTTAAATAATTGTAGTTAATATTTATTGAATGCTTACTGTATTAAACATTGTACCAGTTCTCACTTGAATTTTCATAAGAACATTGTGTGAGTAGGTATTCGTTTTTCCTCATATTGCAGAAGCGGGAGAATGAAATTAATTTGACCAGGGTCACGTAGTTGATGGTAAAGATGGTCTTGGAATCCAAGTCTGTGACGACAAGATCTGTGCTTTTCGTTACTCTGTGTATAGTGACAACAATAAATACATTAGGAGTCTGCGAAACTGAATTAAATCCTCATATGCCTACACATATGTACAGTATCACTACACTGTATAAGTACATTCTTATGAACAGAGAGTGCCTGGTTTGTGCTTAACGTTGTAAATGTGCTGGAGGAATATGAAAAATAATGGATGATTTTTGTTATCCTAAATTGTTGATACATATGTAAGAAGATGTGCTACCATCAGGTTTTAAGGTGTCTTTTTCTAATTGAGGTTTCATTTTTTTAAATAATTGTAAGAGCCTGCTTTAAATGATGAATTAATGGAGTAAACGAACTTGAGACTGATGAATAGTTCTTTATTTTATAATGTATAAGTTACAGTTTTGGTTTAAACTGTTGAGTACATTTTCCTTTGCTTACACTCCCAATTTATTTCAGTGGGCCACAGTTACATTTCATCTTCCTCATCATGTGTTGAAGTCCATTGCCAGTGCCATTGTGAATGAACTCAAGAAAATAAATCAAAATGTTGCTGCCTTACCTGTGGCATCCTCAGTGATGGACAGATTGTCTTACCTCTTACCTAGTGCTCGTCCAGAACTTGGAGTGGGGCCAGGCCGTTCTGTGGACAGGTATAACCTTGCTTATAAAGAGATGTTACAGTGAAATTGAATTGATTAGGTTTTTGGATTAACCAAAAATAACAAAAATTTAATTATGATTCAAAACGTATTTCAGAGTATTTTGGAAAACCATTCAGATTCTCATAAAAATAATGAAGTGAATTAGTACTTGAAGTGCTGTTAAACAATTTCTCTTGGTGCTTGGAAGGTATTTAAAGGGGTCATAAAACTGTTTTGAAAATTCCAGCTCCATATTTAGTAAATATTTGAGTCTACGTGAAAATATAATTATTCAATAGGTAAGAATTATTTTGTCTTGATGAAATTTTGTGACCTTTGAGATGAATTTTCATAAATTGAAAAGCTATGCCAGAACCTATGTATAAGAGCCATATATTATTTTCTACTTAAAAAAGGAAAAGAGTTAAAAAATCAATTAGGGCAATTTTGAATTAAGATTTTTATGCTGCCTGCCCTGGATTTAAACAGTGTATTACAGAAATCATACCTCAACCGTTATTTTCTTCAGTAGAGATTCGTTGAGGTCCTGCTTTGTATAAAACTTTGTAAAAAAGCCAATAGTAATATGTTCATTTAAAAAATGATTTGTTGTTTGAAATAATATTAGATTGGTTTTTTTTTTTTAAGATTTTATTCATTTTGAGAGAGAGAGCGAGCATGAGCGGGGGGAGAGGCAGAGGGAGAGGAAGAAGCCGACTCCCCATTGAGCTGGGGGGCTCAGTCCCAGGATCAGGAGATCATGACCTGAGCTGAAGGCAGATGCTTAACCATCTGAGCCACCCAGTTGACCCATAACATCAGATTCTTACCAAAAGTATAAAGTTTAGAAATGCTGTAATGAAATATTAAATTTAGCAGTTTTGGTAAGTTCACATTTGCCTTCCCATGTAGCATTTCACATTTTCACTAGATGTGAATTATAACTTCCTATGCTTTTTTTCTAAAGTACGTTTATAAATAGTACAGGCTGATGTTAGCAAAGCCCCTACTGAATATATTAACTTCTATTAAGTGTGGCTCTTATATTAGTTTGCGATACTTACTAGCTTAGCTCTTGGTGAACTGAGACTTTTGCTTGATCAGTTGCCTATTTTTTGTTGAGTGATTCTGTTATTATGTAAATAACTTCTGTTGGTTGTGTTAACATTTGGGAAGGGTTTTAATATTCTATAGTAACACTGCATTGTCTTGTCTCTTGGGCAAGTGTAGACTATCATTTTTAATCTACCGGGTGATAACGGGGTGTGGTTATCATTAAAATATTCCTTAGAAGATGTCTGGAGAGGGGGAAAATGTACCTGGAATAAGTATTTCTTTTCCTAGAGCTATGCCTATCTTGAGATTATAAAACAGCCCTTCAGAGCTATTTTCTTTGCAAATAGTAGCTGGGTTTCTAAAGAAATCTGTGTAATCTGTGGTGAATGTCTATTTTAGGAAATTCACTCACTGGATAGGATATTGTGTTTCTGGAGGTGTTTAAATGTCTCAAAATACTAATTTTGATGTAGTCTGTGGTAATTGTTTCATTAAGAATGAATGTAGGAACTTATGAGGACGTTCATGAACTTAGGTCTGTTGGAGGTTTGAGTTAGGGTCTGTTAGATGCTATTGCTCTTTTGTTTGGTAATATAAGTAAGTGGATGGTTTTCTGTCTGACACAGATCCTGAAGACATCTATAGCGTGTAAATGATAAGGCTTCTCTAATCCAACTTTGTTTTTTTCAAACCAGAACACAACTATGAGTTAAACCTAATAAGCTCACTAGCAGTATTATAGGAAATTATGTACTAATTTAGGGAAGAATTTAGAGAAAAGTATTTTTCTGGTCTCACTGTGATGACCTTTACCACTTTCTTTTTTTTTTTCCTTCCTTCCTTCCTTCCTGTTGTCATTTGCACTTTTGTGTTAAGAAGAGTAACCTTTGTCACCAGTCCTTTCTTTCTTGAAGCCATTTGGACTGTTTCTAAGTTTGGTATCATTCTTTAAAATAATACTTTAGATTGGGTGCCTGACTGGCTCAGTTGGTAGAGCATGCGGCTCTTGATCTTGGCGTCATAGCCCCACGTTGGGCATAGAGCTTACTTAAAAAAGTAAATTAAAAAAAATTTTTTTAAAACAACTCATTTAAAAAATACTCTAGGTTATAGGTTTACTCAGTGAGCTAATATACTTTAATATGAAAACATGTATGAAGATTTTCTATTTTTATAGTTCCCTGGAGAGTACAGCTTTCCTAGAAAAGGATTTCTCTGGAGAAAGAACAGAAAGAAAATAGCTTTCTACTTAAAAAAAAAAAAAAAAATTAAACTGGAAAATACTTTCTCGACATGGTTGAGATAAAACCACTTTGGTTATGGTTTTAGCCATTTATGCAAACTTGGGACATGATGAAAGCATATGACTCTGTCTTTATGTCTCTAGATTTTGTGTTTTCTGCTTGGTAATTATGTAACATTCGTTAATTTAATCTACCCCTAAAATTATCAGTTGTAGCCATCAATCAGGTTTCTTTTTCCCTATAGTGTTTAAGGGAAATTCCTAAAAGCGATCATTTTTAGTTTAAAATACACATTTGAACTTGGTCGTTAGACCATTCCCAGTTTTTGTTGATAATCCAGTAAAATTTTCCTTCAGTAGGATGCCTAATTTCGATTACATAAAGTATGTTTACTTGTAGATCGCTGATGTATAGTGAAGCTAACAGACGGGAGACATTTACCTCATGGCCTCATGTAGGCTATCGATGGGCACAGCCGGATCCCATGGCTCAAGCTGGATTTTACCATCAGGTAAAAAAGACTTAAAAAACATTTTTTTTTCAGTTTTTTTAGTCTTCAGTAAAATCATCAATATTTAATACTTTCTCAAGAACTTGATTTATGCAACCTCACTGTGTGCTTGTGTGTATGCATTTGTGTGAGTTTTGTTTTTTTCTTGTACCTTTGAATACTATTTCCTATATTATGTATTGTGTACAAAAAGGAAAAAAAATAGTTGTTACAAGTCAACTGAGTTAATGCTTCATATCTTTTTCCTCCAGAAGCCAGGCAGTATTCTTCAGATTTGCTTTTTGAAAAGTGTTCTCTTTGGATGTGTGTTTATTTTCACTTCTTGATTTCTACATTCCTAACAGAATAGTAGATACTGAGGGTAATGCAACAAAAGTAACACATTGCAGTTACTCCGGAAACTCTAATTTTGATTGGGATATAAATTACCCACATACTTCTGTATAACTGTAGAAGCAGCATTGAGGATGGTACAGTGCAACCTGAAGATATACTTTGAAGAACTGATTAAGAAATTGCACAGAAAGAGGAATGATTAGTCAAGGAAAATAGATTTATGTAGGAAAAGAGGAAAGTGTACAGTATAGGGATTCGTGTGACAAAGAGACGAGAGTGGGACATTATAGAGAGGTTCACTGAGCTAAAGTAGAGGGAAGTTAAGAAAAATGACTTCAGATGGGCATAATTACTAATTAAAGGAGGCTTAAACTGGGTAGCGTAGAATGGCTTACCACTGCTAAAGAATCTAAGCAATTTAATACATGTCAGTTTACATAAAGCATGCTTACTTAATTTTAGAATTCAACTAAACTTTGAAATACATTGAAGTAACTATTGTAAAGAGTCTGAAGAGTGATTATTCCTTAGTTATCTTGAAGTGTTCAGAATATCTTAACTAAAATTAAATCAGAAATTTATCTATATTTGACTGTTTTACTCACAGTCTTTCAGATTTCCAGCTGAAGATAGATTAGTTTGGAGGCTGGCTGATACTAGTATTACTGAAATTATTTTGTAACTTAAAGTTTGAATATGGACCATTTTTCCTGATAATTTATCTTCATTGCTACTTGGTGTCATTTCCTAAAACAGTATCTGTGAAGTGATGCCTTGGTATTTTTTCAGTTGAATTATTGTTCCTTGTATTCTATCTTTGCGAAGAGATCAAGTCACAGATTTTCTAGAATCTTCTGCCTGTGTTAAGGACGAATTATTCTTAATTTTAAAAAATATAAATGAATTTACATCTATATGCATAGTAGGTGCTAAGTAGAGTAAGTCCTCAAAAATATTAATGTTTGTTTTCAGAGCTATATTTTAGTTCAGATTTTGATGTATTATTTTATATATATGACATTTTGTCCTGTGTGATTAAAGAATATTACATGAATTAGGTTCTCTAGTTTGCTTTTCCTTTTTACTTGGCCTTTCTTGTGTGGTTGTATGATATTCAGTTTTTAATAATAAAATATGTTATACTCTATTTCCTTATATATTTAACTATTTCAGATACTTCAGTAATGCATTTAGAAGATGCTATTAGAGATTGAGTATGTGTGTGCCTCCATGTTTGATTTAGTGCTCATTTTTTGACGAAACACAGTTTTTCAAATAAAGTAGTAAATTTTTAAACATTTGGGCATTCACTGTATTTTTGGAATCAGTGTATAGGCGAATTGTCTTTTCCTCTGTGCTTTTTACCTAAGATTATGAACGTTTTTAGAAGAGTTTTTATTAAAAGGTTATTTTAATATTAACCTTTTCTGTCTTTATAAATTTGCAGCCTGCCTCATCTGGAGATGATAGAGCCATGTGTTTTACTTGTAGTGTATGTCTCGTTTGTTGGGAACCTACTGATGAACCTTGGTGAGTTCTAATTTTTCTGAATGTAATAGGCTAAGTTAATCCTATAAGTAGGCTTCTAAATTTTCTGTTTTTCATATTCTTGCCTTTTTCCATCTGTATTTTTGCCTTTGTCCTAAGAGAATGAAATAGCACTGTCTATGCTCTGTCACATCACTTGGCATGTAGTAACTAAGGTCTTGACTTCCTAAAATCTACATGGGAGAAGTGCCAAAGAATAGATGTAGGCCCTGAACCAGAAGGCTATGATAAATAAGTTGATACAACATGGTTAACTTCAGCAGTTTAATCTTGGTCAGTTGCAGGCAACCTGTCGGTAGGGAATCCACAGAGCAGAGCCTTATGATTTTACTTTTTTAACTTCGAAGTAATTTTAGGGAGTCTGTGGTAATTTTGAATTCTAATGGATGAAAGTTTAGAACTTGGTTAAACATTAGAGATCGTGTATTGAAACCTAATTTTTACAAATAACAGGCCAATTTATTAATAGAAATAGTAATAATAAGAGCAAATATTTATATAGTTCTACTTAACAGGTACCATCCTAAGTACTTTATATATTTTTAACTCGTTTAATTCTCATATTAACCCTATGAAATAGGCATTACTATCTTCATTTTATAGGAGGGATAGGAATTATTATCCTATTGTAAATAAAGAAAATAAAATTTGCCAAAGGGCATATGACTAATTAGTGATGGAGCAAGGATTTGTTTGTAGTAAAATTAGTTTGAGGTCTCTCAGTGTTAATCAGCTGTTGTGAATAGGGTGAACTAGCTAAAGCCTGTTGGAGTGTACATATGGATTCCAGCTTGCAGTGCGGTTTACTGTATGAAAAATTGAAGTTGCATCTATCTGTGGACTGAGAGTTGAACGTGTGCGGTTTCCAGTTTAGGTTAAGGTTCTGTTTGGAACTCAGTCTTTTCCCCTAGAAACTATTTATATAATATAGAAACCATTTTAACATGTATTTTTTAATTTCTCAGGCTGATCCTCAGTTATTTCAGCCATCCCTAAAAAATTATACCTTGACGTTATAGAATGTAACTTTGTTCATAAATATTTTTGGGGGAGGAAATTTATTCACATATTCAGTTTGGGCTGTCAAAACCTATCTTTTCTTGACATGGTGAGGGAATTGAGGATTCTATTTCTTCTTGCCCCAGGATTCAGGATTCCTCAAATTTAAGCAATTGGTAGTATCTCTGAGGGCTTTGAGGACACAGTGTTCTAAATGAATAGGAGGGAACAGGATTGAAGAGAGTTGGGAAGCTGAGCCTAGGTACCTCCTGAATCTGTAAGTGGGAAAAGAAGGAAGACTTGCAGGTGGACAATGGGACTCTCATATTTAAATGTTTGTCAGGATGGAATAGCCAGATAAAATGTGGTATGTTCATATAATCTACTATTGTCCAACAGTGAAAAGGAATCAATAGTTTGCTCTCTATTCTTCACCATCAGTAACTTTTAGTTACGTTATTGTGTCAAGAAGTTTATTGTAGGATGATTCATACAGTAGTACTTTTATTTAAATGAAAATTTTCTTACATGTACATATATATATATAAAAACATAAAAATATTTTAGAAGTATACCACTTAAATTCATAAAAGATGTTATTTGGAGGTGGGAAAAGAGATTACTGGGATTGGATATTGTAATTGAGTGGTATTTAGCTTTCTTTTATATAGTTAGGTGTCACTTGTATAAAAACAGTTTAATTAAAAAGTTAAAACTCAGGGAAGAAAGAAGGATGGAAAGAGGAAAATACCGTAGGATTTAGTTGGGAAGGGAATCCAGTCAAAATATGTGCTTGGGGGGACGCCTGGGTGGCTCCGTCGGTTAAGCGTCTGCCTTCGGCTCAGGTCATGATCCCAGGGTCCTGGGATCGAGCCCTGCATCGGGCTCCCTGCTCGGCGGGGGGCCTGCTTCTCCCTCTCCCATCTCCCTGCTTGTGTTTCCTCTCTTTCTGTGTCTCTCTCTGTCAAATAAATAAATAAATAAAATCTTAAAAAAAAAAAATGTGCTTGGGGGTGTCATGTAAAAACACTTATGTAAGACGTCTGCATATTGCAAATTGTCCAGGGTTTACATATGGATATAGGTAAGTCACAGGTGCCTTGTAAAAAGAAATATATACACCCTAAGGAATGGCATATTTTATAAGTACAGTTTTCCTTTCTTTGCCATGGAAATTAAAAAAAAAAAAAGTTCTTTTTTCGGTAGCAGCATCCTGACATTTCAAATAGTGCCTTGTAATTACAGCTAGTGAGAGTAAAAAAAAAAAAAAAAAAAGAATAACCAGAAAGAAAGTAGTCACAAAGTTGGAGACATAATTTTTAAAAAAATTTTATTAGGTTAATTACCATGTATTACATCATTAGTATTTGATGTAGTGTTCCATGATTCATTGTTTGCATATAAAACCCAGTGCTCCATTCAATACATGCCCTCTTTAATACCCATCACCAGGCTAAGGAGACATAATTTTTAAGTGTTAAAGTTGATCCTGCTTTCAATATTTGGGAAGATTTTTAAAGTCATTATACTAGTCTTGAGAATTCCTAGTGTTGTATTTTTTATTAAACATGTTAGAATTTTCTAAGTAAAGAAATTTAATGTTTCTTTTTGCTCATTAATCATTTATGTGAAAGAAATAATGTACAGTCTATGAATATTATCTTTCTGTGTTACTTTGAAAAGAGACTTTGTTTAGAAGTTATTTAGCTGGTCTGGTCCTGTAGTGAATGTATAAGATGTATTTCTGTGTTCTTAATATAGGTCATTTTATCCATACTCTGTAGATCTTTTTGCTTTCAGATCTTTACTAAAAAGTTTTTTGTGATATGAATGACATTTAAGTTTTTATTATATGTCATTTACAGTTGTGGCCACTGATAAATACAGATAGGCATATAATTATATATAATTAATTTTAAAAATAGCTGTAGAGAGATATCTTTGACATGTAAAAATTGTATATATTTAAAGTGTACAACTTGCTGTTTTGGTATATATAAAAGATCACCACAGTCAAGCTAATTAATATATCCATCATCTGTACAGTTACCACTTGGTGTGTGTACATGTGTTAAGATCTAATTTAAGACATATCCTCTTCTCAAATTTCAGGTATATAATAAAATATTACTAGCTATTGTCACCATGCTGTACCTTTATGGAGAGTTTTTTTTTTTTAATTTTTATTTCTTAAAGATTTTATTTATTTATTTGACAGAGAGAGAGACAGCCAGAGAGGGAACACAAGCAGGGGGAGTGGGAGAGGGAAAAGCGGGCCTCCCGCGGAGCAGGGAGCCCGATGCGGGGCTCGATCCCAGGACCCTGGGATCATGACCTGAGCCAAAGGCAGACGCTTAACCGACTGAGCCACCCAGGCGCCCCCCTTTATGGACAATTTTAAACCGAAACAAAGTAGTTACTTATTTACAGTTGTAGGAAACTGTGTGAGGAAATACCAGACTTTACACAATTTTATCAGTATGTGAATATAGTATAAATTATACTATAGCATTTTTGTTTCATCAGAGACTGATTTTATGTGTAATCCATTAAAGGGAATAAAATCTACTACAGTGAGGGGTTGAATATGTTAGAGTGATCTTGATAGGATTGAATGAAGTAGCATTTGAGTCTTTTTAATAAATCATACTTTGTTTTTTAAAAAAGAAAAGATGATCCTGGAGTTCTGTTTTAATCCACAGACTTGACAGCTTTGTTGTTCAGTAAACCTTTCCTTCCTTAATCTGTGTAAAGGTCTGAACACGAGAGACACTCCCCAAACTGCCCGTTTGTGAAAGGTGAGCACACACAGAATGTGCCGTTGTCCGTCACTCTCGCAACAAGTCCTGCACAGTTTCCCTGTACTGATGGAACTGACAGAATAGCTTGCTTTGGGTCGGGAAGCTGCCCTCATTTTCTAGCTGCTGCAACAAAACGAGGAAAGATCTGCATATGGGATGTTTCCAAACTTATGAAGGTATGTTTTAATTTTGAAGTAACAGATTAGTAATTGAGCAAAAAATCAGTCTTAAACTTAGGATTTTCATTCGTTTAGGTGCACTTGAAGTTTGAAATTAATGCATATGACCCAGCAATTGTACAACAGCTTATTCTGTCGGGAGAACCAAGCTCGGCAGTTGAATCAAGGAGACCAACTTTGGCGTGGCTGGAGGACTCCTCTAGCTGCTCAGACATACCAAAATTGGAAGGAGATAGGTATGTGAATTTTTTTTAGTGGCATTTATAAAAGTTATGTGTTTTCCTAAATTTTATATTCTCTTAATTCTAATTAAAGGGGCAGAAAAAATTATTAGTTCAAAAGAGTAGAGAACAAACATTTAATTATAATATCTGAAGGAGCTGTGTGATACTTGAGAAAAATTTTCATTCAGAAATGCCATCGTCTGTAAAATGTACTTTATTTTCTGTCTCAATCTCTGCCAGTTAGAAATAATTGGTGCACTGAAAAATAAAGTCTAATGAAACAGAATCCTTGGATTAAACTTATTTTACCTTTTTCTAAATCTTTTCCTAGTGCAGTTGAACCAAATGATTTTGGTTTCCACTTGTTTTCATTAGCACCTCAAATTGTAGAAGTGCTAATGAATAGTGAAATAACCCGTGGCTAGGCAAGATGACCTGATTATTTAAAACAGTTTATCAGTAGTCAGCAATGAGTTGAGGCATGATAATTATTGCTGTAGAGACATTTTGGTAAAATTGTTGTGTTGGATTCTTTTCCTTTCAGCTTTTCTGACAGTCTTGATTTCTGTAGCTGTATTTGATCTGTGTGGGGGTTGGAGAGTCAAAGTATAATTCTACTTTACCCACTTGTCTCCCAAGACACTGCAGTTGTAACTCTGAACTGGGCTAGGATTATAGAGCAACATGTGCAGTATTCTCAAGCAGACAGAACGAAGGGTTCCAAAAACCACTCACCTTGTCTCAAGCAGTAGAAGCTACTCCTTTTTAAAATTCTGAAGGTAGCAGTATGAAATGGAGCCTATAACTGTGATCAGATGTCCTGATGCTGAGGCGATCTGTCATTTCACTTGCAGGGGCTTCTAATGTTACTGATGTGCGATAGACGTTATACCACAGCCAATGTGATTTAACAATATTTTACTTCACAGTCTCTTTGGTGGCATGTACTTTCATTAAGAACTAACATAAAACTTAGGGTGCCTGGGTGGCTCAGTCGTTAAGCGTCTGCCTTTGGCTCAGGTCATGATCCCAGGGTCCTGGGGTCGAGTCCCACATTGGGCTCCCTGCTCGGCAGGAAGCCTGCTTCTCCCTCTCCCACTCCCCCTGCTTGTGTTCCCTCTCTCGCTGTGTCTCTGTCAAGTGGATAAATAAAATCTTAAAAAAAAAAAAAAAAAACCTAACGTAAAAATTAGTGCAAATTGTTTCATTAATGGAATTAATGGAAAATTCACAGTATAGTAGTTGGGAAGGTTACCTCTGTCTAGTCTTTCTTGGTAATAAGATGAATAAATTATGGGTACGTAAATGAATGTGGCCTGAGCTCTGAAACAGACTGAATTAAAGCTTCGTGGCTGTTCTCAGTTATTATAAAATCTGTGTGAATAAATTCCCAGCTTGATGGAAAAGCAGGTGGCCTGCTCTCTGACTTTTGATCACATTTGTCAATTGGACTAGAAAGTTAAGTGTGCTTGAGCTCTGTGATTTTCTTAGAAGTTAGTGAAAAATTAATAGAAGATAATGAAATTGGTATGTGCTTCTGAGCACTGATTTAATTAAATTTATTTTTTTTTAAAGATTTATTTACTGGGGCGCCTGAGTGGCTCTGTTGTTAAGCGTCTGCCTCCGGCTCAGGTCATGATCCCAGGGTCCTGGGATCGAGCCCTGTATCGGGCTCCCTGCTTCGTGGGAAGCCTGCTTCTCCCTCTCCCACTCGCCCTGCTTGTGTTCCCTCTCTCACTGTCTCTCTCTCTGTCAAATAAATTTAAAAAAAAAAAGATTTATTTACTTATTTTAGAGAGAGAGCACAAACAGGAGGGGTAGAGGGAGAGGTAGAGAGAATCTGAAATGACTCTGCTGAGTGTGGAGCCCCATCCTGAGATCACGACCTGAGCTGAAACCAAGAGTCGGTGCTTAACTGACTGCGCCACCCAGGTGCCCCTGAACACTGATTATAGTTAGAACTTTCGTCTTGGAGTTTTGTAATTTGGGGATTAAAAATTGAATCAAGGGCGCCTGGGTGGCTCAGTTGGTTAAGCGACTGCCTTCGGCTCAGGTCATGATCCTGGAGTCCCGGGATCGAGTCCCGCATCGGGCTCCCTGCTCGGCGGGGAGTCTGCTTCTCCCTCTGACCCTCCTCCCTCTCATGCTGTCTCTCATTCTCTCTCTCGCAAATAAATAAAATCTTAAAAAAAAAAAAAATTGAATCAAGACGTACTTTTTAAGATTACACACATGCGCACACACACACTTAGGTAAAATGTACATTTTCAGTAAACACCCAGTATCTTAGGTGGACAGGTATTATGTTGGGGTAGTGTGCTGGAGTTGAGATATAAATATCTGCGTGCTTTTAAGAGGTAGTCTTTCCAGGGTCAAAGGACTCTTTTCTGCTAAGATAGTGAAGTGAATCATACAGAAAGAGTACTCTTAAGTTGGGGAGGTAGGAGGAAGGTGAAGAGGTAGAACTTCCTCTCTAACCTCAGTTTCCCTCTCTTGCTTTCCCTCCCCCCAAAGGTAGCAGGATTTCTGTTGCATTGGTAGTGAATATACTGAACCAAACTAATACTGATTTTGTGGCGTAATATACAATATATTTGTTTTAAAATACACTGTGTGAGTTTCATTAGCTCAAAGAATAGTATGTTAATTGAACAAATTAAAACTTAGCCAAGAAACTTAATTAGCAGTATAGTTTGCTTATGGATTGTTTATGACCATTTCTACTTGAAAGATAACATTTATCTTTGTTCTGAATTTATTCAGGGAAGAATATTTGGGAAGGAAGATTATTTATTTGGGAACACATTTAATTTAAATGAATTAACATTTTTGTCTCATTTTATATGTTATATTTTTTAAATTGGTAAATAATTTCCTGCTTTTAACTTTGAACTTGTTTATGTAGTATTGATATATCAAAGCTAAAGTATGCATGTGATAACTAGTGTATCTTCAGTTTTCAAAAATAGATAATCCTAACTTAAAACTTATTCATAATATCCTATTTAATTTGCATTTTTTTTACTCTGCAAAAGGTTTTGCATATGTAAAAGGCTTTAATAAATCTAGTGTCTGTTATAAACCTAATGCATGCTTAACATAGAAAAATTGGACAATACAGAGAAGTACCTTGAAGAAACGTAGAGTACCCATAATCATGTTGTCCAGTTATGTTAACATTTATATATATAAATTTTTTAATGTGTACTTATGTGTTTTTTTAACCCATATTTAAGAGTTTTAAGGTATAGTTATACATCATAAAATTCACCCTTTTAGTGTACAATTCAGTCATTGAACTTATATGATTTTATTATGTAATGGTATGAGAATTTTTCTATCAAATTTTTTGAAAAAAGATTGTATTTTGAAAAACTTTAGAAAGAACTTTTGTTTTTCCAGTTACGGTGATTATCTGGCAACTCTTTGTAACATTATTTGTAATTTCATATCAAGACACCTTGATTTCCTTCTTTAAAATATACAACTACCTGGGGCGCCTCAGTGGCTCAGTCAGTTAAGTATCCAGCTCTTGATCTCAGCTCAGGTTTTGATCTCAGGGTCGTGAGTTCAAGCGCTGTGTTGGACTCTACACTGGGCGTGAAGCCTACTTAAATAAATAAAAATAAATAAAATAAAAAATAAAATATGTAACTACTTTATTTAACCTTTTTTCCTTATAGCTGGGTAATAACTTGGTTTTCTTTTAATGTGAAAACCCATACTTGAAACCTCTTGTGTCTTCATGGTTTGGAGTTCTTTATTCTGGATAATTCCCAATGATTAATATTTCCTCTTGGGATTTATTTTTCCAAGTATCTTTATTATTTCTCTGAAATCAGCCAGTTAGCATTTAAATAGCTTAAGGCTAATTAGCAGCTGATCTTGAACTTTTGCATATTTTTTTGGTTGTTTTAAATCTTTTTTTTTTTAATTTGACAGAGAGACACAGTGAGAGAGGAAACACAAGCAGGGGGATTGGGAGAGGGAGAAGCAGACTTCCCACCGAGCAGGGAGCCTGATGCGGGGCTCGATCCCAGGACCCTGGGATCATGACCTGAGCCAAAGGCAGACGCTTAATGACTGAGCCACCCAGGCGCCCCTTTTTTGTTGTTTTAAATTATAGCACAGAATTGTTTTATGGACAGTTTCCACTTGAAAAACTTAAAACACAGAAATTTGTCAAAAATGTCTCACCAAGCCCTGCCCCTGCCCCATATTTCAAACATTTTTTTTTAACAGAGATTACTAACTTGCATTTCATTTAAAATTACTTAAGTGCCTCATTATTTCATCTGTAAGTGAAATACGTTGTTTCAAAAAGGGAGTTAATATTTTCTTTCTTTCCTTCAAAATATATCTTTTAATTTTTTTAATTGAGGTCATCAGAATTTTAGAACTGCTGTAGACATGCTGATAGAGTACTGACACAGTCTCATATTGTGCTAGAGTGATCTTTTATTACATTTTGTTCTTGTTTGCTAACAGATGAGAGTGAGGATAAAGATGGATGCAAAGAGGGAGGCTGGCAATTTCTTGACTATCTGAGTGAAGAGTCAAGGAGGGACATCCTCTCCTCTTAATCCCTAACTTCTGAGTTGTAATGGTTTCCCTGCTTGTCAAGGAGTTCTTATTACCCCTTCCAAAACAAACAGAGCAAACGCAAAAATGAAATGCGTGGGTGTGTGTGTGTGTGTGTAAACGTGTACATATACACGTATTTATATAGCTCTTTTATTTGATTTTAGGACAACTTTCCTGAATTCAGTAATACAGTAGTTATTAAAATTTTACTACCTGAAGCTTGTACTTGATTTTATTAGCTGCTTCTCTCTTTTATCTGTTTATTTACCTGACTCTTCCCAGTCACACCTTAACAGTCTTCAGATCCCTACAAATTTTAATATAGATTCTTAGAGGTTTCCACTTTCTGTTTCAGACAGATACTTATTTCATGATTTTAAGGTAATCCAATACCAGCATTGTCAACTGGTTATTATCTCAGACTATTTATATGTCATTTAAGCGAGTTTTAATAGTTTTGTATGATACTTATATTTGAGATGCAGAGCAGTGGTTGTTGTAACTTTTTTTTGTCTCATAATATGCATACCTTTTTTTGAAATTCAAATTATTTTTTACTTTGTCTTTAAGTGATGATTTACTGGAGGATTCAGACAGTGAAGAGCATTCCAGATCAGATTCTGTGACAGGTATGTTAAAAATGTCAGATAATCTCTTGTTTAAATCCTTGCATTTATACAGTTATAGGTAAAGCTAAATATTACTTAATTCTAAATTTCTTAGTTAATGCAAACTCTACATTTTCACTAATATACACAGAAAACTCAAATGTTAAACATTAGAGATCTTGAATTAGTATATGTAGAGTCCCATACTTAAATTTTAAATGGTATGTATTTGAGCCAAACAAGTTAAAGTTTTACTAAATTTTTGTCACAGATGTCAAGGAATACACATTAAGCCCTTCAGAATGTGTTCAGTTTATTTGCATAATTTATTCTGTTGTTAAATAAAAGTAATACTGAAATTAAGGTTCTTTATCCCCAAAATAAAACAGGTAAAGAGAGAATAAATTTTAAAGTATAAAATCATAGACATTAAGGCATCAAGTAAGTGCTTCCTCACTCATTATCTTATGAAATGTTAATGGTGAAAGCATGTGCTTCAGATTTTAATGTAGTTTTGTAAAAGGCAAGGCTAATAGTACATCTCAAAATAGTTTTTCAATATCAGAATTCAAATTCTTGTCATTTTATTATAGGCTGAATGCATTTCCCAATACATGAAAGAGTTATGTTAACATGTGTTAATCAGAGTTTTGGGGACTGATTAAGATAAAAATAATAGTACCTGGGAAGTAGCCAATAGTTTAAAAAAGTGACTGGTACTAAATTGCGGCTCTTCTGTAATGTCCTATTTCAGGAACTGAGGGCATATAGAACTTGTTAAATCTCTGGGGGAAGAGACACGACTTTGTATAGTACAGTTGTCAAAAATTAGAGTGAGTATAGAATAGCACGTGCTCTCTAAATTCTAAATTGTCATGAAATTTTTTTAAAGCCCCCCCAGACAACGCTAGACTGATTTGGAGTTAAACCTTAGTTGTCTTTTGAAGTAGTTTTTAGCAATGAAAAAAATTTTAAAGTAGGAAGATGACCTGAATAATTTACAAATGTATAATTAGCTCTAGAAAAATAAAGAATAGATTCATTTAAAAAAATTAGTCTGATGAAGGTAATGCTCCTTCATCAGAAAAGGGCTACAATTGCATTTTCTTAATCTGGGAAAGAATAATAAACTGGTCACAGGTTACCTGGAGACCTGGTTAGAGCTTGAATTCTTCTGCTAATTCACTCTTTGGTCTTGTCAAGTCACTTAAACTCTCTGGGCCTCAGTTTTTCCTTTGTAAAGTGAAGTGTTTGAGCTCAGTGTTCCTTTTTTCTGCTCTTAAAGTTTTTGATTCTAACCATAACCTTTCCTTTGTATGCTGTAGCTTTGCTCTTTTCTCTGGGTCCAATAATCTCAGTAGGTATTTTTGTAATTATAGTATCTATCTTTGGTCTATTTCTTTATCCCTTTCCTACTTTTACCTTTCTCATCTATGCCTAGTTGCTTTTTCACACTTCCTTTAGATACTATAGCCCTGTTTATCTCACTTCCCGGTATCTAGAAAGTCACCATGTATTTTTGTTGGCTTTTTCTGTGATACATATTTAGGGTAGGGGTTGTTGTCCTTATGTAGTATTAAAAGGTAGCTATGGAAAGAGAAAAAAATTCTTCTAGTTCAGAATTTTTAATTCCCTCCTTTTAGGACTTACAAGTAGTTCATTCATTTGTAGTAAAATAGGGATAGTAGTCCACCTCACTCGGGGTTTCGCTTTCCACGGTTTCAGTTACCTTAGGTCAACTGTTATCCTGAGCAGATAACCTAGTAGCAGAATGCTAGGACACAATGCCTATGTCATTCACCTCACTTCATCTCATCGCATAGGCATTTTATCTCACATCATCACAAGAAGAGTGAGTACAGTATAGTAAGATATTTTGGGAGAGAAAACACATTGACCTAACTTTAATACAGTATATTATTATAATTCTATTTTATTATTAGATATTGCTGTTAATCTCTTACTGTGCCTAATTTGCAAATTAAACTTTATCATATGTATGTATACAAATAAAACCTAGTACATACAGAGTTTTGTGCTGTCTGCAGTTTCAGGTGTCCACTAGGGGTTCTTGGAATGTATCCCCTGCCTATAAAGGGGGGGGGTGGACTACTATATCTTCTAAGTTAATTCTCTTACATTGGTAGTTCATTGGCGAGTTTATGGAGGCTCGTGATATGAATGGGAAATGTGTTCTTTTCCTGAAGTATCTAAAGTAAGTCATAGATGCTATTTCAAAATTTACATTTACTAACTCTAGGTGATTCCCGTCAAAGTGAATGATACAGTCTGAAGAATTACAGAATGTATTTCTTAACTAAGAGACTTTTACCTGTTTTTCATTTGAAGGTTATGGCTTTTGAAAGTATCTAGATGATGTCAGAGAGAAAAGTTTGGTTTTGGGGCCAGATAACCGAATTAAGGATATATTTGCTTCTTGTGAAGAGTGGGAAGAGTGTTTGACAGGAGATTGAAGGAGGGTACAAATTGAAATTTCTTAGTTTTAGAAAAGTGCTTAGGTAAAACCTAGTTGCTCACCTCAGGAAGTTTGGCCGATAGAACTGCTGGCTGACACTACCTAAGTAAGCAGAGGAGAGAAGGGTTTCCCAAAATGATTATCTGGAGAATACTGTATTGCAGTCTGTTTATAGCTATATTATATAAAAACTTGTTTTGTAGTCCAGTAGGTTTGGGAAATTCTGAGATAAGAATACAGATTTCCTTACTGCAGTATTTGACAGTTGTCATTGTGCTTTGTCTGTCCTCTGAAGTAGAATGTACAGCATAGGCTGTTTCTTAGATGTTACTTTGTTGGGAAAAAGCAGAGTAATAATGCCACTTGTCATGCTGCCCGTCTTAATGAATAGCCCCACTTTCTGTGCCATTTACTTTGAATATTTCTTAAATGTGTGTTAATACATGTAATTTGGGGTTATTTTGTTTTTAACCTCTATATACATACACTAACGTTTTTTCCTGGCAATTTCTGACCATAACTAAAAAAAAAAAAACACACACACATTAGAAAAATCATTTATATAAGTTTCAGTTTAGTCCAAAAGATAGTTGAGCATCCTTAAGATTTATTACAGTGTACTATATGGTATCAAAATCTTACTGTCAACTTTTAATTTCAAATCTAAATTAGTAGAGTTAATATATATAACTAATGCATGGCAGTATAGACAGACTGCATGTGAACGTAGCCAAACGAGTGGTTGTGTAAATGAACAGCTTCATTAGGACAATTAAACTGTTGAGTGTGTAATTACAATTTTCTTCCATTTAACTAGAAATGGTTTCAGTTTTAGGTCATAATAGCAACATTATTTGAATTAAGAAGATTATCCTCAGAAAATGGGAAATTAGAGGTAGAGCTGCCAGTGAGCATTTTAAAGAAATAGTTAACGAAATAGTTAACAGAAATGGTGTGAACAGAACTTTCAGTACGTGTTAAGTATATGATGTTCCATGAATCTCAGTTGCACGTTACTTGGGCAGCTTTCAAACTTTCATGCAGTTTCGAGTTATATTTATTTCTTTTACTCTTCGGTATTTTTCTTATCTAAAATCATAAAGCCAATTCCAGTGCTTTTTTTTTTCCATAAGAAATACTTAGACATTGGGACGCCTGCGTGGCTCAGTTGGTTAAGCGACTGCCTTCAGCTCAGGTCATAATCCCAGGGTCCTGGGATCGAGCCCCACATCGGGCTCCCTGCTTGGCGGGAGGCCTGCTTCTCCCTCTCCCACTCCTCCTGCTTATGTTCCCTCTCTCGCTGTCTCTCTCTCTGTCAAATAAATATTTAAAATCTTCAAAAAAAGAGAAATACTTAGACATTATTGTTGCTAATAATGTTGTTGTTGACTGATAGTATTTTTTGCTATTGAGAAAGAAACAAATTGGTTCAGACTTTCAGTTCAATATCAAGAGATTATACCTGGTTTAGGGGTTGAGTGACATCTGTTGCAAGGTTTTGTGTAGACAGACGTGGTATTTTTGGAGCACTGAGACTGAGAAATGACTTTTGTACTCTTTGTAAGGGGACAGCACACAGTGGACAAAAGATCATAAGGGGTAATGTAGTTAACTTTAAATGAGCTATAAATTAGCAGATAATGCAGAAGATGCTTTATGCTTCACTTTAAAATGGCAAATTTTGGGAACTTTTCCTTCCTAGTTATAATTTTTTTCTAAGCTGAGGTTAGAATTACATTGCGTACTATGATAATCAACTGATAATTAGCATGGTGGGGTAGGAGAGAGGAGAGCATGCTATGACTTCTTCTAAATGGTAAAAGAAGGGGAACTGACAATATAATCATGTTTCATGGATATTCTATAAAGTGCATAAGTGATAGTTATAGTGGTATTGAATGTTTTTTGGTTTAGAATTAAAGGACAGAAATTCTATATTTTGATACTAATAATGTCTTCATTCTTTAACCATTCTCATAAATTAAAAAGGGTGGGGGAGGGTTGCTCATAAATTGCCAAGAGAATATATTCTGAATTGAAAATGATTTTGACTCTCTTGAATACGTCAGTGGTTTTTCTGAGTAGATTTACCTCAGATTTGATTAACTTCCCTTTAAAATACTTTAATTTCTTCCTCTTATGTAATTATAATGCACTGATTGGATGAGTAAGAAAAGTAACGAAAGCGTTATACTAAAGATTCGTGATTTGCCAATCTCAAGGCCAATTCTAATGAATATTGTTCCTTTTCGAAGGGCACACATCACAGAAGGAAGCCATGGAAGTGAGCCTTGATATAACAGCACTCAGCATTCTGCAGCAGCCTGAAAAACTTCAGTGGGAGATTGTGGCAAATGTGCTTGAAGATACTGTTAAGGATCTTGAAGAACTTGGGGCAAATCCTTGCTTAACAAACTCTAAGAGTGAAAAGACAAAGGAAAAGCACCAGGAACAACACAACATTCCCTTTCCATGTTTATTAGCTGGAGGTTTATTAACATATAAATCTCCTGCTACCTCACCCATTAGTAGTAATTCTCACAGGTCACTGGATGGTTTAAGCAGAACTCAGGGTGAAAGTATATCAGAACAAGGGTCAACTGACAATGAATCCTGCACTAATTCAGAGTTAAATTCTCCTCTGGTAAGGAGGACTTTACCCATTTTGCTTCTTTATAGCATCAAGGAATCTGATGAGAAAGCAGGAAAAATATTTTCACAGATGAACAATATAATGAGCAAAAGTTTGCATGATGATGGTTTTACAGTTCCACAGATTATTGAAATGGAGCTGGATAGTCAGGAGCAGTTGTTGTTGCAGGATCCTCCTGTGACTTACATTCAGCAATTTGCAGATGCAGCAGCCAACCTTACCTCTCCAGATTCTGAGAAGTGGAACTCTGTGTTTCCCAAGCCTGGGACTTTGGTTCAGTGCTTAAGGCTGCCAAAGTTTGCAGAGGAGGAGAATCTTTGTATAGACTCCTTAACTCCTTGTGCTGATGGAATTCATTTGTTGGTAGGACTGCGGACATGCCCTGTTGAATCCTTGAGTGCAATAAATCAAGTAGAGGCCTTGAATAATTTAAATAAATTAAACTCTGCACTATGTAATAGACGGAAAGGTGAGCTGGAATCAAATCTTGCTGTAGTGAATGGTGCAAATATTAGTGTAATCCAACATGAATCACCAGCAGATGTACAAACTCCTTTGATAATTCAGCCTGAGCAGAGGAATATTAGTGGTGGATATTTAATACTTTATAAAATGAATTATGCCACTCGGATAGTGACTTTAGAAGAGGAGCCAATAAAAATCCAACATATCAAAGACCCCCAGGACACAATTACCTCGCTCATTTTGCTTCCACCAGATATATTGGATAATCGAGAAGATGACTGTGAGGAACCTGTTGAGGAAATGCAGTTAACCTCAAAGAATGGCATTGAAAGAGAAAAAAAGGCTGATACTTCTACTCTTGGACACCTGGTAATAACCACTCAGGGAGGATATGTAAAAATATTAGATCTTTCAAACTTTGAAATTTTGGCCAAAGTGGAACCTCCCAAAAAGGAGGGCACTGAGGAACAGGACACATTTGTTTCTGTCATTTACTGCTCGGGCACAGACAGGCTGTGTGCATGCACCAAAGGTAAGCTCTTGGTTTGTTTGGTTCTCCTACAAATCTTATAAAATGAGTGTATATGGCATTCATTTATATGCATACCTAGTATGAATTTTAGATCCATATAGATGGAGAGAAATTTATTTTTTTTATAATGAAGCGGTAAATCTTTCTACTGTTTTAACTTTTTAAAACTTTTTTCTACTGCCCTAGGTAAGGATTCTAATTGTAAATAAGTTAATAAGTCTCTCAGAAAGTATCTTCTCTGCTTTAACCTCAAGAAAATAACCTGCTGTTGTTTCTGTGAGTCCTGACTCTGCATCTGCTCAAATTTGTGGCCTTGGGCAAGTTACTTTAAACTCAGTAAACCTTTGTTTATTTATAGACGAGGATAAAAAGGCCTGTTATCAGGCTTCTTAGAATGAAATGAAATAATGTATATAACGTTTTTGGCACAGAGTATATATATTGGTCATTATTTCCTCCTGAAATAAAAATATTTAGCGAATGAATACTAGTTTTGCCAAATAAATTTTTCTTTTCTGATTTATTCCTGACCTTTGGCTAATGGTTGAATCAGCTTTGCAACATTTGAGGCCCCTTACAGAGTAACACATAGTGTGCATTTTTCCTCCTACTTTTCTTATTATATATTTTAAGTTGGAAAGATAAAGCAGTTTTTGAAACGGATTACTGACAATATCAGGCAAAATGAGTAGTCTTATTGATAGTTTAGTAGGAATTTAGGGTCAGGAGGTATTTGAAGCCCAGGTAACTATAACCAGTGCTTGGGAGAAGACCTGGGTGTGAGGAGAATCATACATCTCATTTGTGGTTCTTGGGAGGAATTAATCCGAGTTTTTCCTCACTTTAAAAGATTGCAAGAGTTTGGCCAAGAAGAGTAGTGGTGAATGTAGTGGTTCAGATTGCCTTCTTTGAAATACATCTAGTGAAATAAGGGGAAGAAAAATCTTCAAATAACATCAAAACCCAAATAGATTAATTTTAAAAATGAGCAATGCAGAATAACTTTAGACTAATTAAACTTTGCATTAGAGTTGATAAAGTTTAGAAAAACCATTAAAATACTATGTGGTGTGAAGGATAATTTGAAGTTTTTGATCATGTATGTGCCAGTTCACTGTTGTGAGAGCTTTACTTCTCATAATTTGTTTAGTCATCATGCCAACTTTATGAGGTATATACTATTATTGTCTTCATTTTACAGATAAGGAAACTGAGGGAAGGAGAGGTTAAGTAACTTGCCTAAGTCACAGAGCTAATAAATGACAGAGTCAGCATTCATACCTGGGCATCTGTTGTCAGGGTGCATAAACTACATTATACTGCTAGAATGTAACAAAAGCATAAGACTTGTAGGGGCATCTGGGTGGCTCAGTTGGTTAAGTGTCTGACTCTTGATCTCAGCTCAGGTCTTGATCTCAGGGTCATGAGTTCAAGCCCATGCTGGGTGTGGAGCCCACTTAAAGTAATGGAGCCTACTTAAAAAAAAGAAAGAAGACTCATACATTGAATTTTAAAGAATCTTTTA
This sequence comes from Mirounga leonina, assembly GCF_011800145.1. Classification (NCBI taxonomy): domain Eukaryota; kingdom Metazoa; phylum Chordata; class Mammalia; order Carnivora; family Phocidae; genus Mirounga; species Mirounga leonina. The sequence continues at coordinate 18,752,628 of NW_023270305.1, forward strand.
ATGTGAAAGATTAAAAAAATGAAAACAATTTAATATGCCATAGGCCATCCAGAATGGAGCTGAATTTGGAACCTGAGTGACCTAGGCCCAGGACACATCTGTGTTAGATACTAGTATTTTCCAGAAATACAGTCAGGGTTTAATGATTTTAATTGTTTGATGAGATATGCTTTTGTGAGACAGAGGATAAGTAGTGTTTAAATAGATTAATGTATTCTTGGAGTTTGGACAATGAAAAGTTCTAGGAATCGATCTCATGTGATAGGGAATTTATCCAGATGGATCAATGGACAAGAAAAAGCCTGAGAAGTTAAGCACTTTGAAAATTATCTCCTAGTTCTTCAAGGATTGACTGGTCAAGATAGATGTGAAAAGATGAGATTAGTAACAAAAAAGAGGGAAGAAAAGTTGATGTTTTAAAATGTATATATGACAGTCCAAAAAGTAGTTGTAAAAATTTTTAAAAAGGATTACAGGCTCTTAATCAAAAGGACATGACATTTCCATGACATGTCATAAGAGTGTATTCAAGTAGCATAAAACTCTTTTTCTCATGGAGTCATTGAGCCTTTTGATAAAAATCTACAACTAATAAATGTTGTAAGTTAATTTCAAATAGTATTCAAATAGTATTAATAATATATTGAAGATAATAGATTTGATGCAGCTATGTTTGATTAAAGTTCAGAAATAGAATATACACACGCATACATACATACATATATGTGAAATGAGGAAGTAAGGTCCCTTCTGGCCACCAGCCAGCAACTCCAGAAATGTGGGCCGCTTTCCCCACAGCTTGCACAGGGCTGAGGAATGGGGGATGGCAGCTGGTTCCTGCAGGCCACTTCCATGAAAGATCAGTAGCCTTTCCCTTTATCAAGCATCTTCTGGTCATTGTTTCTTGTTAGGCTCCAGAGTTCTGAAATACTTGATTTCAGTCACTTTTTTTTTTTTTTCAGTCACTTCCTAGTTCAGTAGCTGACCTCTAGAGCTTCCTACCTAGAACTTCCTACTCTGCCATTTGGTGTGACATTACTGGTGCCTTTGTTGATATATTTTTTTAAATACTTTTTTGGAGTTCTGTTCTTAGTGATTTAATTTGTCACAAACTACTTTAGAATAATAATAACTTAATTCTAGTAAAATATACTTTGCTCTAATCTTTTTTCTCCTGCCCCTTTGTGCTACCATTGTCTTATATGTTGCATTTAGATAAGTTATAAACCCAAACAAAAAGAGTTATTTTATACAATCTTTGTCTTTTAAAAAACTTTACAAAGAAATGAGATAAAATATATATTCATCTACTTTACTCATTTCATCACCTACTTACTCATTTCTGGTACGTGTGTTTGTGTGTGTGTGTGTGATAAAATTTGGTAGTGCTTTCTTTCATCTTGAAGGACTTTAGTACTTATTACAAGGCAGATCTCCTAGTAAAAAATTCTGTTTATCCTGAAATATCTCTATTTCACGTTCATTTTTGAAGAATAGTACTGTATATAGAATTATTGGTTGACTATTTCTGCACATCTCATTCAGTTGCCTTTGGCCTCCATTGTTTTTGGTAAGTCCGCTCTTAATTTGCATCATGGTTATTAGATCTGATGAGTCATTTTTAACTTGTTGCATTTAAGGTTTTCTCATTGACTTTCCGCAGTTTGACTGTAACATATATACCTGTGAATCTCATTGTATATATCCTACTTGAAGTTCATTGAATTGATTGGATTTGCAGTGTAATGTGTTTCTTCAAATTTGGGAAGTTTTTGTCCATTATTTCATCAATTTTTTCTCTTTGCCTTTTCTGTTCTCTTTTTCTGGAATTCCCATTACATGTATGCTCTTATACTTGATCTGTCCCATAGGTCTCTGAGATGCTTTTCATTTTAAAAGATCTTTTACTTTTCTTCAGATAGGTTCATTTCTTACGCTCTATTTTTATTTTACTGATTGTTCTACTGCCATCTCAAATCTGCTTTGAGCCTCTCTGATGAACTTTTCATTTTACGTATTTTATGTTTCAACTCCAGAATTTCCCCTTTTGTTCTTTAAAATTTCTGTTTTTTAGTTGAGATTCTTTACTTGTTGAGTCATTTCCACCATTTGTTCCTTTAATTCTCCATACCTGATTTCCTTTTATTCTATAAAAATACAGTAGCTTCTTTGAAGTTCTTGTCTGCCAAACCCAACTTTTGGGAACTCAGAGATATTTCTCAATGATTTTGTTTTCCTTAAGCATGGGTCAGTCTTTCTTCAGATGTCTTATAATTTTTGATTTAATACTGGACATTTTAAATAACATTGCAAAATTCTGGATTCTGATTTCCCCTCTTTGGAGGTTGTTGTTGCTTTGTTTGTTTGTTTGTTTGGGAACCCATCAGGACTACATCTGTGAAATCTCTTTCTTTTGCAGTGTGCAGTCACTGATGTCTCCCGTCATTTTTTTCCCCCCAGAGGTTTTTAACTTTTAAACCTTGTTTCTTATTTGTTGCCTTTGTGTTCACTTAGCTTAGTGTTCAGCCAAAGATTTTGATAAATGATTATGCCCAAGTAACTTCACCAGAAAGGCTGTATTCAGGTGTGTCCTGGCTTTTATTTGCTTTATTTTTATTTTCTGTCATTCCCTCTTACAACTCTTTCTGCATTTGCATGGGGCTTAGTTGACTGGGAATGTGTGGATGGCTTGGACCCCATCTGGTTTTGTAACACATGTGTACAGCCTCTGATCATTGTGGATTATGTGGAGAGTTTACCAAGCCTCCTATGTTTCTTTCACTTCTTGTAACTTTGTATTAAGGGCAGAATCCTGACTTCAGGATGCACCTCATTTTTGTTGCCACTGAGCCCTTTAAACTGATGGCTTTCCAAATCCATTGGGCCCCCTCTGGCAGTAGCATCCCTTCTGCTGGTTTTCATTGCTTGCCCCACCCTGATTGAATGACAGTTTTGTCTGGCTTTGTCGTTGCTTTTAAGGAAGAGGAGTTGTCATCTTCCTTATTCTGTCATGTTGAAAGTGAATCTCCAACTACTCTTGATTTTTGTCTTAAATATTTGCTAACTTGGCTTTCAGTTTTTTTCTGTGAGAAATACAAAAAAATAGAAATTCAGTTTAATTTCATTTCATGGTGAATGCTTCAAAAAATTAAGAATCTTTGTTCATTTTTGTTACTGCTGAGATATTTAGCTAGTGCATCAGTTTCCTCATCTGTAAAGTGGCCACAATAATAGTCCTTACCTCAGGGGTTTTTGTGAAGACTAAATGAATTAACTTAAGCATCTAAAATAGTGTCTTACACATAGTTAGTACTAGGTAAATAACTGTTTTCACATGTTTGTGTTGCCATTTTTTAAAATAAATTTTCCGCTTGTAGTACCTTGTCAGATTAATTTCTAATTTCTGGAAGATATGTCACTTTGTCAGCCCTATTTATCTGCTTGTTGAGTGATATTAAAATAAATTGAGTTTCTTAACTAAGTAGTATGCATTTGTATGTTTATCCATATTCTGTGTTCCTGTGTTGATAAAATTTTATTACACCGTAGGTGGTGAGCTTCATTTTCTCCAAATTGGAGGAACTTGTGATGATATTGATGAAGCTGATATACTAGTGGATGGATCTCTTTCTAAAGGAATAGAACCATCTTCAGAAGGTTCCAAACCTTTATCAAATCCTTCAAGTCCTGGCATTTCAGGTATGATACTAATTTTTTAAATGAAATCTTAAAAATGCAAATTCTTGTGATGTTCAAAGTTTTCTGAGTCTTTCTTAAATAATCTTAAACATTCTTTCAGTTTTTACAGTCAACTCTTGGTTACTTTGTTGAGGGAGTTCATTTCTTTGTTGCCATTCTTTCACTTGGCTTGTTTTTGTTTATTATTTATCATTTTTTTTTCAGTAGTTGCAAATTGTTGTGAACATTAAAATAAAAAATGTTTTTTCACCTATGGTAGGTTGGCCAATATTGGTGATGTTACTTAAGAGGTAAAACATTATTTTGGCCATTAAGGAGCTTTTGGTCTAGTTAGGGAAAAAAACATAAAATAGGGGACTTGATTAAAAAAATATGAAGTCAGTGGAGTGGCTTAATGTTACTAATATTACTGGAATTGAAAAGCTGGAAAAATATTCTCTTCCTGGGGTAGTATATTCAGATCCTCATTTGCCCCATTGTGCACCATTAGATAGGTTTGCTTTTGTATGTTGTTTTTGCCTCTTCTCTCTGTGTTCTATACTGTCCTCCAGAACTATTTTTTCAGAATTAATAATTAACATGTTACTCCTGCTATATCTTGGACTTTCATGAAATAATTCTAGTCTTCTTCTCAGTGTTTGTTACAATAAACTTTTCATGATTTCTTGAGTGTATAATTCCATTTCATGCTCTTTACATGTTACACTAAGCTCTCCTTCCCCACCCTTTATGACTATAGTTAGTCCTTTTATGCTTCCACAGTGTTGTTATGTTTTACTCTTAGTCCTTAATAGATTTTATTCCCTAAATCTAGCATTTAAAAGGTTAATGAATCTTTAATGAAAAGTGTGTTTAAACTCAGATGTATTCCAAATAGAAATAATGCATAAAGTTGGTATTTGATTTTTATGGACACTTAATATTTGGGTATTTGATCATTTTTCTTTGCACCAAAGGCAAACCTTTAGTGATTACTATATAATACCTGCTAACTTTAGTGACTATCAGTATAATCTATGCTATCTTACATGCCAGGGTTTTTCAGCCTTAGCACCATTGTTGCCGTTTTGGGCAGATAATTTTTTGTTGTGGGCAGACTGTCCTGTGCTGTATTAGCAGGATCTCTGGCTTCTATCTACTAGAGTCCAGTAGCACAGACAATTACCTCCTTCCAGGTGGCCCTTGGGAGGCAAGATTGTCCCCCTGGTTGAGATAAACTGACTCATGTCTCATGCTATAATAAGTCAAGACTTGGCTGTCTTGGGATGCCTGGGTGGCTCAGTCGTTACAAGTGTCTGCCTTTGGCTCAGGTCATGATCCCAGGGTCCTGGGATCAAGCCCCACATCGGGCTCCCTGCTTGGCAGGAAGCCTGCTTCTGCCTCTCCCACTTCCCCTGCTTGTGTTCCTGTTCTCTCTCTCTCTCTCTCTGTCAAATAAATAAATAAAATCTTAAAAAAAAAAAAAGACTTGATTGTCTTGATTAACTATACAGTTTGGTTTAAAAAGCTGAATGTTTCTTATTTTATAGGTTATTGTTATAATGGAAAAGAAATTTATTAAGATTTATTATTTATTAAATTTATTTATTAAAATGTATTTATTTATTGAGATAGAACACAAGCAGAGAGAGGAGCACAGGGAGAGGGAGAAGCAGATTCCCTCCTGAATGGGGAGCCAGACGTTGGGCTTGATCCCAGGACCTCTGGATCACGACCCGAGCCGAAGGCAGATGCTAACCAACTGAGCCACCCAGGCACCCCAAGAATTTTCGTATATAGTCCATAAATACTATTGAGTAGAGAAAAGATGAATTAGATTATAAGGAAGTAAATATGTAAAGAAGGGATATTGACCTACAATTAATGTTTACAAACAATATTTTAACAGTTTCAGTCTGACTTAAAAAGCTCTAAGCTTTGAGAAGAGAAATGTGGTTTGAAGTATACTTTTTGTAATTATATAGAACTCGGCATAAATTTTCTTTGTGAAAATATTCTAAACCTGTCAGATTCCATATTTTAATCTTTTAAAAAACTTATTTTTGTTATTGGAACAAGCACAACAGCCTTTGTCTAATGTTAGAAATTTCATAGATGGGTGAGCACGTTTTCATAAGAGAAAATCTCTCTGAAGCAGATTGTTACTCTTATAGTATTGGTATGCTTACAAGATATTCTTAACTACCACAAAAGTAGGAAAAAGTACTGGTGAAGCTTTTGGTGTGTATTTTTTTGCCATCAGATTAGCTTTGACTTTTAAAAAATTTCTTTTATATAAAGTTAAAAAGGGCAGATGTTATATACTTACTGATGTTTAGCATTTTGTTTTGTAAATGATGAAGTCTAAAAGTTATTTATTGATTTGATACAGATTTGGATTGCATTACAGCACTACTTTTGTTTCTCTTGTTAACTTAGGGCTGGGTAGAGCTCAGTCAGGTCTCTTCTAACAAGTTGACTTTGGGTTTCTCCAATAAGGAGTACCCTCTCTATAATTTAAAATATTCAAGATGGGGCGCCTGGGTGGCTCAGTTGGTTAAGCGACTGCCTTCGGCTCAGGTCATGATCCTGGAGTCCCGGGATCGAGTCCCGCATCGGGCTCCCTGCTCAGCAGGGAGTCTGCCTCTCTCTCTCTGACCCTCCCCCCTCTCATGCTCTCTGTCTCAAATAAATAAATAAAATCTTAAAAAAAAAAATATTCAAGATGGATATTTATTATGGCCATTATGTAGTCAGTGCTAGTTACTTTATTTGCATATAAATATCTGAGCTCACATTAATAACTCAGCATATTTGGCAAGTTTTGTAATTGACTAGACAAAAAACATGAATTAAAACTTTTTTTTTAACTTATTTCAAATTCTATATTCACTGTTGTTAAGGAGTTGATTTATTGGTGGACCAGCCATTCACCCTTGACATCTTGACATCTCTAGTGGAGCTAACCCGCTTTGAGACTTTGACTCCACGGTTTTCAGCTACTGTTCCTCCATGCTGGGTAGAAGTTCAACAAGAACAGCAACAAAGGAGGCACCCTCAGCATTTGCATCAGCAACACCATGGAGATGCTGCTCAGCATACTAGAACTTGGAAACTACAGACTGATAGGTAAGACATTCTTCTAAGATATTTGATTTTAAGTCCATATTATGTATTTGTTAGAAACAACATAAAATTCTTAGATTATATTATTGCTTCTCAACTTTTATATATTAATAACTTTGTTCTTTTCATTTGTCACCTTAATTTTGGAAATTTCTATATTATTATTGTAGGATAAAATAGAGTAATCCACCAGTACAATTAGTTTGGGCAGTCAGTTCACAAGTTTGTTTAACAGATATTTATTTATTTTTTAAATTTAAATTTAATTAATTTATATAGAGTGTATTATTAACTTCAGAGGTAGAGTTCAGTGATTCATCAGTCTTCTGTAATACCCAGTGCTCATCACATCACATGCCCTCTTTAATGTCCATTCCCTAATTACCCCATCTCCCCTATTTAAGATGTTTATTTAGTTGTTTATTTTTTTAAGATTTTATTTATTTGGTAGAGAGAAAGCACAAGCAGGAGGAGGGGCAGAGAGAGAAGCAGGCTCCCCACTGAGCAGGGAGCCCAGCGTGGGGTTCGTTCCCAGGACCCCTGGGATCACGACCTGAGCTGAAGGCAGACACTTAACTGAATGAGCCACCCAGGCACCCCATAACAGATATTTAGATGCTTGTTTTGTGCAGGCACTCCTATATAGCTGTCACTGGAATTTACATTCTCTTGGGGATAGAAAGACAGTAAGCCAATACCTAGTATGCTACATAGTCATAAAAGTTTTGAAATATGATAAAACAATACGGTGTCAGAGTAGTTGCTGGGTATGTACATGTGTGCAAGAGTGAGAGAAAGAGAAAATGTGTATGGTATTTTCTTTTTTTTAAGATTTTATTTATTTGAGAGAGAGAGCATGAGCAGGTGTAGGGGCAGAGGGAGAAGCAGACTCCTTGCTGAGCAAGGACCCTGACACGGAGCTCAATCCCAGGATCTGGGAATCATGACCTGAGCCAAAGGCAGATGCTTAACCGACTAAGCCACTCAGCTGCCCCAGTATGGTACTTTTTATATAAGGGGCCAGAATGACCTCCATGAAGACATTAATTCCGAGGTAATAGCAAGTACAAAGACCCTGAGGAGTATGTTTTATGAATTCTGGTGAGAGCAAGAAAACCAGTGTTGCTAGAGTGCAGTGAAGGTAGGGGAGAGTGGGAGGAGGCCAGGTCAAAAGAGGTAGCTGGTCACCAGAGGACAAGTATCTTTATAGGCCATAGTGAGATTTTTATGTGGTGTAAGATTAGAAAAATATTAGAGGGTTTTGGATACAGGAATATATTATATATTAGAAGGATACAGTAAGACTACTGTGATGACAGTAGATTATGAGTGGTTGTGTGTTGTGGAGGGCAGTGATAGGAGTGAGGGTTCTAGTTTGGATGCTATTACTGTTGATGGTAGTTTGGACCATGATGATAGTTGTTGGACGTAGTGAAAAGAGTGGTCAGATTCTGGATATAATTTGGAGTAGAAGGAATAGTATATGCTGATGTATTGAACATCTGGTGTGAGAGAAGAGTCAAGGATGACTAAGGTTTTGGATTGAGCTGATTGAAAAATAGAATTTCTGTTTACTGAGATTGGAGTGGGCAATTAAGAAGTTTGGCTTTGCTTATGATAAATTAGAGATGTCTGGTAGACATCTGAATGAGTCTGGAAATTAGTGGAGTATGGTTTGGAGATTTTTATTTTTCAACCTTTATATAGAATTTAAAATCAGAATAGACATGTCTAGGGGCACCTGGGTGGGTCAGTTGTTAAGCGTCTGCCTTTGGCTCAGGTCATGATCCCGGGGTCCTGGGATCGAGCCCCGCATTGGGCTCCCTGCTCCGTGGGAAGCCTGCTTCTCCCTCTCCCACTCCCCCTGCTTGTGTTCCCTCTCTCGCTGTGTCTCTCTCTGTCATATAAATAAAATCTTTAAAAAAAAAAAAAAGACAGACATGTCTAAGAAATAGAAGAAATTCTTATTTTAAAATGCAGATTCCTGGGACCCCGCTTAAAGATTTGGGGTGGGGCCCAGGAAGGGTTTATTGGAATGTTCAGTTCCCAAGATAGGTGTCGATTTCTAAGGTTAAGATCAATTATTGCCCTAAGTTTAACATTTCTTTTGGGAGCTGATCCCATTGAGAAGCATTGAGTTTTGTTGGAGGCTACAAATGAAAGAGTGTGCAAGTGTTATTAATGATAATGTGGTTTTGGCCAAAGAAAGACTTTTGCTGTGTTTAGCATTTTCCCCCTTATTTGACAGCAACAGCTGGGATGAACATGTATTTGAACTGGTTCTACCTAAAGCTTGTATGGTTGGACATGTGGACTTCAAATTTGTTTTGAACTCAAACATCACCAATATTCCACAGATACAAGTGACGCTGCTGAAAAATAAAGCTCCGGGCTTAGGGAAAGTCAATGGTAAGGATGAATCAAAATTTATATTTGACGATTTTGCAGTTGATTTCTTAAAAAAACTAATTTCAACTTTACTGTCTAGGTTTCACATCCCTCCCTTGCCTTCCCCCTCCTCTCCACTCTCTTTGCCACCCCCGTACTTCTTTTCTGCTCTACTTTTGGTGGTTTTATTTAGAAAAGTTAATTCTAGAATATTTTAGAGGTTTTGGTAGCTCAGTATTGTATAGAATTGCATAAACTAGAATAACTTAATTTTGCTATTTAGGAAATTCAGTTGGTTCCTTTCTGAATTAGTTTCACTTTCATCATTCCTAGACGTACACATTTTTCTTCGTAAGCGGAGACTTGATTGGGAAAAGAACTTTGTTAATGGAAGTCACGTATTCTTTTAAGATCATTGGTGAAACCTAACCTTTCATGTAATACAGAAACACACCCAGAAATACACCCAACTTTATTTACTTTTCTTACAAGTTCAGAATTTGATATATTGAGTTTTTAAAATAGATTGTATACATTTAGTATGTTGAGAACTAGACGTTACTCATCAGTGTTTTCTCCTTAAGAGGTTAATTGAAAAGGCTGGGATAATTTTAGAGTAAATGGCTGCTTTACACCAGGGAGTAGAAACAGTAAAACCTGAAAAATTTCTTGTTTTCAAAATACATATGTATGTATTTGTGTATATGTGTGTGCGTTTGTGTGTGTGGTGTATTTTTTTGAATCATGGCAGATTCTGATTTAATTGGGTCTAGGGCTTAGGCATTAGTATTTTTAAAACTTTGCAGGTGCTTGTACTCTGCAGCTTAGGGTAAGAACTTTTACTTTAGTTGCCAGCAAATTATTTCTCAGGTGAATATTTTAGTACCATTAAAAGAGAGAAGAGTGTATGAAACGATTAATAGAATCTAATTTTTTTTCTTCTGACAACCATTTTGTAGCATCTGTGATAAGAATCACAGTAGTTCCCAATTTAACAGAAAATTTTAGAATTTCAGGCACATAAATTATTGATATTAAGCAAAATTAAGTTTACTAATATTTTTATCCTCTAGAAACAGCAGTAGATAGGCAGATCACCTTTCCTTTGTCTCCAGCTCTTAACATTGAAGTGGAACAAAATGGGAAACCGTCCCTGGTTGATTTGAATGAAGAAATGCAGCACATGGATGTAGAGGAATCACAGTGTGAGTTAAATTATAGAGCTGTTGTCCATGACAGTAAAAGGAGTAGTGATCCAAATGCATCATGTTGGGCAGAGATTTCCTTATGGCTTGCAAAAACTTGGTTTTAAAAACACAATTAAAAAATAACCTTTAATTTTGCTTTGGCAATATGCTTTAACTTTCAGCTCATCTTTGTGAACACAGCTGCGCTAATACTCGCATTCTTGTTTTTTTAATATCTTGGGATTTAAAATCATGTCATGGTTTTGTAATATTTTTTGATGATCAAGGTGAATGTAAATAATATGGGAATGGAAAGCAATATATAATCAGATATTTGAAAATTTATCAGATCTTTGATTATAGTTCCTTAGCATGATAGTGAATTCTTATTTGAACACATTCTAAGTATGGTATTTTGTGTGGTGGTATTATATATGGGATGGATATTTGCTTATTTCATATTTTTAAATTACAAACTAATTTAAAAGAAAATATGTATTCTTTTTAGGTCTGAGATTATGTCCATTTTTAGAAGATCATAAAGAAGACATTCTGTGTGGACCAGTATGGCTTGCTAGTGGCCTTGATCTATCAGGGCATGCTGGGATGTTGACATTAACAAGCCCCAAACTTGTTAAAGGTGAAGTAACATATTTTACAAAAGCAGATTGAATAATGCCACATTGGAAAAATAGATTTTTTTAAAAACTGATCTCAGAAAAGTAAGATTTTGTTTTGTTTGGGATTTACATTAACAGTTCCATCAGTTTCCTGGTAGCTGAGCTCATTTCCTCTCAGAAGTGACTGTAATTTTATGTGAAACTTCCAATATACTACTTTCTGTGTTTTGGAGGTCTCAGTGCTTTTTGGGAAAGCATTAAAAAAAATGAATATATGATAACTTAGTGTGATATCGCAGAGCTTGTTTGAGTAATCAGGTGACATATTCTGGCATGGTTGCCTTTCCCATCAACTTAGAGTCCTGTGTCTTTAGTTGTATATTGTTATAATATTTTCCTTAAGAGGGTTTTTATAGAAGAGTTTTGATAATATCAGATGTAATTATTTGAGTGTCTCACATAAACACATTATGAATTAATGTATATTAATAATTGGCTATTATTTAGAGGATTGATATTGCAGTAGTGGGACTTTTATATATCAGCTTTTATATCCCAGGGTAAATTTAAAAAGCCAACAAACAAAATACCTAGTTCCATTATTAAAGTTATTTTGGAGGTGTGGTGGGATATGTAGTTCTTCCTCAAACCAGGAAAATACCTGACCACCCAGATAACAACGATATTAATTTGTATATATTCACTTCATATTAGTTGTCTGCATTTACATATTTACCTTTAGTTGCAGACATACAGAAATTTTAATGTGTTCTCTTGACTACACCCTGATTCATTTATTAAGTTTATGAGATCCTGTAGTGTGTTATGCTGCATATTGGGGTATAGCAGTCAGCAAGACTAATAAAATCTCTCATATTGCTGCAAGTATAAGTTACCTTTGTTGAATGATGATGTGAAACTTAAATTTGTATATGAAAACAAAGATGTTGGCTTTGACAAAATGTAGAATGCAATTAAATGACATGCATTTCAGAAGACTCAACTTAAAAGTATTAATTTTTCTAGAATTTACCAAGAATGATTTTTTTTTCTCACCAAATTCTTCAAAAGTCTTTGGAACTGGAGAAAATGATTGCTTAATTTTTAGAGGAAAAGAATGATATGGATCAAAGAAGTTTGGAAAAAGAAAAGAGAGAGAGAGGGTCTTGTCAGATACTAGAACACAGAATAATAATACAGCAATAAGAGTATAACAGTGTAATGCTAGCACAGTAGGCCGGCCAATCAGTGGGAAACAAGAAAGATAGTTTTTGTAATTAGAGAAAGATTTAATACCTGCAAGGTACCAATAGGCTGATGGTTTACTGGTGAGTGTATTATTTTGAGGGTATTTTTACAATATATTTTACTTAGATATGTATGGTATGGTCTTAATTTAGTTAAAAGAGAATAAAATGTACTGGCGGTAATAACCAATATTTATTGAGTGCTCTCTTTGTGCCATGCACAGTTGTGTTTGAGTTGTCTTTGAGGTAGGTACTGTTATTACTCCCATTTTACATTTGAAAGAACCAAACCACAGGAGATTAATTTGTCACATGCCTAATAAATGGCAGAGCCATTATTCAAACCCAGGTAGTGACTCCAAAGCCTGTGCTTTTTCATTATCTTAATACTGCAGTGCTTATGTATATGTGTGTATGCAAATATGTGTGTGTGTGCATGCATGCATAAAAAGATGAGATGGATTCACATAATGATACCATCATTATCTGTGGGTAGTGCCTTAAAGATAGTTTTTTTGTGTGTGTTTTTCTGTAGTTCACAAAATGTCTGTTATTAAAATGAATAATTTCATTGGGGAAAAATATGCAGAATGTTTGTAACAATTAGAATTTTCTGTCTTACAGTGTTTGTATAACTCCTGGGCTTTTTGTTCTTTTGCTACCAACATATGAAGGTTATTTGATGATTATACTCAAACAGTATAATTTGAAAATTCCAGTCAAGTGTGCTTTTCTTGGGGAATTAACTTGCTCTACGAAGATGAAAAACAATTTGGTCTTTTGGTGATTTAGTTATTTTTCCCATTCTGTGCTGCTCCTCAGGTATGGCAGGAGGAAAATATCGTTCCTTTTTAATCCACGTCAAGGCAGTGAATGAAAGAGGAACAGATGAGATCTGTAATGGTGGTATACGCCCTGTAGTAAGACTTCCATCCCTAAAACACCAGAGTAACAAGGGTTATTCACTTGCTTCACTCTTGGCAAAAGTCGCAGCAGGCAAGGTATGAAGCAGTGTCACTTTGAACCACAACAATGCTGTTATAAACGTTATGGACAAGATTTGACACACAATTGGAAGTAGTATGACCCTTCATTGATTTTTCAATAGATACTTGGTTTGTTTATAATTTTTCTTTGCAGTGACTTTAAAAATGTAATTAAGAAGAATATATTTTGAATTAACTTTAAGCAAATGTTTATAAAGTATACTCAGGAGAGAGTAATTGTTAGCAGATACTTCCCTTTATAATTATTTTAAGCCATAATATTTATTTAGGTTTTAGAATTTATGTCTGTGTCTTTTACTGGTAACTCACCACTTTTTTTTGGTAAACATTTGGGAGGATACAGGAAGAGAAGTTGGGGAGTAGTGTTAGAGATAAATCCTAATTTCAAGGTTGATTTTCTACAAGTAACTGTACCATGCAGTCTCTTCATAATTGTCTGATCTTGGATTTTCCTGAACTCTGGAGATTTTTGTTTCTCTATCATCATTATTCATAAGCAACAGTAGCAATATCAGTAACACCAATCATCTTATATTTGTATAGGTCTTCCAATTTTTCAAGGACTTCTGTGTACTTTATCTGATTTAATCCTCAAAATAACTCTGAGGTAGGCAGAGCAGGTGCTACTATTATCTCCATTTTTCATACTGAAAGTGAGTGAACCTTAGAGATTGGGGAGTGGTCATATTTCATATCGCTTATAAGTGCTGTGGCTGGGACTTGGTCTCAGGACTTTGGCTTTCTAATCTTTAAGCATTGGGTTAGTGACTTTGTTTTTTTCCCCATTATAATTCTGGGGGAATTTAGTCACTTACTGAATATGAGGGTAAAGGCTGTCATTTTAATTTGATACATATGTTTTGATAGTCACAATTCACTTATTTTCTTTTTAAAAAACTTTAAATAGTAAATAATTTTTTAGTTTTGTTTGTTTGTTCATGGAGTTATTTGTTTTTGTATGTTTAGGAAAAATCATCTAATGTTAAGAATGAAAATGCAAGTGGTGCCCGCAAATCTGAGAACCTCCGGGGCTGTGACTTACTGCAAGAGGTCTCAGTCACCATTCGAAGATTTAAGAAAACTTCAATTTCTAAGGAAAGGTAACCTCATTTCCTTCTCTTGCTATTCTTATAGTAATAAATGTACAAAAGAGGAATTCTAGGAAAATACAACACATAAAATTTTTAAGTCTGACTTTTACTTGAAAATTTTTGTTTGCTTTCCATTTTACTTAAGTACTTATAAATCTCAGTGAGGGTATGAATTACCTTTCTACTTCATAATATATATAAAGTATACCAGGAGTATACCAGGAATATTGTATTTGTATAAATAACGGTATTTGTGGAATGAGGAAAAAAATATAATTTGAGGTTTTATTCACTCTTTGTCAGAATATAATACGTTATTAAACTTAATTTCTTTTATTTTTTAAAAGATTTTATTTATCAGAGAGAGTGCACACGAGCGGGGGTAGGGAGGCAGGAGAAGCAGACTCCCCACCGAGCAGGGAGTCTCATGTGGGACTCGATCTGGGATCATGACCTGAGTTGAAGGCAGATGCTTAACTGACTGAGCCACCCAGGCGCCCCAAACTTAATTTCTTTTAAAACTTTCTGTGAACCAAGTATTGCTTATATGCTGTTTTAAATCTTTTAATACCATAACATTAATAAGAGATCAACATTCCATTGTAATATTTAATTTTCAAAAAAATATATTTTTAATTGTGATATTCATGATTCACAATGAAGTATATGACCAACCAGGTTGTGATAGCTTTAGTCTAACTGTTCTGTTTTGGTTGTTAATGTATTTATATTTTCTTTTTTTTAGAGTGCAACGATGTGCTATGTTACAGTTTTCAGAATTTCATGAGAAGCTTCTTAATACTCTTTGTAGAAAAGCAGATGATGGCCAAATCACAGAACATGCCCAGAGCCTTGTGCTGGATACCCTTTGTTGGTTAGCTGGAGTACATTCAAATGGACCTGGAAGGTTAATAATTAAGATTTTACTTAACACTGTTGATTGCCCTTTGGATGTTATGAATAGAAGTTCAAGATGAGTCTAAATGTCTGCTATTGTTTTGCAGCTCCAAAGAGGGAAATGAGAGCCTGCTTTCAAAAACACGAAAATGTCTTTCAGACATCGTGCGTGTTTGCTTCTTTGAGGCAGGACGAAGCATAGCCCATAAGTGTGCCCGATTTCTAGCTTTGTGCATTAGGTTGGTGGTTTTTTTTTGTTGTTGTTGAAAGTCCAGTTTGTAGGTGCGCTTGCAGTTTGGCAGGTGATAGCTGTGTCTGTACTGTAATTTGATACTTATCGAATGAATGTATAACAAGAGGATTTTCAAAAGTTGATGAGAGTTATTGAGATACTAAGAAAGAATTTCAGGTTTTTAGAAGAAAATGTCATCTTGCAAAGTCTTTTTTTATGATTTTATTTATATATATATATATATATTTTTAAGATTTTATTTATTTATTTGACACAGAGAGAGAGAGAGAGAACACAAGCAGGGGGAAGCAGCAGGCAGAGGGAGAGGGAGAAGCAGGCTTCCCGCTGAGCAGGGAGCCCGATGTCAGACTTGATCCCAGGACGCTGGGATCATGACCTGAGCCGAAGGCAGACGCTTAACCGACTGAGCCACCCAGGCGTCCCTATCTATCTATCTATCTGTCTGTCTGTCTATCTATCTATCTATCTATCTATCTATTTATTATTTATTTATTTAGAAGCATGCGTGAGCGGGGAAAGGGAGAGAGGGAATCTCAAGCCGACTCCCTGCTAAGTGCAGAGCTCGACGCAGGGCTTGATCTCACCACTCTGAGATCATGGCCTGAGCCAAAATCAAGAGTTGAATGCTTAACTGACAGCCACCCAGGCGCCCCTTAATTAAAGTAGTCTGCTACGCTTCTTTGCCTATTAGTAGCAGTTTTGGGAGTTTGGTAAGGGGATCCCATCCCCCACTTTTGTTTTTATATTCCCTGGTTGTCTTTGGATTCTTCTCCTAATAAGCCTTATTCCCGGTTATATGACAGTCTTACCAGGCTTATCTGTAACATTGTGCAGATCTTTTTTCTAGACCCTGAGACTTAAACCATCTAGTAAATGTTTAAAAACTAATAGTATTAACTATACGTGTTTGTTAGCCTTTTTGGTAAAGAAAACTGTTACAAAGACTCTTAGTATAATCAGTCCCTGTTATCTTTCTGTGTGTATATAGGGCTCTAGGGCAGATTTTTTTTTGTAATCTTTATGAATACATTTTAAATTGTTTTCTTAGGTACTACACCATGTTTAGGATTGAATTTAGATATTGAGTGATGTATTTACGTATTTTCTTTTAAATTTTTTTAGTAATGGCAAATGTGACCCATGTCAACCAGGATTTGGATCTGTTCTATTGAAGGCCTTACTTGATAATATGTCATTTTTACCTGCAGCAGCAACTGGTGGTATGTGAAATTAGTTTAATCACAAATAGCAGTAGTCCTAGGAAATATCTCACAATATATTTGGGATTATTTATAAGTATTTTTTTCCTTGGTTATTCTGCCTTTTTTCTGTAGCTTCTCTAAGGGGTTGATAAATTGTGATTTATTAGATGGGCAGAGCTTGGAAGAAGTGAGAGAGTTCAGTAAATAGCAAGTCATCTTAATTCATGCTTTTTCTGTATTTCATTAAAATCATTGAGTTGTTTGGTCGTTCACTGACTTTAGATCAGATATCACAAATTTGCTAAAATGCCAGCAAGAGCCAGAGAGATGACATAAGTAGAATGCTTCATGCAGGTGTTGTGTGTGATTGGTAGGCATTTTGGCAAACTAGGACTCTCTAAAAGGGGCCAGTAGGTTTTTCCAGCACCTGAAGACTATAGAAATGCCATTGAAGAGTGAATGTGGTGTTTAAAAACAAAAAAAAAGAATGAGTTACCAAGTAGTACTTTAAAAAGCAGTCCCCTAAAATAGCACATAAATCAAGTAATGAATATTTTAAAAATATTTTAAAAATATTCTTAATGCTGTTGTTTCTATGAAGAGCTACTGATTTGTCCTTCTAAACCTAATGTTATCTTTTTGTAGACATTTCTTATAGTCTTTTGTTTAATAAATAATCAACTTACTCAACAAGGATTATATATTTCACAAGGATTTGATCTTTATGGTATTGTAGAAGAAGAACCTGCTCAAAGTTAGTTGATAAATGGTTATTTTATCAATATCTTAATTTGCATAAAGAATCTGTATGTTTACCTTGGACATAAACTGGGCAGAACTGTTAACTCTCTGTTCTATAGAGTAGAATGTTTTGGACTTGATTGCTTACTCTAATAGTCTTGGAGTTTAAAATAGTTTCTTGGGAATATTCTTAGTGGTAGGATGCTTAAGTTCTGGGGTATACTTAGTACTTAGATATCTCATATTTTATAAAAGTCTTAAAGTACATCATGCTGATCGTTTTTTAACCATGTGGGTTTGTATCTCTCTAACTGACAGTATAGGATGACTATATTCACTTGGCAGTGTTTGTTATTGGTACCTCATAGCTATCCATTGTTTTTGAAAATTTTAGTATAAACCAAACTATTTCAGGAAGGATGGCTTGGAAGATCTGATACCTCTGTACTTTTCCAGCTATTCTAAAATGTCCCTCAGTGTCATCTCACGTTACTGAGAACCTAAATGACTAGGTTGACTTATATACTCCTTAAAAAAAATATTTCAGATTCTCTGTCACTGTCCTCTTAGTGTCCTTCAAGGAATTGGTCCATTCTTTAGAGGTTGTTTTGTAAGGGGACTTACGGATAAATACGTAACCTGAAGTTCTCTTTGTTGGGGAACAATGAGGAAAAGAAACATTGATTTGTTTTTATTGTTTTCAGGTTCTGTCTATTGGTATTTTGTCTTACTGAATTATGTTAAAGATGAAGATTTGGCTGGGTGCAGTACAGCTTGTGCATCTTTGCTTACTGCTGTGTCCAAACAGTTACAGGACAGGCTAACACCAATGGAAGCTTTACTTCAGACAAGGTATTTTGTTATACGTAATGACTAACAGTGGGCCTTGCGGGATATGATACCAGCTTTGCGCAGAACTCTCTCGGTATATATATTTGCTTGCAGAAATATACTTATGCATTGCCTTTTTCAAAATATTAGCCTAAGGTTTTCTTCTCCTCTGTTTTCTCTGAAATAATTCCTTTTACAATTTTGAAGGTCCTGAAAATGGTTATTTAGAGGACTAATTATATAAAAACTGAGATTCACTGAATTTAGTGGGTTAAAATCTGGTTAGTGTTTCCTTTTGCCCCGGGTTACACTGCTTTCAAAACTAAAGAAATAGGTAATTTGTTAATTAGATGGCTGACAGGAAAATTGTTAGGACATTATTTTATTTTTCAGATATGGATTATATAGCTCACCATTTGATCCAGTCCTTTTTGATTTGGAGATGAGCGGTTCTTCTTGTAAAAATGTATACAACAGCAGCATTGGTGTCCAGTCAGATGAAATTGATTTGTCAGATGTCCTTTCAGGTAGTAACATCTTTTATTAAAGGAATTTCTGATTTTTACATATTTGGTTTAAGCTGCCATTGACTTAACAGACTGTAGTGACTATGTTCTGTCTTGAAAAACTAAAATTCTTCAGGACTTAACCTTAACATCTGTGAATCATGAAACTGTTTGCCTTTATTTCATAACTTCTCCCTTTAAAAAAATAAAATTGAAGTTATTTTTGGAAGGGTTGTGAATTTGTTTTTTGTTTGTTTTTTTGTGTTTCATTGCATGTCAGTATACCTTTAATGCTCATAAGAGACTTTAAAATGTGATTATTTATTGTAGCCTTTTCCGTTTTGCTTGGTATGCCTTCAGTGTCCACAAAATCAAAGAATGTCTTATTTCATATTTCAGAAAATAAAATGAATATATATTTATAGTAATAAGTAAAGATAGAGAAAAAAATTTTCTGTATCTACTAGCATACTCAGTTAAACTTTATACAGTGTTACATGTATTCTTGTGTACATTTCTGAAAGAATATGATTTTAGGATTGAATGTATAACCTTTTCAGGTGCTATAGTTTGGTGTTTATTTAGTTTGTTATTGAAAACAATGAGCACTATTTTCTTCCATCTTACTGAACTTACTGTAAGTGTTGCCATAAACCACAGTGTTAGAATTTTGGGTAAACATAGTACGATAATTATCACATGAAGTAGCAGTCAGTTTGGGGAGTTAATTTCATTTTCTTTTACTTTAAAGTAAATTATGAATTGTGAAAAAAAGCAAAAGGGAAAAATCAAATATAGAAATACAAATAAAATGTAAAGTGCCTTAATTACAACCTTTCCACCCTCTTAGATTACCTTTGTTAACAGGATGTTTAGCTGTTTAGACTTGTTTGCTACACATATTCATGAACATTTTTAATGAAAGAGATCATACTATACTTACCAATCTGTTACTTAACTTTTTAGTGGCTTATGTTGCCGTGGGTATGTGTTACCTCCTCTGCTTGATGACTTAGGCTCTGCCTACTTTATGCTGATCTCTCTGTCCAAGTGACACATCAGTTTATGAGTGGAAGTCAGAGGAGAGGTTAGAACTCAGTATATAGATGCCTTCTGTATACCTTAGGATAGAATGACATTCATTATGGAGAGAGTGTAAGGAAAAGACCATAAAGCTCAGGTCAGGCCAGGGAATTAAATACACGAGAGCTGCACACTCAATAAAGAAGAGACTTAGAAATCATGACATAAGTCTCCATCTGAAAGTCTCATTTTATTTCTCACCATTAATCCTTGTGTGGTGTTCTTTTCTCAGTTAATGGCATCACTGGCACACATCAGAAATCTGAATTTCATCCTTGATACCTCCTTCGCAGCCTCCACATTGAAGCTGTCAACAGACCCTATCTCTTTTTACACCATCATATATTTCAAATCTATTCTCTTGCTTCCCATGATCACATGATTACAGGAAAGCCAGTCATCTTGAATCTGGACTACAGTAATAGCATTCTAACTGGTCTTTCTGCCTTGCTCTTGCTTCACTTGAGTACATTCTCCACATTGCAATGAGTGCCATCGTTTTTGGATGCAAACCTGATCACTTTACCTCTCTCCTTAAAATACTTTTCATGTCTTTGCTTTACCCTGCAGTCCAAAGTCCCTGTTTCAGCATATAAAATCTTATATGATCTGGCTCTCTTTCCCTTGCCACCTAATCTAGTACCATTGCCTCTGTTAGTCTCCTCTCTCTGGTCTAGTGATTCTCAAAGGGTGGTACGTAGACCCGCTCAGGGTCTCCTGAGATACTTTCAGGGAATCCGTGGGTCAACTATCTTCGTGATAGAACAATATTATTTGCCTTTTTCACTGCATTGACATTGGTACTAATTGTGCAAAAGTGTGATGTTCTCTACTCTGCCCTTGTAATGAAAGATATGTGAGTTTCACTTTAAAATGTCCCTGATGAGGCAGTAAAACTTACTAATTTTATTAAGTTTTGAACCTATTGATAGTCATGTTTAAAGTATTCTGTAATGAAATGGGAAATAGGCACGAAGCACTTTTGCTTCATACTGAAATACCATGGTTGTTTTAAGGAAACACACTTGGGCAGTTTGAGTTACAAGCTGAACTAGTTGCTTATTTTATGGAACACCGTTTTTGCTGCAAGAATGACTGATGTGCAAAATATGTTTATTCATACTTGATTGTTTGGTAGGTGTTTTTTAAAAAATGAATAGAAAAAGCCTATCAGTATTCATCCAATTGATAGTGTTTCTTGCCAGAGTTAAAAGAGCTTTTAAGCAAAAATTAGAATTTTGGAGAACTTGCTTCATCCAGTGAGCTTGACAGCTTCCCAGTATGTAACAACTTTTCTGGTGGCCTATGTTGATATTAATGTCATTTTCTGATACAAATAATGAAATGTGTTAACATATGTATATAGTGGTCAACCAGTATTTTCCAAGTGGGTAAGAGATTCCTTAAAAGTACAGGAAGTCCAATTAATATTAACATTATAGAGTTTGAGAAGTTCATCTGTAAGATTGCAGAGACCAGGGACGCCTGGATGGTTCAGTAAGTTAAGCGTCCAGCTCTTGGTCTCAGCTCTGGTCTTGATCTCAGTGTTGTGAGTTCAGGCCTTGCAATGGCTTGAACTATGTGGAGCCTACTTTTAAAAAAAAACAACAAAAGATTTCAGACACCAGATTGCAGATAATCTTCAAAAAAAATATTACCACTTGCCAAAGTTTTTGAATATGTAAGACTATTAAAATATTCCCTTTCCAACTGCGTATCTGTGATAGGCCAGATTTTTTTGGTAAAGCTCTTCCAAAACAACATCCTGCAACACACAATGTGGAGATGGAAAGGACAATACAATTACCCTCTTTGATAAGCCAGATTATTTGTTTATGTATTTATTCATTCATTCATTCATTCATTCATTTATTTGACAGAGAGAGACACAGCGAGAGAGGGAACACAAGCAGGGGGAGTGGGAGAGGGAGAAGCAGGCTTCCCTCTGAGCAGGGAGCCCGATGCAGGGCTCAATCCCAGGACCCTGGGATCATGACCTGAGCTGAAGGCAGACGCTTAACGACTGAGCCACCCAAGCGTCCCGATAAGCCAGATTTTTGAATTTTGCAAAAATGTAAAACATTGCCACTGTCATAAAGTTATTTTTGTCTGAAGTCGGTTATTTTTCATCAGAGTATTTTATTTCTATCTAATGAATTTATTACTATTACATGAGTTATTCTCATCCTAAAATTTCTGCTATTATGAATATCTATCTACAACCAACATAGATGAAAGTTCTTTAAGAGTTCTTAATCATTTTATTTGTTTAAAGATTCTATTACTTGATTTTATTTTACACTAGGTGGCAGGCACAAAGCGATCCTCCTTAATAAAGTTGACAATTAGCTTCACTCAGAACACTTAATAATGCACCTAAAAAAAAAGTATTCATCTTACAAATTGTTCTGCAATCCAAATATACAATAGCTTGGAAAACAACATTTAGAAAACAAAAGCCAATGTAAAAAGACAGATTAAAACAACTAGAACAGTACAGGTCTCATGTGGCTCTGATTTTACAGCTTTCTTACTACGTCATCAGTGTCCGCAATCTGTTCCTTCCACTGGCTGCATTGCTCGGGATTTAAAGAAATACCTTTTCTTCCAGGTTTCATTTCACCTTCTGGATCCATCCAATATTCTCTAATATCAATTAGGACTTTCCCTTTAAAGTTGCGAGCACTGGCGTAGCTCACTTTCCCAGTCTGGAGCATGTTCCCACCGCTGCCCCTGCCGCTCTGCTCAGAGGATGACCGGGCTCTCAGAGTGTCACCAGTCTGCCTTCTTCACAGGTTCTTCTGGAGCAACTTGTTTTTTCCGCTTAAACTTTTTGTCAGTCTCACTGTCAGAATCGCTGCCAGAAGAGCTTGAAGAAACAAGTTCCTTTGATTGAGGCATTGCTCCGCTCTCGCAGCTGAACTGCCTTCTCGCTCGCTTGCACCTGACTGAGAACCGCGAGTTCTTAATCATTTTAAAGATATATAGAGGGGTGTTTGGATTGAGAAATGTTCCTCCAGCCACCTTATTCCTCTAGTTCCTCCAATGTGCCATACTTCTTCCTACTGGAGAGATTTCACTCATGTTGTTTCTTTTGCCAGGTTTCCCCTGCTTGGAATAAGTACGTAAAAATGTCATTCTTCCCATAAATCTCATCACCTCATCATGAAAGTATTTTATTACTCCTTGGCTTAGACTGATTTCCCCTGGACTTATTAGTCCTTTGAACTTCTTTTAAGTAAAACATAGCACTTTTTTTTTTTTTAGTTTTTACTTAAATTCCCATTAGTTAACATACAGTGTAATATTAGTTTCAGATGTACAATTTAGTGACTCAACACTTACTTAAAACACCTGGTACTCATCACAAGTGCCCTCCTTGATCCCCAACACCTGTTTAACCCATCTCCCCCTCCACCTCCCATATGGTAACCGTAAGTTTGTTCTCTTAGAGTCTGTTTCTAGGTTTGCCTCTCTCTTTTTTTCCCCCTGTGTTCATTTGCTTTGTTTCTTAAATTCCACATGAGTGAAATTATGGTATTTGTCTTTCTCTGACTGACTGACTTCACTTAACATAATACTCTCTAGCTCCATCCATGTCATTGTAAATGGCAAGATCTCATTCTTTTTTATGTCTGAGTAATATTCCATTGTATACACCATATCTTCTTTATCCTTTCATCAGTCAATGGACATTTGGGATCTTTCCATAATTTGGCTATTGTAGATAATCTGCTATATGCATTGGGGTGTGTGTATCCTTTGAATTAGTATTTTTGTATTCTTTGGGTAAATACTTTGTACTGCAAATGCTAGATTGTAGGGTAAGCACTTTTTTTAAAGTTCAGATTATGATTAGTTGTCTAGTGCCTAGTAACCTATAACACAGAGTAGGTGTTTAATGAGAACTGGGGCCTGTCCTTTTCTCATGTATTTCTCATGTCTAGTATTAAGTGCTCAATAAATACTTTTTTTTTTTTTAACATGTGTCAGGTCCTATGTTGTGCATGAAATGTTGGAGAACAGGGTTATGACAATTTAGTCTTGCATTTAATTTAGTCCTTCAGATGTTTATAGTTTTGTATCTCCCCATTCTTTCCATCTTTGGTTTCTGTTTAATTTTATCTATTAAAGAATTCTGTTTAAAGCAGCGCTAATTCCAGAAAATTTGGACAGTACTGATAATAACCCCTTCCCCCATACCACATAACATTTTTAATTCTTTTGTGTTCTTCTGTCTTGTCGTCTTGCTGTGGTTTTACGGTTCGCATAGTTGTGATCATGTGAATTATTTTATTTTAATTCTTTTCAACTACATAGGCTAATTTAAACTACAGTTGACCCTTCAACAACAAGGGTTTGAACTGTGTGGGTCCACTTATATGTGGAATTATTTTCGATAAATAGAGTGCAGTACTGTAAAAGTATTTTCACTTCTTTATCATTTTCTTATTAACATTTTCTTTTCTCCAGCTTACTTTATTATAAGAATAAAGTATATAATACATATAACATGAAAATTATATGTTAATCAACTGTGTTATCTGTAAGGCTTCTGGTCGACAGTAGGATAGAAGTAGTTAAGTTGTGGGGGAGTCAAAAGTTACATGTGGATTTTTGCCTGTGAGCTTGGCTGGCACCCCAACCTCAGCATTGTTCAAGGGTCAGATGTATTTTCATGATTATAAAGTAGTAGGCCTCATTCTAAAATTGATAATATATACAAAATAAAAAGATGTATTTATAGATAAATCTTGATAATATTTTAGAATGTTTCTTCAGTTTTTACTTAGTGTCATATTTATACAGTTGACGTGAAATAATGTATTCTGATTTTATGCATTCTTAACAGAGTGTGTAATAGCTAATATTAGTAGCTGGTTCATTATTTTTTCCTCATTTAAAATCTAAATCACTTGTTACTGTTTCATATTAATGTGAATGGCCACTAAGTTGCTTTTATGCAACTCTGCTTTTTTTTTTAAATTTTATTATGTTATGTTAGTCACCATACAATACATCATTAGTTTTTGATGTAGTGATCCACGATTCATTGTTTGCGTATAACACCCAGTGCTCCATGCAGTACGTGCCCTCCTTAATACAACCATCACCAGGCTAACCCATCCCCCTACCCCCCTCCTCTCTAAAACCCTCAGATTGTTTCTCAGAGTCCATAGTCTCTCATGGTTCATCCCTCCCTCTGATTTCCCCCCCTTCATTTTTCCCTTCCTTCTCCTAATGTCCCTCTATGCTATTCCTTATGTTCCACAAATAAGTGAAACCATATGATAATTGACTTTCTCTGCTTGACTTATTTCACTTAGTATAATCTCCTCCAGTCCCATCCATGTTGATGTAAAAGTTGGGTATTCATCCTTTCTGATGGCTGAGTAATATTCCATTGTATATATGGACCACATCTTCTTTATCCATTCATCTGTTGAAGGGCATCTCGGCTCTTTCCACAGTTTGGCTATTGCGGACATGGCTGCTATGAACATTGGGGTGCATATGGCCCTTCTTTTCACTACATCTGTGTCTTTGGGGTAAATACCCAGGAGTGCAATTGCTGGGTCATAGGGTAGCTCTATTTTTAATTTTTTTGAGGCACCTCCACCCTGTTTTCCAAAGTGGCTGTACCAACTTGCATTTCCACCAACAGTGTAAGAGGGTTCCCCTTTATCCACAACCTCTCCAGCATTTGTTGTTTGTCACAAAATTGACAAAAATGTCAATTTTTGCCATTCTAACTTGTGTAAGGTGGTATCTCAATGTGGTTTTGATTTGGATTTCCCTGATGGCTAATGATGATGAACATTTTTTCATGTATCTGTTAGCCATTTGTATGTCTTCTTCGGAGAAGTGTCTGTTCATGTCTTCTGCCCATTTTTTTATTTGACTTGATTATTTGTTATTTATTTTCATTTTTTTCCCTCATTTCATTCTTTTTTCCTCATTTAAAATCCAAATCACTTGTTACTGTTTCATATTAATGTGAATGGCCACTCAGTTGCTTTTATGCAACTTTGCTTTTGCAGCATGGAAACAAGTATCTTCTGTTTATTAGTTTCCTTAATCCCGTGTCCTTTGTGGAAGCACTCTATAAGGGTTGTGTGTTTATTTATCTTGTCTAATTGAAATTGAAGTAGCAGCTATAAGTTTCCATATGACTGTTGCCTTTTAAAAATTAATTTACATAGCATAAAACTTGTCTCTTTAACAGGAAATGGAAAGGTCAGTAGTTGCACAGCTGCCGAAGGTAGTTTCACATCTCTCACTGGACTTCTAGAAGTTGAACCCCTGCACTTTACTTGTGTGTCCACTAGTGATGGCACCAGAATAGAAAGGGATGATGCAAGTACGTTTACTGGTATATACCTTCTTTTGTTATTCACTCTTTTCTATCATACATTTTATGCAGAAGTAAAATCAAAGTGATTTTTAAGTACTTAAATATCAGTTTATATTATATGTAAGTTCCTTTGGTGTCATGTTAAATAGAAACTTATTAATAGTGGGGAAAAAGCACAAGCATTTCATAGTTTTTTTTCTACCTTCTAAAACACTGTCTTAAATCCATTTGTTTTTATGTTTGTACATTTTTAGAAGCCCTTTAATTTGGAAAATATCAAACATAACAAAAGTAAAGGGAAAAGTATGATAGACTAGATTTCCTTTACCTAGCCTCAACTCTCCTCAACTGTTGGCCAGTCTTATGTGTAGTTTTGGCATCATAATGTTATTTCTTGCATTTAAAGCTCACAGAATATTTAAAGCTCACAGTATACAATATCTTTGAGAAGGTTGAGAAGAGTGAAGAGGGAATATTATTTTTCTAGATATTTTAAAGTACCTTCAGATATATGAATCAGTATTTGAAAGTGTTGAATATGTCATGTTATTGGTGTTTTAAATGAATCAATGGGAACTCTTGTTTTTTTATATACCTTCTTTTCTGTGATTTTTTTTCCCTTCACATCATAGGATCAGTATTTATACTTCTGTCTTGGTGCAAATAATTGAAATTTTTATAATTAAAAACATTGGATATGGTTTTATCTTTATCTTACAGTCACAGAAGAGTTTGAATATTGTCTTGAATGAATTCAGCTGTTGATGGTTTTGTGTTTTGTGGATTTCTTTTTGTTTTCATCAGCAGTGTAACAAAGTAAAAACAGTTTGCTTGAGAAGCTACAAAAAATTTATCTTAAGGGATTTTTTTTTTTTTTTAAGATTTTATCTATTTGACAGAGAGAGCACAAGCAGGGGGAGCAGCAGGGAGAGGGAGAAGCAGGCTCCCGCTCAGCAGGGAGCCCGATGTGGGGCTCGATCCCAGGACCCTGGGATCATGATCTGAGCCGAAGGCAGACGCTTAACCATCTGAGCCATCCAGGTGCCCCTTAAGAAGGGTTTTAAAAGGAAATTACCAGTTCTTCAAGTGCCTTCTTAAATTCAGAATCATCTTATGTTTTCTAATTGTGGAAGTAACCACTAAGTGAAATCTTTGGCTTATGTAATTTACGTGAGACTTTTCAATTAAAATCTAATCTTTCTCTTTTATAGGGATGCCAAAAGGATGAAATTTTGTGTTTGTTTTCTTGGATTGTTATAGTCACTTTGTAGAGACATACATGTACACTGGAATAGAAAAATACATGACAAGATATTGAATTTTCAGAGAACTCTTTTTGTTATAAATCACACTCTTTCTTGGAACTGTTTTGAAATTAAGGGTCTAAAATTCATGTGTTTGAGTAAGTAATGCATTTAGAAGGTATGAAATTTTATAACAGATGTAAGAGTAGGTTTGAAAAAGAGAAGTATTCCTTCACACTCCCTTTCCTCTCCTATAAAGCAAGCAATGGAACCAGTATCTTTTTTTTTTTTTTTTTAAGATTTTATTTATTTCTTTTTTGAGAGAGAGTGAGAGAGAGCACATGAAAGGGGGGAAGGGTCAGAGGGAGAAGCAGACTCACTGCTGAGCAGGGAGCCCGATGCCGGACTCGATCCCGGGACTCCAGGATCGTGACCTGAGCCAAAAGGCAGTCGCTTAACCAACTGAGCCACCCAGGCGCCCCTGCAACGAGTTTCTTTAATTTCCAGAGATAGTAGTGTGCCTATACAAGCAATCATATCTGTATTTCGCCCATAAATAAAACCACCACCAGCAGAGGGATTTTTATTAAATGTTAGGGCAAAGTCTTGGCTAGTGGTCATAAGTTGCTTAGAGGTGACTACAGTCTCTCAACTTCTTACTTACTTTTTTTGAAACATGTTAATTATGAAATATGATGCTCTTATGAAAAAATGCAGAAAACAATTGTATAACCAGCAATTTATGACAAACTGTCCATGTGACCACCAAATCAAAAAATAATATATCCAGCACTCTAAAAGGTATCTTCATGTCCCCTTCCACTTACTTTTCTCTCACTCTCTAAAAGGTAAACACTGTCCTAACTTTTAGAGTAGTCATTTCTTGGTTTTTGTTTGTTTCATTGTATAATCACTTAATTATGCATTTTTGATCGCTGGTTGAATAGAGCCTTTATAATATAAATTTGCTTTTATGTTTTTTTGATCTGCCTTCTGTTCAGTGTTATTATTGTTAAAGTCATCTGTATCAGGGCATGCAGTTACTTGGTTCTTTTTCATTGCTATTTAAGATTCTCTTGTCTGCATAAAACAAAATTTATGTGTCTACTATTGATTAGCGTACTATTGATTGCTATTTGGGTTATTCCACTGTGATGCTTTTAGTGCTACCGGATATACTGTTTTCTTGGATATGAATGTACAAGTTGATTTGCTGTTTCATAGGTTTTCCATATATTCAACTTTAGGAAGTAACATTACAGAAATGTACTTCTTAATTGCCAAATGTATGAGGATTTCCTAGTTATCTTGCTGTTGACTTTTATTTAAAGTGCTATAGGGTCAAAAATTACTCTGTCAGTCTTGTACACTGTGTTGGGAATTGTAGAGGATCAGTTTTTATAAATATTCCATGAATACATGACAATAATGTTTACTCTGTACTTGTTGGTGAAGTCTACTCTGTTTAGGCAAATTTGCTAATTGTGTTGCTCAAATTCTCTGTCTTTATTAACTCCTTGGTTTCTTTTAGTTCATAAGATCAGTATGTTAAATTCTTGTTGCAGCACCTGTGGAGGTGACTATTTGAGTTTCATCAGTCTCTATTTTATGTATTCTGAAACTACCATACAAGTTTAGAATGCTTGTATCTTTCTTGTGAATTTAATCTTCCATCATTAGGAATTATCTCTTTATCTCTGCTAAAATTACTAAAATTTTTCCTAAAATTACTGTGTTTAATATTTATATACTTTCCATCATTTTTTGGTTACTATTTGTATGATAAACATGTTTCCTTCTTTTTACTTTGAACTTACTCTTTCATAAGCACTTGTAGTTGCCTTTTAAAAAAAAAAAAAATTTATGTATTTGACAGAGAGAGAGTGGGAGCAGGAACACAAGCAAGGGGAGTGGGAGAGGGAGAAGTGGGCTTCCCATGGAGCAGGGAGCCCGATGCGGGGCTCGATCCCAAGACCCTGGGATCCTGACCTGAGCCAAAGGCAGACACTTAAGGACTGAGTCACCCAGGTGCCCCTGTAGTTGCTTTTTTTTTTATTCCAGTCTAATACTTTGTGTTTCAGTTGGAGTATTTATTTACATTTAATGTAATTACTAATGTATCTGTATTTAAATCTGCTATGTTTTTAATATACAAGTATTAGATTTCTCCTTTTGCTAGTTACATGTTTTTCTCTTTCCTTCTTCTTTTGGGTTTTTATATTTTTATTGAGCTATTTTTCTACTTTTTACTATTTTTAGCAGTTATCCCAGAGATCATAATATACACATACCCTTGATACTCAGAAGTCCAACTGCTTTTTGTACTATACAGTGCAAATATCTAGAACAGTTGTCACCTTCCTGATTTAGATGGTGTTGTGATTTTATACCTTAATTTTATGTGTATTTTATTCCCAAATACATTATGATAGTTTTTTATATTCAGTATTCATTTGGATTTGTCTTATAATTCCATTTCATCCTATCTTTTCCTTTCTTTGCTTTTGAACTGAAATCAAGTATGATTTTCTTTGTTTGAAAAATATTCTGTAAGATCTCTTTTTGTTCTGTCTACTGATGATGAATAAGCTTAGCTTTTTGGGGGAAATTTTCAAAATTATTAAAATAATTAGATGAACAAACCACACAGTCATTATCCAGATTCCAATATTATTGATGTTTTTCACATTTCTTTTAACTCTTCTTTTTCTTTGTTGAAGTACTTCAAAAGGAATCCTAGATATTATATCTTTTTTCCTTTATATATATATATATATATATAAAACATATAACTTTAAACAATGTGGATATTCTCTATAATAACTGATGCCATTGCCATTTTTTATCATAATATAAACTATAATTAATCCAGATGCATTTTTATCATAACCAAATAAATTAGCATAATCAATTCCATGTTATGGTCTGTTTCTCATACATAATTAAATAATTAAATTTATCTATCATAACAATACATTTTACATTTGGCTTATTAGATTTAGAGGTGTCCTCTTCATTCTTGAAGTATATTTTGACATAGAATTCTAGCTATTATTTCTCTTAGTGATTTAAAGATTATCTTTTATCTTACACTGTGTTTGTTAGACCTTACCTGTTGGTCTTAAAATTCCTCTTTTAAGGTCACTGTAAGTTCTCAAGCTGTTTTTGAGATTCATTCATATTGTCTTCTCCTTTCCCCTGCTGCCCCTTTTTTAATATTAAAGGTTTTATTCATTCATTCATTCATTCATTCGTCGGAGAGAGAGAGAGTGCACAAGCAGGGGAAGTGGCAGAGGGAGAAGGAGAGGGAGAAGCAGGCTTCCTGCTGAGCAGGAGCCCAATGTGGGACTCCATCCCAGGACCCTGAGATCATGACCTGAGCCAAAGGCAGACACTTAACTGACTGAGCCACCCAGGCATCCCTCCCCCACCCCTTTTTTAGCATTTTTCTATGATGTTGCTGTATGCTGTTTCATTTGTATTTATCCTGCTCAGGATTCATAAGGCTTCTTGAATCCTTACTTAATACCTTCTGTCAGCTTTAGAAATATCTCAGCCATTAACTGTGCAAATATTGTTTCTGGCTTGTTTTCTATCTTCACTCTTTTTGTATTTTTAATTTCATGTGTGTTTAAGGTGTATAATTTATTGGTTTGATGCATTTATGTATTATAGAATGATTACCACCATAGCAGTTCCAAGTGTGTTACACCTCATCAGTATAAATGATATAATTCTCAGTTTTTTAATCTCTCCTTTTACTATGTATGGGTATTTTTTTCTAATTCATCTTAGTTTACTAATTCTATCTTTTATGTAATTATTTATGGGGGGAAAAAGCACCCTTCTTACACTCTACCTCTTTTAGAAATTATGTCTCTGCTGTTGGCGTGGGTCTGTTTTTTTCCATTGTTCAATTTGTCTAGCCTTATGCCAGTACCTAATTGTCTCAATTATTATAACTTTATATTAAGCCTTGAAATCTGATAGTATACATTTGCCAGGGTTTTATTTTTTCTTCCTTCTTTTTTGGTAGATTTTAAAAATTGATTTAAAGCTTGTTGTGTAGTCATTATCAGTGTAATTCCAGAATATTTCCATTACTCCACAAAGAGATTTCATAGTCATTAGTAGTCACTCCCAGTTTCCCTTTCCCCGCCATCACCTATCACTAATCTGTGTTGTTGTTCTATGGATTTGCCTACCCCATACATTTGATATAAATGTGGAATCATATAGTTTGTGGCCCTTTTGTCTGGCTTCTTTCACTTAATATGTTTTCATATTTCATCCATTTAGCATGTATCAGTACATCATTTCTTTTTATGACTAAATAGTATTCCATTGTATGGATGTACCACTTTTAAAACAACTTATATATACCTCCTTTTGTTTATCTGCTGAGAAGTTAGCAGGCATTTGGGTTGTTACTTCTTTTTGTCTGTTAAGAAAAATACTGCCATGCAGCATATTTGTTTTCAGTTCTTGAGTATATACTTAGAAGTGGAATCCATCATTTTTCTTTTAGTTTTTCTTAAAGCTTCTATGTCTTTTTTATTTCCATTTTTCTCCAGTTTTATTGAGATATAATTGACATATAATTTTGAGCAAGTTTAAGGTATACAGTGTATTGGTTTGATATATTTATATATTATAAAATGACTACCACCATAGTATTAGCTAATACCTCTGTCCTGTCATGTAATTACCAGTTCTTTTTCTGTGGAGAAAACATTTAAGACTACTCTTAGCAACTTTCAGGTGTATAATACAGCATTATTAATTATCAGGATGCTGTACATTAGATCTCTGTATTTCCATTTAAATTTTTGAATCAGCTTGACAATTTATACACCAGAAAGCTTATTATTATTTTTTTTTAGAATTTGAATATAAATCAGTTCAGGAAAATTGACATCTAACTATTAAGCCTTTTATGGGGCACCTGGGTGGCTCAGTTGTTAAGCATCTGCCTTCGGCTCAGGTCATGATGCCAGGGTCCTGGGATCGAGCCCCGCATTGGGCTCCCTGCTCAGCAGGAAGCCGGCTTCTCCCTCTCCCACTCCCCCTGCTTGTGTTCCTTCTCTCGCTGCCTGTCTCTGTCAAATAAATAAATAAAATAAAATAAAAATAGTAAGCCTTTTACTTCATTAACATGGTATATTTAGTATATTTAGGTCTTCAGTTACTCCATGAGATGTTTTTTAGTTTTCACTGTTGATGTTTTGCACATCTCTTTTAGATTAATCCCTAGCTATGGGATTTTTTTAATGCTATTATAAGTGATATTTTTCTGAATTTTATTTCCATTTTTTTTGGTTGCTGGTGTATAGAAATATAACTGATTTGTGCATATTAATCTCCTATGTGGGGATACTGCTATATTAGCTTACTAATTCTTACAGTTTGTAGATTCTTAAGGACTTTTTATGGACACAATCATGGCATCTGTTAAGAGTTTTACTTTAGTGTTTTCCTAATCATTATAAAATTTAGTTCTTTTTCTTGCTCTTTTGTGCTTTCTAGGGCTTCCTGCATGATACTGAAAAAAAATGGTGGTCATAGTCATTTTTATTTTGTTCTCATCTCCATTATTTTTATATCTGGTTTTTGAGGCCCCTAGTGTAAAAATAAAAAAGATACTGAAAACTCAGACTGGGCAAAAGATTTTTAAAATTTGTTGTAGTAAGATGACTTATTTCTTTTGGATTGAGTGTTTTTGGTGACTTAATTCATTTTCCCATAAGTATTATTCAAGCATTGGATTTTAAAGTGAGTAAAGGGCTAAACTCCACATGGTTAATATTGAAAATTACTTTAATGACCCAAAAAGTACAAGTATAATATCAGTGCTTCAGTAAGTCTAATAATTACCCCTCTAGAGTTGGAATTAATAGCTGTTTCTTTGGTGGACCATTTGATGAAGCGGAGGTATTTCATTTTGGGGCACATAGCTTATGAGAGTTATGATTGCCCTTTCTTTGACCATGCTTGTGTAGTTGGATTCTTGAAAGTTAAGTGAAGTGTAGTATGGATGTTCTGTAATAAGTGTGTGGGTTTTGTTTGTTTTTTTTAAGTTAACACTTCCAATTGTAAGAGGCTATGTACAGTTTCATTTATTGCTATCTTGTTGATTAGAGCTTAATTTTTTTTAATAGTTTTTTTTAAATCCTGGCACAGTACAGCATTGTTAGATGTTAAAATAGGCTGTCAGATACCTGGGTGTTGTTTCCCGCCCACCTTTTCAGGTATTTATGAGCAAATGCTTTCCCTCAGCTTTAGATTCATTACCTGTAAAATGGGATAACAGTAGTACCTACCTGTGTGCCATTGCCAAGATGAAATGAGTTGATGTAAGTTCCGTGCTTAGGGCTGTGCCCTCCCATTGGCTTTGATTTCCCATAGTCCTTGGTTCCAACTCTAGTTCTGCCACTGTGAGCTCTACAGGTAACTTCTCTGAGCCATTAACTAAGAAACAGAGCAGAGTATCTGCTTTTCAGCGTTGTTCATCTGTTGGATATGTAATTAATTAAGACAGCGTCACATGGTAATGCACACCAAACATTTGCTACTATTGTAGCAG
The DNA here is from genome assembly GCF_011800145.1 of Mirounga leonina. Classification (NCBI taxonomy): domain Eukaryota; kingdom Metazoa; phylum Chordata; class Mammalia; order Carnivora; family Phocidae; genus Mirounga; species Mirounga leonina. Next base: position 18,786,667 of record NW_023270305.1, read on the forward strand.
TTATCCTTCCCCAATGTAACTTTCTAGTAAAGGCCTGTTATAATATCAGTTAATGCTGTTATTAAATTTGACCTTTACTTCTTATTTTGTGGTGACCTGTTTCATTAAGTTGTGAAATTAAGCTTTTACTTAGATTTTTCTAAAATGTTTTCCACAAATACTGGTAAATATTTAATCGGGAAAGAGTGATTTTTATAACGGATATTTGAGTAACATTGAAAAGGAAAGTCAAAGAAATTATTCAACTTATAGAAATTTCATACAGTCTTTAAGGATGATAATTTTGGGGGCACCTGGGTGGCTCAGTTATTAAGCATCTGCCTTCAGCTCAGGTTGTGATCCCAGTGTCCTGGGATGGAGCCCCACACTGGGCTCCCTGCTCAGCGGGAAGCCTGCTTCTCCCTCTCCACTCCCCCTGCTTGTGTTCCCTCTCTCCCGGTCTCTCTCTCTGTCAAATAAATAAATAAAATCTTGAAGGGAAGAAAAAAAAAAAGGATGATAATGTTCATGACTAAGCAGTATGTGCCAGAATTGACATAGGTCAAATCAGACCTATTTCTCTCCGTATTAGAGTTCTGGGGAGCATTTGGTAGGAAACAATTGCTTTACATATTCTCTGTGGGCCAGACTCCGTCTAGGCTATGCTTTGAAATGAGGAAATAGAAAGTATCATCAGATTTTTAAAATGATGTTCATATAATTGAAGGTGTTTTTGAGCTTTTGAGGGGAGGGAGAGGAGGTATTGCCAAAGGAAAACTTAGTAAAGCAAATTTCAGTTTATTTGTTATGCTCAAATTGTATAATAAGATTACTCTCATTTTGTGTTTTTATTTTAACCATATTAAATGAAATTTTTTATATGCTGAAAATATTTTTAAGCTCAAAACCATACTAATTTTTCTTTGATTTGGAAGTAGTTCCCAGATTCCTTAAACTTGAATACTGTTATTATCAATCAGTATGCTTTTACCATTAAGATTTTTCTACTGATACTCTATAGATTCTTACCTTTTAAAATGAAACTGGAATCTTCATGTCAAAATAGTATACTTGGAATGTGTTTCTATGAACCTTTTCCTCATCCCTTTTCTCCCCCCTTGTCTTATGCCAGTGAGTTCCTTCGGGGTTACTCCTGCAGTAGGTGGACTGTCATCGGGGACAGTTGGGGAAGCTTCGACAGCCCTGAGTTCAGCAGCCCAGGTAGCTTTGCAGTCTCTCTCTCATGCAATGGCATCAGCCGAGCAACAGCTGCAGGTGCTGCAAGAGAAACAGCAGCAGCTTTTGAAGCTTCAGCAACAGGTTGGAGACTCTTTGGCTCTTTGTTCATGCTGTCTCTAAACTTCAAAAGCTGAAAAAGTACTGTAAAAATGACCATTATTTTCATAAAGGAAAGTAGGTTGACCGATCTGAGCTAATCAGTTTCTACAAAAATGGAGGTAACGTCTTTGCGATATATCTAAATTTTAAAAAATAAATAAATTTTATTTGATAAATATCTGAGGGAATATAATTGATATTTTGCAGGGGCAGTCTCTGAGTAAAATCCATTCTGTTTCAACACTATTGGTCAAACGTTAGAGTTACCAGTTAGGATTTATACGGATTGGAGATCCTGAAACGTTTTAGAGATGAATTGAATTCACATGGATTAAAATTTAGTAATAATGGCAGATGCTTTGGCGATTTCATTGTAGTCTAAATGCAGTCTGTGTGATTGTAGGTGACATTATATTAGGTTAGGCACCATGAGAATCTACCTCCTCCTGTTAATATTTTGCTTTGAGGAGAATTTTGTTTCCTTATTTACATTTATTTGTTCTTCTTCATTTCCACCTTTGCTTTGTGGAAGTCCTTGTTCCCCAAAACACAGGAAATTATATATCAGATATTTAATGAAGTTAATATAGAGAAGAAATACTCAATTCATGTTGAGTCCATTTTTTAATCTAATTTCACTTTTCTTTCACTAAGATCTAGTTCATCAGATCATGTTTATCTCCGTAAGCTCTTTTCCTGGGTAGTACTCCCCACAGTTTGCGCAGGCAGGACTGGTCTATATGTTGTGGCTTTTACTTGTTTTGCAGAAAGCCAAGCTGGAAGCCAAGTTACATCAGACGACAGCTGCAGCAGCTGCTGCCGCGTCGGCAGCCTCCGCAGTAGGTCCTGTTCACAACTCCGTGCCTTCCAACCCAGCGGCGGCCCCCGGCTTCTTCATCCACCCATCTGATGTTATTCCACCCACTCCAAAAACAACACCACTGTTTATGACTCCACCACTCACCCCGCCCAATGAAGCAGTTTCTGTTGTGATTAATGCAGAGCTTGCACAGCTTTTCCCAGGCTCAGTTATTGATCCCCCAACAGTCAATCTTGCTGCACATAACAAAAATTCCAACAAGTCCAGAATGGTAAATTATTATATTTTAAGTAGGTGTTCGCTTAGACATTTAAAAATATTTTGATGTATATGCTAACCTGAGAAGGCAAACTTTTCTTATACCAACTTGAAACATCAAATTAGATTGTTTAAAGTATTACAGAATATACATCAGGAAATGAGACTTGTTAGTTTAATATTATGGCTATTAGCTTGTATAGAGCAAGAGTGGTATCAATATAGAGTTATACTTTTTTCTTTTCTAGAATCCACTTGGTTCTGGTCTAGCTCTCGCAATTTCTCATGCTTCACATTTTCTTCAACCTCCACCCCACCAGTCCATTATTATAGAGCGAATGCATTCAGGTAATCTTCAACTTTCTTAAAATATTTTTTCTTGCCTCGTCTGTCAGCCCTTTGAGTCTTAATAATTTTCTGTAGTTTGATTTTACTTTGCAAATAAATCCCATCTGTTCCTGGGTAAGTACATTTTACCAAGAATAAGCACTATATGAGGCTTATCTCTGTGCTCACCATGTTGAATGCAGGAGTGCTGCTGGGTAGGGTGGCAGTTTTATCCAGACCCTGAATCTGACCTGTATGTGAATCTTGCCTGTTGAACTGTGATGGACATAAGTATCTACTTCCATTGTAGCTGCTCAGTTATCATGATACTGGAAATTACAGTTCAGTATCCTAAGACCAGCACTCTGGTGTTGAAACCGTTTCCCAAAAATAGCAGATAGAATTACTGCTGATCTTAGTAACTGTGAGTAAGATTAATAACACTCCATGGTCTCGATAATTCAAATTTTACCCAAGTTTGTAGTCATACTTCTGTGCTAGTGACCTGTGACTGGGATAGGTGCTTTCAATTAGAGCACGTTTACAAAGTAAACTATGGGCAATTTTAACCTTATAATCCTGCCAAACTGTTAGTTCTTGGCTTGAGCTGCAGCAGAATTCAACAGAATCCTTCTGTGTTTTATAGCAGAGAATAATATGAATGTAATGCATACTGTCACCTTTCATCATATGAATAGTTGAACCATATTTGCTTTATTGCACTGGGCTGTTTCTTCTTTGGAAAAGAGAGTTTTTAAAAAAATAATAAAATAAAATTCTTCCTGATGTTTCCTATTCAACTAATCCTTCACTGGTATCGCCATTAGTGTCTGTAACATTTAGAATTGACTTGTTGATGTGCAGTGTTATGAAATGTGAGCAGTTGTTTACATTGCAGTTTGCTTTTTATCAATGGAATTGACTGTAGATTATAGAATTATGTTGTTTTTTAATGGTTTCTCTGTTTAGGAAAGTATTGGTAACTACCTTTTTCTACTTAACTAGCTCCATTGAAAATGGCATGGGTTCTAGCAGTTTAGTTGGGTCCCTTCACTGTACAGTGCCGCTCTTAAGTTTATTAAGTCCTCCTCATCCCAGTCTGGTAAAGAAGAAAAATAATTCTATTATTAATGATTCTGTCTACTGTTTGACTAATCGGTCTTATTCCGAAATGTGTATGAGATGAGAGATGCAAATCTGCTCTTTTTCCATTCCTCTCAGATCATTTTTACCTTTCATGAGTGTGAGCATCTCAACCATGCTGAGTGTGATTCTAGTGCTTACACAAAGAGGCATACTGGGGCCACACATTATTTTTTTTTTTTAATTTTAATAGGCTTGCTTTTTAATATTTTACAATATATTATAAATATCTATCCCTGTAAGTAACATATACTCAACAAAATTATTTTAAAAGGCTGCTTTGTACATTCTGTAATATAAATGTATCATAACTTATTTAACAAACCTCTATTTGTACATTTAATTCATGTTTTATTTTGCTATGAATATATATTTCTACATCCATTCCCATATCTGTTTTTTTTTGTTTTTTTTTTTAAGGTTTTATTTATTTGACAGAGAGAAAGACAGCCAAAGAGGGAACACAAGCAGGGGCAGTGGGAGAGGGAGGAGCAGGCTTCCCGCAGAGCAGGGAGCCTGATGCGGGGCTTGATCCCAGGACCCTGGGATCATGACCTGAGCCGAAGGCAGACACTTAACGACTAAGCCACCCAGGCGCCCCTCCCATATCTGTTTTTAAACTTTTTTTTCTTTTTTCTTTTTTTTTTAAATTTTATTATGTTATATTAGTCACCATACAATACATCATTAGTTTTTGATGTGGTGATCCACGATCCATTGTTTTCGTGTAACACCCAGTGCTCCGTGCAGTACGTGCCCTCCTTAATACCAATCCCCCCTCCCCTCTCCTCTCTGAAACTCTGTTTCTCAGACTCCATAGTCTCTGGGGCCACACTTTAGTGTGGCCCTTGAGAGTAAGCCATCGACTTCACCTGGTACTAAGTAGCTGAAGAGACAGTGATGTGTCAATACCTGGGCAAAAACATTATTTGAGATAAGCTGTGTCTCTCTTTATTGGAGGACCTTCCTAAGGGATTTTTTTAGTGGTAGTAATGACTACATGTGATTTCCGCCTTATACTTTTACTTTACATCAGAGCTGCAGTGTGAGATCTAACTCTGTAAGAAGTTAAACAAGGCTTGAGAAAACTAAAATGAAGCATATAATTTGATATCATTAATGCATCTACTGGGAAATTTAAAAAAAATGACCAGATGACTGAAAGAAGATCACATAGATACTTTTTAGAATTAATCCATATATTATTTTTGATAATAGTTTTTCAACTCTAATGTTTTAAATTAAGCTTGTATGTACAGTTGATTGCTGTCACAATAACAAATTTACTCTTGTATGCTTTTTACTTAAGTCTTAACTAGCATGGATTGAGGTTTCAGAAAATTTTTGAGGGCTACTTATTTACTTTCCCTCCCATCTTCTTGTAGTTTAATAAATTGATTTCATATTTAAGATGCATGTTCCCAACTGTTTTTGAATGCATCTTTTGGTTAATTGAAACAGTGGTGGTTTTTGTCAACTCTTGCTCTGTCTCTCTGATAGGAGCAAGGAGATTTGTGACCTTGGATTTTGGCAGACCAATACTGTTGACAGATGTATTGATTCCCACTTGTGGAGACTTGGCCTCCTTGTCAATTGACATTTGGACATTAGGAGAAGAGGTGGATGGGAGGCGTCTGGTAGTGGCAACTGATATAAGCACCCATTCACTAATTCTGCATGATTTGATACCACCTCCTGTGTGCAGATTTATGAAGGTAAAGAACTTCAAGACAATGAATTGATACGTTTTCCATGTTTCCAACAAGTTATGAAAGATATTCGGACATATAATTAAAAAGTATATCTTCTTAAATACATTGCTCACAATTTTATTTTTGCAGATGGATATGTATGTATATTCTTTTTTTTTTTTTTTTCCAGATCACTGTCATTGGACGTTATGGAAGTACAAATGCCAGAGCCAAAATCCCATTAGGATTTTACTACGGTCATACGTATATCTTGCCTTGGGAAAGCGAACTGAAGTTAATGCATGATCCTTTAAGGGGAGAGGGTGAATCTGCAAACCAACCAGAAATTGACCAGCACTTAGCAATGATGGTTGCTCTACAGGAGGATATACAGTGCAGGTTATTAGAAAATTGCAGTATATTTTAATCTTACTGAGACCCTTTATTTTTTATGTCTTACGTATATTTTTCAAGAAATGTCTTTGCATAGATGTATAGAAAAGAACAAAAGGATGGAGCACCTGGCTGGCTCAGTCAGAGGAACATGGGACTCTTGATCTCGGAGTTGGGCATTTGAGCCCCACGTTGGGTGTAGAGATTACTAAAAAAAATAAATAAACTTTAAAAAAGAAAAAGAAAAGAACAAAAGAAAGTAGGAAGCTAGAATGTTACAATATTTGATAAATTAAAATATTGTGATTAGATAATTGGCTTCATTTATTTAGTACTTAACAATTGACTAATTCTTTTTAATGGTTGTTAACATGTTTTAGAGATTTAATTTTTAGTGTATGTCTGTAAATATATATAAAACGGAACGTTGCAGGAATTATTTTGTACATTTATTTTTTATTTACAGGTATAACTTAGCTTGTCATCGACTGGAAACTCTTTTGCAAAGTATCGATCTTCCTCCTCTTAACAGTGCTAACAATGCACAGTACTTTTTGCGAAAACCAGACAAGGCAGTTGAAGAAGACAGTAGAGTTTTTTCTTCCTATCAAGATTGTATTCAGCTACAGCTTCAACTGAATTTGGCCCATAATGCAGTGCAGAGGCTCAAAGTAGCTCTTGGTGCAAGTCGGAAAATGTTAAGTGAAATGTCAGATCCAAAAGATTTAATTCAAACGTCTTCCACAGAGCAGTTGCGTACCATCATCAGATATTTATTGGACACTTTACTCAGTCTCCTTCACTCTTCCAATGGTTTGTATTTGGCTTCAGTTCTTTAAATGCTGGAAATGTGTTTGATATGATTTTGTTGCATGTTTTGTTGTTGTTAGTATTTTCTAGTATTGTTCATTTTGATATTCTTTCTAATGTATTTACGAAATGTGTTTGTAGGTTAACCCCTTCTTTTCCCCATATTTCTGCCTTTTTTTTTTGTTTTAAATGGATTTTCGATTATTTTTTTTCTTGGGTCTTGCTTTTGATGTGGTACATCATTTAGTTTGGCAAAATATTAAATATTGTTACTATGAAAACTCTTAATAAATTGTTAACAATATACTGTCATTTTCTAATCAAGAGCTATTTTTGATCATTACACGTGCACACACACAAACATACATACTCAACTCTCTGAATCACCCAACGCCACACATAAGAAATGTAGTTGATTCAGGTGCTAGCTTTTGTCCTCTCCCAGTATCTAACAATTAAAATTCTACATAGGAAGAATAACTCAGTGAAGAGCAAAATAAATAGAATGTAATTGGTTACTGGTTGCTAGTGAAGAAAGCGTATTTATGTCCCTACTGATACTACAGCATACATTTACATAGGAAATTTTATTGTTTTCTCTTTTGTAATAGGACACTCTGTTCCTGCAGTTTTGCAGAGCACATTTCATGCCCAGGCCTGTGAAGAGCTTTTTAAACACTTGTGCATCAGTGGAACCCCCAAGATACGGTTGCACACTGGCCTTCTACTTGTTCAGCTCTGTGGTGGTGAAAGATGGTGGGGTCAGTTTCTTTCTAATGTTCTTCAGGAGTTGTACAATTCAGAGCAGCTTCTCATCTTTCCGCAAGATAGGTAGGTCAGAAAATATTGGAGTTGTTTTTATTAGTAATTTCTACTTTTCACAGTTAGGGTTCAGATTTTGAAATTCTGTGTGTGTGGCTCAATCCTGAGCAGAGAAATGAAGCACGTCTTTCCAGGGTTTGGGAATGCCCAGTGAAGCACGTATTGAAGAAGATTATACATGATACAACTAGACTACATTCTTTAGTTTCCTGGCTGCATCTGTGGAGTTCGTAGATCTGTGTTTACTAGTATTTCCTAACAGATTATGTTACTTTATGTGTTAAGTGTATTCTTTTGAGACTATGATAAAATTCTCTGCTTGATTTCTTATGGATATAGTTAGGAAGTAGAACCAAGAGTTTGAAAAGAGCTAATTTTAACATTGTAGCTCCAGATATAAATCGTGCTAAGAACCACATATCCTGTCATTTGTCTATTAAATTTCAGTGTGAATTATTTTTTTAAAGGAGCATATTGATTCAAACTGGTATTTTACTCATATCTCTTTTTTAGGGTCTTCATGTTACTTTCCTGCATTGGTCAAAGATCACTTAGTAATAGTGGAGTATTAGAAAGCTTACTTAATCTGTTGGATAATTTATTGTCACCTCTTCAGCCACAGTTACCCATGCATAGGAGGACAGAAGGTATTATTTAAAGTGGTCGTCTTTAGTAAAAACATAAGATTCCTATAAATACTGCTTTTATAAAATGGCTAGTGTGAAGTACTTTAATATCACTGTACATTTTGTTAATACTTTTATGCTATAGACTTTTAAGAATGTAGGCTTTCATGTGATTGACTGCCATATGATTATTGCTTTATAAATCTATTATGTTTTCATTATTTGAATTTTGAACTTGGGAACTATTATGTTTTTTCTGTACTGTTATAATGAAAATCAGTCTCTCTTAATTAAAAGTTTCAATTTTAGGCACAGTTGCTTTTCTCATCATTCATAATGTATTTCATTTGAGCAACAAAATTGTTATTGGAACAAAAACTTTAGAACTTAGTTTAAAACTATATGATTGGGAAAGAGAGATTTTTTTTTTTTATTTAGTTACCCGAAAGTCTAAGAATAGGACCTTATACCTTGTTTCCTAGTTTATAAATTATTATCTCTTGGATTCAGCCTATAATCAAGAATCTATTTTCATACCATAAAACATTTGTCTTCCATTAGATTCAATGTGTTTGTCAATTTGTGGCCATAGGTTCTAGTTTTGAGGCTTATTATAAATAAATATTAATGTTAGTAGTGATAATGGTATATTTTGAATTTATAAAATGTTTTATCTCATAATTATCTTCTCAGACTTCATTAGAACTCTTAGAGTCACCTGATTATTTTTTCCACTGTCATCTGTATATAGGAGTACTAGATATTCCCATGATCAGTTGGGTTGTGATGCTGGTGTCCAGGTTGCTGGATTATGTGGCCACTGTTGAAGATGAAGCAGCAGCTGCAAAAAAGCCTATGAATGGTAAAGACAGGGAGAGGTTTCTGACAGGTATCAGAAGTTTATAATAATCTGTTGGTGGGGATTTTGAGTGACTACGCAGTTGTTCCAGAACTGGCTATTGGCCTGGAGGTTCCAGCTGTATGTAATTTATGTAAAATGTGAATTAAATTTACTAGGAATCTGTTTTAAGGATAGAACTTATTTTTGAGGGACTTAATGGACAAGCCCCTTATCTGAGCATGACTTTTAGTTTCTAGATACAAGCATGTCCTTCATGAGATTTTTTTCCCATGCTCATTTAAACACTTTCTAATACCATACATGTAAGTGAATTTATGAGGAGGAAATCTGGGAAGAGTTCTTTATGTTCTTTGAGTGTAGTGTGTCATTCTATTTGTCATTATGAAGTAGAGTTCTAATTAGGTATAAAGAGCTTTTATGCTTAGATATGGAAATTCCCAGATTTTGTTTGTTTGTTTCAGTCTTTCTCATAAATATTTGAGGCATAGAAAAATTTTAAAATTAAATGAAATCCAACTGCAAGACAAATTATTTTCTTCCCTACTTCCAAGCTAACAACACTTTTCATAACGGTTTTGAAATAGCTACATCTTATTTCTAAATACAGCCATTAAGTGCCATAAATTTTTAATTTTACACATTGTCAGGATTCTAGTATTAAAAAAAGGTCCCTTGAGGTGTTTTATAGATAGATGAATCAATTGGTTATGGTGCACATTATGTTTGGGAAAAGGGTGGGGGATTTCTTCCATGTAGAGGGAAAATGTCTTAAATATTTAGAGTCTATGGGTCAGTTCACTCATAGGATATAGAGGTATCTATACAGTTATGTGTAACTACCATATAAACTTGGAATATTACAGTATTGGAGATCTTAGTTTTTATTTATATCATTCAGATACTGTGGAAACACATTGGTGGAAGACATTTTTTTGTAGGTTTTGAAGAATTTGAACTGACTTAAGAAATGGATAGTAGATAATAGGAAAAGATGTCTTTAGTTTAAGCCGGCATGAACAAGTAATGGAGATGAGTCAAATGTGATGTTGAGCAGAAGAATGATACTTGAAGTAATAGTCTGGACACATTTTTAAAAATGAGAAAAAGTAGAGCTACACAGCGTGATTTTTGAACTTATTTTTGCAGTCATTAAAATGTCAGATTATTGAATATCCTCTTTTTGGGTCCTTACACGAAAGCATGGGTTTGAAATAGGCAGCAGTGAGCATTTGTTGTTGTTTGAATTGAGTTACCTCAGAGGTGTGTTCTACAAAAATTAATCTTAAACAATTGTGGAGAAAGATAGCTGTTATCTTAAAGGAAAGAGTAGAGACAGAAAACTCTGATCTTAAAGTCATTTAGGGTCTAGATTAGACTTTCTAGGGTCAAATCTTACTACCGATTTCTTTATAATGGTTCATTTTCTTTAAAACTGCTTTGTCGTGATTGACACATTTATAAATTTGTGTTTTCTGGGTATGTAAAGTACTTTAAAATCACATTTAATAGAATTACTAATAACACTTTTTCTTGCTCTTATAGGTAACCAGTGGAGTTTTATTAACAATAATCTGCACACTCAGAGCATAAATAGGTCTTCCAAAGGCAGTAGTAGCCTTGATAGATTATATTCCAGAAAAATCAGAAAGCAGCTAGTTCATCATAAACAGGTAATTTTCAATATGCTTTTTTAATTTTAATGTTTGAGAACATTGCTTTAGGTTGCATAAGATAGACTTGTTATCAGATGTTAGGTATGCTATTTAGGGAGGTACTTAGGGAAATTGTTTAACAGTTTTGAGACTGAGCTTCCTTATTTGTAAGATGGCAACAATTTATAGTTTATGGATTTTTGGTGAGGTCCTTTAAAGTGTCTACTTCTTGGGGCACCTAGGTGGCTCAGATGGTTCAGCATCTGCCTTCAGCTTAGGTCATGATCCCAGGGTCCTGGGATCGAGCCCTACATTGGGCTCCTGGCTCAGCGGGGAGCCTGCTTCTCCCTCTCCCCCTCTCCCCAGCTCATGCTCTCTCTCTCTCTCTATCTCTGTCAGATGAATAAATTTAAAAAAAAATCTTAAAAAAATAAAGTGTCTACTTCTTCCCATCTCTATTAATACTGTTTTAAGTAAGAGGCCATCATTTTTCTTTGTCTAGTCATAAGGTGTCTCTCTTTGTTCTTTCTCAATCCTTATCTTACCTTTCTTTCTTGAATTCTTAATAGCTTCCAGTAGACCTGTGCTTGAAGGACACAGTCCTTAACATGGCTTCAGGGTGTCTGTCATGGGTCCCTCTTGGTAACTTACAGGTTTGAATTTTAGTCTAGCCATATTGAATTTGAATTCATGAACCACCAACCCCAGTTTTCTCATCCAGGACTTTTGCATGTGGTAAGTTTCTCTCCCCACCAACCCCCAACCACATAGTATACTCTTTTGCTTAGATAACCTAACTTACTAGACATTAGTTTATAATCACTTCGTCAAAGAGGTCTTCTCTGTTTTCCAAATTAGGATAGTACCCCATACAGTATATTCCCCATGTGTCCTATACTTTATCCTTTGATTATATTCGTCATAAATTTGGTAGGAATTCTTTTATTTTGTTAACATGAAATATGTGAGTTTCACTGTGAGTAAATCATTTCTTAAAGTATTGTTAGGAGTCATGCAGAGTGCTCTTTTATACCTGGCTTTTTTTGCTCAAACTGATTTTTTTGCGATTCATCCATATTGATTATATCGGTGGTTCTTCTTTTATTCTTGACCACTATTCTATTAATGTTCCAGAATCTCTTTATCCATTTGCCTGTTGATGAACCCTTTAGTGTTGGTTTTTTCTTTTTGAAATACAAACAAATGCGCATATATGTTTCTTCTTCTGCTTATCATGCAAACATTTGCATGTACTCACACTCAGTCTTTCTTTCACACAAAGTCATGTATTAGAATGTGGTTTTTAATACGGGACACCTGTGCATATATCTTCTTTTTTTTCTCACTTGGTTCCATGATTCCTTTTGAAATTGCACATAGAATTTGTTTGATATGCATTTTACTGTGTAGAAGTGAATTTATAGCTGATGTCAGATTCTTATGAGCCATTACTTTATTATTACTACTTTTTAAAATGGGTCTTTCTCTTTCTCTTCCGGTATATACAAAGTTAAATACTATATCCTTGATACATAGTATGGAGCCTAGTGTGTTGTCAATAAATATTTGTATAATTGATTTAAACTGTAATAGAGTTTATATGAAAATCCTTCAGATCGGACAAGTTTGTGAAAGCTTTAGTCCTTCTTAAAAACATGGGCTTAGCACTAAATTATTTATTTTCACTTACAGGTTTTTCATCTGTGAGCTAACTGTTTGATCTTTTGCAGGAAAAATGATGTGAAGCTTTTCCCTCAACTCTTTTATTTTTTGACTCTTAACTAATTTTAGGTGGTAATAATTTGCATCCTTTCAAAATCAGCTAATTTTATTGAACACTTGACATTTATGCTTGCTGTATTTAATTTAGGATATGAAGTTGGAAAACAAACCTAGAGTATAATCCCAGTAGATTTTTCTTAGTAAAATATTACTATTTTATTCTTTACTATGAAAGACATTATTGGAACTGGCAAAACTGGAAGTGGGGTGTGAGGCATAGTTGGTAGTCGTGTAGCAATATTCTCTGATTTTGATGGTTTTATTATGGTTTGCAGGAAAGGATCTTGTTTCTAGGAAATAGACACAAATATTCAAGTTGGCTGGCCATTAGGTTGCCAGCTTATTCTCAAATAGTTTAGGGAGAAAATGTCTTTTTACAGTAATTAAAGTTGGTGACTAAGATTGTGGTTGTTTTGAAATAAATTAAAAATTATTTTTTTATTGTAACTGTCAACGTGGTTATTGTAGAACTTTTAGGACAGTTTTCTGAAAATACTGATTTATAGTAGTTCTTACACACACACATACGTTGATTATCTAATAAATGTGCATGCTGTTTTTAATTTAGGATACATTTTTCTTCATATATGGAGATTACAGCCCAGGGAATATTTCTTTATATTAGTTAATTTTTTTCCTGATAACAAAAATATCTATCAAAAATAGAAATTAAGGAATGTTCTCTGAAGAAGTAGGTTTATTAAGTTCTTAACTAAATTATTCATTTATAATTATGGCTATTACTTTTTAGTGACTTTCTATTTAGAGTAATGTTCCGCCCTACATGGAGAGGTGGTTAAGTCATTCAGTGGATTTTTAAGGTCTTCTTTGCAGACATTTTTTTTCTTTGTTTTGGTCAGTTGCTACTGACTATTGTTTGTGAGGGGTTAGCGATTGGGCAGGTGGGATTGGAGGGACATGGGTGGGCAATATAAAAGGACAGCATGAGAGAACCTAGTGGTGATGATACTGTAGTGGTGGTTCATGTGTCCACACATATGTAGAATTAGTGCACAGACATACACTCAAATGAGTAGAGATGAAACTGGAGAAATCTGAATAAAATTGGTGAAATTTTACAGCGTCAGTACTCTGTTGTGGTATTATAGCTTTACAAATTGTTATCTTTGGAGGAAATTGGGTAAAGTGTATAAGAGATCTCTCTTATTTCTTATAACTACATATCTACAGTTATCCTGCTAAATTTTTTAATTAATAAAGAGCATAGACATTCTAAAAAGTGTACTACTCTTGAGGGAGATTGCCATAAAAACAAAGCTAAGAATATTGTGCAATAAAAATGTTTTGCCCATATATTTAAAAACACTTACTTTCCTCCAGAAAGTATCTATCAGTCTCATTAGTGGCTTACATAAAGTTTTCCACTTACTTCCCTTTTGCCATGGACGAGGAATTACGTCTTAATCATAACATGGAGAGATCAGTTGGGATTTGGAAATGACTTATCAGCAACACAGTTAAAACTAAATCTTTCAGGGAATTATTTATTCCATTAGTCGGATGTATGAAATCTGTGAAGCATATAATAATTTACTTTGTTGTTTTTAACACTGTTAGGTTAATTTGGGTTAAAAAGTTAGATTAATTTTCCTCTTTTTTTTTTTTTTTTAAAGCAACTTAACCTATTAAAAGCTAAACAGAAAGCTTTGGTGGAACAGATGGAAAAAGAAAAAATACAAAGTAACAAAGGATCATCATATAAACTTCTGGTAGAGCAAGCAAAACTAAAGCAGGCTACCTCAAAGGTATGATTTTCACTTTTTAATGTAATTATTTTGGAAGAGTCACTTTCCTTTTTAATATTTTTAATTGAGTAGTTTATTTTTTTTGAGTAGTTAAATATTTTTAATAATGATAAGAAACTTAAAGTTTTGCTGTTCTGCTTATTAATGAAAAAAGCTATTCTAACCCCCTTTTTTTTTGAGGGAAGGTAGCTCAAGGAAATGGACTTACATTATGTTTCCAGTGTGCTTCCTTTAAAGTGGATTGCATGCCAGTAAATTGAAGATAAAAGATTCAGGGAAATGTATAGTTTTCTTAATGTGTTCTTTCTAAGAAAATTAAATCCGTTGATTTTTAAATAAAATTTTAAAATACAACTTAACATGTATTTTTTAACACATATAGCAACCAGTTTTGTTTATCATTTTCTCTAAATATGAAGTTATAGTTATTCCGTCACATTTTGAGATAACTTAATACCCTATACTTAAAAGTTACGTTACATAGGTTTCTTTATCCATCCACCTTTTATGAATTATGTTTAGGATATTTTGGTAATTGTTATTCAAGATGTTAGATTTGACCTAATGTAGTCTTAATGTAGAATTTCACTTTTCTGGAATTCTATTATATATCCTGTACTTTACTCTCAACAGGACTTTAGGTATATTGGTCAGTAGAGCTTTTAATAATCTTATTTTGAAGCTTATGGTTTATCTAAAATTTTATCCTGTAGAATTTGTGAATTTTGAGTGAATATTTTCATTCCATAAATAAATTTATACTGAAAGAATTTTCATTCAGTAAATACTGATTTAAAAATAGTAAATTTTTCTATGCAGCACTTCAAGGATTTAATTCGGCTACGTCGGACAGCAGAATGGTCCCGTTCTAATTTAGACACAGAAGTTACAACAACAAAAGAAAGTGCAGAGATAGAACCACTTCCATTTACCCTGGCACATGAACGTTGTATTTCAGTAGTGCAGAAACTTACGCTGTTTCTCCTTTCCATGGATTTTACATGTCATGCAGATCTCTTACTGTTTGTTTGTAAGGTAAGTAAACTAATAGGCATAATTTATAATTACAGACTGAGAGGGTAAGAAAAAGAAAGGTTGCATACTTTAACTGGTTTTTGATTAAGAGTAGTAATAGTTCTTTTATTGGTTTTCCTTACATAAGTCAGGTTTTTTTTATTGTGCCTTGAAAGACTTAAAAAATATTTTGTCACTTACTTAAGAGATGTGATTTCTTAGGAGATGTGATTTATATTTTAACCTAGTTAAAACTAATAGAGATTTGAAATGTACATAAGGTGGGTATGTCTATCTCCAAGCTGCCTTTTCTCTATTAATTAAAATAGGAAATATACAAGTAAGTGTCATTATGGTAATGAAGGGGTTTTAATACCCTGAAGGCTTTCTTGTAGCATATTCATTGTTCTTAAAAATTATTTTTAACTATTCCACATGTGAGTGGGGGCAGGAGCAGAGGGAGAGAAGCTCACGCAGACTCGCCTCTGAGCATGGAGCCCAAAGCAGGCTGATCTCACAACCCAGACTCATAAGATTGTGACCTGACCCGAAATCACAAGTCAGACACTTAACCGACTGAACCACCCAGGCGCCCCACTATTCCACAGTTTTTAATGAGATTTTAATATTTGATCATGAAAATGCATTTCTTTGTATTTCATCTCAAGCAACTGTTTGACACCAAAAACATATCTCATCAGTGAGAAGTATTATTCCAACAGTTTGTTTTTAGAGAAAACATATGTAATTGCTATAATTTCATAAAATGTATTGCAGGTTCTTGCACGTATTGCAAATGCCACGAGGCCAACTATACATCTGTGTGAGATTGTGAATGAACCACAACTGGAAAGACTACTCTTACTTTTGGTTGGAACTGACTTCAATAGAGGAGATATATCTTGGGGTGGTGCTTGGGCTCAGTATTCCTTAACTTGTATGCTACAGGATATATTAGCAGGTTTGTCCGGATTCCGTTTTCATAGTATGTCCACATAAGCTTGTCATAGCTTGAATAAGTAACATTTAAAAGGAACTGGAACCCCCCGAAGTGAAAAAGGTCTGTTTAGTATTACAGCAGCAGCAACTATTTAGAATTACTTTTGTATTTAATTATGTTGACATGTATAAATGTTAAGTCTTTATGGAGGAGTTAGGTTGTTAGAGCAAAGGAATATTATAGCTAGTCAGTTTCATTATTAATATCAGTAATAGGCTGCTTATTAGTACTTTATGTGGCCTTGAGGACTCTTTGTGCCTTAATCTTTTCATCTGTAGAATAAGGACAATGATAGTACCTTCCTTATAAAGTTGTTTTGAATAAGTGAGTTAATATATGTAAAGTGATTCATATTACACATTTTGTGTAAACATACTAGTTACTTGTCTTTAACATTTGAAGGTAGTGCAGTGGGTCCTAGCATTATCTTAGGTAGGTGGGGAATATTTTGCCAAAGATTCTTTTATAGTTTGTAGCACATACATGCCATCATTCTCTAAACGGGAGGAAAAATATGCTTTAATCTGCTTTAGAGGTCTGGTAAGAAATTATTAAGACAGGACTGTTTTCTTTTGTACAGGGGAGTTGCTGGCTCCGGTAGCTGCAGAAGCCATGGAGGAGGGAGCAGTGAGCGATGACGTAGCTGCAACAGCCGGGGACTCCGATGACTCCCTGCAGCAGTCTTCGGTTCAGTTGTTGGAAACTATAGATGAACCTTTGACACATGATATAACGGGTACATTCCTTAAATTCTATTTTATTTAAGATAGTCTTGGCACTCTTTTTTTTTTTTTTAAATGAAAATACATTTTGAAATTAAGAATTTTAGTGACGTAGATAATTAATTTTCGTATTTTTGTCTTAGGGCTTTGGCCTTAGTAACCACATTAGTTAAATATAATAAATATGTTTCAGTTTGATTCTCTGAATGAATGCTTGTTATAATGAAACACTGTCCTCTCATAATGTCCTAATTATTTTGGTATGGTTTGATTTGGCTGTGTTAAAGAAAATGTAATCTAGAAAACAGTTAAAGATACACATTGGTGAAGATAGCAAAGTTAAAAGTTCTTACTCTTTAAGATCCAGCTTTTTCAGTGAATTTTCTTTCTTTTTTCTTTCTTTGTTTTCTGCCTTTTTAAAAACTGTATGTGTATCTTAGTGTATACAGTCTTTGCGCCTTACTTTTTGAAGAGGGTATTTTAGTTACTGCCGTGTATGTTGCAGGGGCTGTGGTCATTTCACCCGTTTGTCATTTCTCAGTCTTAGGTTCTCTAATCATTTTAGCCTTTTTCTGTGATATGCCCTTTATCTGGAATAGACTTCCTTCTCTTGTTTGCAAGATGAACTCCTTATCTAAGATTCACGTAAAGCTTGTCCTCCTCCAATAAGCTTTTTCCACCAGCACCAGCAACAGTGTTGGAGGCTGCCTTTGGCGCTGCCGTCTGCTCTGGACCGTTTGTGATAGTACTTACCGTGCTATAGTTGGTTTAATTTCTGTAGTGTATCCTCATCTCTGGACTTCAGTTAATTTATTGGAGAGCAGAAATTTGTTTTATTAATCTTCACATACTCAAACCCTAGTACAGGCTGGCATGTGCTAGGCATTCTATATGTTGAATAAGAGGGTGAGAAGGATGGGAAAGTAAGGTTTATTGAGGTTTATTGTAAGGCATAGAAGTTTAGTAAAGATCTTTGAGACATCTCAGAGCAAAATAATTTCTAAATAAAGAATGGAAAAATAAGGTGATTAGCAGCTTTTCCTGTAGGAGCTGCCGGGTTGAGAGGAGCATGACCCTCTCCTACCCCCGTGATGGCGTGTGCTCATCCACTGATAACAGTGTACTCTGAAAAGGGGGAATCATCTGGCAAAAATGTTACTTTGCCTCCTGTGTTCAGGGCTCCGATTTGACCTGAAATTGTGAACTTCGTTCATACCAACTTGTGCAAAAACAACAAGCTGTTAGTGAATTAGCAAGTCATCAAACCAGTTCTGAGTCTTGGGATATTGGCAGAATTCACATCCCCAGAGTTTGAGGTGGTGGGACTCACCGTTCTGCCAAGGGTGCTTTTAGAAATATGTGTGTCGTGGGGCCTGCGTGTTTGTACCAAACAAAACCTGGCGCCGTTGGCATCACAGTATGAACACGACACGGAAGTCATATGCCATCTGCTCTGCCCAGGCTGCCTTGGCCTTCCCAGCGCTGGTCGTGTCTAAAGGTCATCGTATTGAGGAAGTTCCTGAACTTCCTTTGGTGGTTGAAGATAAAGTTGCTGGCTGCAAGAAGACCAAGGAGTCTGTTTTGCGTCTTAAAAAACTTAAAGCCTAGAATGATATCAAAAAGGTCTATGACTCTCAGTGAATGAGAACTGGCAATAGCAAAATGAGAAACCGTCGTTGTATCCAGCACAGGGGACCTGCATCATCTATAATGAGGACAGTGGTATCATCAAAGCCTTTCAGAACCATCCCTGGAATTACTTTACTTAATGTAAGCAAATTGAACATTTTGAAACATGCCCCTAGTGGGCATGTGTGACGTTTCTGCATTTGGACTGGAAGTACTTTCTGCAAGTAGACAGAGTCTGTATGGCACTTGGCATAAGGCTGCCTCCCTCAAGAGTAACTACAACCTTCCCGTGCACAAGATGCTTAATACAGGCCTTAGCAGAATCTTGAAAAGCCCAGAGATCCAACGAGCGCTCCGAGCACCATGCAAGAGGATTCATCGCAGCGTCCTGAAGAAGAATCCACTGAAAAACCCAAGAATCCTATCAAAGCTAAACCCTTATGCAAAGACCGTATGCCAGAACACCATTCTTTGCCAGGCCAAGATCACAAGCTCTAGATGGATAAGGCGGCAGGAGCCTCAGAAGCCAAATAAGATGAGAAGGGGGTTCCAGGCAAGAAGCCTATGATGGGGAAGAAGGGAAAAGAAGGCTGTTGGTGTGAAGGGTGTGAAGAAGCAGAAGAAACCTTTCGCAGAAAAAAACAAAAGGCTGCAGCTACCAAAAAACCAGCAGCTGTGAAGAAGCCTGCAGAAAAGAAAGCTACCACGGAAGAAGCCTGCTGTATAAAAACTGAAATTTGTTTATTCTATAATTGTCAGATTATTTTGGATAGCTAATTTTGAATAAAGATGATCAAAGGCAAAAAAAAGAAAGTTGAATAACAGTCATATGACTTAAATTTTCTTTGCTTTTCACTTTAATACTGGGTATCATTTTCTGAAGTATTGGATGTAACATTGCGCTTTACATATTGGAGGTAGTAAAATGAGAACGTTGATTCTAGAAATGAAACTCCCTCCATTCCCCCATTTAAGAAATGGATACCACTTCCTTTGAAGCCCTTGCTGTGCCCCTCCCCAGTGAAGAAAACACTGTACTATCTGAATCATTCCCTTGCTTTGCCTTGTAATTATATTACCTAGGTTTGTATTGGTTTTGGTGTTTTTGAATTTTATGTAAATGGAATCATATACCGTGTTTATTCTTCTGTGACGTGCCTTTTCACTCAATATTATGTTTCTGAGATTTATTCAAATGAACTTGTAGAGCTATAGGGCATTCCATTCCTTCTCCTTGCTGTATAGTGAGCCATTGACTATACCACAACTTCTTTTTCCACTTTGTCACCCCTATTTTAGGACTCCCTAAGATCTATTCTTGGTCCTTGCTCTTCCATATAAATTTTAGAATCCACTTGTCAACTTCCACCAATAAAAAAAATCCCTTTGAGATTGTGAATGAAACCCAACTGAATCTATAGATCAGTTTGAGAAAGATCAACATCCATATGAAATTGAAATTGCATTTTTCAGTTCATGAACATGGTGTGTATACTAAATGTTTTCAATAAAGTTATATACTTTTTCTCATTAAAAAAATAACAAAGTTTATGCAACCTAATTCAACAAGGGCTAATTCCATGGTCTTTTTCCCAAGGAAGTCAAATATCATTGCATGGTGTTTTTAATTGTATGTCCTAGAGTGATACATTTTTATACTTACTAATGTTTAATTGTCAAGTATAAAAATTTAGAGATTTTTAAAGCAATAGAAACATGTTACATACCAGTAAAATAACTTTTTCTGTAAATAAAAGCAATATATTGGTTAAATTTTATGTTGCATACTCTCTCAAAATCATTTTCAATTATTTGAAGGTGCACCTCCTCTTTCTTCTTTGGAAAAAGATAAAGAAATTGATCTTGAGCTACTTCAAGATCTAATGGAAGTTGACATTGATCCTTTAGATATTGATTTGGAAAAGGATCCTCTTGCAGCCAAAGTTTTTAAGGTATGATATGCTATTCTTTTGGCTTAATCACTTAAAACAGGAAAGTATACATATTTATCACATAATATAATCCGTTATTCATTGTTCTCAAAATTCATTATTTTGCTATACGTCCTATAGTAGTTTTTTTAATACCAATAGAATAGTATAAGGAAAACTTGTACCCTTTTATTAATGTAGCCACAATTATTGTCTTATATATTAGTAAGCACCAGTAATAGGCATGGGGAAGTTTAGTTATAGTTTACTAAATCTGAAGCAGCATTTAAGCTCCTCTAAGCCCAGTTTATCTCAGATTCTACTTTTGTATTAGATTCAATGTTTTCTGAAGGAGATATACCCCTAATACGTTATATTGCTTCTTTTTGTGTATAAGAGATTTTTTTTTAAGTATGCTACTTATCTCTTAGGTTCTAAATAAAGTATTTTTAAATTTTGGTATAAAATGAATCTATTCCAATAAATCATTAAAATCCTAAGTGTGTTTTGGTGATTTAAAGGGTGGGGAGAATGTTTATTTTGTAGCCCCATATGAGTTTAGAAAGTGTAAATAATGTCACTCTTAGTGAAGAGGTAAAAATAAACCACAATTTTTTTTCCACTCTTTTAAGCCAATAAGCAGTACATGGTATGACTATTGGGGTGCTGATTATGGCACCTACAATTACAACCCTTACATTGGAGGTCTTGGAATTCCTGTAGCAAAGCCACCTGCAAACACAGAGAAGAATGGATCACAGACAGTTAGTGTTTCAGTATCTCAGGGTAAGTGTGTGTTAAATTTTAAGTCGTGTGCTTTTGTTCTGTTTTTTTTATTTTCTTTTAAAGATTTTCTTTATTTGACAGAGAGACAGAGAGAGAAAGCACAAGCAGGGGGAGCAGCAGGCCGAGGGAGAAGCAGGCTTCCCATTGAGCAGGGAGCCTGATGCGGGGCTCGATCCCAGGACCCTGGGACCACAATGTGAGCTGAAGGCAGACACTTAACTGACTGAGCCACCCAGGCGCCCAGTCATGTGCTATACTTAAAACAAGTCCTAAATTTATGTATGCTTTGGCCTTTGAGAAAATGAGCCTGAGTATATGCTGAGAGGGTTTAGTTTCACAGGTATGCCATCAGAATGACAGAGCCATATGTTTTGGTGTCATTCACGTTGGAGGAGCTTCCATTTATGGGGCATCTTTTGTTTCTCAAAAATAACACCTAGCAAAATATATTTGTGAGTTGTGTGGGATTGCCAGTGATTTTAATTAATTGTGCTTTCTTTTCTTTTTTTACTGCTAATAATAAACTTGTATTTTATTTGTAAACAGAATGAAACCACACTGAATATTATTTTTCCACTCTTCTAGTCATGTAGAATATTTTTTTAAAATAAAATCTTTTGCAAAATTTTGAAACAATCATACCTTTACTGAAAAGTTGCAAGTTTGATATAAAGAACATTTGTTATCCTGAGCCCTTTGGGAGTAAGTTGCTAAACTTTATTTGTTTTCGTTTTGTTTTCATTTGTTCTTTGTACAGATCAGGGCATTTTTCTACATAAGCAGTCAGGAAGCACATTCTGTCAAAATTAGGAAATTAACATTAGTACTAACACTCATACCTCATTCAGGTTTCAGCAGTTGTGTTTAAACGATGTGCAAAAGGATCCAAAGCAAAATGATGCCTTGCATTTAGTTGTCATAGCACTTCAGTCTCATTCAGCCTGCTACAGTTCTTCAGAGTTCGTTTTCATGGCCTTAATGCTTTAGAAGATTACAGGCCAGTTATTCTGTAAAATGTCCCTCAAAATTTGTGTTTGTATGCTATTTCCTCATGATTAGATTGTGGTCATGCATCGTTGCCAGAAGTATCTGTTGTGTAATGCTCAGGTTTTCTTATTGCGTTCTTTTAGTTGGTTTATGATTTAAATTTGTTCCATGACCAGAGATTTGAAGTTTAATTACTTGATTTAAGGAGATCTGTGCCAGTCTTCTCCATTGTAAAGTTATTCTTTTCCCCTTGGTAAAAAATTTTTGTGGGTGTGGGAGAATGGTACTTGGAAACTATTCTTTAAAAAAAAAATTAGTCTATTCATTGAATTTTTTTTTAAGCAGACCCGTGGTTTCCTTTTTTATTCAGTGGGTCATAATTTGTTATTATTTGTTTGTTGCTTAGTTTTTATTAAGGCAAAATATAAATAACATAAAATTTACCATTTTAACCATTTTTAAGTATACAGTCCTGTGGCATTAAGTACATTCACAGAGTTTTCATTTTTTGTTTTTATGTTCAGACTGTCCCAGATTTGACCAGTGGGATGGATCTCCCTTAGCTTATCTGTCTCCTCTTTCTTTGAGCACTTCCTTGTTTTCTGGCACAACAAGATGCCCCAGGCTAATCATTTCCTTTTCCTTCCCCAGACTGGGAATTAACTACTTCAGCAAGGGGAAGGGTTTTTCAAAACCTTTTAGTGGAAGAATGTGATTAAGAAACAAAGATTTGGGTGCTAGGTATACTTAGTATTTTGGTGGCTGTTTCTGTGCCCTCTTGGTGGACAGATCTAGGGAACGTGTGTGTTAACACACATTTGCATCTATATTTCTGTATCTTCCTTTTTATCTAGAATGCCTTGAGTTCATATCAGTATATCTGGCTGTCATCTAACTCTGTAGGCTTCATTTTATTTTTTTAATTTTAAAAAAATTTTTATTCATATTCCAGTTAGTTAACATACAGTGTAATATTACCTAGACTTCATTTTAACTATCTCCCTTTCCATATTTCCATATCTTTTCTCTGACAGTGAGGAACCTGGTTCTCATTATCCTTAACTTATTTGCTTCCATTATCATTACTTCATTTATTTGATCCACCTCTCTCTATATAACTAGCCTCCTTTGCACAGATGTACCTGCTGTGGCTGATACTCCCTGACAGGTTGTTCTTACATGAGGACACGCTCTTCACCCTATTTTGCATTTGGATGTCAACATTTTATTGTAGGAAGTAGGACATGAGTAATAATTATCAAATAGCTCTTTTTCTTTGAATTGCTTTCTGTAGCCCTAGATGCTCGCCTAGAAGTTGGACTTGAACAGCAAGCCGAACTTATGTTGAAAATGATGTCTACCCTGGAAGCAGATTCCATTTTACAAGCATTAACAAATACATCTCCTACGTGTAAGTGAAAATCACCGTTGTTAGAGTATTGCAGTGAATGATTTATCTCTTGATAATTTTTCATTGCATTCAGCAGGGACAGATTTTTAAATTCCATGTGTGGTATGAGGCTGAGGGGCTAAGCATATAGCACCTCTCCCTCCCTAAGTTAGTATCAAGTTGAGAAATAAGACAAAGGATTAATAAATTGGAAAAGTGGAAGGGGAGCAGAAGACCTCCATGTAGTAATGTGCTTACGTTCAGTCCAAAGACCTGAATGATGTTTTTGTTACTGTGTTGTGAGGTTAATGAAATTCCTGGAGTTGTCTGCTTAGCTAGCTGCCTGGGAGTTCATTGCATTATATCCACATCTATGATAAAGTGGGTTTTTACGTACAATAATCGCCCCTTTTCTGGGAGAGAGAGGTCTCAAGACCCCATTGGATGCTTGAAACCACAGATAGTACTGAACCCTACATATACCATGTTTTTTCTTTACATACATACTTACGATAAAGTTTGATTTATCAGTTAGGCACAGTAAGAAATTAACACAATAATAAAATAGTTATAATCATATACTGTAATTAAGGTGTGAATGTGGTTTCTCTCTTTCTCACAATCGCCCTTCTGGTGGTGCTGTTTGATGATACAAGCCTGCATGATGAAGTGAGGTAAATGATGTAGGCGTTGTGATGGAGTGTTAATGTGCTGTTGACCTGACTGCAATTGTCTGCTCGTAACAGAAACCAGAAACCATGGAGAGCAGAACCCCAGATAAGGGGGCATTACTGCAGTGACATCTTTACCATCCTTTAAGACTAGGATGGAAGAGATATATATGGGCCTAACTGAACTGCTGAATTGAGAGGATTTACTACCTAATTATCTACATCAAAGGAAGGCAAATGTTTTATATAAAGGGCCAGATAGTAAATATTTTAGGCTTTCTGAGCTGTACAGTGTGTGTTGTAACTACACAACTCTGACTTTGTAGCAATAAAGTGGCTCAATATCTAAACCAGTGGGCATGCCTGATAACAGAAACTGTGGCACATTGTTTTGATCATTGATGAAGTAGAATACTGGACTTGGGTAGGTCACCTCCTGTCAGGTGAGCACTTGCTCAGTTAAGTTAGATAGCAGCCTGTCTCACCAAGACACAAGATTGAGGAGCTGTGCTAAGGAGATAGGGATGTTTTTATTTTTCTTAGGCCTACAAATTACTTCACCTTCTCTGGAGCATGGTGAGTAAAAGGGTACATGTACTAGTTAGAACCTAGGAAGAGCATCATGTTCTTCTTCCCCTGTGAAGGGGAGTTCACGGCACATTCGAGAAATTGGGGTTTTTAGACATGTTTATGTCAAATTGAATTCTTTCACTTGGTGGTCTTCATTTATTTCTTACCTTAGGAAGTATATAGCAAAGCGAAAAACCGAAGAAAAGGTCTAGTGTTCTGTCATCTTGGTATTGGTACGTTAGTATTATTGTATCTTATCTCTCACGTAATGGAGGGATCTCTTTTGTTGGGCAGCCTCTCCATGACCACAGACAACTCAGCACTGACCTAAGTAGCCCTTTTCTTTGTTAGACATTTCTTGTTTAAAATAATTTATTAGAAGATGATTTTGTAATTTATATCTGTTTCTCTTAATATGGTGTCTTTTGATTATTGTCCTGTTCAGAACTGTGTCCCCTTTCTAATATAACTTGCTGAATATATGAGAAACCTCTCTCAGAGCTCATGTATTTCTCTGCTCCCCATTAATGTACACTCATTTATTAGTTTGGTGTGTGACTTAGGCATCAGAATTTTTTAATGCTTCCCAGATAATTTTAATGTATAATGAAGGTTAAGAATCAGTGGACTTGAGTCTAAATTATTCTAAAACTACTTTCTTAAATAGTCAAGATTCTTCTTTTTCTTCCTTTTCCTCATTTATTAATTATGAAAAAATAGAAAATAAAAATTAGAGAGTAAGGTTTTGTTCCTTTGATGGACAAATGCTGTGAATTGGGGAGCTTCTGTCTTTGGTGATTGTCTTTTTGACTTTCAGGTAATGTAAAAACAAATTTCCAAATAATATAATGATCAACCATTCTTAGGAATGCAATTAAAAGAAAGTTTTTTAAGATCTTCACTTAACCTGTACATGCTAATGGCTAGTGAACATTTCTCCTGATACTTTGTGATAAAATCATAATTGTGTTTAATTTTCAGTATCACAGTCTCCCACTGGAACAGATGATTCACTTCTAGGGGGTTTACAAGCAGCGAACCAATCCAACCAGCTTATTATACAGTTATCATCTGTCCCAATGTTAAATGTTTGTTTCAACAAACTTTTTTCCATGCTTCAAGTCCATCATGTTCAGGTATGACTTCAGGAGAAATGTTGTATTTTTACACATTATTGCAAGCCTAGTAAAAGTTGAAAATAACTGGGGAGATCTTTCTCAGCCTGACAGGGATGATTTATTCATTATCTCAGATGGAAAAATATTGGAGATCCTTTGATAACCACAGATCCTCAGTGATAGGTTATTTATAATTTTTATGATTTTTAAGATATATTACTGTAGTTCCAATTTTATGTTTTACATACACCTGTGTTTAAAGACTTGAATCACCTATTTTAATTTAGAAAATTATTATTAGGTAAATGATAAATTTTAATTCAGTTTAAATTTTGTTTCATCAAGAATTTTAAGATGTGTTTGCTTGCCAACTGAATTGAAGTAACCAGAGGAAATATTTAATAGAAAAATTAATTACTCAAAGGGATTCGTTCGTAAGATTTTTGTTTAAATATATTTCATTATATAATAGGTACTTTTTTTGTTTGTTTGTTTTCCCTGTCAATTTTCATTCTTTTTCAGTTGGAATCACTTCTCCAGCTGTGGCTCACATTGAGCCTGAATTCTAGTTCTTCTGGAAACAAAGAAAATGGAGCAGACATTTTTTTATATAATGCTAATCGAATACCTGTCATTTCATTAAATCAAGGTAAGATTTATTAGAAGGAAAATTATTAACATAGCATAAATAAACTAAAAAGGCAACAGTTAGGTTAATATTACCTAATCTTTGTTTGTCATTAGGTTTATAATGTTTTAGTGGGGAAAAAAACCCTTTTTTTATACAATGACTTAATTTTCAGGAAAGAGAACAAAACCCTTTTTCTCTGGTTTGTATTATCTTGTGCCCTTGTGTAACTAAAATTTGCAGTGTTAATCTTTGTATTTCCAAAAAATACCATCTTGTTCATGAGCTGTTCTGTTGCCACTGGTGTTTCGGGAAAATGTGAATCAGCACCAAGGGAATTGATAACTTGGAGAAGGATATCCCATTTCCTGTGGAAGTTGTATTAGTTAGCTTTTGCGGGTTTTTGTTTTTGCTTTTGACAAATGCAAGAGTGTGAAAATAATGGGAGTAGTATAACACCCTTCTACAGAAATACAATTAGCCTTTAGCTCTGGCTGCAG
Source organism: Mirounga leonina (assembly GCF_011800145.1). Lineage (NCBI taxonomy): Eukaryota > Metazoa > Chordata > Mammalia > Carnivora > Phocidae > Mirounga > Mirounga leonina. The sequence goes on from NW_023270305.1 coordinate 18,813,882, forward strand.
GAATCTGTTTACATTGTATTTTAAGAAAAGTGTAAATGATCATCTATTTCTGCTGCTTTCTCCTTCACAGGGGTGCATTCTGTATCTTGCATGGCTCTCATAGGCTTGTCTTTAAACCTTAGTGACAGCCCCACTGGCTCATGGTCCCACTTAAATCTGTGTTGTCTTGGCAGGAGCCAGTCCGGCTTTAATTAATAGGTTTTCATCTCTTCCACTGCACTAATAATTATTATAAATTGTGCTCCCATTGTTATTTTCAACTTTGTTATTGTGAAAATGTTACACATAAACAAGAGTTAATGAGTAAAAAAGTAAATAACTTCATTATTATCAGATACTAATGTTCAGATTTCCAGTTGTCCCAACTGTTATAAAATCTTTAAAATTTGAAATAGAATCCATATAAGATCTGCATATTTTAATTATGTTTCTTTAATTCCTCTTAATCTGTATAGGTTCACTCCATGTCTTTTTTATCCCCTTAACAAAGTCATTTATCAAAGAAGTTTGGTCTTTTGTCTTTCAGGATTTCCAGGGTCCTGATTTTTAGTGATTGTATCTCCATGGTGTCCTCTCGATTTCCTATAAAGTGGTAGTTAGACCTGGAGCTTAATCTGATTTTTTTAAAAGGCAGTTTCCTAGGTTGCCTCTCTTTTTTCATTGTTAAGTAACGACAGTGATGCTTAGTGCCATTAATAATTCATTAGAGGTTTCAAAATGAGGATAGTCGAATTCTATCACTTCTTTATTTTAGTTGAAACACTTTGATAAAGAGAAAATTCCTTTCATAGGCTAATATGTCACCCTCTGTTGGTAGTTTGTATAATAGAGGCAGGGAAAATGCCAGAACTGTTTTTTTTTTCTTTTTCTTTTTTTAGTTTTTAAATTTAATTGGTTCACATGGAGTCTACGTGCATGATCAGTTAGTTTCTTTAATAAATATCTGTATAAGTTTATGGTTTTTCCTTTTTTTTTTTGTTTCAGTTACAATTGCTGCACTTACTGATGCTGAAATTTTGCTATTTGTGGTCAGTGAGGTGCTCCTTTCTTAGATGTTGTTGTTTTTATATACATACTACACTTTTGTTAGCTTTTAGTGTGATAAATATTCCAATCTATGTGTATTTTAGCCTGAAATCTGGAATCAGCCTTTTTAAAGGGTGTTTTAAGAGCACAGTCTGGGCACTGTATTATGTTCGTGCATTTTGAATAACTTCTTTGGCTTCTCCAGCTATCATAAGCGCTTTCTATTCAGGCCTTGCAAGTGACCTAATTATTCTAGTTTGTGCTTTTGTTGTGAAGTTGCATTGGTTTTCAGTGATCTTACCCCATCCCTGTTTTTCTAGTATCCCCTGTTATTTTCAGGTTTTGGTCTTGCAGAATGTGAAGATTTTTAGTAAAACGATGTTGCAATAGAAGTGCCTGTAGTTTGAAAAAGACAACACATTTATGAGGATAACATTTTATGTGTTGCAGGCTGAGCTTTAAATTTAGCCATAAGATATTATTAACTCTTAATTTTTAGTGATATTTAATGGGGAACTCTTTTCATTTCTATGTTTTGAGGATACTAGGTAGTGAATTGAAAGAAATAGTATCATATTTTTTAGTTTGTTTTATTTTTAATAATAAACATTTGGTTTTCCTTAATTAAAAGTTTTCCCCCTTTCTCTTTTCTGTATAGCATCAATAACTAGCTTTCTCACCGTGTTAGCTTGGTATCCCAACACTTTGCTCCGGACATGGTGCCTTGTGCTTCATAGTCTAACACTCATGACAAATATGCAGCTTAATCGTAAGTGCAAACATTTATTCCTTTACATTGAATTATTCCTTTAAATCTCTGACCTATACTTCTTTATTCTTACTATCAGATTCTTAAGATTTTTCCAAGAAGTGATATAGTTGTGAAAAGATTGTGTTCCTTATTTGACTATATCTCTTCTGAATTTGTTCTTATATATCTTAGGCTTTGTGCCTCCTTACTTTGATAATATACTCTCATCTACCATCACGAGTTCAAATCATAGTTTTACTAAAACTGATTGCTTTTTGAGTACAAAATCAAATGTTTACTGTTTTGTGTTATTTTTAAAGTAACTTTGCACTCAAAAAATGATTTATTATATTCATAAATATGTATGATTAGTTTACCACATCTAAAAGCTGTATTCATAGAATATAATTGCTTTTTCTCAGATTGTGATAATAGGTTTTCTACTTTATTACTCCACCCCCTTTTCTTATTATAATTAGGATAGTAAAATAATTTCTGCACCTTTTTAGAAAGGAACTTTTAGTGCTTTCTCTGATTTTATGTATCCTGAAGTCATGAAGATAATCCTACATTATCTTCTGTAGTGTGTATTGGTTTTATTTTTCACATATAGGTCTGGGTTTTATCTGGCATTCTTGAGAGTGTCGTGAGGTAGGGATGAAAGTTCATAGCAGACAATAAGGCCTAGCCATTTATGAATTGAAATCTTCATTCTGTCTATAGGTCATGGTAAGAGGTGGGTAAATTTCATCCCCATTCTGTTTGAGATTAATTTCATTAAATAGAAAGCTCTGTCACATTGATAAAATGTCAGTTTAAATCATTGTTTAGCATTAAAATGCTATTTTTTTCATTTGGAATGTTTTCCAAATATGGGATCGAAAACATCACTCTCTCATATTGAAGATAGATTTAACACCAAGGATAGTTTATTCAGTTCAGAAAACTGATGTGCTAACTGTATATCATTTAACAGTGCACAACCATTATGCTACTGACATGCAAAAGTGAATAGTTTTTGCCTGGATTTATGTTAGAAAGCAGGGTTAAGATTTACCCAAAAAGTAGATCCCTATTTCTGAAAGAGGGAAGTAATTACCAAGAATAGGCTCACCAAAAGGTCAGGAAGCATTTAATTATTTCTTTTCCACTTGACTGTATACTAAATAAGATGCACATTAAACTAGATATTTTTTATAGTCTATTTTCTATAGATTAGAAGAGAGGGAAGATAGATGAAAATAGAGAACGAGTCCAACTTAGTCAGTACAGTAGAGATTCAGTAAATCTTTTTAGTAAACTACTAGGGGCGCCTGGGTGGCTCAGTTGGTTAGGTGTCCACCTTTGGCTCAGGTTATGATCCCTTGCATCCCACTCAACTGCTCAGCAGGGAGTCTGCTTCTCCCTCTGCCCCTTGCCCCTCTGGTGCTTTCTCTCGCTCTCTCACTGTCTGAAATAAATGAATAAGATCTTAAGGAAAAAAAACAAACACTAACTCCCAGGTATTTGTGAGTTTTCCTTGAAACTAAAAGATATTTTATATACTGTATTTCTGTTGTTTCAGGGTCCATTTGTTAAGAGCATTTTTGTTTTTAAATGTTTTACAGCGGGTTCAAGCAGTGCCATTGCAACTCAGGAGAGTACTGCTCATCTGCTGGTTTCAGATCCAAACCTGATTCATGTCTTAGTGAAATTTCTTTCTGGCACCAGTCCACATGGAACAAATCAACACAGTCCACAGGTAGGATGACGTTTGGAAACTAGTGATAGGCCCAGACTATTCAATAAACACTTCTGTAAAGAAAAACTTAATGCACCTAATATGTAAAATTTTTATTGCTAAGGTATTAAATGATACCATTTTATATATCCATATAATATAAAATGTTTTGAGTAATATGTAATAATAGCTATACTGAAACTGAAGCATAGTAGGTAGTAAATTTTCTCTTGAATTTTTACTGGATTTTTATGCACGTATGTATTTTTGACATTAATTTTGGATAATTTAAGAAACATTCTGAAAAAATACCTGAAAGGGAAGCATTTCAGAAATTTTGGAATTAAAAACATTTTAAAAAATAATGTACCATTTTAATGACCTACTGCAAGATTGATAATTAACCTAACTTAATCATTTTATAATATTAAATATATTGTTGAACAAAACAAGTATTGCTCGGAGCTTACAAACATTTTTTAGTCTTACTATAAACCTCCTTTATGTCAATTAATTTCTTGTTACATTGTACTGCTTTTTAAAATATTTTTACTTCATTTTATTTCTTTTTATATAAAATATATATTTAGTGTTCATAGCGTCTTTTCAGTGCAGGTTATGCAACATTACCGTCTTTTTAAACTTACCATCTTAAATTCTTCTCTGGATTTGCCATTAGACAGATTCTCATTTAGCTGTCTAGTCTGTAATAGTACCATCCTTTCTAATGTTTCAATTATTCAGTAGGTTTTTAAGATGCTTCTGTGTGCTAGGTCCAGGTATTGTTCTAAGTGCTGGGGATATAAGTCTCTGACTTCTTGCAGCTTAAATTCTGTTGGATATGTTTAGTCAGTACTCTCATATTGCACGTACTTTCATTTTGCAGATCACAATAAAACAAATGAGACAAGGATGAAAATAAGGGAAGAAACTATTGTAGTTAGATGGGGCCAGAGTGTTGGTGGGAGCAGAGGCATATTATCAAGGGATCATTGTACATAGAGATTTATGAATTTGGAATGTGAAGGTTCCTGGGATCATTGATTCTAATAACTTCATTATTTTACATATGAAAAGATGCATTATCTGCATTGCCCACAGTTACGCACCTTATCAGCGGTAGAACTAGGTGTTGGAGAGCATGCTATTGTATAAAATAGAGTTTTTTTCTTCCCGCTTTTGTTTTTTTAAAGGCAGAATAAGTTATTGAAGATCAGACTTTCCTCTGATATCTTAGTTGTATATAGGAAGTTTGGTTAAGAATGCTATGATTTATGTGCTCAGTATTAGAAATTAAGTTTATCTAGCTTTAAAACAGTTTGAAGAATTACATTTTATTTTACCATAACTCTACCTGGGTTTTATGATCGTAGCAAATTGGGATAGAATAAAATCACATGGAGAAGTGTTACAAAATATTCCAAAACATACCTCAGGTTACATAGTGTGGTTCTCACCATTTCTTTCATTGATGAGACAGAAGTTTGGGAAAGCAGTCTTTTATGAACTGGCACAGGTTTGTGTTTTTGTTGTTTTTTTTTTTTTTTTAATTTTTTATTATGTTAATCACCATACATTACATCATCAGTTTTTGATGTAGTGTTCCATGATTCATTGTTTGTGTGTAACACCCAGTGCTTCATGCAGAACGCGCCCCCCTTAATACCCATCACCAGGCCAACCCATCCTCCCACCCCCCTCCCCTCTAGAACCCTCAGTTTGTTTCTCAGAGTCCATAGTCTCTCATGGTTCGTCTCCCCCTCCAGTTTCGACCCCGCCTTCATTCTTCCCCTCTTGCTATCTTTTTTTTTAAACATATATTGTATTATTTGTTTCAGAGGTACAGATCTGTGATTCAACACTCTTGCACAATTCACAGCGCTCACCATAGCACATACCCTCCCCAGTGTCTATCACCCAGCCACCCCATCCCTCCCACCCCGTTTGTTTTTACCTTTAGAGTTTTTTCTTTGTGGTTTTGTGTCTTTTTCATTCATGTAGTATTTGCTCTGCTAGTCGTTAGAAGCATGACCATTTGTGGATCACTTAACCTCTTTGAGTGCTTCTGTTTTGAAATGGGTAGTAAGGTTGTTTGTGAAAATCAGTGCAAAAGTTCCTTGTACTTTTGACAGCATTATGAAGGCATTTGTCGTGTAATTCAGGTGATTTTTTTCTGTTTTGAGTTATATAAACCTACTATAAGTTCTAAACCATAATGATAAAATTATGACACTAGAATTTGTGGTTTTCAGTTTAAATATCTTAAGACCTAAAAAAATCCATTGGTTTCCTGCTATCAGAAAATATTAATGTTAATATTTTTGTTCTTCATATGAAAAGTTAAAAGAGTATAGTGCTTGATTTAACACTTGATAACATTTATAGAATTACTCATTTAAAAATTATCAGTAAAAAGTTTTCGATTCTCTTCAGGTTGGTCCAACCGCTACACAAGCTATGCAAGAATTTCTCACCCGATTACAAGTGCATCTTTCTTCAACATGTCCTCAGATATTCAGTGAATTTTTGCTCAAGCTAATTCATATACTTTCTACAGAAAGGTAAATTTCAATGTACACATATATTCCTGATATAGAAGTAATATGTGATCCTTCAGATAAACTCTCACTTACCATTTGTTAGGGGTTTATCTGGGAACAGATAAGCAGTATAGTAGGGATTAAGGGGGAAGGGTTTATCCATTTCTCTCCTGACTGTTTTCATTCCATTTTATTATGGCTCTCTCAGATTCCTGAACTCTATGAAAGATATACACTACATCAAATCTCTGCTTGCTTTTAGTGTTTTCATAGATTAGTGAAATTTACTTGAAGCTGTTTAAATTGTTGTAGAATACAGAGAGAGTATTAAAGCTGTCAAGGATTTTACTTGAAACCTATATGTAAGAAAACTGAAAAAAATAGCTTAAAAAAGAAAATTACAGGGGCGCCTGGGTGGCTCAGTTGGTTAAGTGTCTGCCTTAGGTTCAGGTCATGATCCTAGGGTCTTGAAATCCAGCCCTGCGTTGGGCTCCCTGCTTAGTGGGGAGTCTCCTTCTCCCCCCACCCCTACTCTCTCATAAATGAACAAAATCTTAAAAAAAAAAGAAAATTACATACCAATCCCATAGAGAAAGCCTAAATAAATTTATTAACAAAATCAGGCAGTATGTTAAAAGAATGAATTGTGACCATGAGTGGTTAAAAATCATAATACATATCATATTAATGAATCATCTCATACTGTAAGACATTTCATAAAATCGACATTACTTTCTGATGAAAACTTTTTTTTTTTTTAGAGAGAGCGAGAGAGCAAGAGCAAGAGCAAGAGCACATGGGGGTGGGACAGGTGGGAGGGGCAAAGGGGGAGAGAGAATCCCAAGCAGGCTTCATGCCCAGCGCAGAGCCCAACACGGTGCTCCATCTCACTTCCCCGAGACCATGACCTGAGCCAAAATTGACTGAGCCATCCAGGAGCCCCATGTTTTCTATGTTTTTAAGAAAGTCTCTGGTATCCAGATAAATCAGCCAGGAGCTTTTAGGTAAATTAATTTTGTGACTGAAAAGAAATACCCAGTCTTATTATAAAGAGGGCATTCAGTTTTATCAAGTAAGTGTTTTGCAGATACTTCCTATCTGTGGATTATATTTTAACAATATCCTTCAAAAAACAAGTTTTTTATTTTGATGAAGTCTTATTTGTTAAGTTTTTCCTTTATATATTATATTTGTACTATAAAAAAAAAAAAACCTTTGCCTAATCCAAGGTCATACAAATGATCTGCTGTGTTGTCTTCTAGAAATTTTATAGTTTTAGTTTTTACATTTATGTTGCATTTGGGTCAAAGTTTATTTTTTTGCCTGTGGATGTCCAGTTGTTCCTATGCCATTTATTGTAAAGACTGCTTTTCATTGAATTATCTTTGTATGCATTTTAAAAATCAGTTGACCATATTGGTTTTGCAGTTTCTAGACTCACTTCTGTAGAATTGATGTTTGTGTCTATACTTTTCCAATACCATATTGCCTTGGTACCTCCATAAGTTTCTTGAAATCTGGTAGTGCAGATTTTCCAACTTTGTTCTTTCTTCAGAATTGTTTTGGCTATTCTATTTCCTTTGCTTTTCCACATAAATTTGAGAGTACATTTATTGATTCTTATCTGTACTGCCCGAAATAAAACAAAATAAAACCGTGTTGGATTTTGATTGGGAATGCATCGATCTACAGATCAACTTAAGAAAAATTATATAGCCTCTTTGGATTTTTCTTTGTATACAGTCGTATGGCCAGTGAATGAAAACAGTCTTATTTCTTCCTTTCCAATGTGTGTGTCTTAGCCCCTACACCCTACCCTGCCTCCTCTCCTAATGCCCTGGTTAGTACCTCCCATATGATTGATTGAAGTGGTTCAATTTGCCCTCTTTGTTTTTTTCTCACTCTTAGAAAAGTAAAGGTCTTTCAGAAGTAGAAATGTTATTAGCTGTACCTTCCTTTGTAGATGACTGACACTAAGTTCAGGAGGTTTTTTTGTGTTCTTAATTTGCTAAGTCTTTAAAAAATCATGTATTACTCTTGGATTTTGTGAAGTGCTTTCTCTGTATCTTTTGAAATGATCATATGTTGTTTCTTGAGTAATCTATAAATACGGCGAATTACATTGATTTTTTTTTTAAAGTGTTGATCAATATGTATTTGAGGATATACTCATTGATCATGAGGTATTATCCTTTTTATACTTGCTGAATTGAATTTAACATTTTGTTGATTTTTGAATCTGTGTTTTTTATGAGGGATGTTTGCATTTTTCTTGTAATGTCCAGTTTTTATGTAAAGTGTCTATTTTTTATATTAAGGTAATCCTGGACTCATAAGTTGGGGTATCCCTTTTCTGTTTTCTGAAGGAGGTTGTGTAAAACTAGTATTACCGCTCACTTAAATATTTGATAGTACTCGCCACCGAGGCATACTGAGTCTGGAGTTTTCTTATAGGAAAAAATGTTCCATTTATTTCATAGGTGAAAGATTATTCAGGTTTTTTATTTCTTCTTGAGTGACATTTGGCAATTTGCACCTTGAAGGAATTTGTTCATTTTTTCTATGTTGTTGAATTATTGGTGCTATTTCCTTATCCATTTAATGTTGATAGGCTCTAGTTTGATTCCTTTTTCTCATTTCTAATATTGGTAATTTTTATTTATTTATATAGGTCATTCTTGCTAGAAGTTTATCAATATTACTGATATTTTCAGAGAATCATCATAAAGCTTTGCCCTGCCATTCAGTCCCTTTCTGACACTTTCCAAAGTCAGCATCAGATTCACAGGTTAACTCCTCAGTCCCATAAGACTGCCCTCACTTGAGAGGGCATTTGTAAGTCCTAGGTCCCAGGCTACCACACTTCTGTCAGATTTGGGTACAAATCCAGGGATTCTCACAACACACGCTTCAGTTTTGATAGTTTGTAAAAATCTCACCTAGAACCCAGGAAAAACACTTTACTTACATATACTGGTTTGTTATAAAGTATATAACTCAGGAACAGCCAAATGGAATAGATGCATAGGGCATAGTGTGTAGCAGGGGGTTGGGGAGGTTGGGTGCCTGTGAATGGGTTTGAACACCAAGGGTTCTGTGTTATTACCCTTGCATACACCAGGATTTAGCAAGTTGTTAAATATTTTCGCTGAATTCTTCTTACTCATTTGAATGTTGCCAGTGTCTCTTCTCAAATTCTGCCATAGGAGAGCCAGTGCTTCTTGGAGGTGCCTATCTTTTCATGGATTTCAAGCCCTCTGTTGGGTTTATGTGACATTATAACTAGTTTCACTTTCTCTTATTAATTTGGAGGCACTCTTCTCTCCAGCTTTTTATATCTTAGGCATGAGCAGAACTGGAGAACATTTAATTTTGATGCATAAAAATTATTTGACTGAATCTTAATTTTTGAAAATCATAATCAGTACAGAATGTTTAAAATAGCACCATTTGAGGATATGAAAAACCAGAGCTTAGTCCATTATGAGGAGTGCCGTGTGATGCTGAAATATTTTAGTCTGGGGTTTCAAAATCACCTCTTTGATTTACTTGTCCTTTGGTTTTCTATTTGGAAGGGAAGTCATTTCTGATTTTGTGTAAAATGGAGAAGAGAGTAAAGAACGACTCAGGAGGAGATGGAAACTATTTGCCTGCAAAATGAAATAGTGAATACCAAGAGTTTAATTGCTAGCTTTCTTGTGTTGTGATGGTTACTTTTTTAAAAGTTTAACAGGGATTAATTTTTAATCCTCTCTTTTTCTGCAGGGGTGCTTTCCAGACAGGCCAAGGACCTCTTGATGCCCAAGTAAAGCTCTTAGAATTTACGCTGGAGCAGAATTTTGAAGTTGTTTCCATTAGTACTATTTCTGCTGTAATAGAGTCTGTCACCTTTTTAGTGCACCACTATATCACTTGCTCAGACAAAGTAATGTCTCGAAGTGGATCTGATAGCTCGGTGGGTGCTCGAGCATGCTTTGGGGGACTCTTTGCGAACCTCATTCGTCCAGGTGATGCAAAAGCAGTTTGTGGTGAAATGACAAGAGATCAACTCATGTTCGATTTGTTAAAACTGGTTAACATTTTGGTACAGCTGCCTCTTTCAGACAATAGAGAATACAGTGCAAGAGTGTCTGTGACCACCAATACAACAGACAGTGTTTCAGATGAAGAAAAAGTCTCAGGAGGCAAAGATGGTAATGGAAGCAGTAGTAGTATTCAAGGATCACCTGCATATGTGGCTGACTTAGTGTTAGCCAACCAACAGATTATGAGCCAGATTTTGTCTGCTCTGGGCCTATGTAATAGCAGTGCCATGGCGATGATAATTGGTATGTATTGAGAATATTTCATCTTATACATGTTTCGGGTCTTGTATCTCTTTTCATGAGCAACAGATAGATTCATTTTTTTGTTACCTTATAGTGTAGAGCTACTTGATTGCAAACTTCTTAGCATGATGTAAGTGAAAACTTTTATAGAGTGGCTTCTATCAATAAGTGAAATTGAAATTAGGAAGAATTTTAAGTGTGAATTTTTTAAAAATTGGAAATTACTAACCAAATAACTTGCAGTTTGTTAAATTAAGAAAAAAATCAGTCTTCTAAGAAGGTACCACAATTTATAGTTGTACATCTCTAATGTTTTATAGATGAAGAATTTCACATCAAATTTTGTATTAGGGAATCAGTAAGGTTTATTTATTCACATTTTCTTAAGAAGTGAAATATAAAATTTTATCCAGTAACAGTTTCTGTGACACATATATCAGTGTAAAATTTCTATATTGTTGCTTAACTTTTCTGCCTGTTTGAAAAATAATATGTGTTAATTTTTTTCAAATAATTAAACTTTGTAAATTGTGACAGAATTCATTCCAGTCTATTTTTACTTAATTCTTTGTGTAAGGGAAACAATCGTCATATCTTTTAATTAGATGATTTGAAGTGCATTTATGTACCCACATCACTGACTTTCTATCCATTTCCTTTCTTCTCCATACATAGCTAATGTGTAAGATGATGTTGCTCAGTCATAGAGCAACTTCTTATTGTCACCAGTAGAGGTATATCATGTAAGAAGATATCCAAAAATATGCTGAATGCTATGATAAATACCTCAGTTTCATATAGATATACACATACATACATGTACACACACATATAACTGTTACGTATCCATCGTTCAGTGGTTTCAGGAGAAATGACTTTAAAGCTTCTATTTTAATTATTACTGGTTTTTAAGGATATACTTTTCACAAAATGTGTAATCTTTTTATTTAAACTAGGAGCAAGTGGATTACATCTTACCAAACATGAGAACTTTCATGGTGGGTTAGATGCCATATCAGTTGGGGATGGATTATTTACCATACTGACAACCCTCAGTAAAAAAGCTTCTACAGTCCACATGATGCTGCAGCCAATTTTAACCTATATGGCCTGTGGTTATATGGGCAGACAAGTAAGTTCAATCCAGCAAATATTTCAGTAATGTAAATAGTTTCTAGCAGTGGGAATAGAGAATTATTTATAGAACAGGGAACAGAGGACTCATATACTGGAAAAGAGCAGCGGCATGAGGTGAGAACTATGGACTATTCCTAGAAGTTAGAATATAAAGTTTTCTAGAGTTGGTATTGTCAGAAATGACCACAGTGATACAAGAATAGAACATTTAACATATTCTTAAATTTTAGATTTTTTCCCCCATTGTCTCAAGAAATAGTTCTTCCTTTCCCCTAGAAATAGCATAGTTCAATAGCAAAATGTTCTCTGTAGATGTTACATGTGAAAATTTAATGGAACTTTTTTTTAAGTTATGTTGCATGTTTAGTTTCCTTTCAACTGAAAGGGATTTGGGTAATTTTAAAAGTAAAATAGGTTAGAGTATTACTGCTTTTTATCTTTCCTTATAAAATGAAATTGTAGGAACCAGTGTGATTATTTTAACTTCTAGTCCATTTACCATTTTTTCAAATATAGGTTTTAAAACATACTTTTTTAATAAAAGTATTTTGTCAGTGTAAAATTATCATTTTCTTAAAAACTTCATTGCATATATGTGTGTATGATATATATATGCATATATATTTCCATGAGTAGATAGATATTTGAGAAGGATCCATTTTTATTTATTTTTATTTTTATTATTTTTTTTAAAGATTTTATTTTTTGAGAGAGTGAGAATGGGAGGAAATGGAGAATCAGGCTCCCCGCTGAGCAGGGAGCCTGATGCGGGGCTCGATCCAGGACCCTGGGATCATGACCTGAGCCAAAGGCAGACGCTTAACCGACTGAGCCACGCAGGTGCCCTGAGAAAGATCCTTTTTTTTTTTTTTTTTAAAGATTTTATTCATTCACTTGAGAGAGAATGAGATAGAGAGAGCATGAGAGTGGGGAGGGTCAGAGGGAGAAGCAGACTCCCTGCCGAGCAGGGAGTCCGATGCGGGACTCGATCCCAGGACTCCAGGATCATGACCTGAGCTGAAGGCAGTCGCCTAACCAACTGAGCCACCCAGGCGCCCCAAGGATCCATTTTTAAATGAAATTAGTGTCTAATGGAAAACAAAGTCAATGCCCATTTAAGGTCAAAAATGACAGTAGCAGGTATAGACAGATGCTTTAAAAAAATACTCTGAATTCAGAGAGGAGACTGTACACTTCCTTTCTGATTCAGGTAAAATTTCCTATGTATTTTGGCAGATATGTTGTATTTAGTGATTTAGATTAAGGCTGCCATTTTAGAATAATTAACTATTAAAGAATATTATATTTAATAAGCTTAATTGTTCTGATTCACAGGAAATTCATAATTAAGATTTTAAAGTCATGGGGTGCCTGGGTGGCTCAGATAGTTAAGCGTCTGCCTTCGGCTCGGGTCCTGGGATCGAGTCCCACATCAGACTCCCTGCTCCTTGGGAGCCTGCTTCTCCCTCTGCCTCTCTCTCTCTCTCTCTCTCTCTCTCTCTCTCTCTCTGTATCTCATGAATAAATAAATAAAATCTTTAAAAAAAAAAAAAGATTTTAAAGTCACAATACACTTTTTTCTTTCTTTCTTTCTTTTTTTTTTTTTCAGGGCTCTCTTGCTACCTGCCAATTATCTGAACCATTATTGTGGTTTATTTTGAGAGTACTGGATACTAGTGATGCCTTGAAAGCATTCCATGATATGGGTAAGATAAATTCCAGAAATTGTCATTTAGTATAATCATTTGATGGTGTATGATCTTATTTTTGTAGTGTTCTGCAAAAGGTGACTCAGTGTCAAACTATCTTAAGGTAATTTTCATTTGGTGTTCTTTGTAAATTTAGGTGGCGTTCAGCTGATTTGCAACAATATGGTTACTAGTACAAGGGCTATTGTAAACACTGCAAGAAGTATGGTATCAACTATTATGAAATTTCTTGACTCTGGTCCGAATAAAGCTGTTGATAGCACTTTGAAAACAAGAATACTAGCTTCTGAGCCTGACAATGCAGAAGGGATCCATAACTTTGCACCCCTGGGTAAGAAAAGAATTATTAAATCTTACTGGTTTGGGTTTATATAGTTTATTAGCTGGTATGAAGCAAAAATAGTTGTTGAAGAAAGTTGATCATGTTACAATAACACCAATTACAAACCATTGATTTTAAAGGTAGCAGTTTTTGAAACTTTCTGTTGATTAGAAGGAAGTTTTTAATGGTTCTTTAGCAATCACATTTGTTTTTATTTCTGAGTTAAATAGTAAAACAGTTTGTGAAACTAAATAGCAAATTCTTAGGTCAGTTTTCATTGTAAATGTTAATCAGTTTAAAGGACTTGTTCTTTCTTATTTTGCATGACTTTTTAAAAGCAGCTCCAGATTTAAATAGTTACTCCTTTTCCCAGTTTACATAGTTTCTTTTTATATATTTCTTTCATATTTCTAACTCAAGAATAGTGACAACTAAAATAAAGGTGATTATTTTCAAGTTGAAGGTTGTCTTGAACCATAGTATTTTTACTTAAATTATTTGAGAGTTGTGCTAGATTTGTTGTTACTACTACTTTAGTTTTCATTCGACATGTGAGTACAAAGAAATTAGATAACAATAATAAACTTGTCACCTTGCAAGTTGACTAGATGTCCTGATGTTTTGTGAATACTGTGACAAATCATGCTATATATACTAACAAATACATTCGTAGCATCATATGTCACGGTTTTAGCTAATTTTTCTAGTTATTAGGATTTGAATAGTTCTTGATGTTTTATTTGGTTTCTTCTACAAAGTTCTTTTTATATTTAATATCCCTTCTGTAGGTACAATTACATCTAGCAGTCCTACTGCCCAACCAGCTGAGGTGCTTTTACAGGCCACGCCGCCGCATAGAAGAGCTCGCTCTGCTGCTTGGTCCTACATCTTTCTGCCAGAGGAGGCTTGGTGCGACCTTACCATTCATCTTCCTGCAGCAGTGCTTCTGAAAGAGATACATATCCAACCTCACCTTGCATCTCTTGCAAGTGAGTCATATTTTTTGTAAAGAAGTATAATGAAAATAAACTGTAAACGAGAAACACTTAAAAATAAAAATATTTAGCAAAAAGTGATACACTTAGGTACGATTCCCCAATTGCTTAATTTTGTAGTTTTTTAATATAATATTCAACATTACCACCGAATCATTTCCCATGAAATGAATTGTCATGGCTATTCCCCTCAAACAAATAGAACGTTGCATGAAATCCAGACAAATATATTTCAGTTATATATAATTTGGCCTTGCCTTTCCTCCGAAATTAAGCTGTAGCATTGAGATGAGTTAGTTTATACACCCGTAGATAGCAATATTATTTTCTCCATCCCTGTCCTCAGTGCTAGTCCTATAATGTGAAATTAAATCTTTTAGATTTGTCTTTTCCCCTTCCCATTATAAGATAATTACATGTAAGGAATATTTTATTATTTGAGTGTGATTTTTTAATTTGTACTATTTTGAGTATCACTCATTTTGATATGTTTTTGTCACTTTGCAAGTTAAATAATTCAAAAGAATTTTTAGAAAACAAGT
This sequence comes from Mirounga leonina, assembly GCF_011800145.1. Taxonomy (NCBI): domain Eukaryota; kingdom Metazoa; phylum Chordata; class Mammalia; order Carnivora; family Phocidae; genus Mirounga; species Mirounga leonina. Next base: position 18,828,952 of record NW_023270305.1, read on the forward strand.
TTTACATTAAGAGGAGCAACAACTCTTTCAGGTATTCATAAAGGAATGTGAAATACTATTTTGCATTTTTTATCCCCAAATTCTTTCAGTATAAACATACAGTGATTTTTACAGAATTGTTGAGATTGTCACATTCATTTTTGTTGCTGATTAATTCTCATTGTTGTCAAATGTCAATAATTGGATGAAGAACTGTGGGAAACTTTGTAGATCCCTGGCATATGTGGAAGAATGAATTTTCCACTTGCAAGATTAGACTACTGTTATTCCCTGGAATTCACACCTCTTAGATAAAAAAACAGATATAATGGCAGAAGGAAAATGCATGAATTCATAGTGTTTTTGCAGATCAAAAACAACTGTATTGTAAAATATGAGTCAATACAAGATGTAGAGGAAAAGCTAAGGTGAGGAAGAAATTGCTTTTATTTAGAAGGAGTAAGAGTGGTCCTTGTAAGTGGTGGCTTTGAAGTGGGGCTAGAATTTGCACATGGGAACTCAGATGGAAAGAGTGTTACAAGGATGAACTCTGTTCATTATAAAAAATCACTAGGTTTGGGGCACCTGGATGGTTCAGTCAGTTAAGCATCCAACTCTTGATTTTGGCTTAGGTCATGATCTCAGGGTCATGAGATTGAGACCTGCATCAGTTTCCACACTGGGCTTGGAGTCTGCTTAGGATTCTGTCTCTCCCTCTTTTCATCCACCCCCAATGCCCCCATTCCTATGCCCCTGCCCCCATCCCACCCCACTCAGGCACACACACTTTATATTAAAAAAGAAAATCACTAGGTTAGGTGTTCCCTACTATAAGTGTGCTTACTAAAACATTTTGGTTTTATTATTGGATTGGAGCAGAAATTGAAGATATGTTTTGTTCCATTGGAAATAACATAGTCTTTAGAATCAAATATGGGCTTGATTATAAAATGTTGCCATTTGTTCATGTAAGAATTTGGATTACTTAATCTCTTTGACTTTGTCCGTTTGTGTAAAATGTGGATAATACTTTTCTCAAAAGTGAAGATTAAATTTCAAAATTGATATGACTTGCCAATTCTCAGTGTAAACCTAGCATGTAATTGGCATATGGTAAAAGTTACTTCCAATTATTATTAAAATTAAAATCAAAGTTCAAAGGTCATTTTAGTTGATAGATATATTTCTTATATGGGCTTCCGTGTTATGTTAGAAATAATTTTCCCATATTACTTCATTGAGCCTACCTAAATTTTAGCAGAAAATGATTTAAAATAAAATCTTTTTGATGTTTCATTAAATTTTGAAAGGGAAATAAAGTATTAGAGGCAAAAGCAGTTTTTAAACACACCTATATTAAAAATCATTGCAATATGGTAGTACTGAAATAATGAGTTGGTAGAAAAGCACTTTTTTTTAATATTCTTCTTTCCCACATGACTTAACAATAGTAAACCATGGCATATTAATAAAATGTCCCACATTGTTGGTGATAATTCTGAGTAAAGTAGGAATAATAGACCAATTGCCTATTTGGCAGGTTTTTTTTTTTTTAAGATTTTATTTATTTATTTGACAGAGCATGAGTGAGTATGAGCAGGGTGGACAGGCAGAGGGAGAGGGAGAAGCAGGCTCCCTGCTGAGCTGGGAGCCCAGTGTGGGGCTCAATCCCAGGACCCTGGGATCATGACCTGAGATGAAGGCAGACGCTTAACGACTGAGCCACCCAGGTACCGTGGCAATTTTTTTTCTTGTAGAGACTCAAGAGCGTACATGTGGATTACATATATTCAGTTATCTTTCTTTAGGCGAATCTTAGAATTTTTAAAGTACTCTTTGTTATATTGTAGGTCTCATATTTTATGTTGGAAAATAGTTCCAAAATCAGTTATTTTGAAAGTCATTGACAAAGTATGATGTGGCATATAAATTTTCTTTTGCAAATTCATAGTGAATATAACTAAAAGCTGCTGTTTTGCTGGGATTCCCACTAAACCATGAAGTCCAGTTCACATTTTCTTGAGTAATTTTTCAATATTCTTTTCCTACAGCCTGCCCATCCTCAGTGTCCGTTGAAGTGAGTGCAGATGGGGTAAACATGCTACCTTTGTCCACTCCTGTTGTCACAAGTGGTCTCACCTACATAAAAATTCAGCTGGTAAAAGCTGAAGTAGCTTCTGCTGTCTGCCTTAGACTTCATCGCCCACGAGATGCCAGCACATTAGGCCTTTCACAGATTAAATTACTGGGCCTCACTGCTTTTGGTACCACTTCTTCAGCAACAGTTAATAATCCCTTTCTTCCATCTGAAGATCAGGTATCCAAAACAAGGTATGTTATGTATCTCAATTGTAAAAAAAAGCTTTCTGAGTTTTTTATGAAATTATTTATTCTGTGGCTTCTTTTTTAGGGCTAGGAAGGTCTTTGCTCCATAGGTAATTTATATAATACCATAATTTTATCAGGTACAGTAGAGACACTAATTCTGTAGAACCGGAACTTAAGGCTGGTTAAAATTGAGATTTATGTGTGTTTAATTCTTGAGGTAATCTCAAGAATGTGGTATATATAGGTATGGGTTTCTGTTCTTTGGATCACAGTCTGGTATAAGAATTTCTAAGTGTCTGTCACCAGGATACATCTGAGCCATACAAATTGACCATATGGACAGAGACCTAGTCTTAATATGGTAATTCCTAAATGCCAATTAGTAGAAGGGTTAGATTAGAATCATACAGATTGACCAAGCAAACCAAGACCTGAATATATCCTTTAATTCACTTTCATTTGGTAAAGTTTGATAGTTGATAATATTATAGGCTGGTTCTGTTAAAAGTTTTGCCTGGTAAGAAAATTTAGGGTTTTTGTTTTATTCTCAAGCTGCCAAGACTTTATAGTTTTGCACAGCTATAATTTTATGCAGTTTATATTTAAACATATAAATATATGTATATTTAAAAACATTTTCTGACTAATCGTGTAGTTCCTAAACGCGATTAGTGGTTAAGTATTATTGTGTTATGGAGGAAACTTACTGTGTTTAATTCCTTATTGATCTTCCAGCATCTTTTTTTCTTAAACAGATTGGTGTTATTTATGAAACAACATGCTGATTTGTTTTGTTTTACCCCAGAAGTAATTTGAGCTACTTAAATTTACCACATAAACCATTTTGTGTTGTTATTTCAGTATCGGATGGTTACGGTTATTACATCATTGCCTTACTCACATCAGTGATCTGGAAGGAATGATGGCCAGTGCAGCTGCACCTACTGCTAACCTGCTACAGACTTGTGCTGCCTTATTGATGTCCCCATACTGTGGAATGCATTCACCCAACATTGAGGTTGTGCTGGTAAAGATAGGACTGCAGTCCACTAGAATTGGCCTGAAGCTTATAGACATTCTTCTGAGAAACTGTGCAGCATCAGGCAGTGATCCTACAGGTGACAGTTAACTTTGATAGTTTAAGTTTTACCTATCTGCAAAATAATGACAGTTGAATTACGTGATCTCTATGACTAAACCTGTTTCTGAAATTTCCATTATGGCTTCAATGTTCTAGGGGTTGGTTTGTTATTTTTGTTGTAATTTATAGAAGAATTATTTTTAATTAACAATTTAAAATTAAATTGAGCAAATTTTATCCCATTTGCTAATTGAGCAAACTTTCTTTTGGTTCTTTATTGCAAGATTTGAACAGCCCTTTACTTTTTGGAAGACTGAATGGACTCTCTTCTGATTCTACAATAGATATTCTTTACCAGCTTGGAACAACTCAGGATCCTGGAACAAAAGACAGGTATATGTTGATCTTGTTTTTTAAGTACACACATACACACAGTCACATGGTAGTGAATGTTACTACTTGTCATACTTTCTCCTTAGAGTGTTTCATAAAAGCTAAGGCTGTTGATTATATTGCATATTTACCTGTATGCTTTACATGATACAACTGTTAGAGATTTTTGTGAACATTTAACATAAATTTTTATATATTTGGACCTATTTTAAGCAAATTTGAACTCAAATAGAATTTTTAATCAATATTTTTGATTGGAATGGAATAAAATATTACATATTTTTACATGAACCGTGCTGTGATGAGATCTTTATAAATTGTAATGGTCTCATAATCATACTATTTAAGGTAGTATTTACTAACTGTTTCTGATTATAGGACTATTGTGTCCATATTAGGTACATAGACTATTTTGACAACGATAATAGTGTTTGTTTTGGTTACTTATTATTTATAATATTCATTGACAGCTTTTCATGAGACTCTCTACCTTTTTTCTCTTTCCTACCACAAAGTGAAACCCTATCAGTAAATAACATCTGAACATTTCACCTAGATATTTAGTGATGTTTTTTAAAGGTAATTTTTAGATGAGTTTTACTGATGTAGTTCTTCCTTGATGTCTTCAACCTCCAAATTGGTAAGAATGCCAGGTATTTTTGAAACATGTTTTTATTGGTAAATTTTTGAGTGATGGCTTGGCATTCTCTTGTTTTATATATATCATTTATATCAGAAGAACATTTATAGAGTACTTAACTCTATCAACAGTCTTTTGTTTTCTGAGTTATGTTATCCTTTAATATTTTGATTAACATTTGAGAAAATCATTTGATATTTTATTAATTTGTTTATAAATTAACAAATTATTAATTTTTGTGGGTACTTAACTCATAAGTACTTACTGAGTAGCTACTGTATGCCTGGCACTGTGCCAGATACTAGAGTGTCGAACAAGTTCATTGAATCCAGCTTTTATCTTGGTTTGAGGAGGCAGGATACTGTCATTCACAAGGGAAGATTTACATAGGTCAGACTTGGGAGTATATAGTAGAGTGTCAGGCATGGAAGGTGCCTGGTAAATATTGATACTTGAACCACTGATAATGTAATGGCTTTTACTTATTGTAGGCTAGTTGCTTTCATATTTTCTGATTAAAAATGTTTAAATGACATTTAACCAAGTAAATTTATTTTCAGCATGATAATTTCAAAATATTAAATAAGCTGACTTCCATTAAGCTTCTTCCTTTACATGAATTATATTTTTATTATATTTAAAAATAGGTTGGAATTTTTTAAAAAATATTTTTTGATAAAAAATTTTTGCCAAGTTTGAATCCTAATGGTTAATAGGGTTAAAAAGAATATAAAAAATGAGTTTTAAATATTTTTCTGGAACAGTTTTCTTAAAATCTCTTAAAATTATTTGATTCTTTAGTAGTTTTATGGTTTTTATCGTAAGAAAATTACCCTAAACAAAGTTGTTTTTACTGCATAGTACTTTTTAAAACATAACTGTCTTAGAACTCACATAATAACAAGATGGTTGGCTTCTGTGGACTGAGAAGATCTTACCACTCCATAATTTCCTCATCTCTCTTCTCTTTTTCTGACTTCTCTTAATTTCCTGTCATATGAAATTTAAAGAGTCTTGTCCTTCAGGGCAGAGAGGAGGATTAAGTAGATTTATATACCTTCCTACCCCCATTTCTTTTACCGTGAAACAAAGAATCTTATGATCTAGAAATTTGAAAGCAAACAAAAATATAAATACTATGTTTTAAGAACTCAATTATAAATCTTAACCCATTTTCTGTATTTTATATAAACTCCAAAGCCTTATTGGTTTAAAAAGTCTTGTTCTCAGTCAGTAGCGCCCTGCTCCAGGGTATTGAGGGTAGGGTAGCACTTGAAAAAAAGTATATATTTTGGGGCTATATTGTGTTTTCAGCATGAAGGGGGGTGGGTGACTGCTGCTAGTATTTAATGGTTGGGGACCAGAGGTGTGACACGTGCTCTATTGCCATGAGGTTCTGCACAGTGAAGAATTAGCACCAGATTACTGCTCTCGGTTGTGTGGATTTGTTATGAGATAAAATTTACAAGAGACAGTGAATTTGTTAAGCTTTGTATCCTGTAATTTCAGATAGTGATAGTTTTTTGTTTTTGTTTTTGTTTAAGATTTTATTTATTTATTCATGAGAGACAGAGAGAGAGAGACAGAGGCAGAGGCAGAGGGAGAAGCAGGCTCTCCGTGGAGCAGGGAGCCTGATGCGGGACTCGATCCCAGGACCCTGGGATCATGACCTGAGCTGAAGGCAGACGCTTAACCGACTGAGCCACCCAGGCGTCCCTTGTTTTTTTTTTTTAATAAATGAGTTAAGTTAATGTTTATTTGCAAAATTATAGTTAACGTTATTTCAAACATTTTCATCAGTTAAGATTAGTAAGGTTATGGGAAAACTAGAACTACTATATTCTTTCTGCTTATATAAATTCCTTTTTCTTCCTATTTTAGATTAAATTTACCAAAAACAATATGTTATTCTCATATATATGTTGCTGACATGTAATGGTGATATTTATCCGTATTAAATGTCAGTTGTGGTATAATTGGTTATTTGAATTCGTTTTCTTTTAAGAATCCAGGCCTTATTAAAATGGGTCAGTGATTCTGCAAGAGTGGCTGCTATGAGGAGAAGTGGCAGGATGAGCTACATGTGCCCTAACTCTTCAGCAGTAGAGTATGGTCTTCTCATGCCATCTCCTTCTCATCTTCACTGTGTGGCAGCAATTCTGTGGCATAGTTACGAACTGCTTGTAGAGTATGATTTACCAGCGCTGCTGGACCGAGAGCTCTTTGAGTAAGTACGATTTTTGAAATCCTTTTTTCCCCCAGTACTAGATCTTTATAGGTTTTCACTTGATGAAGCAGTATTTTATATGCCTATTTGGATAATAATAATACTTTGAAAGTAGTAGTTAAATTTAGTCAGGTGTAATTTTGAAATAGGTGTCACACAAATTTGATTAATTTATATTCATGTCATTGCATTGCATGTTTTTCCTACCTAAAATCAGAGTGTTTAATGTATGTGTTCCTCCAGTTCGTAGTGTTTATTCTTTTTTGCAAATTTACCCACCAGAATTTTTTTTTAATAGGCTCCATGCCCAGCGTGGAGCCCAGTGCGGGGCTTGAACTCATGACCTTGAGATCAAAACCTGAGCTGAGATCAAGTGTCAGACGCTTAACTGACTGAGCCACCCAGCCCCCACCCCACCAGATTTTTTTTATCTTTGATGTACAACTAGGGAGAAAAAGTATAGCTGGAAATTTTGAAAGAGTTACTACTTTGGAGAATTTTTATGCTTAGTTGTTTTTACTACTTTCTGGATATCTGATACAGTTGTTCTCCTCAGCTAAGGCTTTGCTGAACTTACTGCCTGATAATTGCTAAGTCTGTAAGAGAATATCATACTTACTTCTGAGGCGTTCCATGACTCTTAAAAGATTGGCCTTTTGACCTTCAGTCTGTCATTTTCATATGTGGCCTTCTCAGTTGGCATAACCCATGACTTATTAGTGAAACTCCCTAATAGTTTCTGATTTGCAAACGTGAATTTTAAGCCATCAATCATGTCAAATTCAATCTAAACGTTTCTTTTGTATAATTTTTCAGTGTTTCTTTATGTGACTTTTTTTGAGGACACAGAGAATGGTAGATCCATTTTAATATAGATCTCTTGATTTTCTGTACTCATTTTACAAGTCTAATATAACTTTGTCTACCTAAATACTTAAATAATATTTATCACAAGCAGTCTTCCTGAAATCAATTGACAAAATATTGTTTTGTCAAATAAAATGTATAATCTTATAGATTTTATAATTTTATAGAGTATAGGTTGATTTCTAATAGAAGTATTAGAAACAGTGAGGTCTTTCTAAAGATACATACATAATGTTAACCTGGCATCTTTTATTCTCCTAGGTTACTTTTTAATTGGTCCATGTCTCTTCCCTGCAATATGGTTTTGAAGAAAGCTGTTGACAGTCTACTTTGCTCCATGTGTCATATACATCCAAATTATTTTTCTTTGCTCATGGGCTGGATGGGAATTACCCCTCCTCCAGTGCAGTGTCATCACAGACTGTCCATGACTGATGATAGCAAAAAGCAAGATCTTACTTCATCCTTAACAGATGACTCTAAAAATGCACAAGCACCTCTTGCACTAACTGAATCACATTTGGCGACCCTTGCGTCCTCTTCTCAATCTCCAGAAGCTATCAAACAGTTATTGGACTCAGGTTTGCCTTCTCTTCTTGTGAGGAGTCTGGCTAGTTTTTGCTTTAGTCACATTTCTTACTCAGAAAACATTGCTCAGTCAATAGATATTTCTCAGGACAAGCTCAGGCGGCATCATGTTGCACAGCAATGTAATAAGATGCCTATCACAGCAGACCTGGTTGCTCCTATTCTTAGGTTTTTGACAGAAGTTGGCAGTAGCCATGTTATGAAAGACTGGCTCGGTGGGTCTGAAGTCAATCCACTGTGGACAGCACTTCTGTTTTTATTGTGTCACTCTGGGTCTGCTTCTGGAGGACATAATTTAGGTGCCCAACAGACTAGTGCAAGATCAGCCTCTCTTTCTTCAGCTGCTCCAACAGGATTGACTACTCAACAGAGGACGGCAATTGAGAATGCGACTGTTGCGTTCTTTCTGCAGTGCATTTCATGCCACCCTAATAATCAAAAACTGATGGCCCAGGTAAGATTAGAAAAATTGGCTTATGTTTTAGGCATCTTATTTTAATACACTGTTTAATAACACTAATGAAATTAGTTGAGAAAGGGGTATATGTTACAGGTGATGATGTAGTTTGGGATCCGGTGCATTAAAGGATCTGTATTTATTTATTTATTTATTTATTAAAGACTTTATTTATTTATTTAATTGACACAGAGAGAGAGAGAGAGAGCGCATGAGGGGGAACACAAGTAGGGGGAGTGGGAGAGGGAGAAGCAGGCTTCCGGCCAAGCAGGGAGCCCGATGCGGGGCTTAATCCCAGTACCCCAAGATCATGACCTGAGCCGAAGGCAGTCGCCTAACCAACTGAGCCACCCAGGCGCCCCATAAAGGATCTGAATTTAAACCATACTTAAAGTATTGATATCTGCTCCCTCCTCCTCTCAAGTGTCACATATTCCTTTTGATGAAATAATGGGCAAATTAATGGCGATTCTAGCTGTAATTGATACATTCCTCCTTTTAAACTCACAAACCCCCAATCCAATAAAAAGAACAAGCCCAGAAGAACAGCACTTCAGCTTCTGAAAGAGGATTGACCACTTGAAGGTGGTCATTGAGCATCTCATCTGTAGTGAGGCTTTGTGTTTTGTTGTTAACTGGATTGCTACAACTCTTGGTTTGCTTCTAATGAAGCAGACATTAGGATAGTTTTCAGATAGGAGACTCTTGACAAAACACATTAAAAATGTAAGAGATGATTTTATTGTAGTAAGTCCATGGGGCCAAAATCTTGAAAGTTAGAATTATTTCAAGAAGAATTCTAGTTGATTTTTGCCAGATTCTGCTCCTTTCTAGCTGTTTTGACTTTCATCAGGTTGTTTAGCCTATAAAATGGGAATGGTAATACCTGCCTCAAAGATTGTTTTTGAGACCATTAAAAACCGTAATGTATATAAGGTAACTAGCATAGAGCCTGTCTGATATCTGGTAGGCACCAATAAATAGGAATCAGCTTCTTTTTTTTTTACTCCATGATTTGGAGTGCTTATTCAGGCCTGACTATTAATATCTAGAAGGATAGTTATAATAATTTTCAAAAAATACTGATTTAACTTTATTAAGAAGAATAACAAGATACTTTACTGTCAAAAGTAATTATTGTGAAACGATATCTGCTTAATGTGCCTAATTAAAAGGAAATGGTTAAATTATCAGTTTTAACCAAGGACAGGAGTATTTGAAAATTTGGCTTGTCCCTCTGGATAGCATGAGAACTCTGTGACTTGTTGCTTTCTGGCTTAATTTTCATCTCTCAGCTTCTTAATAAGGCTTTATGTTATATTTCTAATACCCTTTTTTCCGTAATTTTTATTGCATTGTAACGACATTGATATTGACTAAAGTTAAAAGTAACTTGGTTATACTAGGTATTTTATTATGTAAAAACCCTGTAGTAGTAATTTCTCTTATTCACAGGAATTTTCTGTGGGGATAGTCTTTTTTATTCTCTAAAGTACAAAGGTGCAGGTAAATAGTGCACTTAACTTTTTAAATCTCTTTACTTGCCAGGTTCTCTGTGAACTCTTTCAGACATCTCCTCAAAGAGGGAACCTTCCAACATCAGGGAACATTTCGGGGTTTATACGTAGATTATTTTTGCAATTGATGCTGGAAGATGAGAAAGTGACAATGTTTCTTCAGTCTCCTTGTCCAGTGAGTATTTAACAGTTAAATAAATCTTAATAATTAGCTGTGTGCAAAGACATTTCATAATTTCATATCAGAACCTGGTGTCACCTCTACATCTTAATTTCTTACATAACAAACAAACGAGAATAACCTCTATACTCAATGATAGGACTTAAAAATCTCTTTTGAATAACCCTTCTTGTGATGAGTAGCCTAACTTACCCTACCATGAAAAGTATAATTTGGTTGGGGGAAAAAGTGACTGATTATTAGGTACAGTGGTGCTAATACAAAAGTTGACCAACAAATCAAATGGCAAATGCACCATATTTTAAAATATTACAAAATAAACCTTTTATATTTTGTGTGCATTTAAAATTTTTTATTCTTTTATGCTTTTGAAATTGTTTTATAATGATACATGTATCAAAAAAATCACTTCTTGATTTCTTTTGAATTTTCAGCTGTATAAAGGTAGAATTAATGCCACAAGCCATGTCATCCAGCATCCAATGTACGGAGCAGGCCATAAGTTCCGAACACTTCATTTACCAGTCTCAACAACATTATCAGAAGTTCTTGACAGAGTGTCAGGCAAGTCAGATTTAAGTATTAATTTGTCTTTGACTTTATGTTGGATTATATAGAATTTTGTTATTTTTTGTAACTTTATTTTACTGCATCTACTCACTCAGCAACTATTTAATGACTAGAAAAGGTCAATATGTCTTCGCATTTTGAAGCACGAGTAAGAAGCTGATGAAGGGGACAAAATGGACAATACATTCTAGCACCTGTAGTTCTTTTGGTGTCATGTGTGTTATGTGAGGTAATGACAGAATGGACAGTTGGAAATGTTGACAAGCCTTGGGAAGCCGTTGATGGGATTTTCTCACAAACCATCTGGCTGTCTTATAATAGATGATTTGCAGGCCATTAGTTGGGATGGCAGGACTCCAAATAAACGTTTACTAGCTCTCAGGACGAAATGGTCAAGAGAGAAGAATGAAGTAGGTAGATCAGATTGGTGACCTTATTGTTTATAACAGTGAAAAAAGCAGAAAGAAATTTTCCCTTAGGTTCTTGCCTATATTCTAAGATGAAGATGATGCCTTTGAACAGCATACAGGTTATTAAAATAAAAACAGTTTTTGATGGCAGAATGCAAATCCACTGTAGAAAGTTTGATTTTATTGCCTCTCAGAAATCCTGTGAATGAAATCAGTGTTGAATTGATTGAGCATCTTCTATGTCTAAGCACAGTAATCAGCTCTGAGGGTATAAGAGAAAGCAAGACACACACTCTGCCCCTCAGAGTATTATGATCGTATGTATGTTATCAGATTAAAAAATAAATGAAATTTAAGAATGTTTGCATTCTAATACAAATGTAAGTAAGTATGTTCCTATCTGTATGCATTTTAAGGGGATACCTAAGCTTACAACTGTAGGAAGTTAGGAGTATCTCAGAAAAAAACTTACGTCTATTTATCAGTGGGAAATAGAAATCTAAGCTTAGAATAAAAAACTGGATTGAAGAGATTTCGAGGTTGTCACCATACATAGGTAGTAGGTTAAACCATGTGCATGGATGTGATCGCTATGAGAAAATAAAGTAGAAAAGAATCTTTTTTGGCTTTAGTCACTGCATCTAACCCAAGTGTGTATGTAATACTCTAATTCTTTTCTTGTTACAAGTTATAGGATAAAATGTTAGAGTACTATTATAAGTGCATATATAACATTTGTTCTTATTTGAAAATGTCTACCTTATCCTGTTACAGCTAAAGTTTTTTGAAAATTTGAGTTTACAGACTTTTTTCTGTCATAGCCTTGAAATTGTTCCTTCTACATGGTGAAGAAAAAAATGAATAATGAATTAATTAAATGAAAGAAGGACAAGTGGGGAAGAGTACTAAAGTTCAGTTATTGTGATTTCTTACATTTAACTTGATCGTAGAGAAGTAATAGACATTATTACAAAATAATTATTCAGAATAAAAATAGGGCATCTGGGTGGCTCAGTTGGTTAAGCGAATGCCTTCGGCTCAGGTCATGATCCTGGAGTCCCGGGATCAAGTCCTGCATCGGGCTCCCTGCTCAGCAGGGAGTCTGCTTCTCCCTCTGACCCTACCCCCTCTCATGCTCTCTCTCTCTTTCTCTCTCATTCTCTCTCTCAAATCTTTAAAAAAAAAAAAAAATAAGGAATAGTTCCCTTTATTACCTACATATTTAAAAAATAAATTGATTGCTTTTTAAGAATACTACTCTTAGTAAAAAGTCCAACAGAGTCATCCTGAGCAAACACCAGAAGTTTCCAAGTGCTGAATTTAACCTTTATTTAGCAGTGTTTTGGTCTTTTTAAGGCATGTTTATTATCTTTAGCCATATTTGATGATATATTTACATGTGTGTCTATATTTTATCAATATAAAAACAAAAACAAGTAATCCAAAATTACTTAATTTTATCCACTTCCTATAGCTTTTCACTACATTGCTTTCAAATAATAAAAGTCGTGTGTCAGTATTTTTGCTTTTACAAATTTCTCTCACTGCTTTTAAGCAGTTTGATTGTTATAGGCCTTATAGTTTTTGGGGGGGGATGCAGGTTTGTTGACTTTCTTGACTCTGGATCTATAAATTTCATCAAATTTGGAATTTTTTTAAAAATTTAATTTTTTTTTTTGTAAATACTGTCTCAAATATTTTCTTTCTCCCTGTTTTTCTCCTCTCTTTGGGTAATTCCAGTTACACATTTTTATTAGGCCTCTTGAAGTTGTTTCACAGCTCACTGAAGCTCTGTTCATTTTTTCCCCCAACATTTCCCCCCTCTCTTTATATAATCTCCTTGTCCTTATCTAAAGTGTATAAGCTTTCCTCTATCATCTTAAACACACTGGTCTGTTTATATTGATTATCTTTTACTTATTATGGATTGTATATTACTGCTTTTTTATTTGCCTAGAAAAAAAAATTTTTTTAAGATTTTATTTATTTGACAGACAGTGAGAGAGGGAACACAAGCAGGGGGACTGGGAGAGGGAGAAGCAGGCTTCCCACTGAGCAGGGAGCCTGATGCGGGGCTCGATCCCTGGACCCCGGGATCATGACCTGAGCCAAAGGCAGACACTTAATGACTGAGCCACCCAGGCGCCCCTGTTTGCCTAGAAAATTTTATTGGATGCCAGGCAATGTGATTTCTTCTTTTTTACTTCTTTTGGGTGCTCGATATTTTTGTATTTTAATAAATATTTTTTATTTTGTTTTGGGTTAAAGTTATAGTAACTGAAAACATTGTTGCTTTTAGAGCCGACTTTTAAGTTTTATTAGGTAGACAAGAGCTGCTTTTAATCCAGAGCAGAACTTATTGTGATGATGGAAGTTTTTTTTTATAAACTTACGCTGTCTAGTACAGTAGCTCTCAAGCGCATGAAACGAGTTTGGTGAGACTAAGGAACTAAATTTTTAATGAATTTAATTTTTAAAAGGTGCTATATTGGAATAGAAGTAGGGAACCACATTTGAAAATGAAGGCTTAGGGCTACTTTGGCCTCACTAATGAGGTAATACCCTTCTGAGAACTCTGTTAGGAATTCAGTAGGCATTGGGGACACCATATATTACAGCCCTTATTTTAGACCCTGGGGTTGGTCCCCTTGTTACTTTTGAGAAGTACTTTCCTTGGCCTTTGGTGATTTCCTCATATAAAATGCTCAGAGACACTAGGTCTCTGGAGCTCTCTCTCTGCAGATCTCTCCTCCCTGGCAATGTGACCTAAAAACTGCAGCCAGCTGATTTTGTCTTCCTGGGTTCCCAGTCCCTGTCCCCACCTTGGGTGACTCCTGAGTTGTGCCAGTTTGTGGCCTGGGAAACTCTAGGCAGTCAGCTGTAGAAGTCCTAGGGCTCGCCTCATTAGCTTCCACTCACGCAGGCATCCCTCTCCGGTCTTCCTAATGGCCATTGTCTGAAAACTATTTAATGTACTTTCCTAGTTTTTAGTTATTTCAGGTAGGAGAGTAAATCTGGGTGTTGTTATTTTATCTTGACCAGAAGTGGTAATCCAAACTAGAACAATTTAAACAACGTTGAGAAAATTTTTCTTAGTGGTATTTTTAAGTATTTGGCATTTGCTAGGATAACATTATGTTAAGTTCTTAGCACCTAATAATGATCTTTACTGGTTTTCCTGAAAATACTATGAATACTGTGAATTAATTGTGTGAATTTTTTATTATTTAAGTATTTCATTCTGACTTCTGTAACTATTTTGACATTTGGGGTTGCTTGGTTGTTTTTGGAAGAAAGTTAATGTATTGTTGCATTCTCTGTTTATTGTTTATAGTATTTACAGAATTTTTAAATTTCACAAAAAAACGGAACTCTCTAAAGGCAGTCTGCAGTTAGGAATGAACTCCAGAAATTGAGATCACAGGGATCTTTTCACACATTCAAAGATAGCTAAAGAGTAGGAAATAATACAAAACATAACTTTTTTTTAAAGATTTTATTTATTTATTTGACAGGGAGAGACACAGCGAGAGAGGGAACGCAAGCAGGGGGAGTGGGAGAGGGAGAAGCAGGCCCCCCGCAGAGCAGGGAGCCCGATGCAGAGCTCGATCCCAGGACCCTGAGATCATGACCCGAGCCAAAGGCAGATGCTTAATGACTGAGCCACCCAGGCACCCCCATTACATGATTTTTAATACCATGCCATATTCCAATATTCCAAAGTAATGAAAGAAAACATTAATTCAAAGAGTTTATCTTATTAAAGTCCTTATTAGTATTTGTTTTTAAAGTATCTAAGTTTCCTATGTTAAAAATAGCAAAACAAATCTTCATTACCGAACTGTGTTCCTTTCTACTCCTGTTTATAAAATAAGGAGTCTAATATAATGCTTTAGGATGAGTCCTGAGCTTGAATTCCATATTTGCCATTAATAGGTTAGATTAGTAACCTTGCTAAAGCCTGTTTCCTTATTTTGAGAATAATATTCTTTCTTGATACGCATGTTGTGAAGACAAAATTACATGTTGGTGGCAGGCACATTGAACTGTGCCTAAAATAAAGGAAATTTGGTAATAGTTTCTCCTTGCCTTGAGGTAATACCACTGTAATTTGTAATGTTTTCTAGAGATGAGAATTTAAGTATCCTGGCTTATGAACAGTGGTGATTCCATTACATTGATACCAGCAAGGATTGACTGTTAGGCTTTACCTCATCAGTTTCTTCTAAATGCATTTACATTCCGTCCATATTAGTGATAATGTCTTGTGTAATCTTTGTTTTGAAACCTTTGTAGCTTCCTTCTTAATGACTTTGAAAAGCAGTGTATTTTAGGTAATATTTTCTTACAGATACACCAAGTATCACTGCTAAACTAATTAGTGAACAGAAAGATGACAAAGAAAAGAAAAACCATGAAGAGAAAGAAAAAGTTAAGGCAGAAAATGGATTTCAGGACAATTACAGTGTTGTTGTTGCTTCAGGTACGCTTTCTGTTTTTTATAATGTTGATTTTGTTTGAGTTTTTTTTTAAATATGACAATACATATTTATAGGAACGTCATGTAATAAAAAGTATTAATGGAGAAAGCTGACTTGTAATGATGTTTTAATACTGGATGTAAAAACATTGCACCTGAAATCTGTTACTCGTTGGCAGTGTAATTATTACACTTATTTTATATCCAAAACTTAATATAGTTCATCAGATACTGAACATTTGTGAATTGTTTAGGTACTCCATTTAAGCTTGACAATGTACAGAGAATTGTGCTCAATACTGTCAGGAGATGAAGAAGACAAAATGGTCAAGATAACGGATCAATTTGGAGGATATTTTCTATAACATAAGTGAGATGATTTTAGTTCAAAGAAGAAGGTTTAGTCTGTATTACTTTACTCCTCAAATAGGAGATCTCTGTATTGGTGGAATTTATTCTATTTCAGAGAAGAATTGTGAGATTTCCTGCACATACACAAAAATTCTTTCTAGTAAATGGGCAGTCATCTCTATCTCAGAGACAGTAGAATTTAGCATTGTTTTTTACTCTCTTGAAAATAGTTAAAACGTGAAACCAAAATTCATGGTGTGTCATGAAGGGCAAATAAAATTGGGAGATAAAAATCAGAAGAAATATTTCTGTCTTTTGGCATTAGCTAGGAATGTGATGCTTTTTAAAAATATTGTAGAAATGCCCTTTTATTTCATTAGTGTGTTGCCTATCTATAGAATCTTCCTGATTCTTCTAGGGCTGAAATCCCAGTCTAAACGGGCTGTGTCAGCTACACCACCTCGTCCGCCATCCAGGAGAGGTAGGACAATGCCTGATAAAATAGGAAGTGCTTCTTCAGGAGCAGAGACTGCCAACAAAATAATTACTGTCCCAGTGTTTCACCTGTTCCACAAACTCTTGGCAGGTAATGTTCACAATATTTAAAAATAAGAAAAAATTTTGAAGACATGTAATTACCAGATTCCTGTTTAATCAAGTGCTTGTGATGAGATAAACATACTGTTCCCTCTTAAAAAAAAAATGAGAAAAGGAGTAACCTTTTACATATCCTTTTTAACATTATAATGTTGCATATTTACAGCTTACTGGTTTCCTAAATTTTGCTGTCAATGTGCTATAAAATCACTAATACTTCAAAGAGTTCATAACAAGTTGTATAGGAAGCAGTGTGAGGCAGATTTTGAAGAACTGGTTATAGTAGTGGAATTCTTTGCCATACCACTGATAGTTAAACAGTATTTTCTCCGTAGGTGATACATATTCTTTGACCAGTATACTTTCCATTGGTCAAGGTGATACCCAGTTTATCTCCATTTTTGTGCCATATTGTTATAATAAAATTGCCAACTAACTTTGAAAGGATTTTCCTTCTTAGCTTTATGTTATTGATTTATAGCAGAGATCAACAACGTATGGCCAGTAGACTGAATCCCTCTCTATTAAAAAAAATATTTTTTTAAGTTTATTTTTTTTTAAGATTTTATTTATTTTAGAGAGAGAGAGCTCAAGCAGGGGGAGGGGCAGAGGGAGAGAAAATCTCAAGCTGACTTGCTGTTGAGTGTGGAGCCTGATGTGGGGCTCAATCCCACGACACTACGATCATGACCCAAGCTGAAATCCAGAGTCAGATGCTTAACCAACTGAGCCACCCAGGCTCCCCTCTATCTCTGAAAAGGCTTTATTGAAATACAGCTATGCCCATTTATTTGTGTATCGTCCATAGCTGTTTTCATACCACAGTGGTAGAGTTAGTAGTTGCAGCAGAGACCATATAGTCTTCATAGCTTAAAATATTTATTATCTGGCCTTTTAGGGAAAAGATTTTGCCAACCCCAGATTTGTAGGAATGTCTGTTTCTTTGTTTCTTGCTATGGCTCAGAAGGTCTTGGTGGGATTTGGTTAGTGACTAATACTTTCTATAGACAATATTGTTCACATGTATCAGAAATAGATTTCTGTAAACTCCATGTGCTGATTTTAAATTTTTAAATTAGTGTCCGAATCAGAAGCTTAAGGTGCAGTTCAGTAAAAACAGTAACTGACTAAATCAAACCAAGTAAATGTCTCCCTCTTGGATTCTAGATTTAACTTAGTTATGTCATTTTTAGGCCAGCCATTGCCAGCAGAAATGACGCTTGCCCAACTCTTAACTCTCCTTTATGACCGAAAACTTCCTCAAGGTTACCGTTCAATAGACCTGACTGTTAAATTGGGATCTAGAGTTATCACAGACCCAAGTCTGTCAAAAACAGACTCTTTTAAAAGGTTACACCCTGAAAAAGGTATGTATGTGATATTCCTTTAAAATTACAGTCCATGATCCAAGAAGTAGGGATTTCTGTAGCTGATGACTTAATTTACTTTTTTATTATATCAAGCTAACAAAGTATTTTTCTTCATGATGGAATTATTTATAGATATAAAAATTGCTCTTGTTTTCACTAGAAATTAATCTTAATTTCTCTTACAGCATCACTTATTTTATGAACACATATGCTTTATTGTTAGCCTTTTGCATTCTTTAGTAAATTTTAGAATATTTCCTTTGCTCGGTTTTCAGGAGGATTATTCGGGGGTTTTCTAGTGGTTATAGAATCTAGTTAAGTTAAACATACTAACCTTTTGGTTTTCTTTGGTGAGTGATTCAAAGTTAAATCAATATGGTGTAATTTTTTTTTTAATATTTATTTATTTGACACACAGAGATAGTGAGATGAGAGTAGGAACACAAGCAGGGGGAGTGGGAGAGGGAGAAGCAGCCTTCCTGCTGAGCAGGGAGCCCAATGTGGGACTCAGTCCCAGGACCCTGGGATCATGAACTGAGCCAAAGGCAGACGCTTAATGACTGAGCCACCCAGGCACCCAGTATGGTGTAATTTTTAGTTTTCAGTATGAGAAGTCTTTGTTGGTATTCAGTTTTTCCTAATTGGATACTTCAGAACATGATGTACATATGTTAGTATTTGCTTTGATTCTCTGCAGACTTACTTATTTTTACATGCATTATAACTTAGAAATATGCCCTAAAGGACAATGCTTCTCAAACTTAAAAAATATGCTTATAAATTACCTATAGAACACTGTTAAAATGCAGATTCTTATTCAGTAGGTCAGGGGTGGGACCTGAGATTCTACATTTCAGAAGCTCTTAGATGATGCCAGTGCTCATATGCCAATGACTGTACTTTGAGTAGCAGGACTTTGAGAGGCAACATCAGAAATGATTTAAAAATTACTGTAGCATCTAGCCTTAAAGCTTTATCTGAATAACCTAAGATATTTATGCTCTTTTGTTGAGTAGAGAGGTGACAATAAGATCTGCTTTGTAAATGAAAGATTATTATAAAAAGAGACCCTTTCTCACCTGTTATTTGTAATTTATTGTTCTAGATCATGGAGACTTACTTGGTAGCTGTCCAGAAGATGAGGCTCTCACTCCAAGTGATGAATGTATGGATGGGATATTGGATGAATCTTTACTTGAAACCTGTCCCATTCAGTCACCATTACAAGTTTTTGCAGGAATGGGTGGACTGGCTCTTATTGCAGAAAGACTACCCATGCTATATCCAGAAGTAATTCAACAAGTAAGATAAGATTCCTAATTGAATATATCATTCCATGGCAAAGCCCTTTGTTCTCTTTTATTGCTTTTTTAAAAAAACTCACTTGTGTTAACCTTTTGGGAGTACCCTTTCCCTTACACTCCTTGAGCATCATATAATTTCAAAGGTCAGCCTGTACAGAGCTTTGTGAGAATTAGTTGGTACCAAAAAAATGCTGACGGCCGAGCACATTTGCCAAACTCATTATGCTGCAGCATTTACCTTGATTTTATGGTCGTCACACTGTAGCATTTTTATTTCTGTGCTTCTTCGGGCATATTAATTATGGATATCACTGGAAATGGGAGAGTAAGATGGTAGTGTATACTGCTACCCAAATGCATTGTCTTTTTGTTTAACTGTTTTTCCTGTTTTAGGTACCATTTCTATTTCAGGTAGCTTTAAAAACATACTGCTTTAACCTCTTTACTGTTAATTAATTTTGCTATTATGGATGTATGTATTTTCAGTGCTCTCTTATTAGTGTGGAGGGAGTATGGCTCATGGAAAGTTGTAATTACAAAGCACTTTATGTTTATTGAATGAAGTAGGGAAATTATTCCCTGTAATTACATGTACTGAGTATATATATATATATATATATTAGTTTCCTAGGGCTGCTGCAACAAAGGACCACAAACTGAATGGCCTGAAACAACAGAAATTTATTCTTTTACAGTGTAGGGAAGCTATAAGTCTGAAATCAGGTTGTCACCAGACCCATGGCCCCTGTGCAGGCTGTGGGGAAGAATCCATCCTTGTCTCTTCTTAGCCACTGGTGGTTGCTGGCACTTGGCATTCATTGGCTTGTAGCTCCACCAGTCCGATTTCTGCGTGTATTTTCACACGGCCATCTTTCTCGTCAAAGACATTGAAGACAGTTGTCATGGATTTAGGATCCACCCTGATCCATCTGCAGGGACCCTAGTTCCATACTGATGTAGAGTAAGAAATGAATGAATAAATAGGTGGAGAAGAAGGGAACATTTTTACCTATAGTTCAGGGCCAACTAATAAATGTAGAAGGAATGATGGAAAGCCACCATTTGACACCCAATGTAATAATTACTGTTTTAGGCAAGAATTTTTAAAATGCTAATTCTAATTGATCAAAGTTTGGGGAGAAACAAGATACATAGATAGCCTCAAAGACTCTGTCTACAGATTCTTAACTAATTATAAGGATAAAATAGTAACTTTATTTATAAATAAATGTATGGATGTGTGTATCTAAAGTAGAGATACGTGGCAGATACCACCACACTCATGATATAATTTAATTCCTGATGATTTGGAAGCTTTTTAAAAATACGTCCCTTTATTGGTCCTTTTATTCCTGTATTTGAGAGAGATCGTTTAAAATCACATCTTTAATTTGAGCCTAATGTTGAAACACACAAATAGCCAAGCAAAAATTTTCTTTTTTTTTAGGTAAGTGCTCCAGTGGTGACTTCTACCACTCAGGAAAAGCCAAAAGATAGTGATCAGTTTGAATGGGTGACCATTGAACAGTCAGGGGAATTAGTTTATGAAGCACCAGAAACCATTGCAGCTGAACCTCCACCTATCAAATCAGCAGTACAGACCATGTCTCCCATTCCTGCCCATTCTTTGGCTGCTTTCGGATTATTTCTTCGTCTTCCGGGCTATGCTGAAGTCCTACTGAAAGAGAGAAAACATGCCCAGTGCCTTCTGCGACTGGTATTGGGAGTGACGGATGATGGAGAAGGAAGTAAGTGTTTAGAATTATTAATGAAATTTAACATAGGTTGTGTAAAAGTTATTCAGATCCGTGCTTATTATTCATTATTTCTTTCACAGGAAAGCTACTAGATCATTTGTTCTTGGTAGTTTCATTCTAATGATACATATAACAAGCCCTAAAGAATCTTCATTTTCATTACTTTTTCATTCAAAATGTATTCATTGTTTACAAAACTGCTGGGCAGCATCAGAGGCAGTCAAAAATGAAGGAGGTATTTAGATCCTGCCCTCATGTAGCTAATGTTCTCCAGTAGTAGCAACAAGCAGTACATATAAGCATAGACTTAAGTTACAACAGACTTGCGAGAAGTACAGTACTGTGAAGGCTCACGGGTATGAGACTGTTTCCTTACTACCCAGCTATGTGAGTAAAGTGGCAGAGTGATTTTTAGTGGGGCCTTGAAGGATAGTCCATTTAAATAGGCTGAGATGAGCTAGAAAGAAGATGATTTGAGCAGTGTTTGTGTGCTCAGATTAAATGAGAGAGGATAAGTTAGCTGATGAAAATTTACATAAAAAGCACTGAGAGCTCATTCTAAAAACTATTATTGATAACAGATTGTGGAAAGTCTTATTAAGAACTTCAGATTTTAGAGCGCCTGGGTGGCTCAGTTGGTTAAGTGACTGCCTTCGGCTCAGGTCATGATCCTGGAGTCCCGCGTTGGGCTCCCCGCTCAGCAGGAGTCTGTTTCTCCCTCTGACCCTCCCCCCTCTCATGTGCTTTCTCTCTCTGTCAAATAAATTTAAAAAATCTTTAAAAAAAAAAAAAAGAACTTCAGATTTTTTTCTGAATAGTAATGAAAATTTATTAAAACGTATGAACCAAGTCATGATATGATGATAATCTTTCTTAAGAAAGTGAATCTGGAAGCAGTGTTTAGACTAAAGAGAACAGAATGTGGAAAGTAACATTATATAATAATTTATTTTGTAGTATAATATTACAGAATAATAATAAAAAAAGATAGTAGGAAGGGAAAAAATGAAGGGAAGAATTGGAGGGGGAGATGAACCATGAGAGACTATGGACTCTGAGAAACAAACTGAGGGTTCTAGAGGGGAGGGAGTGGGGGATGGGTTAGCCTGGTGATGGGTATTAAAGAGGGCACATATTGAATGGAGCGCTGGGTGCTATACACAAACAATGAATCATGGAACACTACATCAAAAACTAATGATGTAATGTATGGTGATTAACATATAATAAAATAAAATTTAAAAAAACTGTGGCAATTGTTTCCATTGGGCTGGCAATTTTATTTAATATAAAGGAACATAAAAGAAAAGTCATAATTTAGGGTAGCCTAGCAAGTAGATTTTCAATCAGGTTACCTGTGATTATTCAGTTAATGACCATTCCATCTGAAAATTAATTGTTCTTAATTTTAAAATCACATGGTTTTGATTAGAGGTGAAATCTGTCACATGCCAGCTAGAATACTGTTAAACCCTTACTACAAAGTATATTTAATCCAATAAAACTATGTGAATTTATTTGTGGATCCTATAACTCTGAAGCTATTGAATATTCAAAGTACATATTTTACAAAAAGCACATTCTTTTCTTTTGAATTTTCATGTTGATGGAATTCTTAAAAAATGGTGACATTGGGACACCTGGGTAACTCTGTCAGTTAAGCATCTGCCTTTGGCTCAGGTCATGATTCCAGGGTTCTGGAATCAAGTCCCGCATTGGGCTCCCTGCTCAGCAGGGTGCCTGCTTCTCCGTCTGCCTGCCGCTCTCCCCCTGCTTGTATGCACACTCTATTGCTATGTCTCAAATAAATAAATGAAATCTTTAAAAAAAATGGTGACATTATTTTAAATGTTTTTCTAATAACTTATTAAATTACATACTATAAATAGTCTTGGTTGTTTGGTTTCATATATAAACTATATACCTATTTCAGTAGATCAGGAATTTTTTTTAACTTAAGTAGATAAAGAGATACGTTTTATTTTGGTACTCTATCACAAAATGATAGGTGTAACCCTAAGCAGAAAATTGTCTTTATATCATTTCACGCTTTTTTTTAGTGAATATACAGTGAATGTTTATTAAAAAGTATAACACTGATATCTGTTGTCTCATCCACCGTTCATGTAGTGGTGGTTTTTATTTTGGTTTGGTTTGGGTTTTTTTTGTTTAACATTCCTTTCTAAA
Source organism: Mirounga leonina (assembly GCF_011800145.1). Classification (NCBI taxonomy): domain Eukaryota; kingdom Metazoa; phylum Chordata; class Mammalia; order Carnivora; family Phocidae; genus Mirounga; species Mirounga leonina. The sequence goes on from NW_023270305.1 coordinate 18,852,236, forward strand.
GCTACATGTAGTAGCAAACTGTATCACAGACCAAATAAAATGGTTTCACTCTTTCATTACTTGTTCATGGTGGAAACTATTCCCAAGTCAATCAGGAACTTTAAATGCTTCTATTTTAGTTGTTAGGTTTCTGTTCAGTTTCTCATTTATAATAATATTGACATAGTCTATATTAATTATCATATGTATATATTTCAACTTTTATTTGTTTACATATTCTATGTCTTAAAGAGATTTTCCAGATACTTCTTATTATTAAACTTCCAGATATTATTCTGTTTGTGGTCTTTGGGTTGTTTTTTTTTTTAAATAAATTTAATGATATATGTTATGTTGTCACTATTAATTTGTGACCTGTATATTGTTCCTTATTGTGTTCTTAAATATTTTTAATTTTGAGTTCTCTTTTCTTAATCTAGGTCATATTCTGCAATCTCCATCAGCCAATGTGCTTCCAACTCTTCCTTTCCATGTCCTTCGTAGCTTGTTTAGCACTACACCATTGACAACTGATGATGGTGTACTTCTAAGGCGGATGGCATTGGAAATTGGAGCACTACACCTAATTCTTGTCTGCCTCTCTGCTCTGAGCCACCATGCCCCACGAGTTCCAAACTCTAGTCTCAATCAAGCAGAGGTAGGTTCAGTTTTAATTATTTAGATTATGAAAAAGGTAAGTTAAATTCATGGAGTACAGAATAGAGTTCTTCTGAAATAATATTTCAGAGATTCGTGTATTCCTTCTTTGTTTCTAAAAGGATATTTAAAAGAGAAACTATGAACTAAGTGTTTTCTTCTCCATTAGGCTCTTTTAGAAACCATAAGTTAATCCATCTACTTGAAAAACAAAGATTTAATAGCTTAAGAAGCTTTCCCATTTACCAGGATATGCTGAATTTATATGGTAATCTCTCTAGAAAATCCAAAAATAATTAATGGTATAAGTGAGTTTAATGAGGATACAGTATCCAGGTTCAGTATTTAAAATAAGTTACTTCTGGGGCGCCTGGGTGGCTCAGTCGTTACGCGTCTGCCTTCGGCTCAGGTCATGATCCCAGGGTCCTGGGATCGAGCCCCGCATTGGGCTCCCTGCTCAGCGGGAAGCCTGTTTCTCCCTCTCCCATGCCCCCTGTTTGTGTTCCCTCTCTCGCTGTCTCTCTCTCTGTCAAATAAATAAATAAAATCTTTAAAAAAATAAATAAAATAAGTTACTTCTGTATACCAGCAAGAATCATAAAATGAACTTTTTAAAGATACTTTTTTTTAGCACCAAAAGGAGTAAATACCTGTGAATGAATCTAAAAAAATATGTGCAAAACATTTATGCATGAAATATGTGAAGTTTTTTAAAGAAACACTAGTCTTTAATAAACAGATCTTTGCTCATGTTTATTTCCATGGGCACAGAAAATAGAACAGTTCAATAATATTTCTTATCAAAGTGATCTTTATGTTTGATGGAATTTCTTATTTATTTTAGAGGAAATTGACAAGCCAGTTCTAATATTTTTGGGGAAATGCAAAGGCTCAAGAATAGCCAAGGCAGTTTCAAAGAACAGTATACCTAGTAGACTTACTATCAAAATCCATTATTAAGCTGTGGTATTAGTACAAGGATAGATTAGAAGCCCAGCAAACAATAGAGACTCCCTGTGTGTTTGGTTATCTGATATGACAGTAGTAACTCTGCAACATAATGGAGTAAGTATGATCTTATCAGTAAATGATGGTGGGGTCACTTAAATGTTCTTGTGGAACAAAAATGAATCTTTAAACCTTAATGTACTCTACATGCAAAAATTAATCTAACTAGATGATAGATCTAAATGTATAGTGCCCTTTTACAAAAAAACATATACAGATATCTTTATGATCTTAGAGTAGACAGACTTCTTGAAAAGAATATTTAAAAAAGCACTAACCCGTAAGGGGAAAAAATTGAAAAAAAGCAACTATGTTAAAATTAAAAACTTTTTTCATCAAAAACACTAAGGATAGTGAAAAGGGAAGTCACACAATGGGATACCATACATAAATCTGTATGGGAGACTGTAGTTGGTTGTATCTGATGAAGAACTTCTATTCAGAATATTTGGAGAGCTTCAAAAATTACAAAAGGAAAAGGCAGAAAACCCAATAGAAAAATAGGTGAAAGGCTAGAATGGGCACTTACAAGAGGGGCTACCTAAATATCCAATAAATGTGAAAAGATGATCTGTTTCATTAGTTAACAGAAAAGTACAAATGAAAACCCCTAATACACTACAATTACACACCCATCAGAAGGGGTAAAATTCCAAAACCACAATATCAAATATTGTCCCATCATCATTTGTCATAATTTAAAGTGAGTAGGATGGATAAAGTAATGTGGAGACAGTAGAAAGGATAAGGAAATTGTAGTCTACTATAAAATGGAATACTTTGGTGATGAAAGTACACGGCAACAGCCACCTACACACAATAGCAGTGATGCATTTCACAAGCACAACTAAAATGCCGTGCATAGTGGGATGTATATACAGCGTGACTCCATTTTTATAATGTTCAAAACTAGACAAATTGAAACTAGTGGCTAGAGTTTCATGCTTAGGTGGTAAAATTATGAAGAAGAGTAAGGAGGTAATGAGTATAAAAAATCAGGATTATAGTTAACTTTGTGGAGGAATTGAAGGTTTGTCGAATAGGCAGTGGAGCAGTGGCAAAGTCTTATGTGCAGTAATCTAATTCTTGACCTGCATAGTTAAGTTTTTGCAGTTCATTAAATTTTTTTGTTTTTTTCTGTGTATATGTTATACTTTATAGATTTTAATAAATAACTTTTTATCAATGGTATTCTATTGTTAACTGTTTATATGGTAATGAAATTGTCATTCATTTAACAGTTTATCTTATAAAATCTGAAAGATGGCATTTTCAGTCATTTATCCATAAAACTAAATTGCAGGTCAATTTATGAAAGTGTTGTACATAATATTCTTCCTTAGAAAATATTCCCATTAAAAGAAATGAAAAGCATTGGTATTACTTTTAAATAACCCTTGAAACTAATCTTAATTGCAAATGTTTTTGAGTGTACATAGTATATTTAGTGAAAACTCTTTAAAAGAGGATGCTTGTTATAGAATTAATTTTAATTTTACTGTCCACAAAAATAATAATAAAGAATCGACCTTTACAGAGTTTGAGGTTATGTTAATAAAGCCAGCGGTTCTCAGTAATTTCTTTTGTCTATACACCATTCACATTTTTAATATGTCCTCTTTTGCTAAAAGAGATTTTTCTATACATCACATTCTGAATAAGAAAGAAATTGAGAGGGGTGCCTGGGTGGCTCAGTTGGTTAAGCGACTGCCTTCGGCTCAGGTCATGATCCTGGAGTCCCGGGATCGACTCCCACATCGGGCTCCCTGCTCGGCGGGGAGTCTGCTTCTCCCTCTCACCCTCCTCCCTGTCATGCTCTCTGTCTCTCATTCTCTCTCTCTCAAATAAATAAATAAAATCTTTAAAAAAAAAAAAAAAGAAACTGAGAATTATTCCTTCTAGAAATAGAAGCAATCTTGCTTACTGTGATTGAAAACATAGGACACCATTATAGAATTCTCCTAAGATATGCTTGTACTGGATTCATCCTAAGGTATCTGGCTCATATCCGTATTCCTTTCACTGTTTTCTCTATTTAATTTTAAGTCATTGACACTGTAGTCTTTACTCCGTGTTTTACTGATAAATATTTTAAAATTTTTATTTATTCTTTTTTTTTTTTTAAGATTTTATTTATTTATTTGACAGAGAGACAGACAACAAGAGAGGGAACACAAGCAGGGGGAGTGGGAGAGGGAGAACCAGGCTTCCCGCAGAGCAGGGAGCCCGATGTGGGGCTCGATCCCAGGACCCTGGGATCATGACCTGAGCCGGAGGCAGATGCTTAACGACTAAGCCACCCAGGCGCCCCTATTTATTTATTGTTAAATAGACACATTGGTTCTCCATTTTCCCCTTCCCGCAGTCCCTGGCAACTACCAGTCTGTGTTCTGTCTCTCTGTATTTACCTACTGTGTGTATTTAATATAAATGGAATGGTATAGTATGTTATCTTTTGTGTCTGTCTTCTTTGACTTAGCATGTTTTTGATGTTCATCCACAAAATAGCGTACGTGTATCATATTTTATTACTTCTTATGGCTGAGTAATTCTATTGTATGTATATATATCACAGTTTGTTTATACATTCTTCCATTGATGGGTATTTGGGCTGTTTTGATTTTTTGGCTATTATGAATAGTCTTGCTGTGAAAACACATGGACCTGTATTTGAGTATCAGTTTTTATTTCTTTGGTTATATACCTAGGAATGGAATTGCTGGGTCACATAGTAACCCATTATTAAATTTTTTGAAGAGTCCTCAGACTATTTTCTATAGCAGTTGAACTATTTATGTTTGTACTGATAAATATTTTTGAGGGTAAATAAAATCAGTAAGAAGTTTCCGTTTTTTGTTATAAGCCACAGGTATCAAGCTCTCATAACCCTACATCAACAGAAGAACAGCAACTGTACTGGGCCAAAGGGACTGGCTTTGGGACAGGCTCTACAGCTTCTGGATGGGACGTGGAACAAGCCTTAACCAAACAGAGGCTGGAGGAGGAGCATGTCACCTGTCTTCTGCAGGTGTGCTTACAAAGTTGATATTGTCAGGGATAATAGTTAAATTATTTTTTTTCTATTTGTATTGATTTTTAAATATTGATAACTATCCTGCTCATCCTCAGCTACTTCCGTAAAACATATTATGCTCCTTCCTCTCAGTACATTTAGGATACCACTGGACAAAGATTATTCTTCCCTACTTGTAACTATAAATTTCTTCCCTCTCAATTAGCTTATTCACTGAGAGGAAAGTGGCAAAGATGAAATTATCCAGTAACTGGAAAATGTACCATATCTACCTCCCTCCAGTCATCTTTTCATCTGAAGTGCTGTGTCTGGACTCTTAAGGAAAAAAAAAATTTATTTATATCTTTGTTTCTCATACTGCTTTATTACTTTTCTAGAATCAGGCAAGTTGAACGAGTATGGAAAATCCTGCAGCACCAGTATGAGAAGGGGAGGTGCTTAAATATTAGCTTTAGTCCCTGCATCAACTAATTGACTAAAGGAGGTCAAATCTTGGAGCCTTATTTTCTGCAATTGTAGAATGATAGGCTCATTCTAGTATAAAATTCTAAGATCACTCTCAAAATGTAAATTGAATCTAGTCAATAAAATAAATAATATCAGAATTGCTGCTAAGGTTTTAGTTTGTGTTCTCAGGTGGACTCTTTTCTATGTCTGACTGAATACAGTATACCATCATGCTAAAAGCACACCCTTCTCTTTTGAAAATCTGAAGAAAATATCTTGTTTTTAAAAGATAGACAGTGACTGACTTGAAAATATAAACTCTTGGTACTCAGATTTAATATCTAACAAAATGTGGGTTTTTAAAGTGCGTGAAGCTAAAATCCAATGTAAACCCAACAATTGTTATTTTTAGGTTCTTGCAAGTTATATAAATCCTTTGAGTGGTGCAGTGAATGGAGAAGCCCAGTCATCTCATGAGAATCGAATCCAGAACAGTAATGCCCTTCCTTCTGTACTTCTAGAGCTGCTCAGTCAGTCTTGCCTCATCCCAGCGATGTCCTCTTACCTACGAAATGATTCAGGTAAATCACATTGTCATTAGTCCTTTGTTGACTTATTTTATCATCTGTTAAAATAATAAGGTACAATTGAAGTATTTGGTATTAGTCTTCCCCAATATATGTAGGTATAAGATTAATGGATTTATTTCTTAAAAATTATTCTGGAGATACTTAGTTGTTTTTAGGGGCTCCTAATTGGATAACTGTGTTGGGACCTGTTCTGGAACACAAAATAAAAGTTTTCATTATCCCTTTGTTTTAACCTGTGAATGTACTGTTTTTAAAAATAAGGTGTAACTGAAAATAATAGGGCAAAGGTGGGCAGCTTCATGACCGTATTCTGAGCTAAATATGGTTGATTGAACTTCTGTGCATTTTAATGTTTGTCTCAAACACTATACAATTTCAGATGATGGTAATTTGAAGAAAGGCAGATAATATAAATTATTCTAATCCATAGGTACTTGATAATAAGTACTGAGTTTTACAAATTCAATAATAAAAGTACTATAGTTACTTACTTTCCATTATGCAACTGATAATTGAAACTAGTTATATTTCTGAAATTAGTTCCAAGAATTGGTATTCTTTTCCCAAATAATAACAGAAAGTTATATTTTGTTTACAGTTATTGCCAAAAAAAACAAAAAACAAAAAACAAGCAGTTAATATCTCCTCCTTTTAGCCAAGAACTTTTAGGTTTTTTGTTTTTGTTTTCAGCTGTCTGTTCTGCTTCTTATCTCTGCCTTTACTCATATTCTTACTTGTAAAAATAGAGGTTTACCTATTTAATTAGATTATTAAGGAAGGATAGGTAAGGAAAGTGATGGGAATAAATCTTGAAGTCTGTTTGGTGCTTGGTAGCAGTTTAATGCACAGTTGGACGGGTGGAAAAAGGTCCTTGTATTTGAAAAGGGGTAATTGCCCCTTATCTTCTACCATTGTGGAGATTATTGGGCTTAAAAGCAGATAGTTCTCTAGTCTACCTTAAACTTCCTCATAAAAATGTTGAGGTGATATATTATTTAGATTGATTTTGTTTTTCCTCTGACCTATTTCATACATCACATTTGTCTTTTTTTAAAGTAGATGTCAAATATACAGTATATTTTTTGATTAAGTAAAATATTTAGAGCTATAAAACAGATATTGGTACCAAAATTTAATATTGGATTGTATAAAGAAATTGAATAGAGTGATAAGGTTTTTCTTTATCTCCTTCCACATTATTAAAATATAATTTTATTAATCATTTCACTTTCAAAATGTATATCCTCAAAAATTTTAAAACTTGTTCTATAATTCAGTCTTTGTATAACACTGAGTTTTTATGTTTATGGTTCAGGGTCAGAAAGGAAATCCAGTATTATCTACTTTTACTATTTAAAATAATGTATTCATGTAAGGTGCAATTTCTGGTAAGTATGTATGTTAATAAATTGTGATTTTGGTAACCATCTGGAATTACAGAGACTTTGATACTCTATCTTGGAGCTATTTTAGAATATTAATATGACAAATCAGAGTTTGACCTTTCCTTTGTGACATACTATTTATCTGTAAAAGATGGGTTGTTGTTTTTTTTTTACTCAGCCCAAGGTTTAGATTTATGTGCTTGAATCTGGTACCTTGTCCAGTGGTATAATTGGAATTGATACATTCATATTTGAATGTGCTAACAAATTATTTTGAAGTAATATTTTCAGATAAATTAAAGTTAAGATGAGTAGGTCAGATAATTTGGTAGCATACCTCTTAAATGTTTTCAGTGATCAGAAAATATTTCTTGAGTTTGGGGTGTATTCTGATCTTCTGTTGGTGAGAAAAGTATGCTCATTTAGAATATTCTAAATATGAATTGTTTTTCAGGAAAATACAGCTTCATGTTACATTAGTAAATGTGTTGCTTATATAATCAATTTTGGTTAAAATGTTAATTAGTTTTTTAGGTAGCATTTTAAAATCTGAACAAATTATCTAGTCATTTTTCTTGGAACTTCGTAAATTCCAATTTTAAGGGGCACCTGGGTGGCTCAGTTGGTTAAGGAGCTACCTTTGACAAGGGTTATGAGCCCAGGATCCTGGAATTGAGCCCCACATCGGGCTCCCTCCTTGATGGGCAGCCTGCTTCTCCCTCTCCACCACTTGTGCTCTATTATACACTCTCTCTCTCTCTCTCAAATAAAATCTTTTTTAAAAATTCCAATTTTAGAAAATTAGTCTATATCCATTTTCCAGTTTTATCATTTGCCTATAGCATATTATTTTTGGCAATTTGGGGTGGTGGGATAGGGTAAAGTATCCAGTCTAGAATCTTCTACTTTATTTAGTTGTCATATCTCTTCTCCTTTAATCTGAAACATTTCCCAGCTTTTCTTTGTCTTTCATAATATTGACATTTTTACAGAGTACACCATTTATTTCATCGACTCTCTGGCAAGTTGGTATTTAAGTGTGAGAGCAGTGCTAATAATTTCACTTGTGACATTATATTCAAGGAATGGTTTGCTTACATCACTAGCAGATAATATACAGAAACACAGGCATAATGCAGTAGGCTCTTTTAAGAGCTGTAGTCAGTAGTGCACATTTCCTTTCTGTTATTTTTTTTTTTTTTAAAGATTTTATTTATTTATTTGAGAGAGAGAATGAGAAAGAGCACATGAGAGGGGGGAGGGTCCAAGGGAGAAGCAGACTCCCTGCCGAGCAGGGAGCCCGATGCTGGACTCAATCCCGGGACTCCAGGATCATGACCTGAGCCGAAGGCAGTCACCCAACCAACTGAGCCACCCAGGCACCCTCTGTTATATGTTTTTAAATGATAGGCGATCAAGACAAGAAAATATAGAAACATACAGTAGTTTATGCTCCACTTTTCATTGATCTGCCATTAACTATTGAATATGGTTTCTTACTCCCTTCCCACCTCCTTTTTGTCCTTTTTCTTTTCCGGCTCCTAATGTACAAGTTAGGTACTTGAAAATCCTTTAACTTTTCTTTTCAATTACTGTTAAAAATTGATATGAATACCAGATTCTACTCCTTGTTTCTTTTAATAAAGCCTTCAAGTTCTCATATTGGAAGGCTTGCATTGTAACAAGGAGGTTAGCAATAAGTCTGTTTTATTTTGGTGAAAGTTTAAAAATTGGCCAAAAATTTTAAGCGATTAACAATATGCTGACCATAGTGATAAGCAGTAATTGCACATAGTAATTGATCTTCACTTTTAGCTGTGAACATCTTTGCATCGGAGGTAAAAAAATGAATACTGTCAGTTGCAAAATTATTACCAACATAAAGAGTGCATACTGATTCCTTAGGGGAAAGGACAACCTTTTTTCCATTATTGACCTTCTAACGGTCTGTAACTGAGATACTGATCCTATTCTTCAGAGAGAGGTACTGGTTATATTTATCATTAAATTTGTTAAATTTATTTTCATTTTTTTTTAAAGATTTTATTTATTTGACAGATAGAGATAGCGAGAGAGGGAACACAAGTAGGGGGGGTGGGAGAGGGAGAAGCAGGCTCCCCGCTGAGCAGGGAACCCGATTAAATTTGTTAAATTTAGTCAATAAGTAATTCTCAGAATTATTACTTGTAGCATGATAATACCTTTGCATTATTCATCCAGTATGTTAGTTTTAGGTAAATTTGTAAAATTTAAACTTGATGCTCTTACGAATGTGTATATATATGGAGCTTTATACAGACTTACTATTGTTAGGAGAAAATCCTAATTTTTTTTTTTTTTTAAGATTTTATTTATTTATTTGACAGAGAAAGACACAGTGAGAGAGAGAACACAAGCAGGGGGAGTGGGAGAGGGAGAAGCAGGCTTCCCGCCAAGCAGGGAGCCCGATGCGGGGGGCTCGATCCCAGGACCCTGGGATCATGACCTGAGCCGAAAGCAGACGCTTAACGACTGAGCCACCCAGGCGCCCCAATATTTCTTTTTTTGTAAATTAACTGTTTCAAGAGGAATTTATTATTATTATTATTAACATATAATGTATTATTTGTTTCAGGGGTACAGGTCTGTGATTCATCAGTCTTACACAGTACATAGCACTCACCACAACACATGCATACCTCCCTAGTGTCCATCACCCAGCCACCCCATCCCCCCCCAGCAACAGTTTGTTTCCTGAGATTAAGAGTCTCTTATCGTTTGTCTCCCTCTCTGGTTTCTTCTTGTTTCATGTTTTTCAGGAGGAATTTTTAATAACCTGATAGTAGTTTTCCTACCTTTCCTACCTTTTCATATATTGGCCTCTCTCTGTTGGCCTGAAAATGGGTAGAGAAGAAAATGTAAAAGTTTGTCATAAGTTACAGAATGAAGAAATTTTTGGAGTGTTTGGTTTGGCGGCATCACAGGGGCAGTATAAGTCTTCATATTTAGTCTTCAGATTTTCAGATGTTACAGCATGGTTCCAGTTACTTAAAATAGATGAGTACATTTGAAGCTTATTTTAAATAGTTCTTTTTATGCTAACTAAAATAAAGACATCTGTTAGTGTTCTTATTTGGTTTTGTACATTAAATCAACATGAAATCAGTAACATAACTGTTGGCCAACTACATGTATCAAACAGTTGTTAGAAAAACTATAGAACAGCAAATTGAAGCTAGAGCTTCAAGGTGGGTAATTCAAACAAGTAAGTGAATTAAATGTTTTATCTCCAATATCAGTTTTCAAAGGAATGATAAAAACCCTTAAAGAGAGAAAGTAGTTAGGTAGATAGGAAAATCGTTGTATAAAGAATATGTTCATTTTAACTTCTGTCTCTCAACATTCTGACTTCTCATAGCCATGTTATTTTGAAAGCTGCCTTGTAAACAAGGATCATTTTTTATTCAAGCCGTGGTTATTAACATTTATGCTATTCAGTAAGCATGCTGTTATCCTGCTGTCCACTAGATGGGGATCCTGTTTCATTGCTAGCAATACTTGGTTAAAAAAAAAACGAAGTATGAATGGGTTCCTCACCCTCACCTTGTCTCTGTACCATTTTGGAAAATGACATACTGTATTTTCACAAAGCAACATCACTGAGCACATTAAATTACTTGCCATTAATTATCATAGTGTTATAAAATCTCTACCATTTTAGTGATGGTTTCATAGCATGGAGGTAAATATAATTTCAGAAAGGGAAATTTGAGTTTTCCTGTTAAGTCTCTGCCAATTTATAGATGAGGAAGGGATAAATGAGAAAACTAAAATCCAGAGAAATTTATTCTTTTGCCCGGGTTTAACTGTTTAGCAGTAATATGGCCATTATTAAACTCAACAAATTAAAAAAAAATCTTTAATTTTATCTGAGAAAGAGAAAAAGCAGGTGGGGATTGGGGGGGGAGGGGCAGAGACAGAGAATTTCAAGCAGTGGAGCTGATGCATGGCTCTATCTCAAGACCCTGAGATCATAACCTGAGCCAAAACCAAGAGTCAAGACGCTTAACTGACTGAGCCACCCTGGCACCCCACAAATTTTCAAAAAGAAATTTTTTTAAAAGATTTTATTTATTCATTTGAGACACAGAGATACAGAGAGAGAGAGAGAGAGCATGAGGAGGGGGAGAGGCAGAGGGAGAGGGAGAAGCAGGCTCCCCGCTGAGCCAGGAGTGCGATGTGGGGCTTGATCCCAGGACCCTGGGATCATGACCTGAGCCGAAGGCAGACGCTTAACCATCTGAGCCACCCAGGTGCCCCCAAATTTTCAAATTTTAAAGCAAGATAGAAAATGGCTTTTTTCAGTACGGAAAAAGAGAAATGAATAAACATGATATATTAGCAGAAGGTAGAAATGAGAGAACAAGCACAGGACTTTTTTGTTGGGAACATTATAGAGTATCTACCAACTTGTCTAGTTGTCTTAGCTAAATGATGTGTATTAGTATTAAAATTTTCTCATTTTCACAGTATTGGTTTGGTAGTTCCATAGCTAGCTATAGTGGGACAAAACCCATTATTGCAAGCTGTATTACACCATCTGATTTCTCTCACACTTTATTTGATATGTTTAGAGTTCTCATTGTATCTTGTCTTTCTAATACTTTTCAAAAAATCAGGACTTAAGTTTAATTTCATGAGTATACTATTTGAGAATAAAGTTAATTTTGTTGTTATGGCAAATGTCTTAATTTAAATATGACCACATTCTTTAAAACCTGAAGTTATTACTAAAAAGTTAATTCACAGTAAATGTACAATTGGAAGCATACCCATCTTCTCTCCCCAGCCACACATCTACCCCTGTACCCATCTTTCTGGCCTTAAGGGTAGCAAATTCAGGAGGGTCTAGTGTTCTTTGAGAGCTTGGATATTATATTAGTGTTGTGCCATGAAAAGCTAGTGGTTTATCAGAAAATGCGTAATTTCATCATTTATGAAAACTTATTTTTGCTTATTTTACTGATGTACATTGCCTGGGAACAAATAAGTAGAAATTATTGAGCCATTATGACACATAGTACTTAACTTTGTATCTTAACAGTTTTCTTGGTAATGGTTTATTTTAAACTTTTGAGTTTTATTATGTGTGTTTCTTTGCACTGTTTTAATAGTCTATAAGAAATGGGTTAAAATTTTAAAAGATTCTTCTGCTAAGTAGAGTTGCATGTCATTTGTTTTTTAACCCCAACCTGTGTTATAATATGGCCCAAATTTTCTTGAAAATTAGCGGAGTACAAAAAAATTTGGACTGCTTGCCTATATTTAGTGTATTTATTTCTTTATGTGATTTAAAAGCAAGATACTTTTAGCATCTATGTACCATTTATTTCATTTTTGGTAAAAGAGTACAGAATGCCAAAATTTTGATCATGTTAGTATCCACTTAGAATGTCTTGCCCATAGGCGTTCATCAACAAATGTTACTCCTTTTTATCTGAAATTCTCATATTTGTCAAAGGCATCCTATGTGGGAATAAACATCTTTGGTATATAATACATCACTCTATCTGTTAAGTAATTATTCTGGTAAATTTTAAAGGGGGGAAAGAGGTTGCTTTAATTAAAATTTAAGTGGGTTTCCAATTGATTTTATTTGTACAAGTTTGTAAGGATAAAATATCTGCAACACGTCAGAGATACCTTCCTTGATTAACCAAAGTAAAGTGATCCTTCCCTTCCTATTAGTTGCCAGTGTACCTAATGCTTATTTTTTCACTTCTTACATTGTAGTCCAGTTATGGTATAAACTTTCTTAATGAAATTCCACCTAACCAACTTGCCAAATTAAACATAATTCTTCAATTCTTCTATAAACACCTTGACTTGTATATTTCCTTTCTCAATAATTAAATTGTAAACCTATTAAAAGTTAGTTTTGTTTCCAAATTTATGCTGCTTGTATTACTATTATATGATTAAATATTATACAAACTAGATGTTTATATGATAAATAGTAGAATACTTTTTTTAAAAGACCCCATAATAAAGGAATTGGCTGAAACAGTTAATTAGGTTTACATTGAGAAACTATAAAAAATTTCAGAGAGAGAGAGAGAGAGATCCCCAGTAGAATGCCCTTCCAGCTGGGTAGAGCAAGTCGACCCTGACTTGTTTAAAAAACATACATACCTTGATCCTCTGCTGGAAATCTTTGATACTTTGATGTGGATTTTTCTGTTTCATTCTTCTTGTCTAGTTGCTGGCTTAACTGCCAACTACAGTCATAGTTTAGCATATCTAGGGTTGACATGAATCCCCAAAATAATTTGTTGGCTAAGGCTTGGTTGAAGAGTATAAATTCAATAAATTAAATAATTGGAAAATTGCAAGGGAGATGAAATATTGTGTATGAATTGTTAGGTGCAGAAGTTATTTTTATCAACGTATTTATATGAAACTCGATGTTTCCATTATAAGCACTTACATATGATAGAGTTCGTGCTAATTATATATGAAACTCGTAGCGTAGCAGTAAAATACCTTGTTTATTAATGGACAAATACTCTTTTTTTTTTTTTTAATTTTTTTTTAAAGATTTTATTTATTTATTTGACAGAGAGAGACACAGCGAGAGAGGGAACACAAGCAGGGGGAGGGGGAGAGGGAGAAGCAGGCTTCCTGGCAGGAAGCCTGATGTGGGGCTCGATCCCAGGACCCTGGGATCATGACCTAAGCCGAAGGCAGATGCTTAACGACTGATCCACCCAGGCGCCCCAATGGACAAATATTCTTCATGATATGTGCTCACTTAAGATGTCTTTTCATTGGGGCTCCTGGGTAGCTCAGTTGGTTAAGTGCCTGCCTTCAGCTTAGGTCATGATCCCAGGGCCCTGGCCCTGCATTGGGCTCCCAGCTCAGCAGGAAGCCTGCTTCTCCCTCTCCCTCCCTGCTTGTGTGTGTGTGTGCGCTTGTGCGTGCTCTCTCTCTCTGTCAAATAAGTAAAATCTTAAAAAAAAAAAAAAAAAAAAGATGTTCTTTCAGTAATTTCATTTGCAAGTATCTTAATTGCAGAGCCATGTTTTATATTTATTTTTATTTATTTTTAAGATTTTACTTATTTATTTGAGAGAGTGACCGAGAGAGAGAGTACATGAGCAGAGGCAGAGGGAGAGGAAGAGGGAGAAGCAGACTCCCCTGCTGAACAGGGAGCCCCATGTGGGGCTCGATACCAGGACACTGGGATTATGACCCGAGCCAAAGGCAGATGAGCCACCCAGGTGCCCCTTGTTTTTAAATATGTAATAACAAAGAATAGTTTTTGGTTTATTTCTTCAGTTATATTCTAGAATTTAAGAATATTCTGGGTTAAAAATAAAAAGTCTTTCTCCCTTACTTTACCCGATGTTTATTTCAGCCTTTTTTTAAAACTGTATTTTGTTCAATTATAATTTCTACAACTTGATCACGTAGTGGAGGAAATACAGTTTATCAGATCAGTACTAAAAAATTGAACTATCTTTTAAATAAATTAGTTTACCAATCATGTATTTGTTATGTGATTATCTTTTAAGATATGCACATTAACCACATTACTTTGTAGGTTTATTAATTGTAAATAATTGGGGTTAAATTTTAGTATTTAAATACTTGAAAGGATTTATAATTTACAGAGAAATAATTTGAGGATCTCTGATTGCTTTGTTTCCATGTGATATTTCCATGAAATACAGAATGATTTTATGTTTCAAGTTAGGCAAAGTAAGTGGATAAATTCCTTAATTGAAAATTAAATATTTGAATAATGAATTTATTTAGTTTTCACATTAGTTTTCAGTTCACTTAAATTCTGTAAACAATATTTTATTAGATTGAGTTGAGATTTTTACACTTTAGATGAGCTTGTATTTTGTTTTTGTTTTTTATTACTGAAATTCAGTAGAGAAAGTCAACACATGAAGATGATTCATCAGGAAAAAACAGGATGCTTTTTTCATGTAGTGTTTATATTCTATGTACTCTTACAGTTACAGTTGCATACCAAAAAATCATTATAAAGCAGGCATTTCTCTTGGGATATTAAATATAAATCCAAAAGAAGATGTCATTTTGAAAATATTCAGTGTTTATTAATGCTGACTAAATATTTTCCTGTACATTTTGGTAATCTTTTTCTCCTAACTAAATTTCCCTAGCCTATATTAGGTAGATTGTTAGTTGGCTTAAAGGAAACATATATTTAAATACAATTTAATTGTAAATAATACATATTCAATATGTGCATTTAGAATAATGTCTGTGGCATTTTGGCTTTTGTGTCTTGTTTGGTTTTTTATTTTATTTTTTTTTAAAGATTTTATTTATTCATCTGAGACAGAGATAGAGAGTACGAGCAGGGAGAGAGGGAGAGGGAGAAGCAGGCTCCCTGCTGAGCCAGGATCCTGATGTGGGGCTCGATCCCAGGACCCTGGAATCATGACCTGAGCTGAAGGCAGACGCTCAACCATCTGAGCCACCCAGGCACCCCTGTTTTGTTTTTTTAAAGATTTTATTTTTAAGTAGTCTCTACACCCAGTTTGGGGCTCGAATTCATCAAGAGTCGCATGCTCTACCAGCTGAGCCAGCCAGGCATCCCTTGTGTCTTGTTTATATTACCAAATCTTGTATGTTTTCTGGCAGTAAATCTTTGTTATCCATCTTTATTGCTGCACTTAGAGCAAGGCACTTACCCTGGAATGTGTGTCATAATCTTCAGGAAATGTACTTTTTAAAGGATGTGCTTAGAAATCATTGTCATGAGAGCTGAATTTTGTCCTGAATGCAGCTCCATGAAAAAGACCATCAGAGTGTGGTATAGACATAAAAACAATTAGCAAGAGATGAAGTGCTGTCCCAATAATGCCTAATATGGCCAAGATAGACTCTTCTTTTTCTTCTTTTCTTGCTTCTTAACATCTTCTGCTATAGTAATGACAGAAGTACCCATTTTCTTGGTCTAGAAAAAAAAGAAAATTGTGAAACAGATCTCTAGGAAAGGTACCTTTGAACATGTAGAGAAATAGTAAATAAATTTATTATATTTGTTTCAATATGCATTTCTATTTTAGTCTGTTAACATGGATGGAAAATGATAGAAAATGAGTTATTTTAGTAGAACTTCAGATCTTTTATCAATTCAACAGTTCAACAGAATAATAGAAAATTAATGAAAAGGCAAACATTAGCTTCTACCATTTATATATTATTCTTTTTTTTTTTTTAAGGTTTTATTTATTTATTTGACAGAGAGACAACAAGAGAGGGAACACAAGCAGGGGAGTGGGAGAGGGGAGAAGCAGGCTTCCCGCGGAGCAGAGTGCCTGACCTGAGCCGAAGGCAGATGCTTAACCAACTGAGCCACCCCGGCACCCCATTTATATATTATTCTATATTGAGTAGCTATAAATTTAGTTTCAAGTTTTTTATGTATATATAAGCTGACATATTTAATGCGAATTGCTGTCACTTTGTCTGATATGAATGTATAATCATCACATTTTAGCCTAAATAATGAAGTTACTAAATGTCAGGGTTTTAAAATAATTAAAAGAGATGGGTTCCTTACCCTACATTGCATCAGGAATAAAGTGTTATCAGATATCCTGCTTAGTCTACAATAATGATGAATGGATCTTTTTGTGGAGAGCTTCTGTTTGTACTCAGAAAAAGAAGTGAAGAAAACTTGGACAGGCTTCATATTGAAGATGGCAAATGTTTTCAATTCATCCAGAGGGATGGGTTTTCTCCATTAGTAATCCATGGTATATTTCACTGTAACTATTCCATATAAATTGATAGCTTCTGCCAGTAATAAGCCAAATGGTAAATGTGTTCCATTTTTGTCTTAGAATTATTTTTATACATGCTGAATGGTGCTTCATGAAAAAAATGCAAACGTTTATGATTATTTCTTATGAATTTTCTGTCTGATGAATCTTAAAACTCCTGTTTCTTTTGAGTTATTTGAATATCCTTTTCTCTGTAGAAATAATAATTTCAAATACAGAAAAAGAATTTTATTCTTGTATCTAGTACTAGTTACTAATTTTTTCTTTTTAAGATTTTATTTATTTGAGGGAGAGAGAGCGTGTCAGCATGAGGGGCAGAGGGAGAGCGAGAAGCAGACTTCCCACTGAGCAGAAAGCCCCATGCGGGGCTCGATCCCAGGACCCTGGGATCATGACCTGAGCCGAAGGCAGACGCTTAACCGACTGAACCACCCAGGTGCCGCTAGTTGCTACTTTTAAATTAGTAATTTTCTCTTCTGGGAATAATTATAGTATTATCACACATCTGTATCCTTAGTTGTTGAAAATTCCAAGGTATTTTTCAGGTATTGCATAATTCAGCAACCAGGGAACATTGGAGCATCAGGATGGTAGTGACTTTGCTTGCATAGCAGTAAGCAGTAACACTGAACGTGCACTTGGTACTTCCTGAAAAAAGAAGGAGCTGTAAGCTACCCTTGCAGATATAGCATTGCATAACAGTGTTGTGCCCCCTTGCTCTTTCTTTGTTAGCTAGTCAGATTTAATTCTGTAGTAACAGTGAAGTGTGCATGTAGACAGAAGCAAAGTATAAAGACACCTAAGGGTTTTCTGATACAGCTCTTCAGGGCAAAAAGAGGATTAGAAAATTCAAGATTGAAACAATTGCTCTGTTTTGTATTTTAACAGGCAGGTTTTCTTTGTTTGTTGCATTTATTGACTCCTTTTGTTCACTGAACGCCCAGCCATGTTAGTTTAAAAGTACATAACTAAAAAAAGAGAACATAAATTAGCTTCTCCTTAGTTTTCCAAATTCTCTCTGGCTATATTCAGAAATAAATCTTTAAAAAAAAATAAAACACAGGGATGCCTGGGTGGCTCAGTCAGTTAAGCATCTGCCTTCCGCTCAGGTCATGATCCCAGAGTCCTGGGATCAAGCCCCGCATCAGGCTCCTTGCTCCGCGGGGAACCTGCTTCTCCCTCTGCCCGCCGCTCCCCCTGCTTGTGCGCACGCTCTCTCTCTCTGACAAATAAATAAATAAAATCTTTTAAGAAAATAAAAATAAAACACAAATAATGCAAAATTAGATTGGTAACCATGTTGCAGGTTCCAGACATAAGTTGCTTCACAGACGCGTTAGTATCTCTTAGAATTTGACTTTAAAAGGAACGCACTTGTTTATGCAACTAGTTGTTATCAGGAAAAATGCTTACATGACAAAACCTTGACATTTTAAGTGCAAAATGCTTAAGAAATGATACAGTAATGAATTTATTTAAAGTTCTTTATAAATCAGACCCGGGAGTTTTATGTCTCACATTGTTCGGGCTATTCTCAATCTCGTTGTCCATTGTTTATTGCCCTGTCTCCGTAGCTTTTGCTTCCATTCCTTTTATGAAGAGAATATATTTTAGTTTCGTAATTTAAGATTCCCAGTTGGCCCTTCCTACTACTAACTTAATTGAATGAAATAAATGCCATTTGAATAAAAGGAAATACCATGTTTCATTCACTTAAAAGAGTTTCTCTATGCCCATTTATTTTTATATTAAAAAAAATTTCAACTGTCAATCATACAGTGCTTGCAAACTTGTCATATCTTTTCCCCAACTCCTCTTTATTAAGTTTTAGCTTGCCAGGCTGTCCTCAGCATTATTTTTATAATGGACAGATAGTTTTCATTTTGTGCTTTTTCCTGTTGTTCTTTTTTTTCCCCCATATATACAGATTTAAATTTTTCCTGTTGTTCTTGATAACTTATAACCATTTAATTACTTTTTGAAAATCAGTGTGTCTTGGATTAGTTATATTCTTGTATAATTTTATCTAAAATACTATAATTGAATGTAGTTTAGTTATTTAATATACTTTATTTTTTTAAAGCAGTTGTAGGTTTACAGAGTTCCCACATACTCCCTCTCTCTTCTGCTCCTAGTATCCCGTTACTTATATCTTGCATTAGTGTTACAATTGATAAAATAATAGTGATATATTATTTTTAACTAAAGACAGTAGTTTACATATAGTTTCACTCTGTTTTGTACAGTTCTGTGGGATTTGACAAATGCATAGTGTCATGCATTCCACCATTATAGTATCACACAAAATAGAGTCACTGCCCTAAGAAACTCCCTGTGCTCTGCCTATTCATCCAACCTCCCTCTCACCCTCCTGAAACCTCTAGTAACCACTGATCTTTTTACAGGCTACAGTTTTTCCTTTTCCAGAATGTCATATAGTTGGAATCATACAGTATATAACCTTTTCAAATTGGCTTCTTTCACTAAGTAGTTTTTTCACTAAGCAGTATGTATTTGAGGTTCCTCCATGTCATTTTATGGCTTGATAGCTTGGATATTCAACAGTTTACTTACACATTCACCTTTTGAACGGCATCTTGGTTGTTTCTGGGTTTTGGCAGTTACGAATAAAACTGCTGTAAACCTTCATGCACGGATTTTTTTTTTTTTTAAGATTTTATTTATTTATTTATTTGAGAGAGAGAGAATGAGATAGAGCATGAGAGGGGGAAGGGTCAGAGGGAGAAGCAGACTCCGCGCCGAGCAGGGAGCCTGATGTGGGACTTGATCCAGGGACTCCAGGATCACGACCTCAGCTGAAGGCAAGTCGCTTAACCAACTGAGCCACCCAGGCGCCCATGCACAGATTTTTGTTACAATTTTTTTTTTAAGATTTTATTTATTTATTTATTCATGAGAGACAGAGAGAGAGAGGCAGAGGGAGAAGCAGGCTCCCAAGAAGCAGGGAGCCCGATGTGGGACTCGATCCCAGGACCCTGGGATCATGACCTGAGCTGAAGGCAGACACTTAACCATCTGAGCCACCCAGGTGCCCTTTTGTTACAATTTTTGTTCCATTGATCTATTTGTCTATTCTTTTGCCAATACTATATTATCTTGATACTGTAACTTTATAGTAAGTCTTAAATTCTGGTTGTAGCAGTCCTTTGACTTTTTATTGTCTTGGCTGTTCTGTGTATTTTGCCTTTCTGTGTAAATTTTAGAATCAGTTGGTTGATATCCACAAAATAACTTACTGCGGTTTTTATTGGGATGATTTGTGCTTTGTTCTGTTTCTCTTTGTATGTTACAGGAAGCAGGTTGGGAAAAATAAAACAGGGGTGCCTGGGTGGCTCAGTTGGTTAAACGACTGCCTTCGGCTCAGGTCATGATCCTGAAGTCCCGGAATCAAGTCCCGCATCGGGCTCCCTGCTTAGCAGGGAGTCTGCTTCTCTCTCTGACCCTCACCCTTCTCCTTCTCTCTCTCTGTCATTCTCTCTCTCTCAAAAATAAATAAATAAAAAATTTTAAAAAAAAGAAAAAGAAAACATTGTGCAGTACTTCATTAAATGAGTTTATAAAATAGTACAAATGGAAATTTTGGGATAACTGGCTACATTTATATCAATATAAATTCTAATGTTTCAGGTATTTAAATGTAGAAATGGAAGCTATTCATACTTTTAATGGAAGAGGGAGGGTTTTTCTGAAGCTTCATTCTTTTGCTGATCCCAAGTTGAAAGAGGCTGTATAAGTTGTCTTCCTGCTATAGCCAGCCAGTTGAACTCCCTAGATAAAATTATTGCTAATTTCTGGGCGCCTGGGTGGCTCAGTCGGTTAGG